>NW_028274807.1:91243080-91868080 GCF_037043125.1 Eumetopias jubatus
AGACCCCATCAAAAAGGAGAATTTCAGACCAATATCCTTGATGAATATGGATTCCAAAATCCTCAACAAAATCCTAGCTAATAGGATCCAACAATACATTAAAAGGATCATCCACCACGACAAAGTGGGATTTATCCCCAGGATGCAAGGGTGGTTCAACATTCACAATCAATCAATGTGATAGAACGCATTAATAAGAGGAGGGAGAAGAACCATATGGTCCTCTCAATTGATGCAGAAAAAGCATTTGACAAAATACAACATTCTTTCCTGATTAAAACTTCGGAGTATAGGGATAGAGGGAACATTCCTCAAGTTCATAAAATCCATCCATGAAAAACCCACAGCGAATATCATCCTCAGTGGGGAAAAGCTGAGAGCCTTTCCCTTAAGATCAGGAACACGTCAAGGTTGCCCACTCTCACCACTATTGTTCAACATAGTACTAGAAGTCCTAGCAACAGCAATCAGACAACAAAAAGAAATAAAAGGTATTCAAATTGGCAAAGAAGAAGTCAAACTCTCTCTTTTTGCAGACGACATGATACTTTATGTGGAAAACCCAAAAGACTCCACCCCCAAATTACTAGAACTCATACAGCAATTCAGTAATGTGGCAGGATACAAAATCAATGCACAGAAATCAGTTGCTTTCTTATACACTAACAATGCAACTGTAGAAAGAGAAATTAGAGAAACGATTCCATTTACAATAGCACCAAAAACCATAAGATACCTCGGAATAAACCTAACCAAAGAAGTAAAGGATCTATACTCTAGGAACTACAGAACACCCGTGAAAGAAATTGAAGAAGATACAAAAAGATGGAAAAACATTCCATGCTCATGGATTGGAAGAATAAGTGTTGTTAAAATGTCTATGCTACCCAGAGCAATCTATACGTTCAATGCCATCCCGGTCAAAATTCCAATGACATTTTTCAAAGTGCTGGAACAAACAACCCTAAAATTTGTATGGAATCAGAAAAGACCCCGAATTGCCAAGGAAATGTTGAAAAAGAAAAACAAAGCTGGGGGCTTCACATGTGCCCGATTTCAAGCTATACTACAAAGCTGTGATCACCAAGACAGCATGATACTGGCACAAAAACAGACATATATACCAGTGGAACAGAATAGAGAACCCAGATATGGACACTCAACTCTATGGTCAAATAATCTTTGACAAAGCAGGAAAAAACATGCAATGGAAAAAAGATAGTCTCTTCAATAAATGGTGCTGGGAAAATTGGACAGCCACATGCAGAAGAATAAAACTCAAACATTCTCTAACACCATTCACAAAGATAAACTCAAAGTGGATGAAAGACCTCAACGTGAGACGGGAATCCATCAAAATCCTAGAGAAGAACATAGGCAGTAACTTCTTTGACATCGCCCACAGTAACTTCTTTCAACATACATCTCCAAAAGCTAGTGAAACAAAAGCTAAAATGAACTTTTGGGACTTCATCAAGATAAAAAGCTTCTGCACAGCAAAGGAAACAGCCAACAAAACAAAGAGGCAACCCACAGAATGGGAGAAGATATTTGCAAATGACACTACAGATAAAAGGCTGGTATCCAAGATCTATAAAGAACTTCTCAAACTCAACACCCAAAAAAACAAATATTCAAGTCAAAAAGTGGGCAGAAGATATGAAAAGACACTTCTCTGAAGAAGACATACAAATGGCTAACAGACACATGAAAAAATGTTCATCATCATTAGCCATCAGGGAAATTCAAATCAAAACCACATTGAGATATCACCTTACACCAGTTAGAATGGCAAAAATGGACAGGGAAAGAAACATCAAATGTTGGAGAGGTTGTGGAGAAAGGGGAACCCTCTTACACTGTTGGTGTGAATGCAAGTTGGTACAGCCACTTTGGAAACAGTGTGGAGGTTCCTCAAAAATTTAAAATTAGAGCTACTTTTGACCCAGAAATTGCACTACTGGGTATTTGCCCCAAAGACACAGATGTAGTGAAAAGAAAGGCCATATGCACCCCAATGTTCATAGCAGCAATGTCCGCAATAGCCAAACTGTGGAAAGAGCCGAGATGCCCTTCAACAGATGAATGGATAAAGAAGATGTGGTCCATATATACAAAGGAATATTACTCAGCCAAAAGAAAGGATGAATACCCAACTTTTACATCAACATGGATGGGACTGGAGGAGATTATGCTAAGTGAAATAAGTCAAGCAGAGAAAGTCAATTATCATATGGTTTCACTTATTTGTGGAACATAAGGAACAGCATGGAGGACATTAGGAGAAGGAAGGGAAAAATGAAGGGGGAAAATCAGAGAGGGAGACGAACCATGAGAGACTATGGACTCTGAGAAACAAACAGGGTTTAGAAACCACTGGGGATTGGTTAGCCCAGTGATGGGTATTAAGGAGGGCACATACTGCATGGAGCACTGGGTGTTATACACAAACAACGGATCGTGGAACACTACATCAAAAACTAATGGTGTATTGAATGGTGACTAACATAACAAAATAAAATTTAAAAAAGAAATTAAAAACCTAAAAAAATGGTAAGATATAGTGCATTTCATGAATTGGAAGTCTCAATAATGTTAATATGTCAATTCTCCCCAAATTTATCTATATATTCAAAGCAATACCAACCAAATCCCACTATTATTTTGAAAAAATTAACAAGTTATTCCTAATATTTTAAAAAGACAAATTACCTAGAATACTCCAAAAAATTTTGAAAGAGAAAAAAATTCAAAACTGGTCAAAGAAATTTCATAGACATCTCTCCAAAGAAGATATACAAATGGTAAGCACACACAATGGTGCCTGATATCACTGATCACTAGGGAAATGTAAACAAAAATGACAATGAGATACCACCTCACACATTAGGATGGCTACTATTGAAACAACAGAAAATAATAGGTATTGGTGAAGATGTGGAGAAACTGGAATCTTGTTCACTGTGGGTGAAAACGTAAAAATGATACAGCCACTGTGGAAAATGATATGGAGTTTCCTCAAAAATATAAAATTACCATATGGAAAAGACGCTCAACATCACTCATCATCAGGGAAATGCAAATAAAAACTACAATGAGATATCACCTCACACCTATCAGCATGGCTGAAATCCAAAAACACAAACACTGACAAATGTTGGCAAGGATGTGGAGAAAAAGGCACCCTCAAGCACTGTTGGTGGGAAGGCAAACTGGTGCAGTTCCCATGTAAAAGAGTATAGAGGTTCTCAAAAAGTTAAAAGTAGAACTAACCTATGATTCAGTTATCACACTACTGGGTATTTACCCCCAAAATATAAAAACACTAATTCAAAAGGATACATGCACCCTTATGTTTATAGCAGCATTATTTACAATAGCCAAATTATGGAAGCAGCCCAAATGTCCATAGATAGATGAATGAATAAAGAAGATGTGGTACATATCTACAATGGAATATTATTCAACTACAAAAAAATGGATGACATCTTGCCATTTGCAATAACATGGATGGGGCTAGAGAGTATTATGTTAAGGAAAATAAGTCAGTCGGAGAAAAACAAATACCACATGATTTCACTCATATGTGGAATTTAAGAAACAAAACAAATGAGCAAAAGAAAAAGAGAGAGAGAGAGAAAGAAATCAACAAACAGACTCTTAACTATAAAGAACAATCTGATGGTTACCAGAGGGGATGTTGGTGGGGGAGATGGGTGAAATAGGTGGTGGGGATTAAGGAGAGCACTTGTTGTGATGGGCACTGGGTGATGATGGAATTTTTGCACCACTACATTGTACCCCTGAAATTACTATAACACTGTAATTTAACTACATTGGAATTAAAATTAGAAAGTAAAATAAAATTACCATATGATCCAGCAATTCCATTTCTGGATATAAACTCAAAATAACTGAAAGCAGGGTCTTGAAGAGCTATTTGTACACCCATGTTCATAATAGCGTTATTCAAAATAGCTAAAATGTGGAAGCAATCTAAGTGTCTATGGATGAATGAATAAACAGAATGTGGCATATATATATATATATATATATATATATATATATATACACAATGGGATCTTATTTAATCTTATAGACAAAGGAAATTCTGCAGTATGCTACCACATGGATAGACCTTAAGAACATTAGGCTAAGTGAAATAAACCAGTCTCAAAAAGACAAGTATAGTAGGCTTTCATTTATCTGAGGTACTTAGAGATCGCTTCTCAGCCTTTTGGCTAAGATCAAGTGAGGTACTTAGAGTAGTCAAAATCATAGAGACAGAAAGTAGAATGATGGTTGGAAGGGACTGAGAGAAGGAGAAATGGAGTTATTGTTTGATGAATATAGAGTTTCAGTTTTGCAAGATGAAAAGAGTTCTGGAGATGGATGGTGGTGACCGTTTCATAATGATATGAATGTAGTTAATGCCACTGAACTGTACATTTAGACATGCTTAACATAGTAGGTTTTACGTTATGTGTATTTTATCACAATTAAACAATTAATGCAATTCACCATATCAACAGTCTAAAGAAGAAAACTATATGATCATCTCAATAAATGTAGAAAAGTCAATAAACAAAATTCAACATAAATTTCTGATAAAAACCTTCAGTACAGTAGGAATAGAAAGGGCTTCCTAGATTTGATTAAAGAGCATCTACAGAAATCCTACAATTAATATTATTTGAAATGATGAAAAATTTTATGCTTTCTCCCTAAGACTCTGAAAAAGGCAAGGATGTTGACCCTGTTATACTGGAGGGCACAGGCAGTGAAACTCCCTTGGATAACAATCAAAAGAATACTGCGTTACTATAAATTAATAGAGGAAAATAATTATTATTAAAAATGTTTGCTTAATCTCAAAGAAAGGAAGAACTGAGAGAAACTTATCTCTGAATGGGAGTGGAGGCAGTGGTTAGCAACATGCAGAAGAAAATGAATAAATGTTCTGTTGTTTTTCCTTTTATTCATTTGTTTTAAAACTAGGAGACACAAGAGCTTGTTTTCATTCTGATGGTAAAATTCCAGCATTTAAAAATTAGTAATGCAATGAGAAGAGGGAACCAAAACAAAATTCTTAGAGCAGGTGGAAGGAGACGCAATCGAGTGCACTCAGAAGGATGAGTATTTGTTGGTGAGAAGGGCTCTTCTTCAGGATCTACTTACTCATTAGCACAGTAAGAACAGTTTTAGGAGATCACGAATGGTTTTTGGTGCTCACAAAAAAAGTTGTCCTTAATCTTAAAATCTTGTAACAGTAATGTCCTGATACCCAGGCAGAGATTGAGCAAATTAGAAAACTAAAAACGATACAATAGACATTTCTGAGAATAGATTAGTGAGCATAACAGAGAAATATAGAACACTGAGTAGGGTTGGGCATTCATTTAAGATCAGAGATCATGCATATACAGAGCAATACCTTTTTGCTGGGCTGTGTGATTTATTTCCACCCCCCAAAATAGGTGGCTCAGTTCATACAGTCTCTGAATCGGGCTAGTCAGTTACCATTCAAGGAAAGAGGAGAAAGGACAAAAGGAAATCTCTTGCTCTCCCCCTTGGCCTTGGTATCTCCTTCTCACTCATATATACATCTATCTCCCTAAGTGAAAGGGATTTTTACTTTAAACTTCAGGATAATTTGAAATTTTTGTAATGAACATTTCTTAAAAAGGTAAAATGGAGAAAAATGTGGTTCCATATTTGGTTCTTGGGAAGGTAGGGGAAAATTCTAGATACTCACAGCTATGCAACCTTGGACAAGATGCTTCACCTCTCTGAGCCTTTACTTTCCTCATCTGCAAAAAGAAAAAATAATAATCTAGTTTATAATGGTTTTGATGAAGATTTATTGAAATGATATATAAGAAACAATTTAGAACAGTTATGGTATATAATCTTTACTTTATTAATTGAAAGACAAATTCATCAATGAAAGTTATTAGCAAAAATTAAACCAAAATCAAATTTTCTTATATTGTCAAAATTTTTTAATATGACTCCCAAAAGTGACCAGGAAGATGCATATAATAAGTCTTCAAAAAAATTATATCCTTGGGAAATCATTCATTCATTTTTTCCTGCAATTATTCACATATGTATTATGTAAATATTTATCTAACGTATACTCTATGCCCAGCACTTCCTCAGCACCAGGATACAGTGGTGAGCCAGGCTTCTGAAGCCCTTCAAGGCATCTGGCCTTTTTTTGACTTGATACTGAGTTTAGCTCCACATGACTCAAAGTTTCACATGCAGAGAATAGGTAATCCACCCAACTTTAGTTCTCAACTTAGCCCTTCCTTTAGGGAACTATCTTGGTTATTTTGATGACAGACAACTGCTAATTCACATTGACTTTTCTGCATGACTTATTTTTCCTCTCTAATATAATCTGCCATTTGCCTGATATTTCTTTAAAATTAACTTTTCTGACAAAGGAAATTATTCAACTTTTTTAAGTCTTGGTTTTCTCATTTGTAAAAAGGGGACCCTAGGGAACTTTATTGCTTTATTGTCTTTTGTTTCTCAGAATCCAATGAGATACTATAGTTGACCCTTGAACAACATGGGTTTGAATTGCGTGGGTCCACTTACACATGGCTATTTTTTGATCAAAACACTACAGTACTATAAATGTATTTTCCCTTCCTTCTGATTTTCTTAATAACATTTTCTTTTATCTTACTTTATTGTAAAATTATAGTATATAATACATCTAACATACAAAGTACGTGCTAATTAACTTTATGTTATCAGTAAGGCTTTCAGTCAACAGAGTATATTTTCAGTATCCCATTATATCTCAAATAATGGCTATTTAGCTAAGACTCCTTTTTTTATTATGTTCTTAGAGTTTTCTTGAGGATTTATAAGTTTAGCACAATTTGCATTCAAATAATATTATAATATTTCATATATAAGGGACTTACAATAATACATTACCAACTCTCTCTCCTGCCCTTTGTGCTATTGTTTTCACACATTTCAGCTTTATCTATATTTTGAAGATCAAAATAAATTACTTGTGTTTTTGCTTTAAATACTCAATTAACTTTTATACAAATATTTAAAATTATTTGTTATTCCTTTGTGTACATCCCAGTTTTCTTCTTGTATTGCAAAAATTTTCCTTTGACATTTCTCGTAGTGTATGTTGGCAAAAATTTCTCCTGATACTGTGTTTTTCTGAAAAAAAAAATTTTAACTTTGGTTTTAGGCCCTGTGTTCTTTGGATATAAAATTCTAGGTGTCCACCTCCTCCTGCCACCATCTTCAGCACTTTTAACAACGTTGTTTCTTTGTTTTCTGGTTTGCACAGTTTTTGAAGAAAAGTCTGCAGTTGTTCTTATTTCTGATCCTGTACATTTGATATGCCTCTTTTCACCTGGCTGCTCTCAGTTATTTTCTTTATTGTTAGTAGTTTTCAATTTGATTATCTGTTCTGGCATGGAATTTGTGTATGTGTGTTCATTGAGTATCTTGGAAATGTGGTTTATAGTTTGCACCTTCTTTTCAGACCTAATTTCTTCAAATACTTTTCCTTCCTCACACCTTTCTTTCTTATAGGATTTTAATTAAATGTATGTTGCACCACTCAATGTTTCCTCCACACATCACTGAGGTTCTGGTAAATTCTTTTGCAGTCCTTATTTTCTTCTGCTTCATTTTGAATTGATCCTATTGTTATGTCTTCAAGTTCACTGATATCTTTTTCTGCAACATCTAATTTGCTCCTAATTACTTGCAAATTGTCATCTTTACTATGTTGAACCTTCTAATTTATTTCCCTATTTAGATCTTCAATTACCTTAATCAATATTATGTAATTTTCAGTGTACACATCTTTCTAGATATTTTGTTACCTATATGCTTAAGTATATCATTTTGGGGGAGCTGTTGTAAATAGTATTTTTAAAACTGATCTCCTTTTGTTCATTGCTAGGAAATATTATGATTGGTTTTTTTCATGTTGAACTTGTATCTTGTGACACTGGAAACTCATTTATTATTTCTAAGAATTGTGTTTTGTTTTGTTTTGTTTTCCCATCTTTGGGATTCTATAAATAGATAAGCCTGTATTTGTGAATAGGGAGACTTACTTCTTGTCCAATCCATATGTCATTTATTTATTTTTCTTTTCTTATTGCACTGGCTGAGACTTCTTGTACAATGCTAAATAGAAGTAGTGAGAGTATATAACCTTATCTTATTCTTTAAGGGAAGAAGCATTAAGAGATCTTAAGGGAAGAGCAGTCAGTGTTTCACCATTAAGAAATTTGTTAGCTTTAGCTCTTTTGGACATGCTTTTATGAAATTTGTAAAGTGTTTTCCATTCCTTGTTTTCTAAAAGCTCAATCATGAAGAGGTGTTGGATTTTCTTAAACGATTTTTCTCCATCAATTGATATAATCATGTAATTTTTTAATATAGTACCTTATCTTGATTGATTTTCAACATTGAAGGCCATCTTTACATTCACGAGATAAAACCCATTAAGCCTGATGTGATTCTTTTTTTTTTTTGAAACTGATGTGATTCTTGGAGAGAGAATTTGTGTTTTATTTTAACCAGTGACCCAGAATACCATAGTATAGCATTTCTTCATGTTAATTTCTCAGCACATTTCCTCTGCCAGAATATGTACAAGTATTATATAAAAAGTATAATGTTGAAACCCAAACCTGCATTAAGAGTTGACCTTCAGTTAACATTTCTCAAAATAAATGTTTTTATCTTTTATTTGGTTTCACTTAGACCCTAAGCCAAGACAGAGAAATACCCTTGTCTTCCTACTTTGTTGGCAAATTAGATTTTGCTAGTCCAAGTTTTACTAAGGACAAAACTCATTGAAAGTTTCACTTTAAATAAAGTACTCAGTTCTAGTTCTCATATTACCTGGATGAAAGATTTGTCTCCTCTTTGTTCATGGTTAACAAAACCCAAATCTCCTATCTAGAGGTTACAAAATTCCCCCAGGAGTTTTACAGCTGTAGGATCAATTTATTCCTCTGGATTTCAGCTATTTTGGGTTTTTAAAAATATTTGGTTTGTTTTGTTTATTCTTTAATTTCTTGAATTATTAGATTTTTGATGGTTTTATTTTATTTATTTTTAAGTTGGGAATTTTCAGGATATTTAATGGCTACACATAGTCAAAAATAGGAGTCTACATCACTTTCATATTCATAAAAAAACCAATAAAGTTGATTTGTTTATTATTCGTGTTCAGGGTTCCATGCATTGGTGTGTCATTACTATCTTGCTTAGTTTTCTTTATTTGTTTTTGTTTATTATTTTTGAAAATAGTCAGTGGAAACTTACAGATATGTATGGCAAAGGCAAATTCTTGTAGCTATACAAGGATAGAATGACAATTTGCAGTCATGGCTAACCAGCACAGAGATAATACAAGGTCAAATTAAATGTGGATGGCTCTTGTTTTAAAGAACCAGTTATCAAAGCCAATGAAATAAAAAACAAAAATGGAAAACAACAAAAAACGTCTTAACCCAAATAATATTAATATGGTGAAAAATTTACGAGAAACCACAAGAGATTCCTGAAACTTCATGAGGCTCCCTTTTGGTCTAGAAATGTCCACTGGGACTTGGCAATTTTTATGAATCTGACCTTTCTGTACCTCTTCATTTCTCTGAGACATATGCTTGTTTTCTATCTTATGTCATTTCCTCGGGGTTCTGCTGTGTGTTAATGAATTTTAATAAGATGGAAAAATCCATGCTATTGTGTTTGGGTAGCAAATGATTTACCCAGGAAATATTATGCCTTAACCTAATTAAAATGGTTTTCTCCACAAAGCCTTCAAGGGACAATGTTAAGTGTAAGATTTTCAGACATTGTGTCAGCTTATTGGGGATCCATTTTTTATTGTGAGGGAATTTGCCATCCTTCAAGTTTTACTATCACTGAATGGAAGATCAATTATGCTTCCACTCCGTAGCCTAAGCATCCAGTTGACTTATAACATTTTTAAGAAAGTGAAGAAAAGTTTATCATACACAATGTAATTTATATTTTTTTAATTTGGGTCATATGGACTACAAGAATGTGAGGACAAAATAGCTAAAAATAAAACTCTTCAGTGGAGAGGCTTTTATTAAAACTTCATTTAATATTTATATTTTATTAAAAATGCCTTACATATTAAGACAAATTCTTTAATTTAGGAAATATCTTTTTATTTCTTTTGCATTTTTAAATTATTGATTAAAATATTTTGAATAAGTGATACATTTGCATGGTTCAAAATTAAAAATGAGAATTACTATATCTTATAATCAGATAGTCTAACCAAGGACAAAATAGATTTTACCCAATAATTTTTTAAAGATTTTATTTATGTGACAGAGAGATAGAGAGCACAAGTAGTCAGAGAGGCAGGCAGAGGGAGAGGGAGAGGCAGGCTCCCTGCTGAGCGGGGAGCCCCAAGCAGGGCTCAATCCAAGGACCCTGGGATCATGACCTGAGTCGAAGGCAGCTGCTTAACCAACTGAGCCACCAAGGCACCCCGATTTTACCCAATAATTTAGAAGGTACATTAGGGAAAATTGAAACTTCTTACATGTAGAAATACCCAGAATAACAAATACAAAATTAATAAAATCTCTGCCTTAAATTTTTAACATTGAACAATGTCAGACCGAGTGGCTAAAATTTTGTACATAAGCACACAGATACCCAACTGATATCTGCATAAGAATGCCCTAGGAAACAATAAAAAATTATTACTGAAATCTGAACTGTTCACAAAGAAAAAAGTCTCCAACAGATAGATATACTTGGGCTATTCCAGAAGAGAGTTCTTCTGTCTTCCTCCTTTAGCTAAAGATTTTCCCCAGTTATTCATTGTGGAGGAATTAGACATTTCTATCTATATATCATTAACCAGCATATACACATGTATATATGTATGTATGTTTATGTCTATATGCATGTTTGTTAAAAATGTACATATGTATGTTTATGTATACACACACACACACACACACACACACACATATGTATTTAAAGTTGGGGGAAAAATCGCCTATTTGTTACAGAAAGATATTTGGTCTTGTGGCTCTGACCTGACTATTATAAGCCCAAAATAAGCTTTCCAGTTAAACAGACCCTTTTCCAGAAGGTGCTCTATTAAGAC
Organism: Eumetopias jubatus; assembly: GCF_037043125.1. Classification (NCBI taxonomy): domain Eukaryota; kingdom Metazoa; phylum Chordata; class Mammalia; order Carnivora; family Otariidae; genus Eumetopias; species Eumetopias jubatus. The sequence continues at coordinate 91,254,254 of NW_028274807.1, forward strand.
AAATTTCTTACTGTATGACGCACATATTACAAATCATAAGCTGTTACATAATTTGCAGCATGAGGTGAATGCTTATAAAATGCAGTAAAACACATCAGCTTATATTTCTGTATAAAGAAGGCTCTAGAGAAGATCATAGAATCATAAAATATTAGAGCTGGAAGGAACCTAATAACAACAGCTAAAATCAAATGGAGCACACTGTGTTATATGCAAACAATGAATCATGGAACACTACATCAAAAATTAATGATGTACTGTATGGTGACTAACATAAAAAAAAGAAAAAACAATAAAATCAAATAACACTAACTATGTGACAGACACTCTTCTATATACTTAAAATATATTGATTTATTTGATTCTGACGACAATACTAGCAGATGGGTACTATTATTATTCTTATTAAGTGGAGATGGAAATTGAGACACAGAAAGTTTAAGTGAATTACCCAAGATCACATAGCTTAACAGTTTATGAGTTGAGATTTGAAACTGGCTCCAGAATCTGTGTTCTTAACCACTACAAGTCCAGAGATCATTCCCGAGTAAATGAAGGTAGACAGTATTATAGTGGGGGTAAAAATATTGGGTTGGAATCCCATGCAAAATTTATGACCAGTAGAAGGAATTTGTCAACTATATTTTTAGTTTTTTGATTATTGCAATGTGACTGCACTTAAGAAAAAATGAATTTGGCTGCCCTTCTTCATTAGTCTAAGCAATTATACCCTTTTCCTTTATCTCAAAAAAAAAAAAAAACCTACAAAAGCCTATTAACTCAATATGGATAATAGGGCTCTTTTTTTAATGGAAATATAAAGGTTTGAGTTTGCCACTCTTAATACTCAATGAATGTTTAAAACTTAAGACTATTTTCACTTAATACAAAATGATTTTATTAGAAATAATTGAAGTAATTACTCCCAGATTGATCTGTGCTTCTCACTGCTTGAGATTTCTAACTTTTTCTTTTGAGCTTTCAATGTTTCAAATGCAAAGTGCGTTGAGACTTTTGTAAAAAGATGCTTTTAAAAATACGTACTGTCAAAGTGTTACCAGTTTCTGTAAAACTCAGTTACATCAGGCAGTGTACGTATTAAAATGTTGAATGACTTATCTTAGATTCCCTATGTTGCTTGTATGACCTACACTACAGTCATAAATGGTTTTAGAGAACAAGAGATTGTCACTACTTTTAGTAAGATGGCTTTGGGTGAATCAGTGAATTAAATTCTTTTTTTTTTTAATTTAAAATCTCAAAAAAAATGTTCTCAACCACTGCTGTACAGATGTTGCTTAGAAACATAAAACAAGAATAGGAAATTAGGGACCTCTGGGTGGCTCAGTCAGTTAAGCATCAGCCTTCTGCTCAGGTCATGATCCCAGGGTTTCTTATATTTGCTTTATGTATGAATCACAGGAGCTATATGTGGCAGGCTCCTACTTGCCCTAAATACCCAGTAATTGAAGGCAATCTGCTACAAAATTACTTGAGAGAGGTGCCATACCGCTGCTGGGTGCTTCTGGCCCCTGCACAGTGTAGAAGCTAGTCCACTAAGAAGCTCACAGTGCTACAGGAGCAAGGTTCTGGAGAACACCACACATACTTCAGTAGCCCAGAACCAGCAAGGGAAACCATTTTCCTCCTGTGATGTCTCTCCAGTACTATTTACTGACAAAGTTTCAGGGACAGCTGGCAAAACGAAAATACTTAAAGGGTCCATATATATTTTCACAGAGCAGACAACAGGAATGAATTTGGAGTGGAGAGCTAATAAATTGGAAACTTTCATATCCATCACTGTATATATTAGGTATGGGAAAGCAAATAGTCTACCTTTAATTTTAATTCATTGGGCTATGACAAAACACATCTACAAACAGAAAACTACACACCACCAAGAAATATGGACTTTGAACTGGAGATAATAGCTTGATGAGCTTTTGGGTCATTTTTCTTGTTACTGTTGTTCTACATGTGGGAAAAACAATGTACATAGATATTCAAGTGCAAAAGGGATGGATCGTCATAGTGATTGCCAACTGTCCCCCATATCCATCCTCCCTTTCTTCCAGAACACAATGATTCTTAGCTGGGCACACAACTGCCCAGAATAGAGTTTATTTTCTAACTTCTGTAGAAATCATGCGTTGCTAATAGCAGCTCATTTGCCAGACTCAGTTCTGACAACTGAGCTGAAGAAAGAAGTATATAACAGCTTTCAAGGATCCCCTTTAAGGAATAGTACACATGATCCCCTTTCCCTCTTCTTTTTGGTTCCATCCACCATCATTCTTCTTGGGTTGTAGGTCTCTTCATCTTGGACTAGAAAGCAAGGCTCTGTACAGTGGAGTATGAAGGTAGGTGCCTTAGTTTCGAATATTTGTGGCATACCATGCTGGCCCCGGAGTATTTATCTTTTTGTGTGCATGAGAAAAGTTACATTTCTACATTGCCCAAGACACTGTTATTTGGAACTTAAACATAATCTATTCTGTCTTTACATAATACCATCACTCCTAATTATCTACAGATAAACTACCATACTAGAACTCTGATTTCCCCTCATTTTTCATAATGCCCCTTTGATCAATTAGATCATAAATAATAACCTTTATGGCAGGAAGTAGTTAATAAATTGAAAGGCAAATCAGAATCTATATCTAATCTATCTATCTACCTATGTGAAGCATATTACAAGTCTAAATAAAGGATTGGGGACTTGGGGCTATTGTGGATTATCCAGGCCAGACATATTCTATTTGTTATCACCGGTAGTAGAAAGTTGGCTATAAAGTATATTTCTATATGAAAAGCCAAATATTTCTTAGATGATATATATTTTTATAAAATTTATGTGATCATGTTTAATTCATTTCCTTGTGCCAGATATGGAGAAGTTAGAGTAGATGTGAGACTGAATTAGTTTTTCTGATTCCCCTTTCCTCTCTCATTAACATGAGAACATTGCCATCTCAAAATAATACAAACACACAAACAGCCACAACAGAGAGATAGGTAAAAATTTCTCTGTCTAATGCTTCCTAAATTAATATAAATAGATAAAAAGAGAGAAATGATTGCCTCTGAGTTTAACCACGTACTTTGCTTTGGTTGGTGGGACAGTGGCAAATGTGATACAAGCAGATTTGAACAATGCTTGCACATTTGGGCTTGTTTCCTCTTACTGTACTTGGAACCTTGACATGTGAACAAGTTCAAGCTAACCTGCTGGAGAATAAGAGACATGTCAGCAGCCACCCCCACACTCTCAGACTAACTTCTAACCAACTGCAAGCACATGGGTGAGATCAGCCAAATGAGATCAGCCAAGTTCAGCTCAGATTAGAACTTTCCAGCAGAATTCTGATTAAATAAATGAATGTTGTGAAACCATTAAGTTTTGAGTAGTTTATTATACTGATAGGTAATGACATAATTTTCTAAAGTCTTTTTTAGTTCTGAAATATGATTCTTCAATTTCATGTTATAAAATTGCAAAGGAGAGTCATTGAAGACAGAGAATCTGTCCAAGTATTTTTATTTGGACGAACCTCTGAGCCTCAGTTTCCTACCCTCATATACATAGGTTGGCTTTCCTCCTGGTTGGCCAGGGACAGTCTTAGTTTCCCCTTATTGTCTTAATGTAATTATTAATAGCATGTTCTCTCTCAAAAATATTTCAGTTGAGTCAATAAATTACATGGTGATCTTAAAATTTACTTCCTACATTTGGAGTAAGGAAAAATGAGATTAAAAATAATGGTGATTTTAAAATTAGTTTTTGATAAGCAATCCATAGCTTTATTGGGCACAATACATGAAAAGCTCTGCTGCAGGAGTTATGAAGATATAAAGATCAACAAAACATGGTCCATGACCTCAAATGTGTACAACCTACCGTTGTTATGGATGGAATTGTGTACCACAAAATTTATATGTTGAAGCCAATGAAACAGTATTTAGAGATGGGTCTTTGGGAAATAATTAGGTTTAGATGCTTTCATGAGGTGGACCCCTAATGATGGGATTAGTACTTTTATAAGAAGAGATACACGATAACTTGCTTTCTCTCTCCCTGCCATCTGAAGGAACAGTAAGAAGCTGGCCATTTACAAGCCAGGAATAAGGCTCTTACCAGAAACCAATCATGCTCACCCCCTTGATGTTGATTCAAAGCCTCCAGAACTGTGAGAAAATGAATTTCTGTTGTTTAAGACACTCAGTCTATGGTATTTTGTTATGGTAGCCTGAGCTAAGTTGACCTTATAATTCCTCTAAAATACGTAGATTTCAGAAAGTCAAACATCCAATAGGTATGAAGTATCTTGTTTAGTGAACCTGTACATTTAACCTTATTTATGTATTGTGTAAATATAGTAGTTAAGAGGGAAGATTTTGAAGCCAAGTTTCTTGTGGTCAAGTTTACATGAACATTGTGACCTTCACAAGACACTTAGCCCTCTGTACCTCAGGTTTTTCATCTTGAGAATGGAATTATTGTATTAATACTTGATTCATCATATTTTTAGATAACTAATTTTGTGTATATAATCCTATTTTATATATAGAAAACAATATTTAGCAATTAGTGCTATGTAAGTATGTGATATTGTTACAGGCAAAATAGTAAAAGTGCCTTACTTTTTTTCTGTAATGACAACAACAAAATTCATGAATAAAAACTTGAGAATTATATATTTATAGGTGGTATTACTTAAATATGAACTACCTTTGAACTACAGTAGGGTCAAACCTTGGAGCTTACACTCATTAAGTGAAATATCAGGTCCTGACACTATTTTAAAAATCTCTCACTCTTCTGAGTCACTATAGTTGATTTTGTCTAAATTGAATGCAATTATATTTGTACCTGTGTTGCCAAAACAAAGTAGTATTTTATTCAAATGGTGAATGCTGTCATTAGTTGTTATTAAGTGATTAGAATAATATACATTAAGGTTAAAATGCTGCTAATGTTATGATTGTATTTAGTCTTTTGTTTTACAAATTTAAATGATTTTGAGTTGACAAAAGTACTTATTTAGAATTGGAACCATTCTCATTGGTTAAATGAGTAAATCACTAGTTTAAGAGAAAATGTGTCAGTATAGGACATAATTAGGTATTTCAGACATGCCTTCTAAGTGTATTATACTCAGGGATATAGATACGTGCTCTAAGATTGTTAATGGTACTCTTTATTATATGTGACTTTAAGGAAAAATATTACATGTTTGTGGCATATCATAGAAAACTCCTCTTGCATTTAACTATTATTTCTAATTTTTAACTTTGTCTCTGTAAATACATGTTCTTTAACAAGTCTTTTCTCAGATGTGGCCTTCCCACTAATGACTAATATGTTCTTTTCTTTTGCCAACTGCTATTGATTCCAGTGGGTCAGAGCAAATACATGATTTGAACTGTGCTTTATGTTTAATGGCTCTGGTATTTCTGAGCCAATATAGGCATTGTTTCAGATAACTTTATTTGCTGAAATTACCTGACAAATCCTGGAAGGATCACAACTACCAAAAGTGATTCCTTTCACTTGATTATTCCACTGACTTTAAGAATATTAATTTTATTTTGGCTGTACATGTAAAGACCAAATCAGCATACATAAATATGATATAATTATTCTTAGTTTGGGATGTACAAAATTAACAACACAAACAAAAGAGAAAGTGTATAGGATTTGAGTAAGAGCTCTTTAACTATAAAGAAAGAGCAAAAAGAAACAAATAAAAAAATGACCTACTTTCATCCAGGTATGATGCAGAATGAGAGAGAACTAGTACTAAAACTTCAAAAGTTATGTTTTCCCCCGACAAAAGTGACTATTTTTAGGGCTGTCTTTATATGAGTCTTAAAGTAAAGCACAGAAACTAAAAAAAATGAAGTTTCCTCAAAATTTGCACTTGATAGAAATGTCAAAGAAGCTATAATTTTAGTTCAAACTAGGCATATATACCTAGCTAAAGGTACTCTTTCAAATGCATACCCTTTTTATTTGTATTTTGGTGAACTTATTTTAGCTTTTCTTTGAAATTTTCTAACCCACAGAGGATAAAAATTGAAAAAACTACAAATGCAAAGTGAATTATTTTTTCTGTGCCTCCTACCTTAAATTTGGGCACAATAACTTGTATATGAAAGTAGGAAAGATTACTTGATAGTCACAAATTGCCTGTTGAATAGCAATTTCTGGCAAATTTTTGCTTGAGCACCTAACAAGTAGAGGATAAGAGCTGTGCCTTAGGAATCGTGAGTAATATGAAGGTTGAAGGTTTTAGTAAACAGTAAGCACCGTGCATGTCAGTAATAAATATGGTCACCAAAAGTCTAATAGTGTTTTAGGCTATTCTAAGAGAACCAGCAAAATAATAATTCCTTTATACTTTGTTCTAGACAATTGTGATCAGGTACAGATGTCACACTTAACATAATATACACCAGTAGCAGTGACCAGAGGAGAGAGATAGAGATGGTAAAAAAAAAAAAAAAAAAAAAAAAAATCAAAACAATATGCAGTTGAAAGACCTATAGTTTCCAGAAAGACATGGAGAAGGAAAGACTCAACAGAAGCAAGTAGGAGTCAGATGGGGATCATGCAAACACTTGAAGAGAAGTGGCCACCCCATTTTGTCAGAGAGAGATTTTGTATAATAATAAGAACTTTCTAATAGATCAGACTCTCCAAAGAAAGAATAGACCACCTCAAAATACTCTGTTCCCATTCACTGAAGTATTGATTCAGGCCACACAGATATTTAACTGAAATGCTGTAGACTCAGTAATATAAGAGTAAATGAGCTATATAATGTTTAATGTTCCTTCCAAGCCTAAGAGGCCTTGATTCCAGGATGCTCAAATATACAATTAGCTAAGAGAAAGTAAAAACTATTTGTTTTTATAATGAGGAGTGTGAGTACCCATGATAAAGAATCCATCTAACACATAACTCCAAAAATTTCAATATCATAAATTTTGTAGGCAAATTTTTTCCAGAATGAAAGAGGTCTAAAAGGTATGTATAAATTTACCTGACTAAAAACATCCTTGTTTTCCTATTTGAGATTTATTTACAAAGGAACTCAAAGATTTAAAGTTGAAATAAGAAAAAGTAAGAGCAAACAAACAAAATTTAAAGTGGGCATGAGGTAGTATTTCCAAGAAATATAAAGATTCTGTTTTCAGTGTGCAGGTCATGTACAAGAAGAAAAAGAAATATATGGCTTTTTTTTTTGTAAGGGAAAGCAGAACGCTCATAGAAGAATGCTATGTTCTCAGTCTTTTTTTTTTTTAAAGATTTTATTTATTTATTTGAGAGAAAGAATGAGAGAGAGAGAGTACATGAGAGGGGGGAGGGTCAGAGGGAGAAGCAGACTCCCCGCTGAGCGGGGAGCCCGATGCGGGACTCGATCCCGATCCCGGGACTCCAGGATCATGACCTGAGCCGAAAGCAGTCGCTTAACCAACTGAGCCACCCAGGCACCCTGTTCTCAGTCTTTTAAAACATCCTATATCTATATGTGCCTAGGATCTCATGAACTGCTTCTGTTCTCATAGTTCCCCTACTCAAACTGCCTAGTTTCAGCATATTTTCAAACATACCTTCTTCAGTATGTAGCTATTGTTAGCCCTGGTCTCCTGAACTAAGGATGGATTTAATCTCCGAGCTGCAGCCTCTCAGACTACATGGTCTCTAACTTTTACTCACTATTCCTTTATGGCAACCCATTTTAGGTTCCAAAGAGATGGGAATTGTGACCCTTCTTATCTATATAGCCCAGAAGGAGAATACAGTTGCTACAATGCAATTTTAAAATATTCCAAAAGGACATAATTCAATAAAAATTTATTTCCAGTCTTACTTCTCATAGATGTCCATATTACACTGAAGAAAATCAATTTTGAATAATTTTGGTAGCTTTGTGAAAGCTTCTTAGAAATTGTCCAAAAATAGTTCAAACTCACTGGACCTTAAGGGCCATCCTCATAGTGTTCATAAGATGCATACAAAAATCCCATTTCCTTGGATAAGAGTAGAAGACATGCCTCAGAACATTTACTGAATATTAAGTTTTTTCTGCTAAGAATTCATCCTTTTTCACATTTAATAATCATCAAACACCATTTCACTCAAGTGCTCAAATATGCCACTGGATCTATGAATAGACTCAATTTTTGTTTTGTTGGATCAACATATGTGAATGGAAACCAGAAAAGCATTAATATCAATAGGAGCAGCTTAAGTAATTAACATTTCATCATATTCAGAAATGGCCCAGAAATATGGAATCATTGAATCTTGTCCTTTCTGAGACTGAAGAGCTTACCATGTATAATCTGAGATCCAAGATAAGAGTCATTTCTACAGCATTTCTGACCAAGGGTGGTCCCAGCTAAGGTTGAATGACTTTCTCCAGTGTGCCATGGATACATTTATTTGCCTACCTTAGGAAGTATATTCTGAAGTAAGCTCATGCTGACATACTCATAGGGTGCAACTCTACTCACAACTATAAAGTTTGACGGAGACAACAGTAAGCTTCTTTTATAGATGAGGGATCCTGTGAGTAATAGTTATCAACATTTCCAGGTTGAAATCATCTCTTTTATTCTTTCTGATGCATAACCCCACAGTTTCCACCAAACACTTGACAAAGAACTTGTATATTTAAAAAGAAAACATTTTTTGAGGAAAGATTTTCCATGATTATGTCAGGAGCAATTTACAGATATAGGCATTTAGGAATATTTCTTCAACAGTATAGTTGGAATTAGGAATATTTCTTCAACAATTTAAACCATGGGCAAATCTGATGCGTCAGAAAATGCTTACATAAAATAACAAAGACTGCTAAAACCATGGCTGAAACAAATGGAGTTTAAGAGAATATAGTCAAAGAAAGAATTAGTGAACACACAGTTCTTTATTATATTCTTATATTCATTAGATGCCCAGAAAGGAATGTCCTTGGAATGCATTAGTTTAACTCCCTAAATAAATACCCTCAGTTAATTACTTCTATGTGATATGCTTTTCATTTTAAGCAAGATGTAAGGATTTACCACTTGAAGTGTTTTTATTTATCTTCTACAGGTAACATGTATAATTGTCTAGTAAAATGCCAGCTATATAGTAATGCTTGATAACAGTAAATAAAACGAGGAAGGATTGAACTGCCATCATAGCGTTGGCTAATAATTCATTCCAGGTGAACTAAATAACTAAATCCTCCAAATTTTTATAGGAATTTCATTGAGTCAGGCATTCATATCTTCTGCATATACAATTAATCATTTATATTTAAATTCATAGTTCTGTTTCTATTTTAAATTTTATGCCATTTGTTTTGGCAAAGTATTCCAGCCTCCTGGAATAATTTTAAATCATAATTCTGAATTACTGAATTTACTATACTTCCTAGTGTATAAAAGGTTCCCATCCTTTCATTCAGACATCGCTGACAATAGTGACTTGTGCAGGGCCAAGGACAAAATGCTATCACACTCAATGGTTACCTTTTCAAGGGCAAAGATTTGTTCTTTAGGAAGAATGACAGCACAGTGATTTAATTCTATTCATGCTTAGAGCAAATGTGTCTATTCAGCATAATTTCTTAATTATGATAAAAATGAAAATATAAAGGAAATTATTTCAGACCAAAGTAAAGGCATATAGAATGAAGATATTGTGTAATCTACTTTATGTCCATGACAGATTTGGATCTTTTATATTAATCACATTTAATTCTTTGAGCATCTCGCCTACATCATTTAAAGTCATAATTAGCACTAAATAGCAAGAGAGGATCACTAACTTAGAGGTCATGGAATGAAGCCAGACTATTGACATTGGAGTCTACTAATATTATTTGCTTCATCAAACTCCACAAATTTGATGGGTGCAAAGGATGGACATTCAGGCAGTAGCTGTATGATGAAATGAAGTGGAGTCAATGTGCAATAGAAACATTTAAAACACACAGGCAGATTGGAATATGGCAAGTACAAGTGAAATGGTACATTTTGAGCAAAATGGTGAAACTACAAGGGCAGAGAAAGAATGGCAATCCGCAAAGGTGTCTGCAAAAGACTAGTGACTCCAGTTATAAACCAATATGCAGCCTCAGTGTTAAGGAAGAAAGCACAGCCTTTTGAGTCATGGTCACAGACAGCAACTGTCTGTGCTTATATCTTCAAAGAAGGGGAGGAGATCTTGAAAACACAAGATTAACATTTCTACTTGTAATATTTGAAAATATGTAATTATGACCATTATTAAAAACACAAAGAACAAAACAAAAGAGCATTTTTCTTTGTCTATGTCTGGTGGTGTCTAGAATACCTCGTCCTTATATATCATCAATATGGGGTAGATTGTGTAACATTTCAAATTATTTTTCATATTGAATATGTTTTAATTATGAAAGGTAGAAGGAAACTATCAGAAAGCAACCACTCTTAATTAACATGGCAGAATCAACTCACAATAAGGTTCACATTTAACTCCCTCTGTGTGCAGGAGGGGCCAGTATTAAGTCAGGCAGCATGAAAAGGAGTCACCAGGTGGCATAGTGCTGTGAGAGGCACTTGGCAGAGTGGACGATCTGAGCTTTGGAATCAGAAAAGACTTAGACTGGGACGCCTGGGTGGCTCAGTCGGTTAAGCCTCTGACTCTTGATTTCAGCTCAGGTCATGATTTCTCAACACAGGATCGAGCTGTAGGCTGTGTCGAGCTGTAGGCTGTGTCGAGCTGTAGGCTGGGCATGGAGGCTGCTTAAGATTTTCTCTCTCCCTGTCCAAATGCCCCTCCCCTCCAAGGAAAGAAAAGAGAAAGAAAAAGAAAAGAAAAAACTTAGACTGGATCCTTGAACTGCCCCTCACTTTGGGCAGTCACTTAACCTGTCTGAGACTCAGTTTTCCTACATATACAGTGAAGATAATAATACCTGAGATTCCTGTGAAAAGTACTGAGAAAATATAATGTACACTAAGAGTAATGGTAACCACAATCATCATTTCCCTAGACATATTATACCTGTTGCATTTGTTTGGACAAGAAACATCACCAAAAATAAAGATATAAGAATCATTTATGTGGGGACACACAAAGTAGATTAGATAATTTCTTTATTCGATAAGACTTTGTTTTAGTCTGAAAGACTTGACCTCAAAGAATTTCATCTGAAATAATTGGGGGTTTGCCTATAATTTCAGACTGAATCAGAAATGTAGTAAATAGAGCCCATGTAGATAGCCCACCTTAGAGGTTGGTTAAAAATCAAGGTACAAGAACTCTGGAAGTGTCTCAGCAGTATCTATTGCAGTAAAACTAAAGATATAATCTATGACCCAGCAATTTCACTCCTAGGTCCATAGTGAACAAATGCATATACATGTTCAGCAAAAGATATATGCTGTAGAATATTCATAACAGCACTATTCAGAACAGCTGCAAACCGGAAACTACACAAAAGATCATCAACAGTTGAATAGTTAAATTGTGATATATTTGCACAAAGGAAAACCATTTAACAATAAGAATGAATGGCATACAATTAGAAGTAATAATATGGATGACTCTCACAAACGTAATGTTAAGCAAAAGAAGATGAACACAAAAGAATACACACTATGTGACTCTACAGTATAAAAACAAAAGAAACTAAAATGGGTTGTTAGAAATCAGGATAGTGGTTATCCTTGGGAGGTGATGGTGGGAACAGGGTGCATAGTGACTAGATGGAAGTAAAAGGAGGTTTATATGGGGCTGGTAATTTCCTATTGTTTGATATGTGTACAGTTGTACAGATTTATGAAGTTTGAGAAAATTCACCAAGCTCTATACTTATATGTGCACAAAGAAATTAAGGTGGGTTAATAATCAGTGCTTGATTTTAGCATATTCTTTGATCCTTTAACCCATAGTTTTCAGAAGACATAAACATACAAACAAGAGAGTTCCCAGAAAGCTTTTGACCAAAACAAGTTTTAGTATGTGTTGCCCAATTCCTGAATAAATACCAGAAAACACATTGTTTAGAGACATTATTAAAATTCGTGCAATTTAAATGTTAATGTTTTAAGCATAACCTTATGCTAGGGGAAAAATGTTCTATTTGCTATTTGTTTCCAACACACAGATACAAAATTTACATAACTGTACCCTAATATTTTGCTTATAAAAAGTTGAATTAGTATAAGGAAAGTCTTTTATATCTCCATTGCATATTTGTATTCAATAATACCATTTGCCCTTTCAACTCATTTCTGGACATAATAAATATATTGCCACCTACTGGTGACTCCACCTGTAAATGTGTGTCCTGTGAAACTTTGAGAAAATAAATATTGTAAACATTACTTTACGTTGTGCAGTGTTTAAGTGTAAACATTATTTTTATGACTCATATACATTGACATGTAAAATCACATTCATATTTTAATATTAGTCCTGTGAATTTTTTCTTTAAATGAAATGTTACTTTATATATTTTAATTCTACTTTATATATTTGAAATATTACTTTATATAAATGGCTTATATTTATTGAGATGATTTAGGCATCATTTGGAAAGTACAATCTTCTGTTATCTATGTCTGCTGAGCTAAAAATGATAGCAGTTTTAAAAGGTTTAGTGGAACTTGAGTGTATGCAGTCATTTGTTGATGAGATAAAACCCTGGCCTTGTTCAAACATTTTCTTTCTACTTTTTGGAAAATGTGTATTTTTATTTATAATAAAATAAAGCTAAAGTTAAATATTTATTTTTATTAAATCAAGTGTACTCAGTTTTCTTTGAGAAAGACAACCCCCCCAACGCTCCCTAAAATTATTTGTTTTTATGACTTCCTTCAGTTGGTATTTAGACTTCAATTTGCAAAAGAAAACACTAATTTTGATAATGGATTACTTTCCTTGAGTAATGAACATGTCCTGTGTACTTTTAGTTCTATGAATTTCCTCTAAAGCCAGGACTCTAAAGAGATGTTATTCTGGCCTAAAAACAGCATGCATAAACTGAGCATCATATTTACGGTTCCCTGAACCTTCTCTTCCATTGTCTGCTACTTTCCTGTGCCTTGTGGAGAACACATCTTTGCTGTGACAAAGCCTCCCTTCCAAAGAAAAATCCTGGACATAGTCTCTCAAAGGAAGGGAACGTCCTTTTTTTTTTCTTCTACAGATTATTTCACAGTACCACATATTTTTATGGGTCATTGATTTTTGGTGTCCCCTGATTGCCTTGTCTTTACCCATTCCTACTCTGGAATATACCCTTCAAGGTAGTGATATATTAATCCGCTTCCCTCTTTCTCCTCTCTATGCATGTCCCTGTGAGCTGCTGGTGACAAGGGGAGGGTATAAAGATGATGAAGAGGCAGTTTTTACCCTCAAAAAGCTTACAATTTAATGGCCAGGACTGCCTTTTTTGAGATTAAGAGAATCAATAACAAAAGGCTAGAAAAACTGATTAAATGAATATATTTTTCCTGTAACTGACAAGAGTTAATTAATGTTGTGAGAGCTAACAATTTCTTCCAAAAACAAGGCTCAAATGTGTGGTTGTTCTATTTTCCAAATTTCACATTTACTCACAACTCGTTACTGAAGAATAAAGCTGCTGTGGCCTCTCTATAATGGGTGTTTGGATTGCAGTCTTTAAATCTAATAGCCATCTCACATGATAAAGAAATCAGAAGAGTCAGAGAGCAGATGAAGACTATATTTGAAGGGGGCAGAGGGCTCTTCAAGTGCTTCTGAAATCACCCCTGTAAGCACCACATGTCAGCCAGACAGTCTATAGCTAGAAATAATATTAACAATGTACAATGTTGTTCCTGAATATTAGATCTAGATTCGCATTAATGCAAAATACATATGTAGAAATGCTATTATTTCAACTGCAAATTAATTTATAAGAGTGGTTCAGAATGTTAAATACCTTTACAGAAAAAAAGTATTTTTTTTCTACTCTGTGCAGGAGTATTTTACATCTGTAGTCAAGTTGTTGTTGCCAAGATACCTTGGCTTCCTGGTGATTTATAAAAGCAGGAAAAATCTGTGAGCATTATTGGTATTGTGTGCATGCTGTCCCCAGTTATGTGCCCCTACTGTTCGGGTCAATGTTCCCAAGATTCAGCCATGGTAGGCTAATGTTTCTCTAGCCACAATTATGTAAGGGTAATAATTGCAATAAATGAAGTGCTACATAAGAATGGATAACTTTACTAAGTTATAAACATGAACATCCACCAAATACATAGAGAAAAAACTTGTATAAAGTTATCGAAAATATGTATTATAATGAAAACATAAGTATTCACTTAGGCAACATTTATTTATCATCTATTATTTGTCTTATTTTAGGTTTTTAGTAAAAATAGGAAATGGTTCCCCTCCTTAAAGGACTGGGTCCCAAAAGCATGACATACACAAATACACACTGTGGTAAGGGTGGAGTAGCATATTCTGCCTACTGGATCATTATTTCTCAGGCTCCTTTTTTGCTCCTCATCCTCTGATTTCTTCTTAGAATGAATGTTCCTTGGTATTCTTTCCTCCACTTCTGGCTATGCGTTACCCCAGAGCAATTTTTTCTTCCCTATGATTGGCTTCAATTAGCCCCCGTGCTGGTAAGTTCTAGATATTTCTTTTCAGTCTAGATAGTTCCTCAATTCTTTTCACAGCACTTACTCAACACCTCTATTCAGATATCCCATGCTCATCTCTAAAGCAACCTATCCAGAACAAAGTGTATCACCTTTCCTTCTCTACCTATAAGAAAAGAAAAGCCAAAGAGAAGAGAAGAGAAGAAAAGAGAAGAGAAGAGAAGAGGGAAGGGAGGAGGAGGGGAGGGGAAAGGAGGGAGGGAAGGGGAGGGAGGAGGAGGAGGAGGGGAGGGGGCATGGGGTGGGGAGGGGAGGAGAGAAGAAAGGAGAAGGGGAGGGGAAGGGGAAATAAAGATATCATTATGATGCTCTGTGGCCTGGCCAGAAATCTAGGCACTACTCAGATTCTCTTCTTTGTCTTTTTCTCACTGTCTAGTCTGGGTGCCCCCTTTGCATGTCCCTATGATACACCTCGAAGCCTTGCATATGAATATGCTCCTTTCCCATTGCCTCAGCACAGGGTTTCATTCATCCACCTACCCATACCTTCATTTAGCAAATATCTCTGAAGCAGCATCTCCATTTCAGGCCTTCTTCATCTTCTTGTTGCAATAATCTCCTGTTTTGTGCCCCTAAAATCATTTTGGTAAAACAGAAATTTTATCATTTCACCCAGAGTAATGATTCCCAAATGCACCCAGATCCTATAATTTCTCCACTGAAATATCTCCCTTGGCTTTTCATGGCCCTAAGACTTGGTTTTCACATATTGGGGGTGAGAGAAAGAGGTGTCAGGAACTTGTTAAAATAATAATCGTCTTTCAGCATCTAATCTTATTGTAGAATTGATGTAAAGCTGACAGAAAATGTCGAACCTGCTTCCCTTTCTCCACACCATATCAGAGCCCCATCTCGGAATGGCTTTGAATGGTCAGATAACAGCAATAACAGCTGGCCCCTCAGAATTGACCACTTCCCCGTATCTTATCCCACTGCACACTGTATGCACTTCTGAAGCAATGTCTATAAAATTGTATTACATTCTGCTTATTATTAATTGGTTTCTTTCAAATATGGTGAATTTTAAGAATACATAAAATGCAAAGAGAATAACAAGTATTTATATTCCTTCCATCCACAATTAACCACTTAAAAATTTATTGATCTTAATCTTTTTGTTTTTTGTATTTTTAAAGAAAACCACTTTTTTTTAAGATGAATTATGCGTGGGGCACCTGGGTGGCTCAGTCAGTTAGGTGTCAGACTCTTGCTTTCAGCTCAGGTCATGATCTGAGGGTCGCTGGGCATGGAGCCTGCCTGAGGTTCTCTCTCTCCCTCTCCCTTTGTCCTTCCCCCTGTCTATAAATTAATAAAATTATACTTATTGTAAATAATTCAAATAGTGCTGAAAATCAGGAAAATGAATATTAAGAAAACTCAGAACTTGATCACTCAGAAATATACTTTATAATCATTATTCATGTCATCATACAAAGCATATGTACAGATAGGATGAGGAAGCCAGTTTGGCTGAGATTTTATCAAAAGGAACCATACTGTAGATAAGAGTTACGTGCTTTTAGCAAGAAAAAAGAAACTAAAGAACATCCGAAGGAACTATTTAACCAAGCAAATTGGTCTTCACAGTAACGATATTATTTTTTAAAAGATTTCCAAGTTTGCAAAGTAAGTTTACAAAAACATTAAGATGCTGGACTCAGACTGGTTTTCTTTCCCAAAACACCTTAAGTTTCAGACAGTATTCATTAACTTCCTGCGATGGAACACGAAAACTCTAATGCCTTTATAATTCTATCTTTTCCTTCTACCTTCCTATTCATTAATTATATTATTAATTTTATATTGTCCAGGTTTTAACATTTACATAATATTTTTTAAAACTTTTATTCTGGTATAATTTTATTTATTTTTTTAAAGATTTTATTTATTTTTCAACAGAGAGGGAACACAAGCAGGGGGAGTGGGAGAGGGAGAAGCAGGCTTCCTGTGGAGCAGAGAGCCTGATGTGGTGCTCAATCCCAAGACCCTGGGATCATGACCCCAGCCGAAGGCAGATGCTTAACGACTGAGCCACCCAGATGCCCAATTCTGGTATAATCTTAAACATAGAGAAAAGAAGCAAAAGCAGTACAAGGAATTCTCATTTACCTTATACCTAGATTCCTCAAATATTACATTTTACCACACTTGTGTTATCATTTTATGTGTCTAGATTTTTTTCCTGAAATGTTTGAGAGAAAGTTGGACATAATCGCTCTTTATCTCTAAATTCTTCAGTGTGCATTTACTAAAAGTAGGGACATTCTGTTATATAAATGCAATGCAATTATCAAAATCAAGAAATTAACATGGTTAAAGTAGTATTATCTAATGTCCAGACTTGGTTCAGACATTACCAATTATTCCACCAATGTTCTTTTTCTGATCCAGGATCAATCCAGGATCATTTATTGCCTTTAGTTGTTATTTCATTTTACTCTCCTTTAATCTTTAACAGACTCAATCTTTGTCTTTCATGATCCTAATCTTTTTGAATCTCACAGGCCATTTATTCTGCAGCCTGTCCTATAGCGGTTCTGTGTGTTAATGGGTTACACACAAGATTTTCCAAAGCTCTGCCTTCCTTGTTCAGGAATGGCTGGAATTCCCTAAGTTCTTTCACCTATAAAATAACACTTGGGCTGTTTGGGGGCTTGGGGGGATTATATTTTCTTCTTCTTAGACCAGTGGTTCTCAATCCTGGCTGCACATTGGTATCACCTAGGTAGCCTTCAGGGATGGGAAGTCATCTTTGTAGCCTGACAGGAGGTGGGGGATAGAGCTCAGCTGAGGTAGATTGGTACTTGGTTGGAATACCTGAGCTTCATATACTGTACTCAGCTCACTTTGTCTATTCGTGCCAGAGGGTGCTCTGTCCTTTGGAGTATTCCTCCAAGTAAGTGTGTAGTGCAGAGTCTTTATTTTCTTCAGAAGCATCCAGCCCAGCCTAGTGTCTCAATTCTGCTTGTTTCTTCCCAAATGCTGTTTTTATTACCCTCCAATAACAATAATAAATGGATACGGACAGTGAAAATAATAAAAGGATATGAACACACATTTGCTTCTCCCAACTTTGGGGGTATCCATAATTCAGTACTTTGTTGGTCTACCTATATTGCTCAGAGCCTTAGTAAGTCTTTCTGTTCCATTCTGGAATCATATTTCTTTTCATGAGTGCCAATTTTATTGCATGAGTTTATGCTCATTTCCTTATTTGGTTATTATTTGGTCGATTAGTTTATTGTTACAGTGTACACTTTCTCATATTGCAAGGTGTTGGAAAAGTGGAGATTCTGCGATGCAATTTCAACCTATCATCTTAAGGCAGAACAGCACTTATTTATACATAAGTCTTTTTCTAATGGACTATAAGTCCCAGAAAGGAAGGTCTATGTTTTAATTGACTTAGGGCATGGCAGATTGCCTGGTACATGATAAGCATTCAATGAATGTGTTTTGAGTGATTTTTAAAAAATATAATAAGAAGACAAATAGGGGAGCATCAAGATGTTATTCATTTAATTGAAACCTGGACTTTTCATTCAAGGTGCTATTATTATGTGTTTGAACATCAAGTACACAGTACATAATTATATGTATTATCTAATTATTTCTGACCTCATCTCAACATATACTGAGTATCAGTAAAATCTTACTCTTTCCAAACCTCCCTTCCAATTGTTTATAGCTCAGACCAATGGATACAAAGTAGGATTCAACAGACTCACTAGTTTACCAAACATCCTTTTTCTCCCACTTTTTTGATAATTATAGGCACATCCTTTTATTCTGACCAGAAAGACCCCTTAGAATTCATAATACCATTACCACTTCCTAAAACAAATCAAAACACCTTTATACCTAAAGATTATGTAAAAACAGCCAACTCCTTTATTTTTGTAAGAATTTCTTTCCTGGCAATGTAAAAAACAGATATTCTTCTCCCTCTGTACCCCAGCGTCCCTATGTAAAGCATTATATTTGTGCACAAATGGATGAACAGACTTAACTGATGAATTAATTTACAATTCAAAAAACTTTTTTAATATTACTTACAATAACACTATTCAACAGGTGAAAATGAAGGATGGAAAAAAATAGAATGGAGTAAAATAAAAACAGGTTAGGATTTGTGGAAAGCTAGATAATGGCCTGGCAAATATGCCCACATTCTAGCACCCTGAGCCTGTGGATATGCTACCTTACATGGCAGATTCTGCAGATGTGATGAAGCTAAAGAGTTTGAGATGAGAATATTCTGGATTATTCTGGTGTGCCCAATATAATCACAAGGGTCCTTTTAGAGGCTGGCAAGAGGTTCAAAGTGAAAGAAGACAGTGTAATCAAGGTCTAGCTTGAAGTGATGCAGTTATGAGTCAAGGAATGCCAGGACTTTCTAGAAGCTGGAAGAAGCAAAGAATGGATTTCCCTCCTGTCAGTAGAACCAGTAGAACCAGTCCTTTCAACACCTTGACTTCAGTCTAGTGAGACTGATTTTGGACTTGGGACCTCTGGAACTGTAAGATAACAAGTTTGTGTTGTTGCCACAAAGTTTGTGGTAATTTGTTAAAGCAGTAGGAAAGTAATGCAGGATGGTTAAGGCATTCCATAAGGGCCTATAAAATATCTTAGAAATAAGGAAAGGCTGTATGATAAAGTCAAAAGTAGAATGCTTTCTTTGTTGTTTTCTTAAAATATGTGATGAAACTATTGCTCATCATCATACAGCAAGGTTTCCGTAGTGTCCAACTTTTAGAATTGTTTCATATTTCTGTTTAAAGTCTGTGTGTTGATACACATGAGTGTGAAATATTCCATAGCCCTCTGCAACATGAATTAATTTTGTTGTTGTTTTTTTCCTTCAATAACACCTCTGATGTAATTACATCTTATTGGCTTTATAAAATAAAGCTCCCTGATTGTGAAAGCAGAGATGTTATTCGAAATGCTAGTCTCTGTGATCAAGATACCTGCTACATCAAGGAAAAGCCACCAAGTCCCAGAGAGTTTTCACAACTGAAAATTAAACCAATTTGTTTTGTAAATCTGTGTTATGCAAATTACAAAATCAATCACTAAATAGAGATGTCTTAACAAAGGATTTTCTAAAAAGATTAAAGATTCTCTACAGAGGTCAGTTCCTCAAATGTCCCCCCAATACAAATGCATACGTTTAACATTCTATGGTGAGACTGGTTATTTAACTAATGCCATTCTATAGGATATATCTTGAAATATTAGATTGACATTGGAGAATGTTCTAGACAATATCATAATATAATTTCCTTCTTTCTTAAAAGAATATAAAGTTCATGTTTCTAGAATTTCCTGAGCGCATGTCATGGTTAAGTGCATGGGCTCTGAAGCCAGACTGCCTGGATTGAATTCCAGCTCTGCCACTTGTGACCTGAGGTTAATTACATAATCTCTTTCTGTTTCATCAGGACAGTAGGAAAAATAGTAATACCCACTTCATTTGACTGTTTTGAGGGTTAAATAAGTTAAAGCATGTAAAATACTTATTGATAGAATGAGGCCATGTGTTGGGGCAAATGGGAGGCTCAGTCAGTTAAGGGTTAAGCATCTGCCTTCCTCTCGGGTCAAGATCCCAGGGTCCTCAGATTGAGCCCCACCCCCCTGCTCAGCAGGAGAGTCTGCTTCTCCCTCCCCCCACCCTTTTGCTCTCTCTTCTCTCAAATAAATAAACTTTAAAAAACAAAAAAAGAATGAGGCCTTGCGGCAGTAAGCCCTCAGTTAGCTATTACTATTAAAGTCAAGAATATAAAATAACTGTCAATCAATCTTATATATACAGATGTAGCTACCATTATGTAATCAGCAAATATTTATTAAGGTCCACCATATTCTAGGCAGTAAAATGTCAGCATCATTTATATAAAATGTATCTCTTTTAGCCAAACTTTTAGCAGCTGAGAGCAGAAATTTTAGCAGTCAGAAAGGACTTTTTTTTGTCTTTTTTACATACCTTTTTTTAATTTTAGCCATCAAAGAAAAGTTAGCCAAAAAGTCAACTCTTCGGCCACAGTCACCTGCAAAGGATACAGCACGTTCAACAAGAACACCACATTCAAATGCAAGCAAATGATCCGCCTCCCAGAGAAAACCTGGACCATTGTAGCGGGTATTTATTTGCAACTGGGTTGTAAGAAGTCTGGAAGTTGAAACAAAACTTGTAATTGTATATTTTCTTTATACCAACCTAAATTTAATTACATCACCCCAGGTGGGTTTCATTATCAGTCATTCTGAGACATTTACCCCTATCTTGGTCATGACAGGGTGCCAGGGTCTTATACTCAAAGACCTTCATACTCTACTCCACACTATTTGCTATGAATTACTCATGGTCCAAGCCAGAATAGCCCACTGATGTCCTCTGGCTCCACTGCTTCCTTGACATGCTTGGGGTACAGGAACTTCTACCTAAAAACCCTCATCTAGGGTTGCCATCCTATAGGCATCCTGTCTATATAAGCATATCCATTCCTTTCTGAATTTTACACACACACACACACACACACACACACACACACACACACACACACACCCATCCTACTGCAACCAGGTGGTGAACAATAGAACAATGCAGGAATGAGAAGATGACTGGGACGGAGACTTCTGTCTCCTAACAGAAACTGTTTTCTCGGGACGCCTAGGTGGCTCAGTCATTAAGCGTCTGCCTTCTGCTCAGGTCACGATCCCAGGGTCCTGGGATCAAGTCCCACATCGGGCTCCTTGCTCAGTGAGGAGCCTGCTTCTCCCTCTCCCTCTGCTGCTCCCCCCTGTTTGTGCTCTCTCTCTCTCTCTGACAAATAAATAAATAAAAATCTTTAAAAAAAAAGAAAAGAAAAGAAGCTGTCTTCTCTTCCTTTCAGTGCTAGAACTCTCCATATTTAGCTAACATGCACACACCTAACTGGACAATACATATCCTAGCTTCTTCAGAGTTGAGTGTGACTGTGTTACATTTTGACCAATGGGAAGGGAGATAGAAGTTATTAAAACTAATAAAACTTGATCAAGATTGTCAAAAGATTAAAAAAAAGATGTAAATTACCAATATTATAAATGAAAAGGGAAATCATTACTTACCCCCAGCACATTAAAGGGACTTAACAAATAATTTCATGCATATAATCACTTAGATAAAATAGATCAATTCCTTGAAAACCCAAAACTCTAATGTCACCCAAGATGAAATAGATAACACAAAATGTCCTATAACTGTTAAAACAATTGAATTAACAATTAAAAGACTTCCAAAAAAGAAATCTCTAAGCCCAGCTAGTTTCACTGGTGAATCTGTGTTCTGATTGTGGTGGTGGTTTTGCAAATCTATACATATGTTAAAATTCACAAAGCTATAGATGTTTAAAATTCATAGAAATGAATACAGTGGCTCACATAAAAGTTAGAAATTTATTTCTCTCATTTCTCTGCAGGGCATGTAAGCATCTTGTCTCCATGTTATCCAGGGACCAGATTTTCTCTTATTTGTTGCTCTATGAATCCCTAGGATTTTAGAATGTATGATCACTTCCTGCTGGTAAGGCTTTGGAAACTAAAGATTAGTAGTGAAGGGTCAGTTTGGCTATGGGTGAAGAGGTAGAGAAATGGAAAATATATTTCAGCTGGGGAAATATTGAGCCAGGATACAGAAGACTGGGGCTACCAAAAAAAAGTAAATTTCAGAGAAATTAATATAAAGATTTAGCATATGCAAATTTTCATTATAAGAAAATCAGTTTCTCTTCATGGATTCTAAAACTGACTTTTTACTGTTCACTTACATAGCAAAAGGTTCATAATCAGAATCCCAAGTGTGGACATATACACAATTATCTATTAGCTTTTATAATTTGCAGTTTCTATATATTTAGAAAAGTTTTAAAACAAGATGATTGGCTTTAAATAAAATCTGGGTATAATTTTTTTTTATCTTTGATGCCTCTGACCTCCTTTTTTCAAAGTATTGTTCTCCCCTTCCAGCTCCAAAGTCTATCCTGTGTCTCATTTCTTCTCTCACCTTATAGTTAGCTAACTGCTAAACATCAGTAGACTACATTTTAAGATGTTATTTCTCCTAGGAATATTTGCATTTCAGTAAGTTTCTCTTTTTTTTAAGATTTTATTTATTTATTCATGAGAGGCAGAGGGAGAGAAAGAGGGAGAGAGAGAGAGAGAAGCAGAGGGAGAAGCAGGCTCCCAAGGAGCAGGGATCCCAATGCAAGACTCGATCCCAGGACTCTGGGACCATGACCTGAGCCGAAGGCAGACGCTTAACCATCTCAGCCACCCAGTAAGTTTCTCTTGTAGGTTAAATCCCCAAGACCCAAAGGAATAAATCTCTAATGATGGAAATGACAGGTCAAGGGGTAAAGCATTCAGGGACCTGGTTTAGCCACGCAAGCCCTCCGAGCAAGCATGTCTACATGCTTTTTCAGGGAAAGCCTTTTTCATTCATCTCACATGGGAATGAGGTAAAGGAGACAAATAAGGAAATACCCAAAGCAAATACTAGTTACATAAGCTGTTTCTTGATATTCTTCTTAAAAGTTATTACTCAAGCAGTTTTACTTTCCTATAAGGAGAGGAAAAGGTGAAACAATTTGCATATAATTTGTATTACTTCATTAACTATAACTGCAATGGTTTGAATTGTAAACTAAGTGTGAACATTGTGCAAGAGTATTTAAAGTATAAAAGAGTGCATCCACATGTTTCTATCTACATTTATCATAATAACATTCATATAATCAACAAATTCTGTTTAATGTAAATACATTATGTAATTTTCCTATGTAGAGATTGGATGATTAAATTTAATTATGGCCTTTTTACTGAAAAAATTATAGTACCTTGTAAAACTAGAACCAAATTAGACATATATATCTGCTAGAGTGTATTACATATTTGAAAATCACGTGTTCATGACATTTTAAGTTTCATGTAATAAATGAGTCTGTATATATTTTTATAGATATATTTTTATATATAACCTCCATAAAATGTAAAGGACTATACAAATACACTGCAGTGCTTTTATTACAGTTAACATATGTATCTTGATTTTAATTTATGGAGTTAATAAAAGGATAGCAATTCACAAAGTAAAATTTTGGAAAACAATTTAACCTTACAGCAAATTTTAGGTTTTCCTCCATCAAAACAAGGTCATGGGCCTACCTACAAAATATTGACCCGCTTACCTACACTGACATGAACCAACCTCTCCACCTTTAATCACTGAATCATTCATATCAGTAATCCTCACACTAGTGATTTTATTTTGTTCTCATCCCTATCCCCATGTATTACCCCCTCAGGACTTCTTTCACTGAGTTACATTTGGAGTGGTATCTTTAGCTGATACTTGCGTTAGGTAGAAGCTAGAGCAGTGGAAGAAACGCCCTGAGGCAGAGTCCCAAGTCCTTGAAGGGCAATGATTGAGACCTGAGCTGGAGGCAAGGACAATAATAAATAAGCTACACATTAAAAGCCCAGGGGTACAACATCCTGACCTTGCAGCATTGAAGACCTTGAGGCTGACAGATAAAGAGCCTCAGTTGTGAAACCTGCTCTCTCCTCTTCCACTTCTGGCCCATGGTAACCCCTAGACTCAATATAATGCATTCGCTTTGCAATTACAGCTCCCTGCCCCTCTCCCCGCCCCACACCCCCATGGAGAAAGGCTGCCATGACAGTTGGGTGCAAACCTTGTAGGGTCAAAAACCTCCCCTCCTAAACCGTGCGGGTGAGTTTCCCAAATGATTGAAAGCCGTCTCCATTAGAGACCATCCCACTGTACGTTACAGCTCCTCCCAGCCCAGAGAGTCCCAATAATATCCAATTCCAAACACCCTAGGGGCCAGTTCCACCTTGTGGAACCTGCCTGCTCTCCCACCTTGAATATACTTTTTGCTTTGATAAGCTGCTTTGTGTTTGCTACTTTCCTTCTGGCTGTCTTTATTAGAGTCTGGATCCTCATGTATATCTTTTCATGGGGAATCTAAGAACCAAGACCTCCATTCACACAACACAGCAAATTCTCCCCTGGTAACACTTTTAAACTAGGGACTTTGCCCTTTCTTTTGATCACACAGTGGAAAGAAGAGGCATTATGTTCGCTTGGGATTTATCCTCACCCATGATTCTGGATTTTTTTTGTATGCGCACATTCATTTAAAGGGAAAAGTGTGGGTTGGGCACACTGACTCATGTGAGCTTCTCAGGCAGGGGCATACTATGGTACACCATCAAACTGAGATTCTTTAAATATTCATTGACATTTATTTAGAGATAAGACAGCACCAGAGCAAAGGATGGAGAAGAAAGAGCTCCTTCTTAGTGCTTAGCCTCTCCTGTATTTTCCTAAAAAACTTAGCTTTGGTGAAAAATTCTCACACCATCATTTAGCAAATTAAAATCTTTCTGGTTAACCAGATTCATCTTCTTCAGAGGCAGTTTATTATCTACTATAATTCAAGCACACAGTTTGGTTCTCACCTTCAGTGCCAAGCAGCTCATCAAAATATTTTCATAGGTTTGCATTCTCCCTGTACCAAACCAGTTCCAATAAACAGAATTTTGTCCATTTCAGAAGATTTCCATCAGAGTTGTTTCCATTCTTGTAACACCTCTGGAAGTTGCTTGAGAACATTTAATCGTATCCATTCATATTGTACTTCCTCTGCCTTCTCTGTTAACTTCTCTGTGTCGTGTTGTTTGTGGAATACAGCCTCAAATCATTGCATTCCACATATATGTATATGAGACATACATTGTAATACACAAAATATCAATTTAATCTATGAAATATAATTTACTGTTTAACATCTCTCATTCAGGTCTGTGATTTAGGAGACCCAAAATAAACATAAAACCTGGTTATTGCCTTCAATATATAGTACACCTTATGTGCTCTTCCAAAAGTAAATTATATTGGGGAAATTTATTCTTTAAAAGTAACAGTGGATGTGCTTTAAATCTACCATGTTCTAGACTATGTTTTGAACTTCTGGGTCTCAGAGGAACTATGAGTTCTGTCCCTAGCTATTCATAGGAGAGTGAGAAGATTGGGGCAATGAAATGGACTGCATAGATGAAAAAGGACTATCCTTCTTCAATATATTTACATAAGGCGGAACTATTGTTTTATTAGTCCCTCTTCAATATATTTAGATAAGGAGGAAAAACAAAATAAAACAAACATTTGAAATAGCACAAAGGCCCTCAGCTTATTAGTTTTTTAGAAGCTTGTTTGTGTAGATGCCATGGCATTCTGTTTGGAATACAGCCCCAAACCCCTAAATTCCATTATAATTAACTGGGCTGCATGTGACTATTCTACTGATGGGCTGATTTTGAGATGGAAATTTTGGAGGAATCACATCAAATGCCAGAGAATGCACACACATTTAGTATAAAAGAATTGTAATTAAACTTCAGTCATCCTCTCCTACGGAGAACATTGAATTAGAGTCAAAATTGGTTTCTATTATGTTTAAGTCTATCAGAGGCACCGGGGGAAGATCATTTAAGACACTAGAGCAAAATGAAATCTGTGGGCAAATGTTCTATTTATTATAAAGTGTGGGTGAATTCAAAGCTGTCCAGAGGGTGGGTGCTGAGGGCAACCTCCTGGAAGGAGGCAAATGTAGTCTCTAGTGATTCTCAACAACATAAGCCTGCCACAAGAGTAGAGATTCTGGGACATTTAGATAAGAAATTCCTCCATGGAGGGCACAGCTACCATAGAAGAACCTATGACAAATCAAGAAAAATATGGAATCTCTTTGGATTTAAACTTAAGTTTGCTCTGCCTTTGTCCCTTTTTCCCCACTTGGATTCAGATTAAGTCATCAAAGTCACCCATATCTTTCCAAAAACTCCTTCCTTCTTATCCTCTCTGAAGCAGAATTTCTTGGGGTAAGAGGAAGAAAGCACCTCTCTAATGCTGAGTTGGGAAGAATGAGCCAATCTTCCTATTACTATGATTCGTTATTGTCCAACACCATGAGCAGAGCAAAAGGATATTTGGTGAAAAATGCCAAATTAAGAGTCCAGAAGTTCAACTGAGCACAAGCAAGATAAATGCAAAGAAAATCATAACAGACACATCGTAATTAAATTGCTCAAACTTTTTCCTCTTCTCTGTCCTATGCACTTATAGATGAAACTATCTATAAAGGGCTTTTGTTGTCATAATTGTCATTTTGTTACTAAGCAAATACAACTTAGATGGCATCCGAGACTGACCCACCCAGTCTTAACCATTCTGTAAACCACACTTTTTCAATATGAAAGCAAAATGTGCAGGCAATCTCTAACCTGCCATTCAGTTGTATTTTAAAACACATTTTGAGGTGACTATCTGAGTGCATTTGTCAGATTCACAGTGATTTCCATGGTGGTATATTCTCAGGTTAACCAGAGAAATACATTTAATCATAATATACAAGAATTATGGAGTAAATTATGACACACAGGTAACAAGAATTCTCTAGAAACTATGGTTACTGGTTTTTCAAGAAATGCCTGGAACACACCCCGTGTTTGCTGTAGTGGGATAGGGAGTTTTCCTTCCAACTCCACCCCTACTTCTCTGGCTTTTAGAACAGAAACTCTATCAGCTTCAAGCCAGTGCAGGAATTCTGAGAGCTGGAGCTGAGCAAAAGTTGGAACTGAAGCCCATTTGTGTTACAATGTCTTGGAAACATTTCAGTTGCCATTTGGCACACATAGTCTTTGTTTTTTCTTGTCAGCCATAAAGATGGCTTAGCCTGTAAGATATCAGATAACATTACCTTTGGATTCTGACTCAAGTCCACTTAGACTACCACAAGGTTTTGCATCTTTCCTCCTATTTGACTTACCCTAAAATAGATTCAAAAGGACTTTCCAAGGTGTTTTGTTTCCTTTGAGTTTTGTCTACTTAAATCAATTTTTACTGCAACTTACAATGCAGAAACAAACAAAATTTCCTATTATGAGCCTCTCAGATTTTTTCTTTTCATGTAGACCCAATTGTCTTTATACAGTGTTACAGCAGCTTGCTACGAGTGCTGGGGCAAAATTTTTTTTTAAGATTTTATTTATTTATTTGACAGAGAGAAGCACAACGAGAGAGGGAACACAAGCAGGGGCAGTGGGAGAGGGAAAAGCAGGCTTCCCGTTGAGCAGGGAGCCCTATGTGGCGCTGGACCCCAGGACCCCGGGATCATGACCTAAGCGGAAGGCAGACGCTTAACGACTGAGCCACCCAGGTGCCCCAATATTTTTGATTAATGATAATTTAACTATCAATGTTCTTACATAATTTTTAAAAAATGAAATATAATAAATTTAAGGTTCGTCTTCTAATAAATGTCTTTTCCTTACATTCGGATGTGTTTTTGTAAGGTGGGAAAGAATATGATGGGATTGCATATATATAAATTGGGAACTGAACAGTATCTATAGTTTTTTTTTTTTTTTGACAGAGAGAGACACAGCGAGAGAGGGAACATAAGCAGGGGGAGTGGGAGAAGGAGAAACAGGCTTCCCGCTGAGCAGGGAGCCCCATGCGGCACTGGATCCCAGGACGCTGGGATCATGACCTAAGCCGAAGGCAGACACTTAACGACTGAGCCACCCAGGCGTCCCCAGTATCTATATTCTATCTTATCACAAACATGGGTCATATGACCTCAGTGACAATGTGTAAAAATGTTAAGGAACACCTCTATAGAAAATATGGAATTTTGGGGCACCCGGGTAGCTCAGTGGTTAAGCATCTGCCTTCAGCTCAGGTCATGGTCCCAGGGTCCTGGGATTGAGCCACGCATCGGGGTCCCAGCACTGCAGGAAGCTCCACTCCCACTCCCCCTGCTTGTGTTTTCTCTCTCGCTGTGTCTCCCTCTGTCAAATAAATAAAATCTTTAAAAAAAAAAAGAAAATATGGAATCTTTATAGACAGAAAGAACTAAGAAAAACATTTTTTGGATTTAGTAGAAACACCAGGTCTCTTGCTTTCTTGGGCATTTGACAAGACATCTTGAGGTAAAGTCTGAGGTAATACATTAAGTGGCATGTGCCAGGGCTCAGCATTGAAGTAAGAATGGAGGAGAAATGGAAAAACATGTTTTTTTCTTTCACCACTTCACTCTGAAATCCTGCCTCCTTACAGTTTGTCTTAGATGGTATCAGAAGCAAGAGGAGAATTTGGATCCATCCATTTCCTCATAGTAGTTAAGAGTGAAGTTGGTTCATCAAGTAAATATAGAAAGGGAGAAAGAACACAAAGAGTAGAAACATGAAGTGAAGCTGAAGGATTTTCCTTTGTTCCCACAAATATGGGAAGGATATAAAATTTAGAGCCTAACTTTTTATCATGTCCCATATTCAGAGTTACCATGAGGACTAGATAGAAGCATAGTACAATGCACAGATCAGCCAGCTTTTTCTAGAAAGAGCCACATAGTAAATATTTTAAGGTTTACAGGTCATATGGCCTCTGTCACAACTACTCAACTCTGCTATTACAGCAAGAAAGCAGACTTAGACATTATGTAAATGAATGGATATGACTGTGTTCTAATAAAACTTTATTTACAAAAGCAGGCTGTGGGCATGATTTGACTTGAGGGCCATAGTTTGCTGATGCCTGCTACAATGGATAAAACACTGGATTTAGTTTAGCTCTTAACTAATGTAATCTATAACCTCCTGAGTAAGTTTGCTTAATCCTCTTCAAGGTCTCTTTTCCCTCAGCTTCCTCATATGTAAAATGGGCATTACACTAGCTCCATAATAATGTATGTATGCCTATTATACATATATGCATTTATAGCATACATATGATAAAATTTATATTGTATTTATCAGGGTCAATATTGTAATAGACAAACCTTGATGCTTAGCAGCATAAAAAAATGAAAGTTTATTTCTCACTCCCATGAAATCTAAAACTGATGCTCCTCGTGGATGGTTCTCTGGGGCAGCCCACCTACAAGCTGTGATTCAGGAACCCATCTCCATTGTTTGGCTCCACCACTCAAAGACACATCAGTGTCATGCAGCCAGCAGTTCTAAGGAAAGAGAACACTAGGGATCCAATGTCCCACACTTACCTATCTCAGTCTGGAGGTGCACACATTCCATTGGTCAAGGGGATACAAGGGAAAGTTCCAGAAAAATAAAGTCCCCTAATGGGCAGCCATTGTCCAGCAACAACTGCACTATGGCAGCGATGAACAAATTGTTAGTAGTCAGCCAGCAATATCTGGCACAATTACAAACACAAAATATTAAAAAAAATTGTGTGTGGGGGGGTGTCCTACAAAAATATTTGTTATAGGCATTTGCAGATGTATTCCCAGAACAATTAAGTCAGGCCTCTCTGGAAACTGGATAAGAATGAATAAATATATTTATTTTATTAATGAAGTAACAGACACATTAAAAGTTTGAGCAATTGCTTAAATTTTCTATGGTAAATCAGTAGTAGAATTCAGGTTCAGGGTTTTGGGCTCAAGCCACGTATTCAATTTTCTTTGTTTTTTGTGTGTGTGTGTGTGTGTGTGTTTTTATGAACTCACATGTATAATGAATTCAAATTTTCACAAGCAGCTGTTGCTTCACACCTACAAACGTATAACAATAACGGTTTCCTCCCGAAGTCCAAAGGCAATTCTAGTTAGGCAAAGAAAGTTTCAGAGTCTGGAGATGAGCCAAAGCAAAAGAATTAAGCATAATTAAGCAGATTTTCAAACAGAAAGCAGTTGAATTTCTTCTTAGGGATTCATAATTATAAGGAGATCATTAGAAGAAGATTTAAAACAGTATTGCTGCCTTGCCCTTGATGCTACGAAACCATATATCTTAGATGCTTATGCTGCCCCTTATGCTCAGTCACTGCAATTAATTTTAAGCACTATTACAAACTAAAGGAAGCTGTTCATTCACTTGTTTATTCTTTCTGAATACTGAACACAGCACACACTCCATTCTCAACAAAGCCATATTTAAAAGTGAGATTATCATCAAGGAAGCCTACCAAACAAATAAAACTACTCTTTGAAGAGGATTATTTCACTCAATATATATGTAGTGTTTCCATGTGCCAAAAATGGTATTGGGACGCATATACCATGGCAACTAGATCCAATAACCATAAGCCTTACCCTCACAGAGCTTAGAGTCCAGTAGGGAAGTGGAATATGAACAAGGAGAGAGATACAGGTATAATCCAAAATAGTAAGCATGAGAAGGAAATAGGCAGAGAATACTACATAAAGGGAATATCAACTTGTAAAGGGTATACAGGAACAGTTTGAAAGACATTTAACCTGAGACTTAAGGAATAAAAGAATCACCCAAGTGAAGCCCCAGGGGAAGAGAATTCCAGGGGAGAAAAAAAAAGAAGAAAGGAAAATAAACTCACAAAAAGTAGCAAGTGAGAAAGATCTAAAGCAGGAAAACTCTGGCTTTATGAAAACAGATGAAGCCAGAGTGACTCCATTTGATTAAAGGAGAGAGGCGCCACAGGAGATCAGCAGGGGTGGAATCATAGGTCTTCAGGTTGAGGCAAGCACTTGGAATTTTATTCTAACCTGAATGGCGAGGGGTGGGGTGCATAACCATGGAAGCTTTTAAAGGAAAACCAAGATCTTTTTTCTTTCTTTTTTTTTTTTTAAGGTTTATTTACTCATCCTAGAGAGAGAGAAAGACAGAAAGAGAGAGTGGGAGAGAGTGCCTGGGTGCACAAGCACCTGTGGCAGGAGGGGCAGAAGGAGAGGGAAAGAGAAACCTCAGCCCCTCAGTCAACTTCCCTTCAAAGGGCCTTCAGCCCCCACAGGGGGCTCCATCTAGGGACCCTGAGATCAGAATTCCAGCTCAAACCAAGAGTCCTACATGCCTAACTGACTGTACCACCCAGGTGCCCCAAGCAGAACCAAGATCTTCATCTAATTTCCTAGGAGAGCATTCTGGCTGTTGAGTAGAGAACGTATTAGGGTCTGGGCAGAAAGAGAGGAGGAGGTAAAAATAGAGCAGAAATTAGTGAAACGAAAATCAGAATGAATTTTAATTTTGTTCTCTCTATTTAAAATGGGCAAATCTTAATTTTTTCTTGATATAGGACTAGATAGCTATTTAAATACAAACCAATTAGTTTGGTCTGAAAGTTGAAGAAAAGTTTTATACAAATTATAGTATACATAAAACTTTGAGAGTGTTGCTCTAGCTCTGTAAGGGTATTTTTACACACACACATATATATGCTATAAGCTTTTGATATCTTATATCCCTATGTACACACACATTTCACATATATGCATACAACATGCATGCACAATTTAAAACAGTATGCGAGTGCCTGGGTGGCTCAGTTGGTTAGGCGACTGCCTTCGGCTCAGGTCATGATCCTGGAGTCCTGGGATCGAGTCCCGCATCGGGCTCCCTGCTCGGCGGGGAGTCTGCTTCTCCCTCTGACCCTCTTCCCTCTCGTGCTATCTCTCATTCTCTCTCTCTCAAATAAATAAATAAAATCTTTATAAAAAAAACAGTATGCAATATATTTGAAGATATTTCTTTTTTTCTTTAAATTTTTTTATTGTTATGTTAATCACCATACATTACATCATTAGTTTTTGATGTAATGTTCCATGATTCATTGTTTGCGTATAACACCCAGTGCTCCATTCAATACATGCCCTCTTTAATACCCATCACCAGGCTAACCCATCCCCCTACCCCTCTCCCCTCTAGAACCCTCAGTTTGTTTCTCAGAGTCCGTAGTCTCTCATGGTTCGTGTCCCCCTCCGATTCCCCCCCCTTCATTTTTCCCTTCCTACTATCTTCTTTTTCTTCTTTTTTTTTTCTTAACATATAATGTATTATTTGTTTCAGAGGTACAGGTCTGTGATTCAACAGTCTTGCACAATTCACAGCACTCACCATAGCACATACCCTCCCCAATGTCTATAAGATATTTCTTTTTTTAAGATTTTATTTATTTATTTATTTATTTATTTATTTGAGAGGGAGAGAATGAGAGAGAGAGCATAAGAGGGGGGAAGGTCAGAGGGAGAAGCAAATTCCCTACTGAGCAGGGAGCCCCATGTGGGACTTGATCCTGGGACTCCAGGATCATGACCTGAGCCGAAGGCAGTCGCTTAACCAAATGAGTCACCCAGGTGCCCCACAGATATTTCTTTAAAATGGTTTTCCCAAAGTTGGTGACCAGGAACTATATTGGTGGTAGAGACATGGCTTTAGATAATATTGGAGATGTCATTTGATAATAGGACATAGTAAAAATAATATCCATTTAAATAGCAAGAACATCATTTCCTTTCCTTTCAACCTACCAATGCCAAAGAGGAAGCCTCAGTTTAAGGTTACATTTTATTTAACATCTCTCTAACATGAATTAATCTTTACTTTTCCATTTAAAAAATCAGATCTCAAGCTCCCATACTTTAGCAGTGATACCTAGCTAGAATTTAATTCTTTTCCCTTGCTTCTGCTGAATTTGTGGTTGTAGTAAGCTATGTATGAAAAGATAGACTGCTTTTACATTTTACTAAGAGGATAAAGTTTTTAGTATTTAAATAAAATGTATTTAAATAAAAATGTAAATTAATTTTAAGAAAAAAATAGTAAAGATATAGTGGTTTCCAAGATTTTGCAAAAATTATAAAGGTAGTTTATAAATGACTGAAGTTTGGGAAACACTGCTTTAGAATAAAGTTTGTTTCAAAGATGAGGAATGACTCTAAAAGTAATAAAAATTATGAAATTATCTACCAAAAAAAGACTAGAAAAAGTTTCCAGAACATTGCTGACATCTCAGCAGGTCTTATAATTGTTAAGAAGCCCAGTGAGGATCAAATTAAAGTGGCAATTGTCCAAAAGCCCTTCAAGTCAATATCTAGCCTTCTCTTTCATATAGGAGTTATTAAAATAGTGAAAAAGATGATAATCTTATTCAATCTTCTATGACCTTTGTGGAAAGAATAAGGAATAAATAAGCAACACACATATAGGATTTACAAATGGGCAACTGCTTTGCAGATCCTTTTTACAATCACGAAAAAAACAATTTCAAAAATGCTAACCAAATACAATAGCCTCATGAAGGTATGGATGATTAAATCTTTATATGATACCAGATATTTGATTGACTTGGAAATAAAAAGTAGTACATTTCCTCAAGGTGTTTTAAAATCTTCAGGATTATGATATGAGAACTCTGATTTGGATTCTTCTGCAAGATCTTGCTCTTTATTAAACATAGTTATCCCAGAAGAAAATGTAGTTTTATGTGAAACAAAACATGTCAAACTTTGTATTGCATAAAATAAATATTTATTTTGGTCCTCTATTATCCTTACTGAAACATTTATTTTCCTTAGAATACAGCAGAATCAGATCATCTCCTAGGAGCCTATCTAGCTCTGTTATTCAATTACTTTATTAGTCCATTCATTCATTCATTCATTCATTTTTTCAGCAAACATTTATTAAGTGCTTATTTTATACCCATCACAGTGCTTCATGTTGGAAATAAATGGCAAATAAAACATGTCTTTGCCCTGAAAGCATTTAGAGTCTAATAGCGGGAGAGAACCATGTAAACTGCTATGATGAAGAATCAGTAACTTTATAAGATGGTTCTTAATATGCTTTCTCTCCACTTGGAGTATGCTCTCCAATGATTGCCCCAAATAGAGTTATAGAAGACTATGGATGGGGAAGGTCCTTTCAAGACTAGACCAGGGGCACGTGGCTGGCTCAGTCAGTAAAGCATGTGACTCTTGATCTTAGGGTTATAAACTGGAGCCCCAGGATGGGTGTAGAGATTACTTAAAAATAAAATTAAAAAAAAAAAAACGAATAGACCAAACTAATTGATCCAATCCTCTTCCAGGGCAGTGGTTCTTTGTTATGCCTTTCTAGAAGGATGCTACCTATTATACAAACCTGAGATGACCTCTGTGCTTTGTTTCCCATTCACACTTTTAGTGCAGTAATCACACTAATTTCCCACCATTTTGTAGTAAGTATTTGGAGAATAAATACCTTTACCAATTATCCGTGTGTAGGAAACCACAAGGATCCAAAATTAGGATTGACTTAGAAGACTTACATATTATTCAGAGATTTTTAATTTAGCATTGGATAAGACTTCAGTTGTCTGCTTTTTCAGACAGGATGAGGACATTCAATATAGACATGAACATTTTGAGCACATAGATTAAGACAGATGGATATGTATAGTAAACATGGAATAGTCAACTAGTCAGGTAGTAGTGGAAATATCTAATTTTCAGATACCAAAAACCTTACTGTCTTTTAATCTCTGTCACTCTCAGTCCATGTTCTCCTATTGGAGGTAAGTCCCCCCCATCCACTGGTTGGAACACATCACTTGGTCTTAATTTAATTAGGGCATCACATTGGCTTAATCCTTATGATTGGGTGAGAATGGGACCTATGTGAGGCCAACCAGAATGAACCTCAGAATGAAAGCTATTGAAAGAGACTTGCATTCTTTTCCATTGGGCCTGAAATTATGGAAAACTATAAGAAATAGCAGTATAGCAGCCATTTTGTGACAACGAAGAAAAATGTCAGAGAATTAAGTCAACACAAATACAATAACAGAGCTAAGCTGTATGAAGAAATGGAGAGAACTGAGCCCCAGTGAAAAATAGTTATCTTAAAATCAGCTGGGAACTAAATTAATACTGTTTTCAATATTCTTCTCTCACTACTGATTTTACAAGGACTCCAAAATATAGCGCAACATTTTCTAGAAACTCCTTCTGATTTATAGTTCCTCTTTTTTTTTTTTTAATTTACTGGCTATCATTCCTAAAGACATGTCAGTCACTTAGCCTTAGAAAAAATATCATTTGAAACACCCATTTCTCTGACTGTCACTAATATTTACTAGCCACACAGTAAATATTAGTTCTTTGTCTCTCTTTCCAATCAGGTGTGATAAAAAAATTCATGTTTCAGTGAAAGTTTCTTACAGAGACTTTGAGAAAAATACTAGTGGACTTTGACTTAAACAATGTAGTGGACTAAATAACCTGAAAGAATTTCTAATACACAATTTCTAAGAATGTTGGATTTAATGCAACAAACATCTTTTAAATTCATAACTGAGCAAACAAGAAAGAAAGGTAATTTGAAGAGTCAAAAAACTGGTGGTTGGGGGAGATTATCGGGCTGAAAACTAGAATAATAAACTATATTAGTTGATTTCAATAACTGAGAAGCCTCACAGAGACAGGAAATATGACATAGAGTCCACACAAGTTGGGTTATTGAAACTAAAACTTCACATAAAGCTTAATCCTCAAACGCCATACCCTGAAGAAGAGTGAGCTAAAAATAAAAATAAATAAAAATCCATCTGTCAACAAATGTATCCAAAAAAGAAAAGAAAAAAACTTCTCTATCTTTACCTAGGATTTGCATAAGGTGAAAAATATTGTTTGCCCTTGCATAGGTCTGAATTTAACTACTTATGTGATCCAGATAACTTCATAATATAAAGAAGTTCCATGTTGGTAGAAATCAGTTTCACCTGGAAAAAAACAAAAACAAAAACATGTTTTCTTTTTAAGACACATCTTAGAACAACCCTTAGAGGATTCTCATGGATGTCTCACCAAATGTGAAATTACATTTTACTTTAAAATTACATAATTGGAATGGAGGGAGTTGGGAGGGATAGGTGGCTGGGTGATGGACATTGGGGAGGGTGTGTGTTGTGGTGTGCTCTGTGTATACTGTAAGACTGATGAATCACAGACCTGTAACCCTGAAACAAATAATACATTATATGTTAATAATAAAATAATAATAAATAAATAAAATTATATAACTTACGAAGAAATAAGCCATTTTGAGTAAGAATCCACAGAATTGAAAAATAGCTGAAATAGGTCCCTAAGAATATCAGATCATAGAATTCTCAGATTTAAAATAACTACAGGTTTGTTTAAAATGCATTAAGTATTTAAAATGTTATGAAAAGATTATAAAAGAGCATGATACCATAAAAATAATACATAGCAGATTTGAAGAAAACGAAACAGAAATTTCAGAAATGAAAAATATTACATTGAACATAAAAACTCAATGAGCAGGTTAAACAGAACAGACAGAGGTGAATAGAGAAATAGCAAGTTGGCAAGATAGCTCTAAAGAGGCTAATCCTAATGTAGTAGAAAATATAAAGAGATGGAAAATATGAACAAAAGTAAGAGATCTGGAAAATAGGATAACAAGTCTCAACATTCATCTAAATGATATTAAAGAAAAAGAATAGGAAGAATGGATAAAAGGCAAAATTAGAAGAAACCATGAGATAGAATTTTTCAGAATGATAAAGTTATGAATCATCTATTCAAAAAATACATTAGTAATGTCAATAAAAATAAATACAAACCTAGATCTAATTATAAACTTTCAAGATACCAAGGAGAAAGAGAAGATCCTAGCACTGTAGTTAAAAAAACAGATAACATATAAAGGAATGACAGGTAGATCAAAAACCAAAAAAAAATAGAAGACAGCTGAATGGTATCTTGAAAGTGTTGAGTGAACATAATTATCAACCTAGAATTTTATATCTGATGAAATTGTCTTTGCAAACAATTGTAAAATAAAGACATTTCCAGGTAGAAAAAAAAATCTTGGAAACATTTAGACGCCACAGACCTTCGATAATTTAATATCTAAACAATATACTGCAGAAAGAAAGAAACTGAATCAAGGGCTAATTACAAAACTAAATTGATAAATGTGAATAAACATACACAAAAATGGACTGAATGAACCAAAAATAACAGTAATTATTTTAAGTGTTTATGAACCAAGATAGAACTAAAAAATGGCACCAGTCATATGTAAGACAGGAGGAGAAATCAGAAATGAAGTATTGTAAAATCTCTGCATGGTTTTAGAAGTAGAGATTAACCGATTAACTGAGTAACTGTGAGTTTGTTAAGTATCACTTAAAATCTTAAGGATAGTCACTAAAGGACTATAAAGAAAGTATATAAAGGTGAAATCTTGTACAGGGAAGGAAATGAAATAAAAACAAGACAAACATGATATATCAAAAGATAGACAAGAAAGTAAAACAACTCACAGAAAAAGAAGGATAAACAGAAAGTCCACAATATGTCAGGATTGACAGTACATGGCAGAAACTGCAAGAATGTATTTTTAAAAAATAGCCTACAAAATGTACATGTAAAACTTAATGGCAAATAGGCTGCAATTAAAATGTTGAAAATTATATACAAGGAAATTCCTAGTCAAAAGTAAGCTTTTTGTGAAAAAAAAAGTAAGCTTTTGTGTAAGCTAGTGTGGCTTTATAGATGTTAAACAAATTCTGAGATCAAAAGAATTTTTATGAATGTAGAGATTTACTTCATAATTTAAAAAATGCATCTTGCCAGGAATCTCTTAGAATTCTAAATATGTGTGCAATTTATTTCTCAAAACTATTACAACAAAATGACAAAATTTTACAGAAGACAAATCCACAAACATGTAGGAAAGCTTGATACACTTCTTCTGGAAACTGAGAGCTCAAGCTAAAAAAATAAAGAGAAAGAGAGAAAGATTTGAACAATTTACAAGCCTGATGTATTAGTCTGCTCAGGTTACCATAACAAAATACCGTAGTCTGAGTAGCTTAAAAACAGACATTTATTTCTCATAGTTCTGGAGACTGGCAAATCCAAGATCAAGGTGCCAGCAGGTATTCTTCCTTCTGAGACCCTTTCTCGTGTCTTGTAGTTGGCCACTATCTCACTATGTGCTCACATGACCTCTTCTTTGTGCACAGGTGGAGAGCAGTCTCTTCCTTTTCTCATAAAGCCAGTAGTTCTATGGGATTAGGCCCCACCCTTATGAACTCATATAACCTTAATTACCTCCTAAGGACCCTATCTCCAAATATAGTCACATTGGGGGGTTAAAGCTTCAACATAGGAATTTTGGAAGGACAAAACTTAGTCTACAGCACTTGATGTATAGAACCTTGAATTCAGCAATTAGAGAATACACAAGAACATAGAAAACAGTTATAAAAAAATATCCAATGCATTAGTCCATTAAACAAGGCTCAATAAATTTAATAAATTGGTATTATTCATACCACATTCTCTAATCAAAGTGCAATTAAGTTAGAAATCAATAATAAAAAGAAAATAAAAATTTCTATACTTTTTTGACATTAAAGAACAAATTTTTAAATTACTCATGGGTCAAAATATTAATTACAAAGGAAATTAGGAAAACTTTGAACTTGAACAAGAATGAAAACATGGGTGTTCTGTGTGTGATGAAATAGATATATCCTCTGAAACTTTGATTTCTGCAAAATCACCCACTATAAATAACAGTGTACCAGAAGAAAGATAGATCTAGGAATAAAACGCCTAAAATTGATGCATTTTGTAAAATAACAACCCTAATAAAATAATAAATTACATAGCTAAAAAGATAGGTTTAGCCTTAAATAAATACTATAGTAAACATGAAAACTTATTTTTTAAAATAGGCAAACGTAAGAAGATAAAAGGAAGCATTGAGTTAAATTATAGCAAAGGGGAAATGCACAAAGATGAGGGAAAATCACACAACAAGTAATTCCAAGAGGAAGAATTTGACTAAAGTAAGCCCAGGGGAGGAAGATGAAGTGAAGAGGTAGCATGTACAGTACTATGTTCACCCACAGCTGACAACATTCAGCAATATTAGTATACTTTCTATTTTAGTGTACTTTCTGTTTTACTGCTATTACTTTTGGTGAGATAAATATTAGCATGTTGACATTTTAAAAAATGTATAATCAAACCAATGTGTGCATTATGCTGTCATCATTCTCTTATTTACAAATCACACATGAACTAATTCTTTTTTTAAGATCTATTTATTTGAGAGAGAGAGAGAGAGAAAGAGAGAGAGAGGTTATGGGAGCAAGGGGAGGGGCAGAAGGAGAGGGAGAGAGACAATCTTCAAACAGACTTCCTGCTGGGCCCAGAGCCTAACTCTGGGCTCATTCCCAGGACCCTGAGATCATGACCTGAGCTGAAATCAGGAGTCCACCCCTAATCGACTGAGCTACCCAGGCACAATATGAAGTAATTCTTATTATAGAAACCCTTGTTGAAGCAGAAGAGTCTTATGCAAAACTTCACTCTTAGAGAGGAATTAATAGCCTTAGCTATTTTTATTAGAAAACATGCCGAAATTTAGTCAGTATCTATACAAGCAGAGTCCAATCAGGAGAAAGAAATTAGAGGAAGTTTTATACGACTTTGATTTAAAGAATTATTAATTATGATACGAGAGTTACTGTAAAGATAGAGAACCCTAAAGGCGAACAATGCTATTCCTAAGGGATAGTGTCCAAGGAAAGACAAATTTGAAAGAGTGGTTCATATCTTGTTAAAAGAGGTGTGATTGTAGCCAATTAGATAACAAAGAAGTTTGCCAGATTGCCGAGCCAGAGCTGGTCCCCACTTGCCAGAAAAGCAGGAACACCCTTTTGGAGCACAGACAATGTGAGCAGGTGGCAGATTGAGTTCGGATATCACTGCGGATTTGAGAGATAGAGTGTTGTGCTCACACTAGGAGGGATATAGGAAATAAACCTCTAAGATATAAGCAAGCTGGGCTCACAGGTAAGCAATGAGAGATTGATGGAGAGTGGGAAGGGTACAGGTAGGAAGTGGGGGACTGCTTATGTTGCTACTGGACCCAGGAGCTGGGTAAGCCTCCCTCTGCAGGAACTTAGTGCTCTTCTTGGATGCAGCTTGACCTGCATCAGCTGCTGGGGATGAAGGCTGAGCAGCAGTTCCACTAAATGGCAAATCATTGAGGCCCCCAGCGCAGTGCCAGTAGACTGAGGGGAGGGTACAGGGAGCAGGGGTCTTAGTTGAGGCACCATGCTGTCATGGTGTCCAGTCCAAGCTGTGTTGTTGCTGCCCAAGTTAAGAGCTACAGAAAGTGCACAGCAGCAAAATGTTGGAGGAAGTTGATCCCTATAAGCACGTAGCTACTAAGGATTCTGTGCAGACCAAGCAGTTGGGGGAAATAAACAAACAAACAAACAAACCAAACAAAAACAAGACACATCCTCCAGGAATCTGGTGAGCAAGCCATTTTGGAAGCAGAAATGCCCCTTAAGATTTTTCTGGCAGGCAAGAGAGAAATATTTATAAAGCCAAGCTCCTTTTTAAAAAAACATGAATTTGGAGTTGAGAGACAATAAATGAATGACCATCATGTCATCCATCTTGCAAAACTAAAAAAAAGGGAAACAAATCCAAAGAACATAGAAGAAAGAAAATAATGAAGAAAGAAGGCAAATTTAAAGAAATAAAAAATTCAGTGAAAGAATCAATAAACCAAAAGCATGGACTCTTGAAAAGACAAGTTAAAGAGACAAAACTGTCAGGATTGATCAAGAAAAAAATTTGTGAAGGCTCATAAAAAAGTTAGGATTAATAAAGAATATGTAGGTAGAATTTTAGCAGAGGAATACAAATAAAATAACACTATAACTAGATTTAAGCCAATAAATTTGAAAACTTAGGGGCAAAAACCCTGTCATCTAGGAAGATATAACTTACCAGAACTAAATTAAGAAAAAGAAAAAAATTCTAAAAACACCGATGATCATTAAAGAAATTGAATCAGTAGATACAAATCTACCTTCCAACCCACACAAACACACAAAAAAAAAATATCAAAAGGGCAAAGACAAGTAATTCTATTGGCATGTCTACCAAACTCACAAAAAAAGAAAGAAAAGAAAAGAAAACCACTCAAGTAATTTTATAAAATTAATATAAGTTTGAGTCAAAATCAGAAAAGAACAGTGTAAGAAACAATTATAAGCCAATTTCACTGTTGACATAAAGTGAGGCTAGAACAAAATGGTTTGATTTCAGCTTAAATACTGCCAAGAATGATGACCAAAATCTAATACATGGTGACCTTCATTTCAGTTTCTTGTTGAACCAGTAAACAAGTGAAACACAAAGTATTTGAGCCAAAGACACAAGTGAGAAAGTAGATATAGTTTCCCAGTTCTTGGCTAGTTTCTTAGCAAGGTTCTTCCTAAGTTTGTTTTCAATGAAGAGAGGGCAGGAAGAGAAACCCACCATATCAAAGGAGCCCAAGTCATTATCTCCCCTCCATTTATGCACTTAAAAAATGAGAGTGGTCATATCATCATTCAAGAGTCTATCTACTTAGTATAATAAACAGTTCTTTTTTACACAACAGTGACACAATTTTGTGTCATTAGTGCATTGTGTTTTTACTGAAATATTAGGTCCAAAAAAGGCTTGACCATAGCTTATTATAAATATGCACAAAGCTCCTAAAAATATATATCTGCATATTGAAATCTGCAATGTATTTAAAAAATAAATCATGACCAGGATGGGTATATCTTAAAAGTGTTAGAGATGATGCAACATCAAAAGCTTTCATAATGCAATACAATACATTAATAAAGGACAAAGAGTATATTTTTTGTCCATGCAAAAACAACCAACTCCAATTTAAGATTTTTTAAAAACCTTATCAAACCAGAAATAGAAGAAAATTTCCTTAACCTAAGTAAAAATAAATGTGCAAACACTGTGGTTTGGTTAATCTAATACAAAATTCCAACCCCTTTTCCAATGCTGTCTTTCATTATATAAGCTGGCAGGTCTGCCTTGAAAGAGTTTTGGCCTAAGTAGCTATACTTACAGAAAGCATTTTGAGAGCATAAGGAAAAGGTCTATGTATAGGTTTATTTTTACATGAGAAAAGGTAACTTCTATGTGTTTGAGATACTAGATTCTTGTCACATTTTCTTGTTCACCTTACAAATGAACACATTCATGAGAGATCCAGATTATCTGACAAAAACCTATAATAATTTCCATAATTAATATTGAAATTCTAGAAACATTGCCTTTAAAAATTAAAATTAAGACACAGATGCCTGACATTACTGCTTCTATTTAGTGGCATACTGACTGTTCTTGTCAGTCCAGGATGACAAGAATAAGAGCTAAGATCTATGAGATTTGGGAGAAAAAAAATTAAACTGTAATTATCACAAAAAAATATTGATGGGATATGCAGGCAAATTATTACAATTAATGAGGGGTGTTAAGCCAGAATACTGGATAGAAGATTAATACACAAAACTGAGTTGAATTTCTATAATCCAGCAACAGTAAAATGCAATTTTTAGAAGTAACAGTAACTCTCAGTAATCTAGGAATAGAGGGGAACTTCCTAGACTTGATAAAGTATACCTGCAAAAAACATACAGTTAACATCATACCAAATGG
This sequence comes from Eumetopias jubatus, assembly GCF_037043125.1. Taxonomy (NCBI): domain Eukaryota; kingdom Metazoa; phylum Chordata; class Mammalia; order Carnivora; family Otariidae; genus Eumetopias; species Eumetopias jubatus. The sequence continues at coordinate 91,297,345 of NW_028274807.1, forward strand.
TGAGAAATTTGAAACTTTCTCATTAAGATCAGGAATAAAGCAAGTATGTCTCCCCTCACAATACTTTTGAACATTATAATGAATAACCTAGCTAATGCAATAAGATAAGAGAGAGAAACAAAGGGTATACAGATAGAGAAGAGATGAATAAACCTGTCTTGATAGATGACATGACTGTCTATGTAGAGAACCCAAAAGAATCAACAGAGAAACTACTAGAATTAATGAGTGATTACAGCAAGGCTGTAAGATACAAGGTCAATTTACAAAAGTCCATCATTTGCCTACACACCAGCAATGAACAAGTGGAATTTGAAATTTAAAACATGATGCCATGCACATTATCACCCCCTAAAATGAAATACTTAGGTATAAATCTAACAAAATTTGTATATATGAGGAAAACTATAAAACTATGAAGACATTAAAGAAGAACTAGATAAGTAGAGAGATATTGCATGTTCATAGATAGGAAGACTCAATATTGTAAAGATGTTGGCTCTCCTCAACTTGATCTGTAGAGTCAAAGCAATCTGAATCAAATCCTGTTGGTTATTTTGTGGATATTGACAAACTGAGTTTGAAGTTTATGTGAAAGGCAAAGACCCGTAATAGCCAACACAATATTGTAGGAGAAGAATGATGTTGGAGGACTGACATTACCCGACTTCAACATTTACTATAAAGCTATAGTAATCAGGACAGTGTGGTATTGGTAATCAATCAATCAATCAATCAATCATTGAATCAGAATAGAGAGCTGAGAAAAAGATCCACATAAATATAGTCAGTTGATCTTTGACAAAGGATCAAAAGTAATATAATGGAGCAAAGTGTCTTTTCAACAAAAGTTGCTGGAGCAATTGAACATTCACATGCAAAAAAAAAAAAAGAATCTAGACACAGATCTTACATCCTTCATAAAAAATAAACTCATGGATCATAAACATGGATCAGACCTAAATGTAAAACAAAAAGCTATAAAACTCTTAAATGATAGCATAAAAGAAAAACTAGGTGACACTGGGCATGATGATGACTCTGTAGATACAACACCAAAGTCATGATCCATGAACGAAATAATAGATAAGCGGGACTTTATTAAAATAAAAAACTTCTGCTGTGCAAAAGACAACATCAAGAGAATGAGAAGACAAGCCACAGACTGGGAAAATAATATTTGTAAAAGACACATCTTCTAAAGGTCTGCTATCCAAAATATACAAAGAACTCTTAAAACTCAACAGTAAGAAAACAAATCACCTGATTTAAAAATGGGCCAAAGATATGAAAAGACATCTCACCAGATAAAATATACACATGGAAAATAATCACAGGAAAAAAATCTTTCAGATCGTATGTCATCAGGGAAATACAAACGATAACAACAGGATACCACTAGACATTTATTAGAACGGCCAACAACTGCAAGAGTGACACTAAATACTTGTGAGTTTGTGAAGCAACAAGAACTCACATTCATTGCTGGTTGTTGGTAGGAATGCAAAATGGTATCGCCTCTTTGGAAGACAATTTGACAGTTTTTTACAAAACTAAACATACTCATACCATATAATCCAGCAATCTTACTCCTTGGTATTTATCAAAAGGAGTTAAAAATGTATGTCCACACAAAAACCTGCACATGGATGTTGCTAGCAACTTTATTTATAATTGCCAAAACTTGAAAACAACCAAGATGCCCTTCATTCAGTAGGTGAATGGATAAATTGTCGTGCATCCAGACAATTAAAAGAAAATGAGCTATCAAGCCATGAAGACATGCATAAAATAAATGCATATTACTAAATGAAAGAGGCCAATCGAAAAAGGCTATATACTGTATGATTCCAAATATTTGACATTCAGGAAAAGGCAAAACTACAAAGACAGTAGAAGGATCAGCAGTTGCCAGGGGTTTATGGGGGAGGGAGGGATAAATAGGTGGAACATAAAGGATCTTTAGGGCAGTGAAACTACTCTGTCTGACACAGGGTAGATACATGGTGGATACATACCCAAAGAATGTTCAACACCAAGAGCAAATCCTAACGTAAACTATGGACTTTGAGTGATAAGGATATATCATTGTACGTTCATCAATTGTAGCTAAAATACTATTCTGGTGGGGGATGTTGATAATGGGGGAGGCTGTGCATAGTGGGGACGGAAGGTAGATGGGAAATCTCAGTACCTTCTACTAAATTTTGCTGTGAACTTAAAACTGCTCAAAAATAGTTTATTTTTTAAAAATAAAATAGTAAGCCTTGTGCTTTCAGCCATGATGGAGTAACAGGACTTAATTTGGACTTAACATCCTACAGGAAACAACTAGAAAATTGGACAAAATACAGCCAAAACCTGTTCTTAGATATTGGAAAATACATAGAGTAAAACTGTGATCTCTGGGAAAAAAAGGTAAATGAGAGAAAGGAACCCCACAAGTACAATGTCTCTCCTCCTGGAGAAACAAAATGGATTATGTGGATTATATGGAATGAAGTAAATCACAGTCATGACAGGTATCACTCAGTGAAGAGAAAAATATTTCAGTTCAATGAGTCTAAGGCAACTAGAAATTGCAAGACAGAATTCCAGAGAGAGAGAAACTAGTCAACAAACAAACAAAAACAATTCCAGGAACCTGTATAAAAATCCCTTTGAGCCAATGACTGAACACTAAATTGTACACGTGTACAATAAAACTCCGTGAGGTCGGGTAATAATGGCCAGAGTGCTATAAGCTGCGGAATTCCCAGAGCTCACATGGGAAAGAAAATCATTCCTTGATGATCACCAGGACAGTCAGTGCAACTGTCAGTGGAGATAATTTATTCCTGGAGTAAAGACCAGTCAATATCTACTCTATCAAATTTCAAAAAAGCAGCCTAAAAAGGGTCAAGTTGATACATAATAATTAAACTGTCTTCTAGAAAAATCACAATAATCTTTAAAGGAGAATTATAAAATCTGAACACTCAGCAACATAAAATCATAATGTCCAGCAACCAATCAAAACAAAACAAAACTAGAAAGTCTATGATGCAGGGAACTGTGACCCATGAGCAAAACAATCAGTTGCATGAATTATCAAAAACTAAGATCAAGTTATCATTAACTTGATAATGGACATCTATAAAATTCCACAACTAACATCTACTTCAGGTTGAAAATGGAATACTTCCCTCAAGCTCGGAAACAAGACCACTTTATTCAACCATGAATAAAAAGGCATGCATTTTGGAAGGAAATAGATGAATTTGTCTTTATTTTCAGAATTTTTGCAAACTGCTGGTAGAAGAGCAAACTGGTATAAGGGAGTTTGGAGGTCAATTTGCCAATATTTTATAGTTTGAAAAGCACATGGTTTCTAAATTAGCAATTTTTCCACTGTGGTAAAACGTAACTTAGAAAAGGTCACACATGCACAAGGAGATAAATACAAAAATATTCGTAGTAGCTTTGCTGGCAATAGCAAACACTTGGAAACTATCAACATGAGAGTGGAAAACACTTGCGGTGAAATCATACAATGCTATATTATACAGCAGTGAAAATGAATGAACAAGAGTCACATATGGGAAAAATAATCAAAAACATAATGTTGAGTAAAAAAAAGTAAATTGCCAGAATGTACGCAGAATATGATGTCAAAATATGCAAAGTGATATTACATATTAAACAATATACCCTAAGTTAGTAAAAGTATGAAAACATATAGGTTACATGACACTTTAGGATATTAGTTCTTTCTAGGCTTGATCTCATGCAATGAAATCATGGAGCCAAATAAAAGGGTTTCATCTTTATTTGTAATGCTCTCCTTGATAAGCTGCATAGTAGATACAAGGGAGAAGAGTGTATTATTTTTATATTTTTTGGAAGTGTGAAGTATATCATAACAGAGATGAGTAGGCAAAATAAATAAAACACCATGAAACTAACCAGCTGGATAAGGAAAAACTGTATTGAACGTTATGGCCTAAAGTGATTATCCTGGCTTAGTTAGAGATTAGAATGGCAGGTCTTAGAAGAGTCAATAAAAAAAGTCTTTCAAGAATAAATACGGGAAAATGTTGTTCACTATTCATGAATCTTCGGCTGTCCTCATTAACCTGCCAGAGGCTCTTCTCTGAAAAAAATAACTAAATAGCTTATCAAAGGGAATATTTTTCTCTAGGTTTCTCTGCCATATTGATTAAAATAATCTCCTAAAATATTTTTCTTTATCCATGATAAAACTAAATTTATAGCCAAAGCAACACTTGCTCCATCTGTAAGACCAACCTGGTCTATAGCAACATGCATATTTACAAAATGCATATCTCATTATCAGACAAAAAGATATGTGCGTTAGGATATTGATTATCCTCTCTCCAAAGTTGTGAAATAGGAAAGTGTTGAAACTGGAATATAGACTGGAAGGTACTCTATGGAGCAAGCGTGTATTCATTCCCTTAATTTCACTTTTGGGACTTCTGAAATAAAGAAAACTCTGCTGCAGTAATGAGATAATATGTCCAAAAGAAATGCAGACTATAGCCAATACAATTGCCTATTTCTGTATCATGTTCTTGTTGTTATTGTTCAATATATATTCACTCATATTCTATTATTATTATTATTTTCATCATGATAAGTGAACTGTTTTATTCCCATCACCTACCTCACCCATCCCTCTGCCCACCTTGCCTCTGGTAACCATCAGTTTGTTCTCTATAGTTAAGAGTCTGTTTTGTGGTTTGTCTCTTTCTCCCTCTCTTTTTTTTTTCCTTTGCTCATTTGTTTTGTTTCTTAAATTCCACATATGAATGACATCATATGGTATTTATCTTTCTCTGACTTTTTTCACTTAGCATTATATTTTCTAGCTCTATCCATGTCGTTGCAAATGGCAAGATTTCATTCTTTTCTGTGGCTGAGTAATATTCCATTCCATATCAATTCTTCATTTTTAAAAAATATGTATTTATTAGAGAGAGAGAGTATAAGCAGGGGGAGCGGCAGAGGGAGAGGGAAAAGCAGGCTACCTGCTGAGCAGGGAGCCTGATGTGGGGCTCAATCCCAGGACCCTAGGACCATGACCTGTGCCAAAGTCAGATGCTTAACTGACTGAGCCAGCAAGGTGCCCCAGTACCACCTCTTCTTTATCCGTTCATCTATTGATAGACACTTGGACTGTTTATATAATTTGGCTATTATAAATAATGCTGAAGTAAACATAAGGGCCCATGTATCCTTTTGATTTAGTGTTTTTGTATTTTTTGAGTAAATACCCAGTAGTGCAATTACTGGATGGTAGGGTAGTTCTATTTTTAATTTTTTGAGGAACCTCCATACTGTTTTCCACAGTGGCTGAACCAGTTTGCATTCCCACCAACAGTGCAAAAGGGTTCCTTTTTCTCCACATCTTCAGCAACACTTGTTTTTGTGTTGTTGATTTTAGCCATTCTGACAGGTGCGAGGTGATACCTCATTGTAGTTTTGATTTGCATTTCCCTGGTGCCCAGTGACGTTAATTATCTTTTCATATGTCTTTTGGCCATCTGGATGTCTTCTTTGGAGAAATGTCTGTTCATGTTTTCTGCCCATTTTTAATTGGATTATTTGTTTTGGGAGAGTTGAGTTGTATCAGTTCTTTATATATAATTTTGGATGCTAACCCTTCATCAGATAAGTTATTTGCAAATATCTTCGCCCATTCTATAAGTTGCCTTTTAGTTTTGTTGCTTCCTTCACTGTGCAGAAACTTTTTATTTTGATGTAGTTCCAATAGTTTATCTTTGTTTTTATTTCCCTTGCCTCAGGAGACATACCTAGAGAAATGTTGCCATGTGAAGCAACATTCTGGCCAATGTCAGAGAGATTACTGCCCACCCTCTCTTCAAGGAATTTTATGTTTTCAGGTCTCACATTTAGGTCTTCGATCCATTTTGAGTATATTTTTGTGTGTGGTGAAAGAAAGTGGTCCAGTTTCCTTCTTTTACATGTAGCTGTCCAGTTTTCTCAACCCATTTGTTGAAGAGACTTTGTCATGTTTTAAAAATACCTGTTCTTTGTGTTTGGAGAGAAAGTTAGTTTGATAAGAAATATGCAATTAAGCTTTAGTAGGTAAATTTTAGCTACATTAAAGTGATGATCTAATACAAAATTCCTATCCTCTAGTTTCACACATACATACACATCATATAGTTGTAATTATAAAGCAATATATCTGATAATAAAGTCACACATAAAAAATTGTGTGTATGTGTGTATATAAGAAGGTAGAAAAGAGAAGATATATAAACTGTCTACTTTGATCCAACCTGCAGAACTGTGCATGACAAGATGATTTCAGAATTTCTATTTCCTAAAACTGCTTAGATGATACATGATCTAAAAACAACCTAAACAATTAACTCCTATTCATTCTTCAAAAATGAAGCTTAGGTAAAACCTTCTTGGAAAGCTCTTCCTGGCACTTCCTTCTTCCCAGAGGCTGAATTAGGCACCTCTTCCAGCAGCTTCATTGTCCCCAGGCGTGCCTCTATTATGCCAGTACCACCAATTCTCCCAACAGTCCTGCTGTGTCTGTCTCCCTGGTAGAGTGTGAGCACCTGGGATCTGATTATCTCAGGGCCCTCAACTTAGCCTCATGTCTGGCACTTAGTATTTACTCAAACAAATATTTGTTACTCTAACCTCTTTGTGGCATATACTCTAGACCTGTATTCCTATGAATAGACATAGAATTAATATGTTATCTGGAAAGACAAAATGTTTCAACCAAAAAACATGTTCATTTCCCAACAACGTGTTACCAGTTTGTGTTGCCATTTTCTTTTCTTTTATTCTCTAGCAGAGGAACCCCTATGGCTAACCAGAGACCAACCGACATTCCTCTAATAGAAAGAGTAGTTACTTTTCTACTTTCCAGAACATTGCATTTAAAATATACCTTAAATGAAATTGGTGAAAGACGTTTACCTTGATGCATATCTTAGCAACAGAGAAAGTACTTGATTCAACATGCATTAAAATTTTATCTTGGATAATATTTGATATAACTTTCATAATACACCTGGCTTCTTGTTGCAATAGGTACAGATACATGCAAGAACTCTGCACCTGGAAAAATGTAATAAGGGATACATTGAATTGTGTATTGTATGAAAAGAAGTGACAGATGGTATTATAGAGCACGCTGAAACACTGGTATTTATACAATAAGCATTAAATACATTTCTCTAGATAAATGAGGTTATTTGCAGGTATGACGCACCTAACCCTCAAATAATGGTTTATTTTAGGTTTGAGTGCATCACATAGCTTATTTTAGAGGCTGCATCTGTCAGAATGAAACTGATGTGATGCAGAAATTCAAAAGACATCAGAAAGTACTCCAAGTAAACTCAGAAATGTGGGAATACAAAAAGAACATAAAACTAGAGTTTTATGTTTCTGTGGTGGTAGAAGAAGAATTAAAAAAAATGAACTTCAAAGAGAACTAAGGAAAAAGGATTTAAAGTCAGGATGTAAGTTACTTAAAAAGCATTCCTTGGATAAAGAACTCCACCCAAGTACAAGATATCTAAATGACAGCTGAAAATTTACAGTAATCCACAGAATCAATTTAATTTACTTTAAATACTAGAGAGGAACACAAATCTTTTGAGGATGCAAATGATTGAGTCTACATACAAAATGCAAAATCACTTTTTGCTTTGTATTTTGAAAACTCATCCTTTAAAAAAGCTAAGGGAAATGAATGAAATTTGTTCATTATAACGTGTGTTATTCCATTTATTTCGTTTCCCTGCTTTTAATTTTTCTCTTCATAGAGCAACTGAATTCTTATTTCTTCAAAACACTGGTTTTTCAGCACCTAGCTGTGAAAAGAATTACCTCCAACTTAGACCAATACCAACTTTCTTCTTGAAACCACGAAATTTTTATTTGAGAATTCATGATTTACTCATGTAGACAGGAAAAAAATAATGCATTATAAATATATTTGATCATACTGTTTAAGATTTCTGCATTTTAGAAACAGTTTTCATCAACATAAGGCTCATTTAAGAGCCAGCCTGGTGCTTCCTTGGACCTCTGTGCAGCTGTGCATTGGACCCCATTTCCAGGCTGAACTACAGAGTAGGTTACTCTCTACCATTCATAAATCACTAATTCGTCCAGTAAAATTTACCCACTCCTTTAAAAAAATAAAATACTAAATTGAAAGGAAAATACTTATTTTTCATTTGTGAAAAATTTTGATATTGCAGATTTACAAATACAACTATTTCCTTTAAATATTAATTTAAGCTCTATAAAATATGTTTTCAAATGTATCATTATGACAAACATCTTCAGAACAAAATAATTATATAAAAATCAAAAGCATGTTGCCAAAGAACAGAAAGCTTTTATGTATTCTCTGTTTATCCTACTTAAATACATGCTAAATGCTACTTCTGAATACCAGGAACAACAAATATAACATAGAAAAGACATGGGGAAGTAATAAATATACAATAAAATCTATGTATATTGACTTAAAGAAAGATTATTAATGCACTGACCAAGTTTCCTCATTTTAACATGTTCCTATTCTTGCCCATAATTTTTCACATAAATAGCTGAGAACACTAATTAGGTGCACGGAGTTATTTTCCACTTCTGATGTGTACTATTTCCTTCTTCGAATAAAAATGAAGCATTAATTCCACTGAGCAAAAATTTATATCACAAGGATCTTTTTTTTTTTCTGTTCACAACCATTGTTTTGTTTTAAAGGAAGGAAAATGTAAAATATGTGAAAACAGTGCATGGTCCAACAGATGTGTTGTAAACCTACTAGAAGCATTGATATGGGACCAATTACATATATATCAAATTGATAATCATAAAGCAGCTAATGATGAAGTATGAAGGGTAGAATAATTTTGGAGGACTCCTTCAATAGAAATATAAACTGAGGCAGATGTAAGTGGCAGGAAAATTACAAACCACAAAACATCTATCTCTAAATTTTCAAGGGATATACACAAATTACATATTGCCCTAAAACATAATTGATTTGGGCTCCCCAGCATTTTCAAAAATTGGATATTTTGAGGGCGCCTGGGTGGCTTAGTTGGTTGAGCGTCTAACCCTTGGTTTTGGCTCAGGTCATCATCTCAGGATTGTGAGATCAAGCCCCAAGTCAGTCTTGTGCTCAGCATGAAGTCTGCTTGAGATTCTCTCTCCCCCTCTCCTTCTGCCCCTCCCCCTGCTCTCTCTCTCTCTCAGTTTCTAAGATAAATAAATAAATCTTTTTTTAAAATTGGATATTTTGTAGAAGAGTCCATAATTCTGATTGTTCTTGAAAAATCTGAATAGTGATTATACTGGGCCTAAATCCCCAATGGCAGTGGTTTTCAAAGTGTTGTCTGGACCAGCAGTATCAGCATCACCTGTGAACCTGTAAGAAATGAAGGTTCTCTGAGCTCATGCCAGATCTACTGAATCAGAAATGCGAAGGATGGGGCAGAGCAATCTGTATTTTAGCAAGCCCTCAAGATAATTTGGATTTATGCTGAAGTTTGACAACCACTGATCTATGACTATAAAAGACAGGGTTTTGCTTTGTTATGTTTTGTTTTTCAATGACAAAAAAAGTGTTGTTTTATGCAATCCTTTTGTTTTTTTCTGCATTTAATGAGATGTTCATAGGGTTCATCTTAATCTGTGAACAGTGTGAACCATTTTATTGTTTTCTACTATTAAACTATTCTTTTATATCTACTTGGTTATTTTTGGATAGTTGGATAGTTTTCTAGTATGGTTCACTGATAATATTTTATTTGAATATTTCTTCTATGTTATTAAGTGATTTATCTGATAAATTTTCTTCCTTACCTAGTTTTGTTATCAAGCCTATAAATAAAGGAAGATTTCCATTTCTTCTTTTTCCTAGAATAGTTTGTAAAAGATAAAGATTATCAATTTGTTGGAAGTTTTATATAACCTTCCTATGAAGAAAAATTGGGCTTTGTAATTTTTTGCATATACAGTCAATCTCCATGGTGAGTGAATGCCGTATCTTTGAAACTGCCTAATCATTAAAATTATTTTTAACCCCAATGAATATTCAGTGTTTTTATAGTCATTTAAAATTTTTTTTATAGTCATTCTCAGGCATGCACAGAACTTTAAAAAATTTTGGTCACCCAATGCGAATGTTCCTACCTAAGGTCAAACAAGGTGACACTCTGCTCTCTTGTTCCCGAGCTCATATTGTACACAAGTGTCTTTTTTTGTGGTCTATTCAGTGCTATGTTTTTCACATTTTTGTACTTTTAGTTGATGATTTTGCTGTTTAAAATGGCCCCCAAATGTAATGTTGAAATGCTGCCTAGGTGTTCCTAAATGAAAGAAGGCTGTGATGTACCTGACAAAGAGAGTATGTGGGTTAGATAAACTTTGTTCAGGCATTTATAACATTTTTGGCTGTGAAGGTTCAATGTTAATGAATCAACAATATATATTATATTATAAATGGCATCGTTAAGAGAACCACACATAAAATAAGACAGTTGGTGAAATAGTTTTGACCAGAGGCTTGCAGGAATCTAACCTCATATTTTTCTCTAGGAGTAATGGTTCATATTTCCTCATTCAGTGTTCACAGTGACTTTATAGAATAAACACAATGAGAATTGACCATTTTAAACTACCAATTCAGTTTCTTTAATGGCTGTAGATCTAGGAGGTTTTCTCTTTCTTTTTTAAGTCAATTTTACTAAAAATCATTCATTTCAAAAATTTGTTTTGCTACTATAAAGATTTTTTTAAATCTGTGATTATGTCTTTTCCCCTAATATTGTTCAATTGTGCTGTTTTCTTTCCTTGACTGATTTTATCAGATTGTTTGCCTATTTTATTTTAAACCTCTTTGGTTTGGTTTTGTAGAACCCTCCATTTTCTTCTATTTTATTCTTTTCTTTTACCTCTTTCCTTCTATCTGTTTTGATCTTTATGATTTTTCATTTTCTAAGCTTGTGAGTTTAATATTATATTCCTTGATTTGTCTTTTTTAACATATGAATTTAAGTGTAGAAGTGTTTGTGTTCTTTCTTTTACAAATTTTTACTTTCATTGTCATTCAATTTTAATTATTTCATAATTCACATTATAATTTCTTTTTTGGAATATGAATTTCTTAGAAAAGGGGTTTTTGTTTGTTTTAAAAATTCTAAAAATATAGGAATTGCAGGGTTTTTCTTCCAATTTCTAAATTCATTGTTTGGAGATTATAAAGTAAGGAATGCATAATTATGATTTTGCAGATACTTATTTTGGGTTCTATTGTTTGCTCAGTTTTCGTAAAAGTTCCAGTGTCCTGGAAATGAGTGAGCATTTTCTATGGATGCAAGTTCATTATATATCATCAAATTAGCTTTTTAATTATGCTGTTTGAATTCCTAATGTTCTCAATAATTGGTTTTGTCGGCTTGATCCTTCATTGTCAGAAAAAAATGTGTCAAAATCAACCATTAAGATTATGAATCTGTCCATTTATCTTCTTACTTCTGTCCATTAAATATATATTTTTTTCAATTAATTTAATTGTGTGTTTGCAATCATTTTGTTGCTTTTGTAAACGGAATATTTATTTTATTATATTTTCTAACTAGTTCAAATTTTAGTTCTATAATTGAACTTTATTGATATCTGACTATTAAATTTATACACAGCCATCTATTAAATATTTACTTGTCATAGTGTTTCAACTGATTCTTTTAGGTTTTCTAGATAAACACTCACTTTGATAGCAATGATCCTTTTTACATTCTATTTTTATACCTCCTGCTTTGTTCTCTTGTCTAATTGCATTGGCTACTACCTCCATAACAATGTTAAATAATAAAGATGATTGCAGATATCCTTATCTTGTTCCTGCCTCTAGTGCTAAAGCATGGTGCCAGCTTTTGTGGCTAACACATTATATCACAACTATGAAAATGTCACGTGTTCTATTTTTAAAGTATTACAGAATTGTGTGTCACTATTTTATCACACTGTGAAGATGTTTATTCATATATTATATATTTTAGAAGTATGCAATGATTCTTATTTTAGATATTAAATGTTATCTAATATCTAATATCTTTCAGAATCTATGGAGATAACCACATTACTTTTCTCTTTTGATACATTAATTGTAAAGGTTTAATGGAGTATCCTTTTAACACTACCTAAAAAACTGGGGGCTGTGGAGGGTGGGTGGGTGTGTACTGTTTGCTTTCTGAAAGTTCCTTTGTTTTTACTGTAGCAACTAGTCTGTTTGGGTTATGGAATTTTACTTGGATTAGTTTTGTAATTTTTATGAATAATTCATATACATTTTAAAAGGTAGTGTTTTCAGGGTACAGATTTTTACATATACCTTGTCATTATGTCATTTAGTTTGTATGTGGACAGTAATGTAAAATAAAGCATCTCATTACTAATGTGTTTCTATTTTGCTTTGTATTTCTAGCAGTTTTTTTTAAAAAAAATGTTTTTTGGCGTTATTTTTCCAAGGGACTATTTCACTCATAGCATGGAATGAATGTGACTATTGCCACTGTAGTATTCATAGAAATAAGACAAATTTCCTTTCAAAATCTCTGAATTCCAACAAATGCAAAATCAAGATGCAGACTATACAGAAACCATTGTTTTATAATTGTTCAATAATGGATATTTTAAAAGGCCTATAATGAATGTATTGGATTATTCTCAAAGGAAAGAAGGATTTCAAAGGCCAAGAAATAAAGAAGATACTATTTTGTTAGGCTTATGTCCTAGAAATACAGATAATTCCTTTGGTGAGTTGTTAATTCTTCATATGCACCCTAGTTCTCTTCACAGACTATCCCAGAAACAGGATTAGATCCAGTCAAAAACAGTGTTTGACTGTGTAAAAGGACCTTAGTTGATTAGTATTTAACTGGAATACATAGCCAACTAATTATGAGTCCATCTGAATCCAACAGAATTAGACCAGAAGGCAAAGAAGTATTCATTGGTAATAATCTGTATTCAATATTGAACATAGGGGTGCCTGGGTAGCTCAGTTGGTTAAGCGTCTGCCTTCTGCTCAGGTCATGATCTCAGGGTCCTGGGATCGAAACCCATATCAGGTTTTCTGCATCAGGCTCTCTCTCACTCTCTCATTATGCTCTCCCTCTTTTTCTTCTCTCAACTAAATAAATAAATTAAATCTTTAAAAAATCATTAATAAAATATTGAACATAGATAAATTGGATTAATTTCCTAGATGGTTATACATATATTTATACTCAGAATGGCCCAGAAATTATGTCAGTTGGCATCATTGCTAGGCTTCTTATAATCACATCATCCATGTTCTGTGCTCTTATTTCTTTACAGTAAGGCTTTATGTTTGACGGTAATCCTCCCTGACTTTTGAGAATGAGAAGTCACTACCCTCTGTCAGCTTCCTGCTACCTCCCTACAATGGCCACGTTGTATGGGACCTTCCTCATCCTATCCAGGTAACTATTACCTTTCTTTTCCTCAATGCCATTGTCTTTCCATAAATCAGCAAGCAGAAGGAACATATGTGACAAAAATTTTATCTTCCCTAAAGCCCAACTCTACCAAATTGCTGTTGCATTTAATTGTCACTGTATGAAAAAAATGAAACCCAGAATCTCTTGTCTCCCTCAGCTATGCCATCAAGCTGCCTGTCAACCTATTTTCAGTCAGGAATTTACAGTATATCTTGTGAAGATTTCTTTACATAAATATTTTCTTTTCTAATTTTGTGCCATATTTTTCTCCTTATTTCTTTTTTTAAACCCTGTTTCTCAAACTGAAAAACCCATTCTAGCTTGGCACATTAAAAACAATTCAACAGATGTTGCACCCATCACTGTATGTTTTTTGTTTCTACACAAGAATAGAAAGTTGGCTAAGAAAGTGAGTCTCTGTTGATCTTCACTTAATCCCAGTACCATCAATGCCTTCCTCAGAGTGCACCTTCTTGCTCATCAGCCTCACTGTAAGCCAGCTGTTGTGAAGATACTAAATTACTTCATTCCATGTCATTTTTATATGCATCCCTTATCTGGCCAAACTTTACAATCACTGTTCTGTTTCTTTTTCAGTGTAACTGTCTAAAAATATTGTCACTGGCTTTTTAAACTTTTTTTGTCTTCTATATTCTGTAGTATTTTCCTCTAGTGTCTTTCCTGGTCATCTGACTTTTCTGAAAGAGAAAACACAGTATCTGAAGAGAAATAATTCCTGATTAAGATTTACCCACATCAAACTTTTGTAAAAACTTGATAATAGTATTTATAATTCATAATACTTAGAATTTATATGATTATAATAAAAGCTTGTTTCAATTTAATAGTAAAAACAAAGAGTAATGAAACATCTACATAAATATAAATTCAATTTTGCAGATGTTTCATAGGTTCAAGTCACTAAACATCCACACAATTACATTAATTATTTTACATCGTTCAACACATATTTATTCAGTTTCCACTCCATCTTACACTTCTGTTAGGCACTTGAGGAACACAGAAAAACTGTAAGATTCCTGCTCTTCAAGTGTGTAGCTTCTAGTCAGTGAGACAAAAATGAATATACTGTAAACAACTGGAGAATAGCATTTATCTTTGAACATCCCCTATATAAGAAAGATTTTCATTACAAAGAAGCAAAAACTGTAATTCAATTGCCCAAAGGGTCCATCATCTACCAGTTTTAAGGCTAATGTATCCCTCAAAATAAACCTTGAAATGTAGTGTAAAATGCCATTCTTCTTTGCCATTTTAGTACAATATTTCCACATAATCAATGCTCTATAAAAAGAATGAATGAAAAACTGATTGAATGAATGTTATGATTTACATATCCTTATTCTACTAATCTTCCATAAGAATTTATATAACTGCTATTTACAAAAACTGTTTTAAATATACTAGTTTTACTTTCATCTTTGTTTTGAAACATTCAATTAAGAACAGCAAAATAGTTCCCTAATTTAAATATTTCATACAATTAGATGCATCATAATCAAAAGTTAGCCTTGTCTTATAGCCAATTCAGTGACTTCAATTTAATAAAACTATTCTTAAACTAGTCCTGAAAGTTCAATAGCAATTATTCTCAGATAGAAATATAAGGAAACAGATCCCTTGATTTTCTTATGTGTAAACATATCGAAACTGCAACTCTGGAGAATTCATCTATCCTAACCAAAGCTAAGAATGTTGGGAGAAAAAAAAGCACATTCTTTAAACTTTCAAACTATGAAATATAATTGATTTGTATCATTAATAGAGATTCCTTCATTTGTCTGCCTTAAAACATTTAAGAGCTTATGATGCTGGTGATGGTTATAAAAACATAAAACAGAGCGTTTTTCAGCAAAATATAAATAAACCTTGAAGAGTGGACAAGATTTTGGGTATGTTCTGGCTAAAGGCAAAGCTGGAAGGGACTTTGTGAGGAACAATTGCTGAGTTTCAGAACTTTTTAGAAATGAAACTTAAATACACAATCTTGATCTAATGAAAGAAGTTATAGTATCTTATTGTCATAATGCCTAGCTGGAACTATTGTGCAGGGAGACTCACATATTTTTTTCACTCAAAAAAATGATTTATAATTGAATCCTAATAATACGTAAAACAGGATCTGATATATTTCCAGGCCATGACTGGATGACCAGCTTCAGGGATGATGATCCCTACCTGGTCAGGCGTTGGGCTTCTTGGATGATTTCCAAGAGCCTGTGGTAGTTTAGTAGCTCTTCCTTTCATTAGAGTCATATTTGCATAGCTTGAAAACATGTTAATTTGAAAATATCACTTAGTTTTTCAGGGGATGAATGGTCTGACTCAGTCAGAAAAGTGAAGTGCCTTCATACTTAGAAATTTTGTTCCCTGTTACATTTTGTATTCTAAACTCAGAAAATAGCCTTCAAATGTCTTTAGCTAAGATGCCTCCACAAACACCTGTCTACATTGTTGAAAAGCCCACCTAGTGTGTCCCAGGACCACACGTTGGCCAGTGTCTCTGGAACAAAGGTGTAAAAATGGCGAGTTGATACTGGAGAATGACAAATTCAGAGATGCAGCAAGGAGTCAGGCTTGTAAGCTATTGAAAGGACCATTGTTTTTGTTCTGAGAGTATAGGGAAGCCGTTGTAAGGTTTTCAAAAGGGGAATGACTTGGTATGACTTACTTTTTAAAGGGTCTCTCTGGCTGCTACATGTAGAACCAGCTCATTAAAATATCTGTTAATGGACACCAGTACAAATTAAATCCAAAGATCTCCACCAAGCTGTCATTCTCCTCTATCTTTTCACATCACTAATTACATTTAAACATTGTCCAAGACTGGAAGGACACATATAGCAAACTCAACCCACGTAAGTAATTGATGGCCATGCATTAAAGTAACTATTCACAAAAATGTAGGCAAGATTAAGTGAAGCTAACAGTCATTGGTAAAATCACCCAGAGTTAGAAATAACAGGGAGCTGGGACACCTTGGTGGCCCAGTGGGTTAAGCATCTAACTCTTGGTTTCAGCTCAGGCCCTGATCTCAAGGTCATGAGATTGAGCCCCACATCGGGCTCCATGCTCAGCATGGAGTCTTCTTGAAACTCTCTCTCCCTCTCCTTCTGCCCTTATCTACTGCTTTCTCTCTCTCTCTCAAATAAATAAATATACATTTGAAAGAAAAAAATAACAGGGAGCTGTTACCACCCCTAGCTCAGAAGGGGAAAGGTGAATGGTGGTTACCAGAACCCAAAGTAATTTCTATAGCTGTATGAGAGGATACCTACAAAAGCCACATCTCTAAGCAGAAATACAAATAATCTGAAGCAACCTGCAGCAAAACTCTTGTTTTGAGAATGCACATTTGTTCCAATGTAATTAATATATTAGGGAACAATTTGAGCATTACTGAATTTAATGTTTGCTTATGCACAACTTCATAAGAAATACTGAGTGAACAGAGAAAACTGCATGGCTGAACTGTGTGGAGTAGGAAAACACAAAATGAATGTACACATGCACACACCTCAAATATCTAGCAGTTACTTCCGTTCACTGTGTGTTATGAGGTCCGTCCACCCACGTCTGCTGTTACAGCTTTCCTTCCAATTTCAGATAATCCTCCTTCCACCATTTTATAATAACTCACATTCTGCAACTTTTCCAATGCCCCTTCTACAAGCAAACTTCAGGTCCTTTTGAAGGTAAAATGCCATACCTATTGCAATATGTGTGTGTGTGTGTTTTAATCATTTAACATGTGTAAAACTGCAGTTTTTATTAGGTTCCCATCTCTCTCTGTCTCTCTCTGTCTCTCTCTGTCTCTCTCTCTCTCTCTCTCTCTCTCTCTCTGTGTGTGTGTGTGTGTGTGTGTGTGACTGACAAAGATTTTGAGTGCTTTGCCCCTGATCCCATTTTCCCCAAAGCCTTATAGTTTTAATTGCATGATTTTGCACAGTGTGGTGATTTTTAGGACCTCAAATGTTCTGTTATAGCAAAATGATTGTAAATACCCAGATCTCACTCACTTCCCTCCTTCTGGTTTCAACCAATTCCTCTTACTAACCAAACACAACAGGAAACCAGAGGGGAAAAAAAAACTCACTGATATACTCTGAAAAGGTCAGCCGCCAGAGGCACAGTGCCAGGTGGAGAAGGGCGGAGAGTGGATCTGAAAAGGCAAACTGAAAGTGTACAGCACAGAAACCTTCTTTAGTTTAAAAAATTCTCTCTTTTGATTTCTAGTGCCTTGCTCAAAATGTGGTCTAGGGGGTCAGCAACTTCAGCATCTTCTGGGAGCATGTTAGAAAGGCAGAGTACCAAGCTTCTCCACAGACCTACAGACCTATCGAATCAAAGTCTGCATTTTAACAGAATCTCTCAGGTGATATCTATGCACATTAAAGTTTCAGAAACACTGTTCTCAAATCTTATGTTGGCTCTTCTATCAACCTACCTCATTGGCCACCGTCTTGCTGTTTCTTTTTCTAGCGTCTCTTCCTCTTCCAACTCTATAAAACTTTCAAAGGTGTGATGGACAACAGCTGGCCCATAACATGAAGAAATTTCTGTGATGTAGTGAACTTGGGCTTCAATCAGATCCTTTCTATCCCTATAGCTGGCTCCAAGAATACTGCAGAAAGTGAAAAATCATCTGTCCCCAAGAAAGCAGATCAAGACCCACTAGAGTCAAGCTTAACTAATTCATGCTGACTCAAATGCCAGATATCACCTATCAGCTTGCAAGAAAAATAACATGAGACCCCTAGGCTAATGAAAATTATGAATTGACAGTTGCTAATTAGATACAGATTTTTTAAACTTTTTAAAATAGCAAAGCCTAAGAAATGTAGTTGGCTGTGAATTCTTCATTGATTAAATTCAGTAAATAACTTTATCTTTACGATTTATTTTCAACATCTCCTGACTGAAAGCAATGTAATCTTTACTTTCTCTCTCCTCTATCAGTTTTCCCAGAAGATTCTCCCGTCACCTATCTTCAAGTCCTTAGAATTATGTTTGACTTACTTCTTTTTCTTGATCTCATTCTTGGAAGCCAAATAATCACTGAAACCTAACAATGGTTCTCTCAGTACCTCTTCTATATTTATCATCCTTTCCATTCCTGTTTCTAATTTTCTGGTTTACATCCTATCACCATTTATTTTGGGCTACATGAATAACCTAAGTGGCCTTCCTAAATGCACTATTTTCTTACAGTAGCTAGTTCTACCTAAATCTCCATGAGAACATCACTTCTTGCAGAGTAAAATTTATGCCTGCCCTAATATTTATGATTTCTGATAATTTGGTCCCAAACTAACATTCTAACTTTATGTTGGAATCTGCATGGTGTTTTTTACATCTCCATTGCCAACCATAGATGAGGTCACAAGTCTCTGTAAGCACATCTATGTAGGAGCACTTTGGAGAACTCCTCAACATTGGTCTATTGTGTGCCCACCTAAACTTGTTCCTTTCATCCTGCTCTCCAAAACGCAGTCACTTTCCTTCAGACATGGTTTTCTGGGCTTTGATTTTCATTTATTTTTGTCCTCAGTATTGTTTTTTGGGGTACCTCTTGATTCCATGCTTCAAAGTCATAGATCATCCCTGTCCTTCCTTCAGGGCTCAACCCTCAGCTCAAGTCAGTGTACCTGGACACTTTTATTTCTGAAGAAAGAGACCTAGAAGCCCTATTTCTAGTCCTTTCTGCTTCTTTATTCCCCTAACCAAATTAGTTTCCTGAATAGATCTTGCCCCATTTTACCTTCCATGAACAGATTATACTCTCCTTTCTTCTGTGAATCCACAAATTGTATCACCTCCCAAGGACCTTCCACTTTCTCCATCAAGGACTGAATTCCACACCCCTTCAACCACACCAGTTACCTCTCCTCCCTTTACTATCAGCTACTTTTTAATTTTTTTATATCAGTCTTTATTTTCACTTAAGACTCCTATGGCTTTATGACATCAGGTGAACTTTCTCTGAATTGCTTAACTCATGTTTATGCCTTACCTCCCTAACAAGACCAGAGACAAAGTACAATTTTCCTTTTATGCCTTAAAAATTTTGCATGTGTTCAATTATATTTGTGGATTGAAGCCATAGCATTTTCTCTTGTTTGTCTAAAGGAAGAGTTTTTTTCTTAATGGAAAAGATAGAGCCAGAGCTGGGACACTGTGAAGCTACATGCAAATACTATGGATACTACCCACATGCTGACAGATTAACAATGCTTTTAAAAAGTTGCCATTAAGGATCCAGTTCAAGTCTACTTTTCATTAAATTTTGATCCCATAGCAATTTCCTCTTCCGGTGTCCATTCTCAGTTACATTGTCTCCATTATGCTTTTTAACTTTAAAGATTAGAGAACAGGTTAAAACAAACCCATAAGTAGGGGTGTCTGGGTGGCTCAGTTGGTTAAGCGACTATCTTTGGCTCCGGTCATGATCTCAGGGTCCTGGAATCAAGCCCCACATCGGGCTCCCTGCCCGGTGGGAGGCCTGGTTCTCCCTCTCCCTCTCCCATTCCCCCTTTTGCTCCCTCTCTTGCTGTCTCTCTGTCAAATAAATAAATAAGATCTTTAAAAAAAACAAACCCATAATTACACTGACACTGAAAACTTATTAACGCTGCTTTTCGGTGTAAAGCTTTCTATCTTAAGTATTTTCAATGTGTTCACTCCTTATCTACTTTACCTAATTGTCCATAACTTTATTCCACTAAAGCTATTATTCAAATGTATATGAAGATATATGTGTGCTTTATATACATGTGTATTTAATTTTATATACATGTGTAAAATAGAAAACTAGGTACTTTTGATAAATTGCAGTAAGCTTTAATATAAGAAATATTTTTAAAGTTTTTCTAATATTTAGAATATTTAAGTTTAAAACTTAAACTTGGAATGGGCCTCTAACATTAATAAAGTTTGTAACAAACAAAATATGATTGATTTTTATTTAAGTAAGAAAATCTTATGTAATGTTTACTATGGGGCAGTCACTAGTCTAACTTTACAAATACTAACTCATTTAATCCTTACAACAATGCCATGAACTAGGTATTATTATCATACCCACTTTACAGATGGAAAATTAGGCATAGCTAATTACTGGCAAAGATAGGCTTCACACCCTGGCGTTTGGCTCGTCTGGGCTCTTAACCTTCATGCACAGCTGCTTCTCTCATGAAAAAGCAAAATAATGTTATGGGACATATTTTGTGTGTATTTAAGTTTGAAATATTCCTTTGTCTATATGCAAAGCCATTTCTCTACATACAGAGAAACATGTATTAGACTATGTAAACTTGATGCTCATTAGAGCTATATACAACCTTCATCAACCTAGTGAATCATGTTTGTCCTGATAGACTTTTTTTTCATCAGTCCTTTCAGTGAATTTTTATTTCAATTTTAAAGTTGTTCTATCAGTAGTCTCTTCTCTATGAATCTGGGCACATTTTAATAATGGTTCATGCTTTAAATTTAATGTTTTATGTGTATTAAAGTGAGACATGCATAATTATAAAAGTCAAATATTTCTATAAATATTTTAAATTAATGACAGCCCCCCTACCCCAACCCTTTTCATCCTTGATTTCTATCTCCCAGAGAAAACCAATTTCAATTCTTTTTAACTTTTTCCTCCAGTGTTTGCCTCATTTTTAAGAAACCTAACTAAACTATTATTTCTTTCTGCGTGTTTGCTTTCAGTATTATCTATTGACTCTTGTGCTAAATGAGGAGACTTTGTGGTTGTGGGCAGGCTTGGGGAGTGGCAGGCTTCATTCTCAGGTAGTGCTGTAAACTCAGACCTCCAATGGGGGATCACAATAATTAGCATCTACAGTATCGTCTCTTTTCTATTTTGCCTATCCAAAGAAAATCTCCTAATATTTTGTGGGTGGGGAAAGTAAGCAATGGAATGAGCATATAAGCACGGATGGCCACAGGGGAATGGCACTTGGACAGTTGCATTTTTTACTAAGTAGATTTTTATTGAATTCTTTCATTTTCTGTCCAATACCAAAATACTCATCTGGCCTAATGTCAAAAATCCAGACTCCCTCTTTTCTAACCCATCTGGGTCATAAATCTCCAGACTACTGCCAATGTTGAAGGAAGTATGGTCACCTGTTATGTTGAAAACCCAAGTGTCCTTGGAAAAGAAAGAAAGTTCCATCACATTTGGAATAAAATCTAAACTTGTCTTTATCAAGGTGGTTTTCTAACCACCCAATCTATAATAGTACATCTGAATCTATCAAAGATCTTCTCCTTTCCTCCCTTCCTCCCTCCCTCCCTTCCTTTCTTCCCTCTCTCCTTTACTGTTGGGATGTAAACTTGCTATGGTCTTATAAAGCAGTCCAGTACCTAGAATAATATTTGATGCATAGTTGCCACTCAGTAAAAACATTTTGAATACATGTTGGTAGAAAGAAAATTCACAAACTGAACTCAAACTTCCTTTACCAAGGCTTTGCGGATAATCTTCATCCCTAGCTGGGGGAATCAGCACATTTAATGGGTGATAGTAAGGTCTTCAGAACCAAGGTTTCTAGCTACAACCCAGACTCATGACTTACTGCCATGTGAGTCCCTTATCTATAACATAAGGATGATAGCAGTAATACTAGCCTTACAGAGCTGTGGGAGGATTAAATGGCCTCCATTCAGAATGCATTCCTCAAATATCAGCATCCTGCCTTATCCCTCTTGGCTAGGAAAAACTTAATTTTGACTTCCTCCTCCTGTGTATGTTGAAGTGGGCGTGTTCTCAATCTTTTCTCTCTCTGCAGGAGGTTCGCGGCTTCACCTGCTCAGTTCTGGATCCCCTCCAGCCCTCTAAGGGAAGTTTTTGCTGTTGCCACGTTCGTTTTTTGGATTTCAGCGTTGCAGAACTGGCAGAAAAGGTCAAAACATAGAAAAGTTATAACTGTGCTGGTAGATTGTAGAGAGAAATACAGGAGGAGTAAAAGAGCAGCCATGCTCTGCAATGGGCTGCAGTGCTAATGGAAGAAGATGAAGACAGACTGGCTCCAGAGGAATTAGGTTGGGAGGGGAAGTGTATTTAGGGGCACAGAAAGAAAGACATGGAAGGGAGAAGAAAGTCATGAAGAACAAAAGAGTCCTCTAAGCTAATATTGAAAATAGCTGATGTTTATTAGGTGCATACGATAAAGTAGTTCAACAAATCTCATTTATTCCTCATAATAGGAATAGGAGGAGGTAAGTACCATACAGGTATAGGGTTTTAGAGAATAAGAGGCAACCTGGAATTTCCATAAGCTTTTCTGTGAAATATGACTACTTCTTTATGTTCTTCTACAGAAACAAAGAAACAATGAAATTCTTGTTTAGACTATATATCTCTGAAAGAGAGATAACTCTGAGATTGACTCATACAGGTCACAACTTCAAAGAATGACACATGTAGTCAATTTTACATCGATTTCTCATTCCTTGGTATTAGCTATGGATACAACAGACCTTCCCTTTGCTCTTCGATACTGGAAACTCCTTTACTCTATAGGAGTGAGGGGCCTAATTTTAAAAAGCTCGAACGACAAAAACACCGAGAAGATTGTCTCAAGTAAATTCTAAGAATTAAGCCACAGTCATTCTCTGTGGTAGGTATAAAGATTAAAGTATACAAAAAGAAAAGTTGATGTTTTTCTTCCCAGTAACTTGGGAAAGTAATTATTAAACATAAATGAAAGACCCCATATTTTAAAAGAGAAAGAAACCACACAATTCAAATTCAAATTTTATTTCAAATTATAATTTTTTAAGATCTATACAACTGGCGTTCAATTAATTTCCCTCCAATTGCATTTTCCTTGATCCTGAGGAAGTCAAAACTTCATTGATAATAATGATATTTCTTTTAGGAATCCTGTGGCTTGGTAATAGCATTGGTAAGTAGGTTTGCAATTCCATAAATAGATTTATACTCACTTCAGAGAGTCAGAGAACACACTCTAAAATACTCTGTATACTTGTCCAGTGAGGAGTTCCTTTGTGCTTTGGTAGCCGAAGGTAGTCTTGTTCACAAGCTTCATTTTTTTGCTTTTCTTTAATTGAAGAAGTAAAAAACTTTAGGAATTTTAAGGGTACAGCTATCCTTCAGGCCCATATGTTATCTTACTAGGTTTGGCTTTTAAGCGTGTTTAATTTTCATTTTCATTGCAAAAGCAAATTTCTATCTCCTTGAATCTTTAAAATCATGTCTTTGCATTATTTTAATTCATATAAGCATAAAATAGCTCCTTTTATTGTGCCAATTTCAGATTATTGAGTATTTTTCTACAAGTTGCCTTTTCAAAACAATAACAAAAACAAAAGCATAGATTTGCATAACACTCAGTTTCAAATCAATTTCACATCCCTTGTCTCATTTTTTCCTTTCAAAGCTTTATGAGGTATGGAGGCTGGTATTATTTCCCATACTTTATAGATAATGGAACTGAGGTACAGAGAGTTTAATGCACTTGCCCTAAATAAATAGTGAAGTAGAACTACCACCCAGGTCTTCTCTTTCCTGATCCACAAAATAATAAATCACGTGTGTTTTCTCAAGCCTTTATTTCTATTCTAACCAGACTCTTACTATTAGATTGGACCAAACGTTTATCTCCTATTATTATGACTAACAGGATATTCTAATGGTGAGCCAAACTTTGGAGATAAGAGTTGCCTCGATTTTCTTGTTTGTAAAAGGGAGATAATGACAGAATCTAACTCACTGCGTTGTGAGAATAAAATGAACTAACACAAGGAAGGGGTTAAGCAACCTTCTTGAAAGCCTGGCTCTTTTGTACTGGTGGTGCAGAGCTGGGCCAGTTTCCTCCCCTTCCTGAATTTATAAAATGAGAACAGCCTAGCTCACAGGTTCTTGAGAGAATATCATATATGCAAAGCTCCATTACGGCTCAGCTATGGGTGTGTGGTAGCTGCCACCACTGTTTTCCTAAGTATTAGTCCTTGTCAATGTCACCACTTGTTGGTTCCATTCTGCTTGTTATTAAGTGCTGTGATTCAGGATTTCACTCCATCATTCACTTCATTAATCAACATGATTACTTACTTTGGGGATAGCTGTCCAACTAGATAAAAAAAAAGCACCTCACTTTCTTTCACCCACCTTTTCCCCCATCTTGCCCACTGGAGGTAGTGAGATATTTTTCAGAGACCCTAATAAAAATAAACCTAGTCGTCTGCTCCACCCACTGGGTTCCCACAGCCCTTGGTTTGTACCTCTATAATAGCACTTGCTTTTTTTTACAAGTTTCTGTTTTAACTTCTATCATCTTGAAGTCAGATGCCAGCAAGCTGAGTGGAATTATGGATCCAGCCAGCTGTGTCCCAGGGAACAGGGCTCTGCCCAGAATTTCAGGACCTTGTGCCCATGCTGGCAGCTGGAGAAAAGAAGCGTTACTAGACACAATCCTTTATGTGGGTACACAGTCTACTGTCTGAAAAACAGTGACCTAATCCAAAGAGAATAAAAGTCAAATGGTGGGCGTCAAAATCTTTGAGTGTGGGAGGAACCGCTGAATCAAGCACTGATGCAACACAGTCGTGATGAATGAGAAAATTTCAAGTTTATGAAAGGAAGGCAAAACTGGAGAAAGTGAGCTAGAATTTTGGTGGTATCTGATTAAACTTTTGTGTGCCTGCTGAGGACAGTTACAAGAACAGATGCAAAGAGGGAGTAATGGTGTCCCACTTCATTCTGATTTCTCCCGTGTTAGACATGAAATGAAAATCCTCCTTCACAGTCTTGTCAAGCCCACCCACTGCTGCCTCGTAACCAGGAGTGTTGTCATATTAACTCTTTTCCTCTCAGGTTCTGAACAAGATTCTTCCCGGTTGGTGGGGCCAGTGATCCTCCTGTGTGTCAGTGAGAACAGGACACGGTTTCTTCAAGCGGTCCCACACACTGACATAAGAAAATCGTCTTAACTGGGATAAAATTCCCATGGTGGACAGGCTTTTTGTTTGTGCATTTTGTTGCTCTTACTGTTTTCTTTCCACTTTTAACTCTGAGTTACAAACTTCCATTCACAAACCTGTCATTGATTTCCTCTGTTCTATGCCTAACTGACTTATAATAAAGGAACATTTAATTTAATAAATTTACATTTTAATAAGAGAACATTTGCCAAAGATTTCCTTTCACCTTCTCTTCCAGCATGGACATGAACTTGCATTTGCAGCACACATAGCCAATGATCATCCAAAGCAAAAATACATGCATAGCACATAAGCTAGAGATCACCGGAACACATGCCATCATGCTCAAATGTAATGGATCTCAGGAGTAATTCTTTAGCTCCCCTGATGTATTTCTCCTTATAAATTGGGTGGAAATTGCCTCTTTGCAAGGCCTGTTCCCAGAGGGAAAAGCTACTTATTCCTTACTTAAGACTCATCCTCTCCTACTTGTTAACTTGCAGACCTGCTGTGGGTTAGCTTTAAACAAGATTTTAACCTTATCTCTAGTACCCTCACCCACAGAGACTATCCAACAGAACCTTGCAACAGATTTCACCCTCTCTCACAGGCTTTTGGTCTGCGCAGTAACACATACTGCCTTGTTTTCTTGCCTTGGTAGCATTTCCGGCTTCTCCAATGATGTGCAGAACTTGAGACTAGAAGAGACTGTCAGCATGAGATTAATAGGTTATGGTTTTCTTGAGTAATTACGAAGGGGAAATGGGTATGATGCAAGTGTCTTCTATGTACTGGGATGTGAGGTTGAGAGAATGGTACAACTCACTTAATATTAAAATTGCAGACTATTCTGAATTATTCTGGTCATCCCAGAGCTCTGGAGCCTCTGATACTTGCTGAGTAGTATAGTGTTTTATGAAGGAAGTCCAGGAGTCTCATTCAGTGGACATCCAAAATGAGCAGCTTAACCCAGTGTAATTTTTCTAAGAGTATTTGGAGCATTTTTGTTGTTGTTCAGCTAATATTATGCTGTACTACAGAAAAACCACAAAAGCTACTGACTTCTCAATTATGTTGATTAATTGGCTTGTTGAATATGAATATATACATGTATTTGTGTGTGTGTATATATATAATCTACCATCTCTGGTCCTGGCTCTACAGTCTCTCTCTATATATATGTATGTACATACATATACCTATCTCTAATACTAAAAATGACTTATGTAGTTTGATGACTTTAATTATTTTAAACAACTGAACATTTCTCTTATGGTCTGCCATTTTTAAGAGCCAAGCATTAGTATTTCTTCCTTTAGTTCTTTAGATCCTTCTCTTATTCTCTCTTCCTCTTTTCTTTTTTTTCCCATCCAACTTCATCCCTCTTCTCCTACTACCAACCACCCCAGTTCAAGAAGACAATGATGTCTTCTCAGCTGCAAGCATTCAATTTGAGAATCCTCGTGTTTTTGAGCTTCACCATCTCCAAAACAGAGATGCTCACTTTCCTTTCAGGAAATTGGGTTAGAAAGAAAAAAAAGACACACCTCTAACTAAAGCTACAATTAACTGAGTGCCTAGAAAAAAAATAAATGCTTTATAAACATAAACATAGCCAATAATCTACTTCCATAAACTAAGAGAAACAACCACTTTGGTATCTAAATAGTTTCATAATCCAAAACTAGTGCCCGCTGATGCTATTAAGTTGTTAGTGTCTTATTGACTGCTTGTTCTGTGTCAAGCGTTGTGTTAGGCAAAATACATTATTTTGTTTAATCCTCAGTATGATGCTATGAGATCAGTTTAGCAGTATTACTGTTATTTCTAAAATGAGAAAATAGAGATTTAGGATGCATAAACAACCGACCCACAGTCAAAAAGCTAGTAAATGTGTAGAATTGAATGACGTGATGTATGGTGATTAACATAACATAATAACAAAAAAAATGTAGAATTGAAATTCAAGTCAAACTCATTTTAAAACACATGGGTTTAAACCCTGTACTCTAGTGCCTCCAGGACTTTTTAAAGACTTCCAAAATATATTCTGAGGTAAATATGAAAATAAAATTCTTGATCAAATAAGATAATAGACTTTTTTTGCCAAACTCTAATTTACAAATGGAACATATGCCTACTTCTTCTCTTTTCAGAGTTCAGTGAAAATAATATAAGCAAGGAAAATTGTAGTGATTTAATTGGTCATATTTTATTTTATTTTTTTTAATTGGTCATATTTTAAAGCAACTTCTGACATTATGTCATTTCAACTGTTAAACAATTCTGTACATATATCTGCAGAACATAGACATCAAATTGCATACTATCATCATACCTAAAAAATTAATAACTTTTAACATATAATCACTGGTCCACATTTAGTTTTTTTGGAATTAGGGGCAGTTCTATCCCCAACATTAGCAGGACCAGAGAACAAATAGACTCACATACCATATTTAAATATTAAAATGTTTATACTAAATATTTAACCAGTAATAATTTTAAACTATATATCAAATTGATAAATTATTAGATATATTATGCTTACCCTTCTACCTTGACAAATACCCCTTTTTATAATAATAAAATCTGAAAAATATGTGCACGGTTATAGTTTTTATATGGCTGAAACTTTAAAAAATATCAAAAGATGACTACATTTAAGTATTACCACATATGCCTGGGTGTTCCTTGGTTAGCTAATAATGCTTGGATATGTAATAAAATACAGATATACATAAAACATAAGATATTTATTACATAAATTTTATTTTTTCTTTATTTCACCATTTTTTATCATTCTGATCATGATTTAACATAATTTTGTTCTACTGATGGGAATAATTTAAATAAATAAAAGTAATGTCATTTTCAAAAGTATACAATATTTATATATACTTCATCAATTGCTGCCAAATTTTTTTAAAGATTTATTTATTTATTTTAGAGAGAGAGAGAGAGCATGCATATGAGAGGGGGAAGGGTAGGGGAAAGGGAGAGAGAAAGAATCCCAAGCAGACTCCCCGAAGAATGTGGAGACTGAAGTGGGGCTTGATCCTATGACCCTGAGATCATGACCTGAACTGAAATCAAGAGTCAGTTGCTCACCAACTGAGCCACCCAGCTGTCCCAAATGCTGTCAAATTTTTAATTCAAAATTATTTTTATGTCTTCTAAAAAAGTTTTTTCTTATAAAATATTCTGTCAACTATTACAATTATAAAATATATATTAAAATTAATGAATCTTAAAATGTAAATCCATTGCTTAAGTCTGATATCTAATTTTTGGAAAATCTAATTGTCATTGCTTTTTCATAAAACCACAACTATCCTCAATTCTTGCATTCAATGTCTTCTTACTGCAAATATAAAAATCTGGTGTCACAATGCAACTCAATTACCTCTACGTCTATGTATGTGCAAGTTTCAGAGTAAATACAAATGGTTTCTTATTGTAAAAATTCCCGTCATCGTGTGCAACTGTTGTAAATTTTGCACTGTTTCATTAGCACATCCAAAACCATTAATTAACAACAGGAAAATAAGTAAAATGAGGAACTCTCATCATTACTGAGAAACAATACTTCATTATATTGCAAAATCTATTGCAGTGAAGATATCTGGAAGAAAACATTTGACAAGTTAATTAACGTGTCTTTTCTGCCAATAAAGCACTTCTGCCTCTCAAATCCTCCCTGTACAATAAGCAGTATCATGTCCTGATGTTCAAAGGTGTAATCCTTAAATCTTCACCACATTTGGAGGCTGTCTC
This sequence comes from Eumetopias jubatus, assembly GCF_037043125.1. Lineage (NCBI taxonomy): Eukaryota > Metazoa > Chordata > Mammalia > Carnivora > Otariidae > Eumetopias > Eumetopias jubatus. Next base: position 91,326,645 of record NW_028274807.1, read on the forward strand.
TTATGATATCTAGGACATGAGACTAAAGACATGGAGAAGCTCTTCCCTGGAGCCTAAATAGAATTGGCCACAAGAATAGATGTTTAGGACATTAAGCCATGTTGTACAGAGTTCAGTGCCAGATCTCAGGTAACAGAGGTGTGTTTTTTGTTGTTGTTTTTGTCTGTGGGTTTTTTTTTAAGATTTATTTATTTATTTATTTGAGAGAAAGAGAGCATGAGCAGGGGGAGGGGCAGGGGGAGAAGCAGACTCCCTGCTGAGCAGGGAGCCCGATGCTGGGGGCTCGATCCCAGGACCCTGGGATCATGACCTGAGCCGAAGGCAGACACTTAACTGACTGAGCCACCCAGGCACCCCTATTTTTGTCTGTGTTTTGTATTTTTATGTATGTTTGTGCTATGAGGAACTATCTAAACTTGCCAGACAAGGGAAGGGGACCTCTTGTCCAGGTCAAGGGTTTAGGGTTCTCAGGTTATTTTAAATGTCAGAGGAGCATCTGTTGAAGAAGCAGCTAATTCCAAAAGCTTGAAAAAGTCCCTCTGTGTTGTTTCAATTTAATTAAATCAGGGCTTCTATATATGGTTTACTTTTGTCCAATTTGTTTGGCAATGGTATGTAATATCTCAAACCTTACCTGTACTTTGCTAACCCAGAAGAGCAAATCAGCTGTGTAGAGAGTCCACTGGGTCTCGTCTAACACTGGACAATCAGACTAAAATATACTTAAAGTATAAAAAAAGAAAAAAAGCTGTTTATCACTGTTTCTATGCAATTTTGTTTTCCATTATACCAAGAAAACTCAAAAATACAAAACCAATAAAAGAAATTTTAGGACTAGGAACTAGTCTGAAGATTTTGCTGGGTGGCTCAGTCGGTTAAGCGACTGCCTTTGGCTCAGGTCATGATCCTGGAGTCCCGGGATTGAGTCCTGCATCGGGCTCCCTGCTCAGCGAGGAGCCTGCTTCTCCCTCTAACCCTCCCCCCCCCATGTACTCTCTCTCTCTCATTCTCACTCTCTCAAAATAAATAAGTGAATCTTTAAAAAAAAAATTAAAAAAAAACAAATACTAAAAAAATAAATTTAAAGAAGACACCCATTCTCCATTCCAAGAATGGAAGATTTATAGTCACGATAGGAAAATAAATGTGTGTCAAATTGCTACTTAATCCTTGTCCAGGCAGAATTCAATCAGGGCAAGATGCCTGATCAAATTACTGTGATGATCAATGAAGTTATAAATATGACAATTCCCATAACACACACACACAAAATGGGCTATCAGTATATATAAGAATAAATGAATATTGAATGAAAGAAACAAGTTACAGAATTTCAGAATCTAGATCATATTAATATAACATGAAAAGCTTTATGATGATACAGAAGTTCTGTTAAAAGGTGTGCATGTGTATTAGTGCATATGTATATATGTACATATATATAGTACATACACATAATACACACACACACACACACACACACACATGCACATACAGTGAATATGTTTGGGTATGCTTGGATAAGTCCACCAGAAATTTTATATAAACAATCTGAATTGTATTCAAGAAACAGTGAAAGTAACTAAACAGAAAAGGGCACTGATTTATAAGGAAAGATGAAAATAAGGAAATATATGGAATTTGGAATTAAAATAGTAATATCATAATTACATTATGCAATATCTGAAAAAAATGCAGCCATAACTATGAAAGATGTCTTAATGTTTAAAGTAAAGCAAGAACAGTATATGAAATTACAGGTCCTCCTTAATTATCAAAAATATTTCTTGGAAGTTCAAGAAGTAGGAAATAGAATGCAGGGAAAAAATCTTTTGTGAAATGAGTCACTGACAATTAGGGACCTATATACACCATCTCCATTTCAGAGCACCAAAATATTTCTGCTAAATGTTTCCAAATTTGAATTTCAAGAAACCAGAAGGAAAGCATGAGTCATTGAGATGCCCTACTCCAGAATTCCCTCATGTTTTAACTACTACAAAATCCAGTTTGCTAAACTCAGAGGAGAATAAAAACATCTGACTTTCTATAAGCATTTTTTTAGTGGAAACAGGGAGTTGTAATTGTTTAACTCCTCTGTATTATGTATCATTTGCCCCTATACCAGAGATTCCCATGCATACTGAGGGCATTTCAAATTAAAAATAATAGTAATATAATAAATGGAGTTTCTTTTCTAATCAGATAAGAAAGCTATGAGACTATTACTCCCACCCAATCATAACAACAGAAAGCCAGATAAGCTAAATCATAATTCTTAAAACTCATTGAAGAGTTGGGGACACAATGAAACTTAAACTCATATCCAGAAAGTGCCAAGTCTTTCGGAGAAAAGAAGAGACCTATGGCTGCTGAGAAAGAAAATGCCATGAAAGTGAGATGGGGGGTGGGAGATAGATAGAAATTAGATACAGATTTAAAGAATTGTTAACAGTAACATGTAGGCTGGCATGGCAGATTAGAACTTGGAGGAGCCCCATCCACAGACCAAATCTAGACCCACCTTCCAGTTCTTGCTCATTAGTAGTCACCAAGTGTAAGAAATAATAACCTAAAAGCAGGGGAGGGTGGTGTCAAAGAATGAGAGCTAAGAGATTAGCTCCACTGGAATGTTCAGGGCCTTTTCCAAATGCCCATCTCCTTCATGGGAGGGTAATTGGGAAGGAAGCAGAGACAAATTTATCAGCTAAAAAAAAGTTGGAGGGGCGCCTGGGTGGCTCAGTTGGTTAAGCAATTGCCTTCAGCTCAGGTCATGATTTCCAGGGTCCTGGGATCGAGCCCCACATCAGGCTCCCTGCTCTGTGAAGAGCCTGCTTCTCCCTCTGCCTACAGCTCCCCCTGCTTGTGCTCTCTGTCTCTCTGTCAAATAAATAAATAAAATCTTTAAAAAAAATAAAAAAATAAAAAAGGTTGGAGAGGTCAGAAAGCTGAGAGAAACACACACACACACACACACACACACACACACACACACGACAATTACAGTTCAGCTTTCAATTACCAAAGCTAAAGAGAAACCTTTTCAAGGCATTCTGAATCTTCATGGTACAGGGCCACCGTGCTCCAAAGGCTGGGAGAGAGATAACAGGAGTCATGGATCTCTGAACAGATCACCCATCGATTCAGAAACCACTGGGCAAGATTGGAAAGAAAAGATAAGTCTCTAGGGATCTGACATTCTGGAACCAGGTTGTAAACTATGGAAATATCCCACGGTTTCAAGAACTGGTGGCTCCTGCTTTGAAACATAGGTAGATCTCTGGAGTTTGGGCAGTGCTTTGGCCCCAAAAGTCCCCAAGGAATGTCCTGATTCCATCCTCAAAATTTTTGAAGACAATGAGAAACAAAATTAAACTAATGTTGAAAGAAAGCACAAACCCAGCTCAACTAGATCATATTGACTCAGTCCCTGCTCTAGTAACCTGATTAAAAAGTATGCCCTTTCTAGAAGCAAATATAACTTAATATCAGTTTCTTCTACTCTATTATACAAAATGTCTGGCAAACAATGAAAGATTACAAGGCAAACGAAAGGCAAAATATATGAACAACAGACAAGAGAGGAAATAGCCAGTAGAAGTAGACTAGACATAGCTCAGACATTGGGATTATCAGAGAGTTTAATATAACCATGATTTTTAAGAAGTTAAACAATATAGTGAAAATGGTGGATAACAGGCATGAAGAATTGGCAAGTGTCAGCAAAGACATGAATTATAAAATTATAATTATAAAAAAAGATCAAAATAAATTGTTACATGTGAAAAGTATGATACAAGATGGACTTAATAGGCTTCCAGTTATGTAATGAATAAATCAGGGATAAGCATACAGCATAGGGAGTATAGTCAGTGGTATCACAGTAGTGTTGATGGCGATAGATGGTAGCTACATCTGTGGTGAGCATAGCATAATTAAAGAGTTGTGGAATCATTGTGTTGTACACCTGAAATTAATGTAACATTCTGTGTCAACTGTACATCAATTAAAAAACAAAAGGTGGATTTAACAGCAGACTGAACAAAGCAGAGGGCAGTATCAGTGAACTAAAGGCAGATCAAAAACGTTTCCTAACAGACACAAAGAGGGAAAAAAAGTACAAATAGGGAGTAAAAAGAACAGAGTATCTGACATATGAGGAATAATATCAAACAGTATAACATATAAATTGTACTGCCAAAAAAAAGATGAAAGAACGAATGGAACAAACTACTAGAAGAAATAATGACTGTTGTTTTTTAATATGGGTATGTAAGATGATACCATTAATATGGAGAACTTTTTTGGACCTTTTATAATTTATATACCCAGGATCCAGATATTTTACTCTTAAATACTAGTTTGAAGAAATGAAAGTATCTGACCACCAAGATATTTCTATAAGAATTGTCATAGGCACCTTGTTTATAAGAGCCAAAAACTAGAAACAAATCAACAGAATGAATAAACAAACACTGGTATATTCATAGAATGGAATACCACTCAGCAAAAAATAATGATGTTGATGATGATGATGATGATAATAATAATATATTGCTGATACATGTAAAAACATGGATGAATCTTAAAATCATTATGTTGGGCAAAAGAATACAGACAGAAAATAGTACACGTTGAATGTCTCCATTTATAAGGAAAGCCAGAGGCAAAACTAACGACAGGTAATGAAATCAGAAGGTGACTTGTCAGAGAAAAGAGGATGGCAGATAGAATTGACTGAAAAAAGGCCCGTGGAAACTTTCCATGAGTGATGGAAATGTTCCATACCTTGTTTTCAAAGGTGGTTGCAATGGTGAAGCCAATTGTCAAAGTAATCGAGCTGAACAATTAAGATATGTGTACTTGCTTGTATAATAATTATACCACAATAGAAAAGAAGATAAATAAGTAAAATTAAATTTCTTCAGGAACATTATTATCAGCAGTAGGAAACTGTAATTCTTGCAGAAGAAAGAAAAAGTAATTTGACCAATGAATAAAAGGCTTTCAATTAGAATATTCTAAAATTGTCTTTGATTGTTGTTTGCTTAATCCCCAACTGCCTTTATATTCATATCTCCAGCACTACAATAAAATTTAAAATAGGCTCAGCAGACGCCCCAAATTTGTGAATGTTTTATCATTCCTAGTGGCTGACACACATTATTTATTCAATAAAAGCTTATTAAGGGCATTTACACTAAAATAAGGAAGTATAGGCCCTACACTAAAACAACTAGGGTTAAAAATAATTCCAGCCCTCAAGTTTCTAAAACCACATTTTTCCAGCAATAAATTTTAACTTCCACATTTTCCATTATGTCCCATTTCCTTTTTTCAAAGTGTATTTTTAATGACTCTTTGCAAAACGGGCAAAAAAATTCTTATTTGAGTATCAATTTCTGTTGATTTCTCTGTCTCATAATTCAGGAAACAAAATGAGAGAACACACAAAGTAGCAATCCAATACATTTTTTATTGTTCCTATCAACAGACTTTCAGACACTTGCATACTAGTAATTGAATAGCACTGCCTCATAGCTGGAGTATTATCCTTTCTCACCTCTGGTTAATCTTTAGAAGAATCATTTGTGGAGCAGTGAGGAAAAGAAGAGAAGCTATTATGTGCAGCTGGAAAAGTGGAAAGAATTCTGTTGTCCTCGCATTCGATAAATACTTCTTGACTAACTTGAAAACTATCTGTAAAGTACTGCCCACTGAAAATCTGGACCAACTTACTCTTATTTTCCATTTAGAACAGAGATTCAGATAACTCAAGGATTGAAACAAGAAGGGCAAATCTCTTCCTTTCCCGTGCTTATCAAAGACATCAATATTAATCACCATATTCTATCTTGTTGAGCCAGATATGGCCTCAGAATCTTTCTCACCATGGCACCTGAACAGCCACTACCATCACGGATGGTGAGATGAAACTATTTGCCCTCCTTGTTCTGAATTTCCATTGAGTGTGACCTTGCTTGATCTGGATTCTATAGCTATAACATGAACAGGGTAACATTTATGATTTAAATCAAGGAGTCAGGAGTGCTACACTCAAACCATCATAGCATCTTCTAGCTACAAATGACATAGAGACCATGTGAGTTAAAATGAATTACTACTTGCCAGGCTTTTTTAGTACATTTGGTGAAATAGGCTGAACATGAAGAGTGATGCATTATTACTTTCAAAATGTATTTATTTGCCCACCTCTAGCAAATTGGAGAAAAAAAACCCACAGGTTTTCTAAAATGATACATAATTCTGAGGTTCTTTCAAGTATCTGGAATCAAAACAAATCTACTTGTTTATGATATCAAAGAATTCTGTTTTCTAATAATTCTTGCTTAAGCGCTAGTTCTTCCTTGGAGACCTTAATCATACCCACCCCAAATTCACAATGTTAATATGTACTGCTAATATAGAAAAGTCAACTTTTTGAATAGTTTTTGTTATACATGTGGCTGCTTAATCATCTCTAGTTTAATTCCTTGCCATTTTAAAACCTAAATTCTTTTATCACTAAGGTGACCTATTTACTAGATTATAATGGTCCTCAGGTCTTCTCAACTAGAAATAATCCCTTGTTGCAGATCAGCTTACTAATGCCAATAATTGTTAAATAAAAATGCAGTGATCATCTGAGTAAAGTAGAAAAATGAAATGAGAGTGATACAGAGTCAGAGAAAGCAATAGTCATAGGAAAGAAAAATGTAATCTGCCATTTTTATACTTTAAAAAATTGTTGCAATGAACATCCAGGGAAGAGTTTGAAGGAATTTTCCTTCTTAACTTCTCTAACAAATATTAACAGAAGCCTTTTTGTTAGCTGAAAGTAAACAACGACTGAGATTTCAGCTATAGAATCTAAAATTTAAGACACTGAGATGTACTAAGATTAGAGAAATTAATATTTTTAGATGTTTTTTGCCCCACTCACTACAAACTGAAACTTTACACAATTAATTCAACTCAAATGGAAACCTTTTGCATTTTTGATAGCCCAGTATTTTCTGCAAAATTACTAAGCTTATTAAAAAGATAACGAAAAATCTGCGAAGTTTATTTAAAATGCAGGAGATGTTAAACTGCTGATTTGGGCAAACTAAATCATATATTCAGAAACTATCAACAGTGGACTTGGTACTTTTTTTTGAAGATTTTATTTATTTATTTGAGAGAGAGAGAAAGAGTGCACCCAAGCAGAGGGAGTGGGAGTGGGAGAAGCTGAGCAGGGAGCTCGATGCAGGGCTCGATCCCAGGAGCCTGGGATCATAACCCCAGCGGAAGGCAGATTCCCAACCAAATGAGCCACCCAAGTCCAGGCGCCATGGACTTGGCACTTTTTAAAAGACTTGCCAATTGACTTTAGAAGTCCTCAAACTCTCTCTTTAATTTGGGTATTCCTGGCTCATCAACATCAGTATTCTCTGGGCACACGGACTATATTCTCTAGCATCCTTGTAGTAAGGTGGGCCAAGATGTCCATCTGTGACCTGTTTGCTCAGAGATCGTCCCCTTTCCTTGATCAGCTCTGCATTGCAGGACACTGACCCCTGCAGCCAGCCTGTGTTTCTCAGACTTGCAGTAATGGCTTCCAGCTGGATTTCACAAGTGAGAAATACCAGAGGAATATTAGGGGTGGGAGGAAGGGAAACCGGGATGGTATTTAGACTAGTGGCTACATCCCCTGCAGATTGCTAGACTCTGTAGACGGTCCCACCAGACAGCCCCACCATGGTTTCTGCTTCCGATATGTAACCTGACCTAGATTCTGGTAACCCAACCTGCTCCAACTAGAGGAGGTTAACAGCTTCCTGCTCCTGAGGTGCCTATTGTCCCTTGTTAGAATTCTCAGCTCTTTTATTACCTGTGTAATTTCCTGTATTAAGTTTCTTGAAACCAATTCCTTATTTTGGTTCCTTAAAATGGTTTCTATCTAGTAGGACTCTGACCGATAACACGATACTTCTAAGTTGTGATCGAGGTAATATGAGCAGAAGAGATAAATGTCATTTTTAAAGTGTTTTTTGTTTTTGTTTTTGTTTTTTGAGAAAGAGAGAGAGAGCATGAAAGAGAGGGGCAGAGGGAGAGGGAGAACCAGACTCCCTACTGAGCGGGAGCCCCATGTGGGCTGGATCACAGAACCCTGAGATCATGACCTGAGCCAAAGGCAGATGCTTAACTGACTGAGCCACCCAGGCACCCCAAGATGAATGTCATTTTGATTAGAACTTCCCATGTATGATCCTCACTCCTTTTCCTCTTCTCCTGCTGAATAGAAAGGGCTGTGAGGACTTGCAAGGGAAGAGTCCTTACCCCCGGCATATCATTTATTTTGACATTAGCAAGAAATTAAACATTTATTAAGTTCAATAACATTTACCAGATAATGAGATTTTTGAATTAATCCTCAATAACTATCTCCAGGAAATATTATTTAAAAAATGGAGTTAGATTTTGACATATTTTGTCTTTTTTTAAGGTTAATCCTTCAAACTATTATGATCCTACCTCACGCTAACATAGCAATCCTATTGTCTCTTAAAATACATTGACTTACAATTGTTAGACCTTCTTGTTGGATAGACCTTTAAGTATAATATAGTGTCCTTCCTCATCTCTTATTACAGTCTTTGGTTTAAAATCTAATTTGTCTGATATAAGGATTGCCACCCCAACTTTCTTTTGGTGTCCATTAGCATGGGAAATGGTTTTCCACCCCCTCACTTTCAATGTGGGGGTGTCTTTGGGTCTAAAATGAGTCTCTTGCAGACAGCATATTGATGAGTCTTATTTTTTTATCCAATATGATTCAACAAATGGTGCTGGGGAAATTGGACAGCCACATGCAGAAGAATGAAACTGGACCATTTCCTTACACCACACACAAAAATAGACTCAAAATGGTTGAAAGACTTAAAGGTGAGACAGGAGTCAAGCGTCTGCCTTCAGCTCAGGTCATGATCCTGGAGCCCCAGGATCAAGTCTTGTGTTGGGCTCCCTGCTCAACAGGGAGTCTGTTTCTCCCTCTGACCTTTCTCCCTCTCATGCTCTCTCTCTACCTATCTCTCTCTCTCTCTCAATAAATAAATAAAAATCTTAAAAAAACAATCCTAGAGGAGAACACAGGCAGCAACCTCTTCAACCTCAGATGCAGCAGCTTCTTCCTAGAAACATCGCCAAAAGCAAGGGAAGCAAGGGCAAAAATGAACTATTGGGACTTCATCAAGATAAAAAACGTTTGCACAGCAAAAGAAACAGTCAACAAAACCAAAAGACAACCGACAGAATGGGAGAAGATACTTGCAAATGACATATCAGATAAAGGGCTAGTATCCAAAATCTATGAAGAACTTATCAAACTCAACACCCAAAGAACAAGTGATCCAATCAAGGAATGGGCAGAAGAGATGAACAGACATTTTTCCAAAGAAGACATCCAAATGGCCAACAGACACATGAAAAAGTGCTCAACATCGCTCGGCATGAGGGAAATCCAAATCAAAACCTCAATGAGATACCACCTCACACCAATCAGAATGGCTAAAATTAACAAGTCAGGAAACGACAGATGTTGGGGGGATGCAGAGAAAGGGGAACCCTCCTACACTGTTGGTGGGAATGCAAGCTGGTGCAGCCACTCTGGAAAACAGTATGGAGGGTCCTCAAAAAGTTGAAAATAGAGCTACCCTACGACCCAGCAATTGCACTACTGGGTATTTACCCCAAAGATACAAATGTAGGGATCTGAAGGGGTATGTGCACCCCGATGTTTATAGCAGCAATGTCCACAATAGCCAAACCATGGAAAGAGGCAAGATGTCCATCGACAGATGAATGGATAAAGAAGATGTAGTGTATAGATACAATGGAATATTATGCAGCCATCAAAAGGAATGAGATCTTGCCATTTGCAATGACATGGATGGAACTGGAGGGTATTATGCTGAGCGAAATAAGTCAATCAGAGAAAGACATGTATCATATGACCTCACTGATATGAGGAATTCTTAATCTCAGGAAACAAACTGATGGTTGCTGGAGTGGTGGAGGGTGGGAGGGATGGGGTGGCTGGGTGATATACATTGGGGAGGGTATGCACTATGGTGAGTGCTGTTAATTGTGTAAGACTTTTGAATCACAGACCTGTACCTCTGAAACAAATAATACATTATATGTTAAGAAGAAGAAGAAGAAGAAGAAGAAGAAGAAGAAGAAGAAGAAGAAGAAGATAGCAGGAAGTGAAAAATGAAGTGGGGGAAATTGGAGGGGGAGACAAACCATGAGAGACTATGGACTCTGAGAAACAAACTGAGGGTTCTAGAGGGGAGAGGGGTGGGGGGATGGGTTAGCCTGGTGATGGGTATTAAAGAGGGCATGTACTGAATGGAGCACTGGGTGTTACATGCAAACAATGAATCATGGAACACTACAACAAAAACTACTGATGTAACGTATGGTGATTAACATAGCATAATAAAATTAAAAAATACATTGACTTAAACAAAATAAAAGTTTATTTTTTTCTCATAGATCAGTAAGCAAAGATGATCCAATGCTAGTAGGATACCTCATTGGTGTTAGAACTTTTGTTTTAATCTTATTTTGTAATTCCTGTTTTTTTATTGTTGGGTTCATTTTCAAAGATGGCTCCCATCATATTTACCATCCAGCCTCAGTGAAGAGGGGAAGTAAGAGGAATGTAAGGGGAGGAGGGGCGGAGCAAGATGGCAGAGGAGACGGCGGAGGAGTAGGAGACCGGGATTTTGTCTGGTCTCAGAAATTCAGCTGAATAGGGATCAAACCATTCTGAACACCTACGAACTCAACAGGAGATCGGAGAAAAGAAGAGCAACAACTCTCTGAACAGAAAAGCGACACTTTCTGGAAGGTAGGACGTGCAGAGAAGTGAATCCAAGGCGATATTCGGGAGGATAGACGGCGGGGGAGGGGGCCTCCGTCGGCCGCTTCCGGCAAGTGATAGAGCCGGAGCACAAAATCAGAACTTTTAGAAGTCGGCTCCGCTGAGGGACGTCGCTCCAGTGGCTAAGCGGGGGGTGGAACCCTCATGGCACAGTTGTGGTCTCAGGACCCTCGGGGTCACAGAAAGACTGGGGGTGCCTGAGTGCGGCAGAGCTCCCAGGTATCGGAGCGGGGAAGCCGGCTGCAGAGACAGAGCTGAGGCGTGGGCTCTCAGCTCAGGGTTGCCATAAACTGTGATCGGCAACACAGTCGGGCCACTTCTCCTTCAGCAGGGACCCAACAAGTGGCAGATCCAGGGAGACTCCCCTTCCTCCCCCGGGAGGAGCGGCGTGGGAGTGCACCGCAGGGATCTGCTGGGTTTGGAGACTCCACACGGGGTCGGGTGCCAGAGATAGAAACGCTTGGTCACAGGCCAGGTGAGCATGGAGTGCGGCCAGAGACCGGGGAGACGGGAGTGACTGACTGCTTTTCTCTGGGGGCACACTGAGGAGCGGGGCCCTGAGTTCTCGGCTCCTCCAGGTGGAGTTTGGGAGGCCACCATTTTCACTCTCGTCCTCCAAATGGGTACGGAAAACTTGCAGGGAACAAAAGCTCCCGAGAGCAAACCCGAGCAGATTGCTTAGCCCCGACCGGCAAGGGCGGGGCAATTCCACCTCCGGCAAAGACATTTGGGAATCACGGCAACAGGCCCCTCCCCCAGAAGATCAGCAGGAACAGCCAGCCAAGACCAAGTTTACCCATCAGAGAGAACGGGAGAACACCAGCGCTAGGGGAATACTGCACATAGAATTCATGGCTTTTTTACCATGATTCATTAGTCTTTCAAAGTTATTTTTTTAACTGTTATTTTTTTTTAATTTTTCTTTTTCCCTTTTTCAACCTACATCTTATCAATCCCTTTTCTAAAAAAAATTTTTTATTTTTCATTTTTAGAGTCATATTCTATCCCTTCATAGTAGTTACCCTTATTTTTGGCATATATATATAAGTTGTTCTCTCTTTAAAATTTTGAGATACAGCTTCTTCTAAAAAATCAAAATATACCCTAAATCACTAGTGTATAGCTTTGTTCTAGTCTCCTGCCTGATCACATTCTCTCCCTTTTTCTTTTCTTCTTTTTTTTTAATCTTCTTTCTTTTTTCAAACAACTTCTTATCTTATCAATTCCTTTTATAAAATCTTTTATAATTTTCATCTTGACAGTCATATTCCATCCCTTCATTGTATCAACCCTTATTTTGTACATATATAAGTCTTTCTTTCCTTAAAATTTTAGGAGGTACTTTCTTCTAACAGACCAAAATACACCCAAAATCTAGTGTGTGGCACTGATCTATGCACTAGCCTGATATTTGAACATATTCTGTTTTTTTTCTTTTCTGGTTTTGTTTTTCTTTTTCTTTTTTTTTCTCTTTCTTTTTTCTTTCTTTCCCTTTCTTTTCCCCTGGTTTCAGGTCTTTTCTGATTTGTTTAGAGTATATTTACTGGGGACGTTGTTAACCTGTTAGCATTTTGTTCTCTCATTCATCTATTCTCCTCTGGACAAAATGACAAGACGAAAAAAATCACCTCAGCAAAAAGAACAAGAGGTAGTACCGTCTGCCATGGACCTACTCAATACGGACATTAGTACGATGTCGGACCTAGAGTTCAGAATCATGATTTTAAAGATACTAGCTAGGCTTGAAAAAAGCATGGAAGTTATTAGAGAAACCCTTCCTGGAGAAATAAAAGAACTAAAATCTAACCAAGTCGAAATCAAAAATGCTATTAATGAGGTGCAATCAAAAATGGGGGCACTAACTGCTAGGATAAATGAGGCAGAAGAGAGAATTAGCGATATAGAAGACTGAATGATGGAAAATAAAGAAGCTGAGAAAAAGAGAGATAAACAACTACTGGATCACGAGGGCAGAATTCAAGAGATAAGCGATACGATAAGACGAAACAACATTAGAATAATTGGGATCCCAGAAGAAGAAGAGAGAGAGGGACAGAAGGTATATTGGAGCAAATTATAGCAGAGAACTTCCCTAATGTGGGGAAGGAAACAGACATCAAAATCCAGGAGGCACAGAGAACCCCTCTCAAAATCAATAAAAATAGGTCAACACCCCGACATCTAATAGTAAAACTTATGAGTCTCAGAGACAAAGAGAAAATCTTGAAAGCAGCTCGGGAAAAGAGATATGTAACCTATAATGGTAGAAACATTAGACTGGCAACAGACCTATCCACAGAGACCTGGCAGGCCAGAAAGGACTGGCATGATATCTTCAGAGCACTAAACGAGAAAAATATGCAGCCAAGAATACTATATCCAGCTAGGCTGTCAAGGAAAATAGAAGAAGAAATAAAAAGCTTCCAGGGCAAACAAAAACTAAAGAAATTTGCAAACAGCCCTACAAGAAATACTGAAAGGGGTCCTCTAAGCAAAAAGGACTCTAAGAAAGGACTGGCATGATATCTTCAGAGCACTAAACGAGAAAAATATGCAGCCAAGAATACTATATCCAGCTAGGCTGTCAAGGAAAATAGAAGGAGAGATAAAAAGCTTCCAGGAAAAACAAAAACTAAAGAAATTTGCAAACAGCCCTACAAGAAATATTGAAAGGGGTCCTCTAAGCAAAGAGAGAGCCTAAAAGCAGCATCAACCAGAAAGGAACACAGACAGTAGACAGTAACAGTCACCTTACAAGGCAATACAATGGCACTAAATTCATATCTTTCAGTAGTTACCCTGAATGTAAATGGGCTAAACGCCCCAATCAAAAGACACAGGCTATCAGATTGGATTAAAAAATAAGACCCATCAATATGCTGCCTGCAAGAGACTCATTTTAGACCCAAAGACATCCCCACATTGAAAGTGAGGGGGTGGAAAACCATTTACCATGCTAATGGACACCAAAAGAAAGCTGGAGTGGCAATCCCTATATCAGACAAATTAGATTTTAAAACAAAGACTGTAATAACAGATGAGGAAGGACACCATATCCTACTTAAAGGGTCTATCCAAAAAGAAGATCTAACAACTGTAAATATCTATGCCCCTAACATGGGAGCAGCCAATTATATAAGGCAATTAATAAGAAAAGCAGAGAAACACATTGACAATACAATAATAGTGGGGGATTTTAACACCCCCCTCATTGAAATGGACAGCTCATCTAAGCAAAAGATCAACAAGGAAATAAAGACTTTAAATGACACACTGGACCAAATGGACTGCACAGATATATTCAGAACATTCCATCCCAAAGCACGGAATACACATTCTTCTCTAGTGCCCATGGAACATTCTCCAGAATAGATCACAAATCAGGTCTCAACCGATACCAAAAGATTGGGATCATTCCCTGCATATTTTCAGACCACAATGCTTTGAAACTGAGCTCAATCACAAGAGGAAACTCAGAAAGAACTCAAATACATGGAGGCTAAAGAGCATCCTACTAAAGAATGAATGGGTCAACCAGGAAATTAAAGAAGAATTAAAAAAGATTCATGGAAACCAATGAAAATGAAAACACAACTGTTCAAAATCTTTGGGTTACAGCAAAGGCAGTCCTAAGAGGAAAGTATATAGCAATACAAGCCTTTCTCAAGAAACAAGAAAGGTCTCAAATACACAACCTAACCCTACACCTAAAGGAGCTGGAGAAAAAACAGCAAATAAAGCCTAAACCCAGCAGGAGAAGAGAAATAATAAAGATCAGAGCAGAAATCAATGAAATAGAAACCAAAAGAACAGTAGAACAGATCCATGAAACTAGGAGCTGGTTCTTTGAAAGAATTAACAAGATTGATAAACCCCTGGCCAGACTTATCCAAAAGAAAAGAGAAATGACCCAAATCAACAAAATCATGAATGAAAGAGGAGAGATCACAACCAAACCAAAGAAATACAAACAATTATAAGAACATATTATGAGCAACTCTAGGCCAGCAAATTAGATAACCTGGAAGAAATGGGTGCATTCCTAGAGATGCATCAACTACCAAAACTGAACCAGGAAGAAATAGAAAACCTGAACAGACCTATAACCACTAAGGAAATTGAAGCAGTCATCCAAAATCTCCCAACAAACAAAAGCCCAGGGCCAGATGGCTTCCCAGGGGAATTCTATCAGACATTTACAGAAGAATTAATACCTGTTCTCCTGAAACTGTTCCAAAAAATAGAAATGGAAGGAAAACTTCCAAACTCGTTTTATGGGGCCACCATTACCTTGATCCCCAAACCGGACAAAGACCCCATCAAAAAGGAGAATTACAGACCAATATCCTTGATGAACATGGATGCAAAAATTCTCACCAAAATACTAGCCAGTAGGATCCAACAGTACGTTAAAAGGATTATTCACCACGACCAAGTGGGATTTATCCCTGGGCTGCAAGGTTGGTTCAACATCCATAAATCAATCAACGTGATACAATATATTAACAAAAGAAAGAACAAGAATCATATGATCCTCTCAATAGATGCAGAAAAAGCATTTAACAAAGTACAGCATCCTTTCTTGATCAAAACTCTTCAGAGTATAAGGATAGAGGGTACATACGTCAATATCATAAAAGCCATCTATGAAAAACCTATAGCGAATATCATTCTCAATGGGGAAAAGCTGAGAGCTTTCCCCCTAAGGTCAGGAACACGGCAGAGATGTCCACTATCACCACTGCTATTCAACATAGTATTAGAAGTCCTAGCCACAGCAATCAGACAACAAAAAGAAATCAAAGTCATCCAAATCGGCAAGGAGGAAGTCAAACTCTCACTCTTTGCAGATGATTTGATACTTTATGTGGAAAGCACAAAAGACTCCACCCCAAAACTCCTAGAACTCATACAGGAATTCAGTAAAGTGGCAGGATATAAAATCAATGCACAGAAATCAGTGGCATTCCTATACACCAACAACAAGACAGAAGAGGGACAAATTAAGGAGTCGATCCCATTTACAATTGCACCCAAAACCATAAGATACCTAGGAATAAATCTAACCAAAGAGGCAAAGGATCTGTACTCAGAAAACTATAAAATACTCATGAAAGAAATTGAGGAAGACACAAAGAAATGGAAAAAGGTTCCATGCTCATGGATTGGAAGAACAAACATTGTGAAGATGTCAATGCTACCTAGAGCCATCTACACATTCAATGCAATCCCCATCAAAATACCATCCATTTTTTTCAAAGAAATGGAACAAATAATCCTAAAATTTGTATGGAACCAGAAGAGACCCCGAAGGGCCAGAGGAATGTTGAAAAAGAAAAGCAAAGCTGGCGGCATCACAATTCTGGACTTCCAGGTCTATTACAAAGCTATCATCATCAAGACGGTATGGTCCTGGCACAAAAACAGACACATAGATCAATGGAACAGAATAGAGAGCCCCGAAATGGACCCTCAACTCTATGGTCAACTAATCTTCGACAAAGCAGGAAAGAATGTCCAATGGAAAAAAGACAGTCTCTTCAACAAATGGTGTTGGGAAAATTGGACAGCCACATGCAGAAGAATGAAACTGGACCATTTCCTTACACCACACACAAAAATAGACTCCAAGTGGTTGAAAGACCTAAAGGTGAGACAGGAGTCCCTCAAAATCCTAAAGGAGAACACAGGCAGCAACCTCTTCGACCTCAGCCACAGCAACTTCTTCCTAGAAACATCGCCAAAGGCAAGGGAAGCAAGGGCAAAAATGAACTATTGGGAATTCATCAAGATAAAAAACTTGCACAGCAAAAGAAACAGACAACAAAACCAAAAGACAACCGACAGAATGGGAGAAAATATTTGCAAATGACATATCAGATAAAGGGCTAGTATCCAAAATCTATAAAGAATTTATCAAACTCAACACCCAAAGAACAAGTGATCCAATCAAGGAATGGGCAGAAGAGATGAACAGACATTTTTCCAAAGAAGACATCCAAATGGCCAACAGACACATGAAAAAGTGCTCAACATCGCTTGGCATGAGGGAAATCCAAATCAAAACCTCAATGAGATACCACCTCACACCAGTCAGAATGGCTAAAATTAACAAGTCAGGAAACGACAGATGTTGGTGGGGATGCGGAGAAAGGGGAACCCTCCTACACTGTTGGTGGGAATGCAAGCTGGTGCAGCCACTCTGGAAAACAGTATGGAGGGTCCTCAAAAAGTTGAAAATAGAGCTACCATACAATCCAGCAATTGCACTACTGGGTATTTACCCCAAAGATACAAATGTAGGGATCCGAAAGGGTATGTGCACCCCAATGTTTATAGCAGCAATGTCCACAAGAGTCAAACTGTGGAAAGAGCCAAGATGTCCATCGACAGATGAATGGATAAAGAGGAAGTGGTATATATACACAATGGAATATTATGCAGCCATCAAAAGGAATGAGATCTTGCCATTTGCAACGACATGGATGGAACTACAGGGTGTTATGCTGAGTGAAATAAGTCAATCAGAGAAAGACATATATCATATGACCTCACTGATATGAGGAATTCTTAATCTCAGGAAACAAACTGATGGTTGCTGGAGTGGTGGGGGGTGGGAGGGATGCGGTGGCTGGGTGATAGACATTGGGGAGGGTATGTGCTATGGTGAGCGCTGTGAATTGTGCAAGACTGTTGAATCGCAAATCTGTACCTCTGAAACAAATGATGCAATATATGTTAAGAAAAACAAAAGAAAAGAAGAAGATAGCAGGAGGGGAAGAATGAAGGGGAGTAATTTGGAGGGGGAGTTGAACCATGAGAGACGATGGACTCTGAGAAACAAACTGAGGGTTCTAGAGGGGAGGGGGGGGTATGGGTTAGCCTGGTGATGGGTATTAAAGAGGGCACGTTCTGCGTGGAGCACTGGGTGTTATGCACAAACAATGAATTATGGAACACTACATCAAAAACTAATTATATAATGTATGGTGATTAACATAACAATAAAAATTTAAAGAAAAAAAAGAAGAAGGTAAGGGGAGAGGTGGAGGAAAAGTTCCTTTTATTCTCAAAACACAAGGCAGGGCGCCTTGGTGGCTCAGTCGTTAAGCGTCTGCCTTCGGCTCAGGTCGTGATCCCGGGGTCCTGGGATCGAGCCCCACATCGGGCTCCCTGTTCCACGGGAAGCCTGCTTCTCCCTCTCCCACTCCCCCTGCTTGTGATCCCTCTCTCACTGTATCTCTCTCTGTCAAATAAATAAATAAAATCTTTATAAAAAAAAACACAAGCCAGAAATTGTATATATCACTTCCATTTGCATCACATGAGCAGAACATAGTCATACTGTCGTAGCCACAAGGGAAATTGAAAATGTGCCCAGCCAAAACTTCTGTTACTCTAGAAAGGGGTAATAGATACAGGGACCAAAGAGGCAAAACATCTGTTGCTTCTGTCAGAGGCCTGAAAAGCACATTCAGTCAGGCTTTTAGAAGGTTTTGCACAAAAACCAAGAAGAGACTGATTCACTTTAACAAATAGTAAAATAAGAAGGCTGAAAGATTTTACTGAGAAGTAAAGGTATATTATAATATACACATTTTTAAATCATATTTCATTGACTTTAAAGAGCTACCAGTTAAATAATTATTAGATGTACTATTATCACAACCACTAAGACAAAAAGTTCCTATTAAACTATAGCACAATGCTTTCTTATTATTTAGAATTTTTATTTTATACTCATTGCATTAACTTGTCTAGATTCATTTATACATACATTTTAGCAAATATGCACTGCTCTGTTTCCTGGCTTTTCATGCATATAACTCTTTGTATTATTATCGAATTGTAGTGTACTCTTCCTCATGATATTTTAATGGCAATTAAATTCAAAGCATGCAGTACCAACAAGGTGAATCATTCAATTAAAATGATGATTATAAGTAGTTGTGGTCAACTCTTCACAGGAGCAAGCAATAACTACTAGAGCACCACCGCTGCCTGGCCAACAATAGCTATAAGATGCATTCCAAACTCAGAGGTGTTCAAACGTTAAGAGCAAAAAGGTCATCTTCAAATAAATGAAATACAGTAATTATACTGTACTACATGTGCCCGCCCACCGTCCTTCTCCCCAACTTCCTTCATTCCTGTTAGCTATGTTTCTTTTCAATTGAGCAGCATAGCTTTTGTGAAGTCGGAGCACAGCATCTTCTTTTAAAAGGTTCAAATTCACTTTGGTTTTGTGGTGAACATTTACATAGTTCTAATTTTACATATGTTGGCCATTGTTTCTCTTTTTATATGCCACCTATATGCATAGAGGAAGACTGATATGTAGTGAGAGAACAGAACGTAAAAAATTATGGTAAAAATGTAAAGATGTGGCAATAGGTAATTCAGAACTGGAGGAGACAAGAAAGGAAGAAAGAACACTTACGGGCCTTAAATTTCTCAATTTAACATTGTAAAAATGCAAGCAATGCTGTCTAACATTAACAGACGATAAATGATTAATATATTAAATCAATCTTTAAATTAAACTAAGAGACCTAAAAGGAAAAGCATGACTAATAGAAACATGGGGAAGGGGCAAAAGGAAAAGAGAAAGCATAGACCAAGTGAACTGAATTCTTCTTCTTTAATAGTGGGGAATCAACAGTTCTTTCTAGGGCTTAGGGAAGGGAAGGCAGAAAAAGCTATTTACTTTACATTGTGTAACCTCTGGTTTTGAAAAAAAATTTTTTTACTTTTTAATTTCAATGATTATAATTTTAAAGGTTTTTTTACTCTTCTTAAAGAATAACTGATTGTTTTTAATGATCCCTAATTGTTTGCTTATTTATATTCCATTTTTATTTCTCTATAAATTCTGTAAACATTTGACTTGTATACTTTATCAATAATTCCAGTTAAAGTCCTTGAAGATCTATATCTCAGAATTAATTCCATCTGTGGTTGTTTGTTTCCCTTTTGTTTGTTATTGGTTTTATTTCAATTCTGAGTTTGTATTTTTTTAATCTAATTTCGGGGGATTACCCTGGAGGCCTGATTGGGGTATTTTCCAGGGCATTACTGACCTGGAACCACATTAGCCCCATCTAAAGATTTCTTCTGATCTCCTACCTCACAGGGAAACCCAATCTTTATCTCCTATTCCCAGAAATAAGTCAATATTTATTTTAGGATATGATTTCCAATCTCAGATTTCAGTTTATTTCATCCTCAGAAGTATCTCTCATTTTCTGTGATTCTAGTGATTTGACTAATATATTAAACAGTGTTTAGCTTGAATTATTGCTGTATAATAGTGGAAGTGTCCTTCATAGTATTTGGTCAGCTTCACTGGAAGATAGAACAATATGAAATTCTATAATGATTTACTAGTTATTACTGTGTAACTTATCCTAAAACTGGGTGTCTTAAAACAATAAACACTTATTAGCTTGTAGTTTCTATGAATCAAGAATCCCAGCATGGCTTAGCTGGGTGCCTTTAGCTCCAGGTCTCTCACAAGCCTTCATTCAAGGGGTTGGTTGGAGCTTCGGTCATTTCAAGGGCCGGACTGAAGAAGGATAAGCTCCAAACTCACTCACTCACTGGGGTCTCCATTGGCTATTGGTCAAGATCATCAGATCCTTGCCACATGGACTTTTCTACAATGTGACGGCTGATTTGTTCCCTCAGAACAAACCAGAAAGAGAGCAAGTGAGGATGAGAGGAAGCCACAACCTCTTTGTAACCTAATTTTGAAAGTGGCATACCATTACTTTGGCCATGGTCTACTCATTAGAAGAATCATTAAGTTTAGCCCACACTCAAGGGGAGGGAATTACCCAAGGATTAAGAGGCAGAAGTCATTAGGGGCCATTTTACAATTGTCATTGTGCCTATCACAATGACAAAAATACATAATTTTTAAGACAATAAATTTAGTATTCATATAAATCACTTTCTTGAAGGCACATCTTTCTTTGAGTCCTTATTACTATGTTACTCAACTGAATTGCCCTCCATGAATCTCTTCTATTTTATTCTGTATGCCTTAAAATTATCTTTCCTCCATTAACAATATCTTCATCGTGTATTTCTCTTCAATAAGTCTTTCTCTGGCTCTTTATTTGCAACCCCTCCTCTGTTTCCTTGGTCTATCTTACGAACCAACCTTATCTACTATTCTCCCTAAGAAGCAATTTTTCCTTAAACTGGCCTTTTCTTTTTCACTTCCCTGCCTTCATTCAGGTTATTTTGCATGCCTGCTTGGCTTTCCCTTTATCCAGCTTCCTAACAAATGTTCTCACAACCTTTCAAGATCCAGTTTGTCCCATCTCTTCCACATAGACCTTCTCTGCTTCCCAGCTCATAGAGTGACGTTTTATTACCTATGTCACTCATTTGACAGTTAATCACATACTATTTTGTGACAACTCTTATGTGCATATTGCTTTCAACTCCCACTGATATTTAATGTAAAGGTAATATTTCTTCAGCTAAATTATTAGTACATCAAAAGCAGGAATTGATTTTCCAGAATACTTACGTCATTCAAAGTGTGTCTGGCATATAGATGTCACTCAAAAAACCACCTGAAAGGATTTACACAAAAATAAACCAAAACTTACACCTTTAAATCTACTTTTAACCTACAGCCATCCAAGATCTAACTTACCGAATACACTGACTCTTTTTTGTATTCCAATAAAATGAATTTTTTTTGGATACTCAAATGTATGAAAAATTTGTGTCAAAACCAAAACACCAATTAAAATCAATAATGAATAAAAATCAAGGGTGACTATGTTGCAAAATTCACATGGAATTTAAAAGAAGTTTTAGGAAAATCAAATTTAACGATCAACCTTTTTTATCTTAGTTTTCACAACTGTGAGTGCCTAATTTTCTAGGTGCAGACATTCCTAAAGATATGGGGGGAAAATCTAAGGGGCTAGTGATAAAGGATATGGAACATAGTAGGAAAATTGCCTTAGAGGGTTTTAAATTATTTAAAAACCTTAAAAATGAAAATCAAAACTTAATCCTATTCCCACTCAGGAAGCAAAGATTAGGTTAAAATGTTGGTAGTTAAGTTCTCATTGTTCACACAGCCTCGCAGGGGCATGGACAGTGGATGGTTCTGTGTGTTACCTTGTTGTAGGATGACCCAATGCAAGGCAATAAAGAAGAAATAATAGGTTAGCCATACTCCAGCTTTAAAGATGCCTCTTGAAGAGATCCTCACACAAAATCTAGAAACATTTCAATCTTATTTCTGTTACAAATTATGCTTGAACCAGTCACAGCAGGACACCCAGAATCTCAAGTACTTTAGGAAGAACAGCACAACAAGGAAAACTAAAGTTTTCTCTCTCCAAACACAATCTAGTTTTGAAAAAAGGAAAATTTTACTAGGTTACAATGTGTTAAGTGAGGTGTCCAAGGGCAAAGAATGACTCATGGCAAGGCTAAGAATAAAGCATGAGTTTTACATCCTAGAAAACTTTTATTTAAAATAAAAATTTAAGACCTATGTGTAATTGAAAAAATGTTCTTATAAATTTCTAAGTGCTTCACTGAAAGTTCCTCTTCTCTGTCTCTCTCTTTCTCTTTCTTTAGATTTAAGGTAAGCACTTGCAAAAATATTATGCTAATAGGATGGCATTAATCTCAGGATATAGGGGACTTAAATATAGAGAGCTGAAAGGAGAAATGAAAGTGGGGAGGGAGAATTAAATGAAGTTAACTTTATATTTTGTGCAATAGCTGGATTACTCTAATAGGCATTTATTTTAGAGGATATTCT
This sequence comes from Eumetopias jubatus, assembly GCF_037043125.1. NCBI lineage: Eukaryota > Metazoa > Chordata > Mammalia > Carnivora > Otariidae > Eumetopias > Eumetopias jubatus. Next base: position 91,349,375 of record NW_028274807.1, read on the forward strand.
CAGGCAGTGCAGAGAGCGTAAATTCTAAGATCAGAAAATCTGAGTTCAGATGCCTGTTCTGCCCTATAAGACCTGGGTGAGTCATTTAGTCCAAGCCTCAAAGTCTTTATCTGTAATTGCAGTTATGATACTGCCCAATAGAGATATTTTGTGGAAAAATCCTTTGTAAACTCTAAAGCTTGTATAAATATTAAGTTACATTTGGCCCCCGAGATTTTGCATTTTTTCCTCTAATGCACCAAAGGATAGCAGCTAGCTCTAAGCAAAACTGTAAAATAGACTAATTAGATTTCATCACTCCTCCACTTTCCATGTTTCACCCTCTTCATTATTTCTCACCCAGGTCTGCTGCTACTGTGGATGTACAAATGCCCTCTCTTCTATCACCTCCCCCCTTTTCCACACTCAACCACAGTGAGGTGTCCATATCTGTATGTACATAGTACAGGCACATAAGACTGAGGGCTTTTAGAGGAAGAAAATAAGATCTGCCTCTCTCCTGGTAGCAGTTTATCAGTGGACTCCAAAAGACCGTGTCTCCTTCCCAGATCCCAGAAAATTTGCCACTATGGTATAGATTTTGGACCATGTGAACAGAAGACCCATGACAGCAAAACAGGAGTTTTTAGGGGAAATAAAAGTTTTTGCAGCACTACTCACAAAATACGACACCAACCACTGGCATATGCCCTACATCTACTTGGTATTTCATTTTTCTAAGCTGCTTAAAGGTAATTTCCGGGCACATGGCTTTATTTGTGGGCAATAATTGACCTTCATGGTGTTCAACACTAGAATCAGTAAGGTATTTCTGAAACAGAGTTGCCCAATATGAACAGTATCCCTTTTTAAACACGGAACTCCAAGGGGTGTTGAATAACACTTTGAATTAAAATATAGTTCAGCCAGATTTATATTCATAGGTTGAATGATTGCCAAGGTATATTTTCCCCTTTTTATTCTGGGACATTCTAAATATTCTGCATATTGCAGAAAAATTAAGTGAAACAGTGACAAGCAGCCCACTATAATCTGAGTGACTTGTCCTGGTGATGCTACGAGATTTAAGCAATTATAGCTTCGCAAGTATTTTTCTGATTACTATTTAAAGTTCATTTATATAAGAATAATTATACATTCCAACTAAGATTTCTATACTCTTCTTGTACCAAGAAATTTAATAGTATTATGTATACAGATTTTAGAGGATCCAGTGTTTTTTTTTCTTATCTGATATGTGTTATCTCCAAACCACTTGCTTCTAATATGAAATATGCATAATCTTGACATTAGTGAAACTGTTTCAGAAGTGGATTACTATTACTATCGTATATTTTAATGATTGTAAAAATATTTATTTTTTATGTGCCATATGTAACCCTATTTTTGTCCAACTCCATACATCCTAGCAAATATTTATGCTCATAACTAAAGTTTATAAAATCCATTTCCTATTGTCTGTTACACAGGCTCATTCCTTGGGAAAGTGCTACATCTACATTCTCCTCAAATATGTTTATGCCTATAAATTCCCACTGACATTATGGCAATTTTCATTTTCATGTAATATACACCATTTTTCTACCGTCCTATAGTGTTCCAAACATGGCTAATGGTTACAACTTGTAACAAATTTATTTCTAGTTTTACAAATTTCATAAGAAAGTCTTGGCAAGCACCTGTCTTTGCAAACCAAAGTTCTTACGTGGGCATTTTATTTGAAGATGTAAAGTTCTTCTCCATGTCTCTCAATCCTCAATCCTCAATTCTTCATTTGAAGATGTCAGGTTCCTCACCTCCATGGTCCTCAATTCTTCCTCTCTGGCCAGGAGCCTTTTGCCATTCGTCACATTGCCTGGCACCCTTAGCCTTAAATAAATTTTGCTGCCTGCTTTCTCAGCCTTTACATCACCGCTTCTGAGCTCTGATGGAGGAAATCACACAACTGTTCAGATTGATTCCAAGTCCAGTTTATGGCCCTCAGATCCACCGGGCACTCACACTTGCCTGGTAAACCTTTTGGGTTTCCCTGGGCATCTTCTCTCCTAGTCTCAGATTGGCAATTTCAAACATTCTCCTTCTCCTCGTACCGCTGCCCCCATCTCCTGATCTGTCATTCTCAACGCGAGACCTGTCTTCCTATTCAGAGAGAGAGAACCTTGAGAGCCTCCTTGTTGCTGAACTCTCCCTGCCCCCATGCCTGGCTGGCCCGCACTGTGTCCCCGACCCCAGATGTATGGCCTCCTCAGGGAACTTGCTCTCACACTCAGGCCCTCCCCCTCCTGCTTCTTCAACACCTCTCTTCTGCTTACAACTTCCCTTCTACCAGCACTGACCCTCCCAAGCCTCACCCATGTTAAAATCAACTTTCTTGACCTTTCTTATACTAGCCACTTCCATTTACTCTCCTCCCACACATTTCTCAATTTCTTACATCTCACCCTACCCGCCAACTATTAAACTTCCCTTGCTAATGATCTCTTTTTATTGGTCCAATAAATACTTCTTTTTTCTTTAAAGATTTTATTTATTTATTTGAGAGAGAGTGTGTGTGAGGGAGGGGCAGAGGGAGAGGGAGAGAGAGTCTGAAGCAGACTCCGTGCTGAGTGCAGAGCCAGACCTGGGGCTCTATCCTATGACAGTGAGACCATGACCTGAGCGGAAATCGGTTGCTTAACCAACTGAGCCAGCCAGGCGCCCTTCAATAAATGCTCCTTAATCTTACACTCGAACTTTTGGCTCCACATGACACCTTTTATTGGTCCTTTTCCTCCAAAATTCTCCCTTTTTGTATCTTCTATGACTCGACAATCTCCTGATTTTCCTCTCCCTTTTTGTGTCTTCTATGACTCGACAATCTCCTGATTTTCCTTGCCCTTTTTTGGTCTCCAGTCAAGATGCTCTGTTTATCCCTTTAAGGAAGGTATTCAGGCTTGACTCTCAGCCTGCTTCTCTTCTTATGTTAAATATTTTCCCTGGATGATTTAATCCACTGCCATAGATTCATTTGTTATTATATGCTAAAAACTTCCAGAATTACAGCCCAGTTTTCTCTGCTGAACCTAAGACCTATATAAACACCTGCTTACTAGCTATTTCCACTGGGACATGCAGTGGAGTCCTAAAATTCACAGGGTCCGAGCATAATTCATTTGGTACTCATATCTGGCCTGTTGCAAACCCATATACCCTCTCCTGAGTCTCTGGAAATTTTCCTGGCTTTTGTAAATGGCATCCCAGACTTTCCTATTTTCTTGAGCCAGAAATGTATGTATGTATGTATGTATGTATGTATGTATGTATGCACAAATTAAGAGTGATACATATAAAATTTTTCTGACATCATTTCTCATTAAACACAAAACCCATACAATTCTTCTTTCTCCATGTACCCTGAATCTGCTTCTCTCCATGCCCACTGTTGCTTGCCTAATTCACACCACTGCCATGCCAGGGTCAGTGCTGGTGGGAAGGAAGCTGTAAGCAGAAGAGCGCTGTTGAAGAAGCAGGAGGAGGTGGGCCTGAGTGTGAGAGCAAGTTCTCTGAGCAGGGCCCAGATGTCTGGCATCCAGGAGACAGTGGGGGTCAGGCAGGCATAAGGGGAGAGAGAGCTCAGCAACAAGGAGGCTCTCAAGGCTCCCCCTTTGCATAAGAGGAGAGATCTTGTGCTGGGAGTGACAGATCAGGAGATGGGGTTGGAGGTGTGAGGAGAGGGAGAATGCTTGTAATTGCCAATCTGAGAATGGGAGAGAGGGTGCCTAGGGAAACCCTCTTCTAGCTTGTCCCCCGACCTCCTGTGTGGTCCTTGCACACTTCAGCCTGTAGCCAGAGGGATTATATTAAAACACACATCTCCTTTTTAAATACTCCAAACCCTTCCCACAGTCCTTAGGAATTTCTAAGCTATTGAGCATGACATCAAGACGATTGAGCAAGGCAATCTGGGCCTTGCTCAGCCCTGAATCTCATCTCTTGTCACCATGAGCTCCTTCACCCCCTCTCCCAGTCAAACTGAATCCCTTGAAATACCCCAAAAGTGTCATGTTCTCATTCCTCCTGAGTCTTAGAACATGCGATACCTCTATCTAGAGTGTGAGTGTCTACCTACTCAGCCTGCCCTCTTCCTCTGTATAATCCCTCCTACAGAAAATCTTCCTGATACATACTGGGCAATAAGTTAGTTGTCCCCACAGTGATGCATCAATCAGTATCCTGTGCTTTAGCCCTTTATTAGCACATATACTGCATCATGATCTTCTATTGACTTATTTTTTCTCCCACTAGCATTATGGCAAGGCCAGAGTAAGTGCTACATTAACAAATTTGAATGAATGAAAAATGAAGTCATCCCACAGCTAGATATTTGTTGTACAAGTATTTATACCGTATACATGATTAATTCCTGAAGAAATATGGAAGAGAAGGCAAAATGTGTGTCCTCCTTAGATGAATACATATATCCATTTTAACCAGACAATCAAAATATGTGAGGATCTCTCAGCACGAGAGGCGGAGTATATATGGAACCTGGATGAGGTTAAACTGTTGTACTCGGGCAGGTCAGGAGCTGGGACATCGCTTGCTTGCCATCAGTAATAAGACCTGCCAACCAGTGGGTAGACAACAGAAATGTCAGCAATCACAAACCTCTAATGTGTAGCTCCTGTTATCTAGTTCATAGTTTCTACCTACTAAATATCCATTAGATTAATAAAAGAGAGCAATGCAATAATCTTCTGCACAAATGCATGACTGACTTCTTTTTTAAATTTTATTATGTTATGTTAATCACCATACACTACATCTTTAGTTTTTGATGTAGTGTTCCATGATTCGTTGTTTGCGTGTATCACCCAGTGCTCCATTCTATATGTGCCCTCCTTAATACCCATCACCAGGCTAACCCATCCCCCTACGCCCCTTCCCTCTAGAACCCTCAGTTTGTTTCTCAGAGTCCATGGTCTCTCATGGTTCATCTCCCCCTCCGATTCCCCCCCTTCATTTTACCTTTCTTCCTATTTTCGTCTTCTTCTTTTCTTCTTTTTTTTTTTTTTTTGCAAGCAGCTGAAGATTAAGAAAATACTGGAGGAGCACCGTGATTAAATGTACACTTATTTAACTCTTGCTAAAACTTTTAAATTCTTCTATTATGAGTTTTCTTCCTTCATTTTAATATACAAACTACAAAGTCATTCAATTCAATTCCTGAGCCAGAAGTAACGTTAGTATTTTCTGCTTTAAGTGAAAATCTAATAACATTTCTTTCATCTTTCTCCTCTTGTGGTAACTGATCTTTCTTATCTACACCTCCATGCAGAGTTCTTAGGTTTATTCAGGGATTAGCCTGGTGACTTCTTATGTCAGTACTAAAATGTCACACAGTTGTTTTTTTGTTTTTGTTTTTGTTTTTTTTTATCATAGAAGTGGTATTACAACCTGGGCAAAAAAAGAAAAAGCAACACCTTCCCCACCCCATGCTGCATAGGTACCAAATGATTACCCACCTCTGTCTTTACAAACTGATGCTCTGTTTTTTGCTAAGATGCCCTACTTGTCCAGCCCAACTTTTTGAGACAGAATATGTTGTTATCTGCCATTACATAGAGTTGCCAGACAAAATCCAGTAGAACAAGTTAAATTTGAATTTCAGATAAACAGTGACTAATTTTAGTGTAAGTATGTCCCCGGCAATATTTGTAATACACAGATACTAAAAATTATTCATTGATTTTCTGAAATTCAAATGTAACTGAGCATCCTCTAATTTTATTTTCTAAATCCAGCAACCTTAGCTCTGGGGGATGCAGTCAGAAAGAGGTCATCTCAAAAACACCTTCTATTTCCTTATCAACTACCTCCCATCAGCCCCCAACCCCACTTCATACTTTTACCCCAAAAGTCCCACCATGAACGTTACCGACTCAGAGAGGCAGCAGGAAAGGACTTAGTGATCCAGTGATCAAGTCCAAGCTCAGTCTCCTCATTTTCCGTTGAGGAAACAGAGGCTCAGAGTTCAGTGGCTTGAACAAGGACACACAGTAATGGGAAAGCAGAGCTGAGAGGAGTTCTGGTGTTGTTGTTGTTGTTGTTGTTGTTGTTGTTGTTGTTGTATTCTAAAGGTCTTAGACAATTTTTGTTTGTTTGTTTTTAAAGAGACATCTTCAGGATACCACTAACAAAATATAGCTAAGCATGGTTGGATGGGAGATACTTATTGATCTTCTCTCAGAAAGTCTAAAGGTCATGTAAATATCCATTTAATTGAAATGCATGCAATATAATGCTAAGCAAACCAATGGCTAAATCAGGAATAAGGATATGAGTATGGAAGTACAGAGGACATAGAAAAGAGAGGTAGCAGCTAGAGGTGTCTACATGTCTACGGAAGCAGAGAAGCCCCTGGACACCCTGATGGTTTCTCCTCAGGACTGCACAGGAGCCTTTATATCCCAGTGACGGGCTATGTGTGGCACAGTTCATACTTATCAATATGAAGGCACAGTGGAAAACAATGAACATAAAATGATACATGTACATATGAACACATTCAACTTACTTATGTGCCAAGACAACTGCTTTTGTTGGCTCCAAATCTGGGCCTGCTCTTCTCATGAACTCTCACTCTACTCCCCCACAGATAAAACATCCCCTATATGACATCTATTATATTTTCCTAAGTGCAATATGATTTTAATATTGTAAAATCTCAGGCATATGATTCTCAAGATCACACTCCCTTCCCCCAGGTTCCTGAGGGATGCAGTCATCAAAAGAAATCAATGGAAATAACACGCTGAGCAGAGTATGGCTTCATCATGCATGAAACTCAGAACCTGTCTGCTGTCTGTCCAGCAAGTGAGCTAAAAATAGGCAGCTTTCCTTAAGCAGAAAGAGGGAATTTATCAAGCAGTCATATGCTTTTGAACAAGAAGGAATAATGGATTCACACTGTGCAGGTGGCTGGAGTGATGTGATGTAGACAAGGGCATCATTAGAGGGATCCAAATACAATGACGACAATGCAGAAATCTGGCTTGGGACTAACCAGCCAAGAAAAAAAAAAAAAAAAGGATCCTGTCTCCTAGTAAGTGTAATTCATTAAAATTAAAGGAGAAAGAAATAGATCATGGGCAAAAAGCCCAGAGACATCTAGGACAGAAATTCAGAAGGTGTCTGTAAAGTCAAACAGACACGGTGTGCTGGAGCCTTCTGGGAGGAAATTGTACTCTTCTCTTCCCAATGCCATGTGCAGTGATCTCATGGGAGTAGCTTAAAAGGGGCCATGGTAGGAATATTTATACATGGAAATTGACGCACTACTGATGAGTGTTTGTATGTTTGTTTTCCTGAGAGCCAGTTTATAAGCACAGCACTGCCCACTACCTAAAACCCAGCAGAGGAAACATGACAAGGGTAGTATAAGACCAACAGGCCTGGGATGCCTTCCAAGAAGATGGCCTGGGTCCAGAGGATGGGTTCACTGGGGCAGAGGAGGCAGAACCAGAAGTGGAATTAGAAAGAAGAGTCTGGTATAATTTCCCCAGACCTAGCTCTACCTATCCAAATCCAATCTGGACTAGAAATCAAAGAAGCTTATCTCAAATTATGTTGAAGCAGTGAAAAGAGCATGTGAACTTTCAGTAATATGTAGAAACCAATGCTCTGTAAACATGAACATCTTTATTTTTATTTTGTTTGCTTCCCAAATTCTCTTTTGAAAAATTCAAATCCCGTGTTTGCTATTCTAAGGACTATTGTTTCTAAACTTTAGCCTTGATAGCCCCAAATGAAGTAACTGCAGCTGGGACAGAGAGCAGGAAAAAGATGCCAACACAGACAAGAGTGATGTAAAGTTAAACTTTGCCCATTTCTAAACAGAAACTAATAGCTATTTGACCAAGCACAGCTATACCCGGAATTTGCAAAACTGCCTCCAGAGGTTCCACAGGGCACCCACACACTGGTGAAGGTCCCAAATGTAATATCGAGGCTTCAGCTTGCATCCTCAGAGATAGCCCCTGAATTTGCTCAACAATATCAAGTCTGTTCATTAATTTGCTTTTCCTGTAACTTCAAGACAAGGACAAATCTTAAACAATTTGTGTTTGCAAGGAAAAGCAGATAATTGCTTTCACACTTTAGCAGGAGGTAATTGCTAAGGCTATTCCAAAGAACAGGAAACACATTTCTTGTATTTTCTGTATCAAATTTTTTACCAATCATAATAAAGAATTTTAAAGACAAGTCTGATTATGAAATTACCCTGTATGTGCAAAAGACAGCATTAATCTCTTTGGCTTTGATAGGAAGTTATTATATTTACTATTACAAATATAATAGATATTTTACAAAGGATATGTAAAAGAATGACTAGGGATAACATTATGGAGTATCCTCAAAAAGTTATCAGAAATAAATACACAACATCAATTCATGACAAAAACCCTCAATAGGGTGTTATGCTGAGTGAAATAAGTCAATCAGAGAAAGACATGTATCATATGACCTCACTGATATGAGGAATTCTTAATCTCAGGAAACAAACTGATGGTTGCTGGAGTGGTCGGGGGTGGGAGGGATGGGGTGACCGGGTGATAGACACTGGGGAGGGTATGTGCTACGGTGAGCGCTGTGAATTGTGCAAGACTGTTGAATCACAGATCTGTACTTCTGAAACAAATAACGCAACATATTTTAAGAAAAAAGAAAAAGAAAAGATAGCAGGAGAGGAAGAATGAAGGGGAGTAAGTCAGAGGGGGAGACGAACGATGAGAGATGATGGACTCTGGAAAACAAACTGAGGTTTCTAGAGGGGAGGAGGGTAGGGGGATGGGTTAGCCTGGTGATGGGTGTTAAAGAGGGCACATTCTGCATGGAGCACTGGGTGTTATGAACAAACAATGAATCATGGAACACTACATCAAAAACAAATGATGTAATATATGGTGATTAACATAACAATAAAAAATTTAAAAAAAAAACCCTCAATAAAGTAGGGATAGAAGGAACATACCTCAACAAAATAAAGGCCATATATGAAAAACCCACAGCTAATATCATCCACAATGGGGAAAAACTGGGAGCCTTTCCTCTAAGGTCAGGAACTAGGCAGGGATGTCCATTCTCACCACTGTTATTTAACACAGTACTGGAAGTCCTAGCCACAGTAATCAGACAACAACAACAAAAATAAAAGTCATTCAAATTGGCAAGGAAGAAGTAAAATGTTCACTATTTGCAGATGACATGATACTATATGTAAAAAACCTGAAAGACTCCACCAAAAACCTGCTAGAACTGATAAATGAATTTGGTAAAGTCACAGGGCACAAAATCAACATACAGAAATCTGTTGTTATTCTATACACCAATAATGAAGCCGAAGAGAAATTAAGGAATCAATCCCGTTTATAATTGCACTAAAAACAGTAAGATACCTGGGAATAAACCTAAGAGGTGATCACTATAAAACACTGATGAAAGAAATTGAAGATGACACAAAGAAAAGGAAAGACATGCTCATGGATTGGAAGAACGAATATTCTTAAAATGACTATATTACCCAAAGCAATCTACATATTTAATGCAATCCCTATCAAAATACCAACAGCATTCTTCACAGAACTAGAACAATCCTAAAATGTGTATGGACCACAGAAGACCCCAAATAGTCAAAGCAACCTTGAATGAGAAAATGAAAGCTGGAGGCATCACAATACCAGACTTCAACTTATATTACAAAGCTGTAGTGATCAAAACAGTATGGTACTGGCACAAAAATAGAAATACAGATCAGTAAAACAGAATAGAAAACCCAGAAATGAACCCACAACCCTATGGTCAATTAATCTTTGACAAAGCAGGAAAGAAAATCCAATGGCAAAAAGACTGTGTCTTTAACAAATTGTGCTGGGAAAACTGGACAGTAACACGCAAAAGAATGAAACTGGACCACTTTCTTATACCATATACAAAAATAAATTCAAAATGGATTAAAGACCTAAATGTGAGACCAGAAACTATTAAAATTCTAGAGGAGAACACAGGCAGTGACTTCTTTGACATTAGCCATAGAAACTTCTTTTTAGATACATCACCTGAGGCAAGGGAAACAAAAGCAAAAATGAACTATTGGGAATATATCAAATTGAAAAGCTTCTGCACAGTGAAGGAAACAATCAACAAAACTAAAAGGCAATCCACGAAATGGGAGAAGACATATCTGATAAAGGGTTAGTATCCAAAATATATAAAGAACTTATAAAACTCAACACCCAAAAAATTAATAATCCAACTTAAAAATGAGCAGAAGTTATGAACAGACATTTCTCCAAAGAAGACATCCAGATGGCCAACAGACACACGAAAAGATGCTCAACATCACTCATCATCAGGGAAGTGCAAATCAAAACTACAGTGAGATATCACCTCACACCTGTCAGAATGGCTGAAATCAACAACACAAGAAACAATAGGTGTTGGAGAGGCCGTGGAGAAAGCAGAACCCTCTTGCACTGTTGGTGGGAATGCAAGCTGGTGCAGCTACTGTGGAAAACATTATGGAGGTTCCTCAAAAAGTTAAAAATGGAACTACCCTAAGATCCAGCAATTGCACTACTAGGTATTTACCCAAAGAATACAAAAATACTAATTCAAAGGGATACATGCACCCTGATGTTTATAGAAGCATTATCTGCAATACCCAAATTATGGAAACAGCCCAAGTATCCATCTACTGATGAATGGATAGAGAAGTGGTATACATATATATACATGTATACATATATGTATATATATAGTAATATCAGCCATAAAAGAATGAAATCTTGCCATTTGCAATGACGTGGATGAAGCTAGAGAGTATTAGGCAAAGTGACATCAGTCAAAGAAAGACAAATACCACATGATTTCACTCATCTGTGGAATTTAAGAAACTAAATGAGCAAAGGGAAAAAAGAGAGAGAGAGGTAGGCAAACCAAGAAACAGACTCTTAACTATAGACGACAAACTGATGGTTACCAGAAGGGAGGTGGATGGGGGGATGGATTAAATAGGTGGTGGGGATAAGGAGTGCACTTGTTGTGATGAGCACTGAGTGACGTATGGAAGTGTTGAATCCCTGTATTGTGCACCTGAACCTAATACTATACTGTACATTAACGAACTGGAATTTAAATAAAAGCTTGAAAAAAAAAGAGAAAGAAATGTATGGTATAGTTTTGTGTGTGTGTTTTCTGTTTTGAGCTAATGTGAAAGCCTTTTTATAAAAAAGATTTTATTTATTTAGTTGAAAGAGAGAGAGAGAGAGAGAGAGAGAGCACGACCAGGGGGAGGGGCAGAGGGAGAAAAGGACTCCTCACAGAGCAGGGAGTCTGACTCGGGGCTCAATCCAGGACCCTGGGATCATGACCTGAGCTGAAGGCAGACGTTTAACCGAGTGAGCCACCCAGTCTTTTTTGATGTTTCTTTTTCTAAAATACATATATATATATATATATGTATGTATATATATATATATATGCATTTACACACACAGTTTTAGAGGAGAAAAATTAGTAATCAATTCAAAGCCTAAATGCTACAAATTTAAAGCCTAAATGGAAGTACTTAAGTCCCATCTTTTAGTTCTGAATCCAGTATTCTTTCCAGGACCATGATACACTGCTCCCCTGAAAACAAAATCCTAATGCTTATTGACTGAGGTTTATGAAATATTAAATTATGTAATATATTTAACAGTTCAGGTGGAGTGAGGGAAAAGCAGGTTAACTGAAAACAAAACACTAAAATGTCTGGATTATCCTGACTCCTATCTTTAGCAACTCAAGAAAGCCTCAGCTACTAGTTTCATTTAGGGCCATCTTTAATCTCTAGTAATCATTCCTCCTAACTTCATGCTGAATGACTGAACAAGTAACCACAACTGGTAACTGCAAGACAAGATGGTCTCTAAATTGCCTTCTACTATAAAATTCTCATCGCTAACTGCATGGTCTCTTTCTAATCCATACGAGTACTTTTCTATTCACTGGCTCACCAGGTAACTGGTGTTAGAGAATTTGTATTGCATTTGCCCAGTATTTGTAAGAAAATGTCCTACTTTCTTTTGGCACATGAGAGGTCTTTATACACACCAACAGAGAGTGTTTTAACCATATTTCTACAGGGACAGCATTGCCTTAAATTTTTTGTCCTTAATATTATTTAATGTTTTCTGGACCAATGACCCTTGGTGCATCAGATTTTTGTATCAATTGTTTTGACAACTAAAAACAAAGTTCTGGAAGAGGTTTCTAATCCAATATCACTTATTTTATTTTTAGTTTACACTGACCTGTGCTTGAAAATCACTCGTGATTATAAAAGTTAAATAAATATTGAGAAGTTGTTGCCTAGAATTATGCAGGTATGGCACTGCACAATTCCAGAGGGTGCCATTCATACCATTCATAATGGATGTGGATGATGCCCTCTCTGGAGTTGTGCCATGTAGAACTTGCATGGTCATGTATGGTGGCATCATCTCTTTGGGGGCTCATTTTCCTATAATTATTCAAGGAATATGAGTCAATCTCATGTGCTTTGCATTCTTTAGCAATTACTTACTCTTTTGTCTGCTTTTGCAAACTCTTTCCAAATCTGAAATACATAGACTCCATACCTAACAAAATCTGAACTCTTTGATCTGTGATGACAGAGGGAAGACTTTTATCTCAAGATTATTAAAAGTAGAGATCTAAATGGGAAGACACAGGTTCAAATCCCCATTCAGCAATCTGCCCAAGTCATTTATGGAACAAGAAATTTTCCTCAGCTGTGTATGAGGATAGACGAACCTGCCCTACCTCACTTAGGTACTGCAGTGAGCTAATGAAATTGAAACCAGCCAATACTATCCTGCCATCTATGGGAAGGGGTGGGGGATTCAACAGATACTAAAACACTTTGAAGGAATTCCTATGATAGCCTTGAGATTTAGCCCAATTATTGACTTAAGGACCACCATTAATTTATGTTAACCTAAGGGACTCAAGCAGAGCAGCTGCCCACTCATGGAGAAACCAAATCAAAACTTGGAAAAACTGGGGAAAAAACATGTATAAACAAATCATAATAAGAGAAATATAAATTAATAATAGACATGTGTAATCAACTTCACTGGTAATCAAGGAATTATAAATATAAACATCAATGGGAAAATGTATCTTACCTACCAAATTAACAAAGATGAAAAAAATTGATTTTTGGGAAGTTGAAACGATATACCATCACACAGCATTAGCAGGACTATAAATTGCCATCGTTCTTTTAGTAAATCAACATGAGAGCAAGACACTAGACCTTAAAAAAATGCTCTTTGACTTAGAAATTCCACCTATAAAAATAATTCTAAGGAAATAACCCTGAGGGGCACCTGGTTGGCTCAGTCGTTAAGCGTCTGCCTTCAGCTCTGGTCATGATCTCAGGGTCATGGGATCGAGCCCTGCATCAGGCTCCCTGCTCAGCAGGAAGCCTGCTTCTTCCTCTCCCACTCCCCCCGCTTGTGTTCCCTCTCTCGCTGTGTCTCCCTCTGTCAGATACACAAATAAAATCTTTAAAAAAGAAAGAAAGAAAGAAAGAACCCTGAAATATACATCTAAAGATGTGCATGAGGATACATATTTGCTTGGGAAAAATTGGCAAAAAAAAAACCACACCTGTACCTCTAATAAAATGAAATCATGGTATATCCATTCAGTAGAATATGCAGAAACTAACTTTTTAGCAGAATGCTAAATGGTGTGGAAAATGAATGCTATTTAGTGTTAGGTGAGGAAGACAGAGTAGACTTCCAATTTAAGTCATCATATTGAGTGTACTTTGTAAAAGATAGCTATAGTCAATGTCAGTATAGAACAGTAAAACCATGACTGGACTATTTTTATAAAGCTCAAAAAGAGGCAAAACTAAACCACTGTGTTAAAAGCCAGGACAGTCATTACCTTTGGGGAGTAAAAAAAAAAAAAAAAGGGTAATGATAACGAGGGGCTTCTGGTGTGCTAGGAATAGGAATGTTTTACTTCTTTTATTTGGGTGATGGTTACCCTTGCGTTCACTTTGTGATAATTCATTGAACACATTTGCAGTATAATTCATTTTTCTTGTTTTAAAGATTTTATTTATTTATTTAATTGACAGAGAGAGAGAGAGAGAGACAGCGAGAGAAGGAACACAAGCAGGGGTAGGGTCAGAGGGAGAAGCAGGCTTCCCAACGAGCAGGGAGCCCGATGCGGGTCTCGACCCCAGGACCCTGAGATCATGACCTGAGCTGAAGGCAGCCGCTTAAACAACTGAGCCATCCAGGCGCCCCAATTCATTTTTCTGTACGTGTACCCGTGTACCATATTTCAATGAAAATGATACATATATGATTTTTTAAACTATAAGGAAAAGCAAGGGAATATTTGTCATACAATGCAAAACTGGTTTGAAGAACGATGCAACCCTTTGGGGTATATAGGTTTCTTCAAATGTTTTTAACATTCTTCCTAAAATGTGTAAAAAGATACGTGGTTGTTCTCCTTAATGTATACACACAGGGTTTTGAAATCCTACATATGTATAATTTAGAGTAAAAATATTGTTCTATAAAAAAAGAATAGATATACAAAACTTTATAAAATTTATGCATATCATATCTGCGTATTTATGTGTTAGAGGCCGAGAACCAGCACGATCTATTTAATTTTTATCTATTCATAGTAAAAAGACCACAAAGATATACAATAAATGTTCTTAGTGTTTCTCTTTAGAATACAGGTAATTTTTATTTTATGTGCATATTTTTGAATTTTCCAAATTATATTTAAGTATCATATTACTTTTAGAATCCGAAAACAAAAATACAAACTTTTTTTTTCAAGATTAAAAAAAAAAAAAATCGTTCCCTGTACAGAAAAGTCAGGGAGAACCCTGCAGCTGACACAGCTGGTGGGTGGGGCGGGGCGGAGTCGCGTGGAATGTGACGTTTCAAACCTGCGCGCCTTCGCGAGCGCACACACCGGCGTGGCCTCAGATTGGGACGTTTGGACCCGGGCGTGTGCAGATGAAGCCGCTGGGAGGAGTCCAGAGCTTCGCCCCGCCCCCGCTGGACTGAGCCCAGACTGCGTAGGTAGGAGGAGGTTCAAGTGTGCTCAATTCCAACATTTTACCTTTCCTGGCTGGGTGGGACGGAAGGGGGCAGGCCTTCAGGGGAAAGCTCAAGTAACCTGGGGGGAAACCGGGGCTCCTTTTCTTCCTTCCCACCTGAGGAACAAGGAAGGTTGATTATAGATAACCCTAATAAGTAGCCAAGAAATCACTTTATACGGGCAGTGAGAAGGTAGAGAATTCCAAAGTGGTTCCCTGACCCCTCACGGACAAGCCCTATCTCATTCCCATTTTGACGAGAAAGGGAAAGCTAGGATCCTATTTGATTTCTGAATAACAGATTTTTTGCTGCTTTGTTTTATCCTAACTTGTATCCCTCAATAAAATGTATAATTTGAGGATATCTACCTCTAATCAAGTGAAAGACGATGACTATCTCAGAGTCCAGATTTTTTTTTTTAATCATTTGTGGTATGAGCTGTTGTCGCCTTAATTCATGATACTGCTGTGGACTAAAGATACTGAACGCTACTGAGTAGGTAGGAGAGACAATCTGAGCTCTCTTTTTCTAAGGCAAAGGACCATTGTCTTCCATTCATGTATTCTATCATGCCTGGCATAAAATAAAATGTTTGATGTATGAGTGAGTGAATCAATGAATCCATGAATGAATGTCTTTCACAAGGAGCCTACCCTGCAAAGGTGGTTCAGCATGAGCAATGAAAAATAGTCAACCTTGTTTAAAATTTCACATTCCTCGTCTATAAAATATTTATAGGTATCAGTAAGGGTCTCCGTGTTTGAAACACCAGCTAAGTGTTTGCCATTTTCAGTAAGCACTAGTTTGAAATAAATGCATGAAAATGTATTTGTATTGATAAATTTGTTTAACCCCTTGTGATTAAACTTAATGTGCTAATAATGTTATTATACACACCAAAGGACTTTGGATCTTTCACATTTCACCAGTTAGACCCTGGATGCCATTCAGGTGCTCTCTTAAATTTTATTTCAGGCTGGGTGGACTGTTTCCCTCCAAATGGAAAAATTAATTTGATTAGGACCCAATAATAATATTTTACAGGGTTTATGTTTTTGTTTTTGTTTTTTCATGTGTGGCAGGAGCTCAAATAGTAGTATAAAGGGAAAGGTAAATAAAGGGAGAAGAGAAAAAGAATGTACTGAAAGTGAGAGATGGGCCAGAATCCTTCAAACTGCTAACTATGTACACATTCTGTAGTTTTCTTCATTGTCTTGATTTGAATAAGGAATGGAATATTATTCTGATATGGGAGAAACGGATACAACTGAAGGCAAGATTGTGTTGTGTGGTGTTTCACAGAGGTTTAAGTAATTTTTAAGCCTCTTTTTCAAGTGCATAGAACCAACCTAAGTTGGTGAGTTGTCATGGTGTGCAACACAAGTACATCATCAAGATAGAACTGAGATTTTTTTTTGTTCCCAAAGTGGACTTTTAAGTACCTGTTCAACCCTGCTCAATCTGTTACTCATCAGTGTTATTATAACCAAATGGCTAAAACTTCCAATCTGGTCATTTTCAAAGACATTTCCAAAGAGAAATCATTTTAAAAGCCATTCAGGAAAAATAGCTTTTTATTTTTTTTTTTTTTTGCCACTGTTCAGAATGGAAAGTAACTGCTTGTAACAGAAACTGCCCTAAATTCACAAAGTTATTCATCTTCTGAGCAGTGAAACTAGCATATCGGACATTGATTATGACTTAAAAGAAAACGAACAAATGAACATGAATCCTAATCATGAGATACAGAACCTTAAACTGATCTCCAGTCATAAACCCACAGTTTATTCCTTACTGCAGGAGAATATTTTCAAAGTAAGACAGAATGACTAAAACCACATCTCTCTACTAAAACCATATTCTCTCTAGAATTTGACTGCAACTTGTCTTTTTTTTTCTTTTATGTGACACATCAGTTGAAAATAGATAAACAGGTGCCCCAATAAAGACAGGCTATGGTAACAAAAGCTGTACAAACCATATGCTCAAGGGTTTTTAAATCCTTTTATATCAGGGAGCCCAGAATATTGTCTCTTAACTAGTGTAAAATATATTGAGTCATCTTTCTGGAAAGTACCATTCAAGTTATAACATTTTGCACCCATGAAGAGCCTTGTTGAATTTTTTCAGGGATGTTAATACAATACTGTAGCAGTCTAGCTTAAATATCACTAAGGAATGACTATAACTTATCACAGCTCTGGCTAAATTTAAAAATATACATGATAAAGGAGTATGATCCGTGTGTCCAATAGAACATTTTCTTAATTGTCCAATTTTTTTAAATTGATGAGCAATAACAGCAATAATAAAAACGACAATAACAATATTATAATACTTAACATTTATTGAGCACCTACTATTATCAGGCAACCTTCTTCTATTACTCTTCTCAAAAACCACATGAGGCATATATTATCATTAACACCATTTTATAAACGAGGAAACTAAGGACCCAATGGCCATGATCATTATCAACATCATTCTAAATTATACGATGGGAAAAACTGTTGTAAAATAAGCGTGATAGCAAAGATTCAGCCTTATTTCTACATTTTAGAAGCGTTGGGGGTACACTTATTTACATACTGTATGATGTGATATACATCTAGTATGAAATATTCAGGATTCATGTATTTGAATCATTAATATTTCACAAATTTTAGGCAACTTTGAAAGGTAATTGAGCTGATTCCACACAGGATGTGTATTGGAACATGTCCCTTTAACCGTGATGAGTAAAAGCTAAAGTCACATTGCAATCTAGAATTGCATGACAAGTAAAAAGTTCATTTAAGTAGAATAGTTTTAAGTAAATAGTCTTAAGCAGATCATTTAAAATAAAATGCTTCAGAAAGACTAGTATCATAATTACTGAATAAAAATAATCACTAATACAAATCAGAGCTCTTGATTTCAGTTTCTTTGCACAGGTGAATTAGTTGTTCTATTTGGCTATTTACTTAAGTAAATAAGAGTTATTAAATCTTTATTTTTTTAAAGATTTTATTTATTTGACAGAGAGAGCACAAGCAGAGGGAGAGAGAGGGAGAAGCAGGTTCCCTGCTGAGCAAGGAGCCCGATGTGGGACTCGATCCCAGGACCCTGGGATCATGACCCGGGCCGAAGGCAGCCGCTTAACTGACTGAGCCACCCAGGCGTCCCAAGAGTTATTAAATCTTAATAAATAAAATATTGATTATTAAATAATAAATCTTGTTGATAAATAAATATGACTTATTAAAGTAAATAAGATTTATTTATTTAAGATTTACTTAAATAAGTTGTACATGTGCCTTTCAAGAGTAAGCATTAATATATGCAACCAAAATATAGAAAGTAATATTAAATTTCCCTCGGCAGAGGAAGGGAGTTTTATATAATTCTGTTCAAGCTGGTGTTTTTTTAAATGTGTTTGAAAATATAGACTTGAAAATGTTGGTCTTGCTTTACTTTAGGCACCTTTAGTTGTTACTCATTAGGATGATAACTCCACATGTTAGTTTAAAAGTTACTGGCACTCAACCTGGGCCTGTATTTCTCCGCTAGAATAATTTTCCTTAGGAAATTCCACATTGTAGGTGTTCATCTGATTTCACATGCATGAATGCTTCAGTGCTCTCCCACTAGTTATCATTTAAATTCCTATTAGCCAGTATAACTCAAGCAGAAGAATTCAACGCTGTCTTTAAAGATCACCTAAGTTATAGCTTGGGAAGACATTGTATTGTCACTCCCCCCCTTCCCAAAAAAGTGCCCATTTAACTTGTTAGAAATCAGCTCAATTTTGTTAATGTGAAGGTGTTAGGAATAAAACTGTGACATAATAAGCACTTCACATCCCTGTTGAGCAGACATTTGGAAACCTAAGTTTCAGTTGTTTAAAAAAAAAAAAGAAAAGGATTGCAATAGCCCATGGCCTACACAGTCAGCTCTCAGTATATATTCCCAGGCTGAACATACCTAGTTTCTACTTTAGGAAGATGTGTGTGTACATGCATGTGTGTTGAAAGCCCATGGAATCCTACTCAGAGAAGGAGAATAGAGGAAGGAACACATAGAAGACATGTAAATCTCCTTAAGTACTAGAGGCAAGGCTTAATTAAACATTCTCAAAAGTTCAGATCTCAGTTAATGTCCCCCATCTTTTATATTCACTAATGTAGTTAACAGTGAAGGGAACATTACGTTAAACATGAGGGTCATTACCAGCCTAAGCGACAAGACTTGATATACATTAAAAATGACACAATTTATGAATTTATACATTTCAACCTATGTGCAGAATCCCTTCAGATGTTGACCATACATTCACTGACAAAGTCCATAAATGTAGAAAAGTACAGATAATCTGCAGTTCATAGAAGCCTTATCTTCTCATGCAGTTGCCATTTTCCCCCTTTCCCTCGCAGAGATTCTATCTTCCACGGGCCTTCATGTTACTGTGTTGTTACAGAATTTGTTCAACTACAACCCATACTAAACTGGTCATCTGGCTTTGTTCTTATCTTCCAATGGCAGATGACTACCTCTGTTTTCCACTTATCTTTCCATCTCCCTAGTTCCCAGAATTTTTTTATTCTTTCAGATCTTTCTTACCTACAATTTGTTCTCAAGAATAATGGGATGGAATTGGGGGTGAGGGTGGGGGGAGAGAGCTGTAGTTTGAAAAAAGCCTTCCTGTCCTCACTATTGACACATCCTTCTTCCCTTCTTTTCCTTAGGATTGAGTGTTAACTGAAATAAGGTTGGTCCTGAGGTCATTGATCTGGTCATCAGGTCATCATACTTACCAATTAGAATAACAAACAGTTGTAGGGAGATTGGATCATGAGTGAGCAAGCACAGAGGGTTTTCTTTTTCTTTAACCATAACTAAATTTTAAAAAGTTATGATATTGATAGCAAAAAACTGCTGCATGTCCAGTGTAGTTTATTTAGGAAATTTAGGGGATTCAGAAAACCATAATCTCTTCCACTCAACCCACCATACACACAGTCTAATAATTTTCAATCCACTTGCGTGAACTGCATTTCATTTGTTTTGTATGGTTGTGCATTTTGCAGCAAAACACCTCCTATCAAAATCTTCTTCTATATTATCACTCTTACTTACAGACGATGCAGAGATCGTAGGTGGGGTAGTAGAGGACTTGTGTTTAGGAAAGTCTTGCTTTAGGAAAACTCAGTTTTTGATATGTGAAATTTCAAGCTGTCCTGGCCTGCTATTTTCTTAATGTAAAACTTTTAATGATGTATAACATATATTTAATAAAGTACACAAATTGTAAATGTATGGCTCAATATAGGTAGATGGATAGAAATAGTTGAATAGATAGATGATAGATAGATGATAGATAGATAGATAGATAGAGAGAGAGAGAGAGAGAGAGAGAGATAATGGATAAAAATGGTGATATCAGTAAGCCCCAGGACATCCCTCCTGGCCCATTTCAGTTACTAAGCACCCTCTCACGGGTAACCACTATTGTGACTTCTAACACCACAAATTAGTTTTTTTTTTTTAAGATTTTATTTATTTATTTGAGAGAGCGAGAATGAGAGAGAGAGAGCACATGAGAGGAGGGAGGGTCAGAGGGAGAAGCAGACTCCCTGCTGGGCAGGGAGCCCGATGTGGGACTCAATCCCAGGACTCCAGGATCATGACCTGAGCTGAAGGCAGTCGCTTAACCAACTGAGCCACCCAGGTGCCCCACCACAAATTAGTTTTGCCTGCCTTTGACCCTTTCAAAAATAAATTATACAATGTATATTCTTTTGTATCACTCAACATTTTACTTGTAAGATTCTTTCATGTGGAAGCTTATAGTTATAGTTTTTATTCCACTGCCATATAATATTTTTTCATTGTATAAATATACCACCACTTATGTATCTTTTCTATTGTTGATTGGCATTTGGAATATTTTTAATGTTTTATTGTTATGGATAGTGCTACTAAGAACATTCTTGTCCATGTGTATTTTTCAGCATAAGTATGCATTTCTGCTGGGCTTATAGGAGGAAAAAAGATTACCCAGACATAGAGTATAGGAGGAAGTAGGTGCTGCCAGTTTTCCAAAGTGGTTGTACAAATTTGCATTCATATAAGCCATATATAATAGTTCCCGTTACATAATGTACTTTCCAACACTTGGTATTTTCTGTCTTTTTTATTTAAGTCATTCTGGTGGATTTGTGGTTGCATCTAACCTGGAATTTCAGTTTGCATTCCCTTGATGACTAATGAAGTTGGCAACTTTTTAGTAAGTTTATTGACCATTTGGAAATCCTCTTTTATGACATGTCTACACATCTACTAAAATTTTTGGTCCATTTCTCTACTGGATTGTCTGCCTTTTTCATATTGATTTATAGAAGTCCTTCATATATTCTGAATATGAGTCCATGTCAAATATATGTATTATAAATATTTTCTCTTATTCCATGAACTGCCTTTTTTTCATTTTCTTCACGGTAAATTTTGATGAACAGGAGTTATTACTTATAACATATTCCAATTTATTACTTTTTGTGTCCTGCCTAAGAAATTTTTGCTTACCCCAAAGTCATGAAAATATTTTTTTCTAAGAACTTGATTTTTTTTTTACGCTTAGTTTTTCAATGTATTTGGCATTGATTTTTGTGTATTATGTAAGGTAGGAGTCAAATTTATTTTTTCCTTTTGACTTAGCCAAGTGCCATTGATTAAAAAGACCATAATTTCCCTCATTTCATGGTAGGGTCGCTCTTCTCATAAATTAACTGATCGTTTATATGTGTATCTATCTCTGAGCTTTTTATTCTGTTCAAGTGGTCTAATTGTTTATCCTTGCATAAAAACCATAATGCTTTGGGGCGCCTGAGTGGCTCAGTCATTAAGCATCTGCCTTCGGCTCAGGTCATGATTCCAGGGTCCTGGGATCCAGTCCTGCATTGGGCTCCTTGCTCCGCCAGAAGCCTGCTTCTCCCTCTCCCACTCCGCCTGCTTGTGTTCCTGCTCTCGCTATCTCTCTCTCTGTCAAATAAATAAATAAAATCTTTACAAAAAGAAAAAAAACCATAGTGCTTTAATTATTGTAGCTTTATAATAATTCTCAATAGTTCTTAATATTGTTTAAGTTCTCCAGCTTTTTCAAATTTATCTCAGCCATTCTTAGCCCTTTGTATTTCCATATAAAATGAGAAGTTTGTTGTGGCTTGACCTACAATTAAGCTATGTTCAATTTTGGTAAAGGTTTCAGGTACTTTTGGAAAAGAATGCACATTCTGATGTTCTTTGATGCAGGATTCTACATATTATCAATTAGGTCCAGTTCGTTACTCGTGTTACCCAGAACTTCCATGTCCTTAAAAGGTTTTTTTTTTCTTTTTCTTTTATTTCATTTTTTTAGGAGGGGTGGTCTGAAATTCAATCAGCTATTGAGAAAGTTGTATTAAAATTTTTTACTATGATTGAGGGTTTGTCAATATCTCCTTTTATTTCTGTGAATTTTTTGCTTTATGTATTTTAAAGTCATGTTATTGACTGAATACAGATTTAGAATTGTACTATCTTTTCCTAGTCCCCTTTATGTATAAAATACCTTGTATCAGTTAAGCTACTGCCAGAAAACAGAAACTACAGTTTTACTACAAAGAATTGTTAACTGAATTAAATAGTGGCTAACTACAAAAGACTAGAAAGACAACTGCAAGGATTATGGAGGTAGGACCCACCCCAAGCAGGCTACTCATCTTAGAGCTAAGAGAAAGTAAACAAAAAAGGAATGTGGAACCTTAGAGGAGGTGCTGCAAGGCTAAGGGTGTAGCTGCCCCTGGAATTCACTGCCCACAAATGGTAACTAAAATGAGATTTCCTTGCCTGGAAAATGGGTGAAGAGTGAGGATGTGGTGAAGAAACTTGACAAAAGGACACCTTTGCTTAACTGTGAGGGCCACAAGAGCATAGGTAAATGCTGCCTGAACTCTTGCAAAATGCTGCCTGGATCCACGGACTACTGGCTGAAACAAATACTAGAAGGAAGAGTCCTTTCTTTTGCAGCTTTGCAGTGTTTCTCTAGTACCCTCTATTGGTGGCCAGCTGGAAAAAGAGAAATGTAGTATGTAGAATTCAATTCCAGTAAATACAGGGTAAGGAGTACTTTTGGAGTTAGGAGACAATAAATTATTAACTAGCAGACCTTTTTTATGTCAAGTAATGTCCCTTCCCGTAAAGTCTACTTTGATAGGAGTTAGAGTCATCCCATTCTCCTGGTTGATGTTTCCATGCTGTATCCTTTTGCATAGTTATATTTTCAACTTTCCTGTGTTCTTATATTTAGGGTGTATCTATCATAAGCAGAATATAGCTGTGGTTTGTATTTTTTCCAGTGTGATAATTTTAGACTCTTAATTAGAATATTTAGTACTTTTAAATCTAAAATAATTGCTGCTACATCTTGGTTGATATCTACCATACTGTTAGCTGGTTTTTATTTGATCGTTTTTCTTTCATTTTTTGCCCCTTTTTTTAATTAATCAAAAATATTTAATTTTTTCCTAATTAGTTAGTTATATAGTCTTTTACTATTCTTCAACATTTACCCCCAAAATCAAATATGAATCTTGATTTATTACCATCTAATACAGATGATTTTTCTTACCAAATTCTTACTAATTTTAGAATATTAGAATTCTTTAATTCCATTTACTTTTTCCCATCTTTTGTATCATCATTGCCATTCTTTTAATTCTGCATACATTTTAAACTTGGTAGAAACATTTCTGTTATTGTTTTATAGAGTCAATTGACAGTCAATATTCATTTTTATGTATATATTCTCATATATATATAAATGTTTACTTTTACAATTATTCTTCATTCCTTACTGCAATTCATCCTTGCTTCTTCATTCTCACTCTGTGCTCCTTCTGTGGTCCATCTACACTGCTGTTAGACTTTTTCACTGTGTTCCACATTTCTCCAAAGTTCTTTCCTATGTTTTTCGTTATTTTACTTTTCTGCTTAAATTCAGATATTTTCTACTGCTCCTTGAGTTTACTAATTCTGTCTTCTATTGCATATAAAAATCAGGTCATTTAATCCACGTAATGAGTTAATCTCAGTGTATTTCTCAGTTCTAGAATTTTTATTTGATCCTTTTTTACAGATTCTAATACTCTGGTAAAATTCTTTATCTTGTCGCCCTCTATTGTTTTGACTATTTTAGAGTTATTTTAAATTTCTTAGCTAACTCCAATATCATGTTTATCTATGAATGTGTTTCTATTGTCTACTTTTTCTTTTGGTTTCTTGATTATGTTATACTGGGGAGTCTGGGGGGCATACTTAATCATTTTTTATTAAAGATTGACTATTTTGTATAGAATGTTATAGAGGATTCAGATGTACCTTCCTCCGTAATGAATTCATCCCTCTCTTCATTAGACAGATAACATGATAGTTCATCATAATTTAATCATGAACTGTTCCATGTTGAGGCTGGGTTGAAGCCCTGGAAAGAGTCTACCTCCACCTCTGGTTCACTCTGGTTCTCAAGAATTTTCAGCTGAAATTCCGATGTTTCTCTAAGGCCCTTCCTCCTGTAGGTCCTGTCTCACAAGACTGCCAAAGTTTGCATTGCTTTTCAGAGTCTTTCCACTTAGATCTTTAGCGTTCTGCCCTGTGAAGCCCCAGAAATTGGCATTTTTTTTGAGATGATAAACTTCTCTGTGTTTGAGGCCCCTCAGATATCTACCCAAAGCTGTGCTGGTTTTTTATCACCCAAGATTCTCCTTCCTTAGTTGCAATGCTGAGATTCTCAGTTCCCTCCTTATGCCCCATTGGCAAATGCCCCCAGGATGAAAATGGCTATAAAAGTCACTTCAGTATAGAATTTATAACCTCTCCGTTTCTCATTGCCTCCCTAGCATCCTAGTACACTCAGACAATTTGGTATTTTATACTGTTTTTCTGTTTGTTCTCCAGAAGAGTTCTGATCTGCTACCAACTACTTCCCTCCACCATAGCAGAAGCTAACATGTAACCAAATAGTTTGATACATTTTGGCAGATTCAGATTGTGAAAATTACTAATTTAAAAAGTATGGTTTTGTTTTAAGTTTGATACACATCAAAATTTTTTTCCAGGTAGTTCTTTTGACTTCATGGTTCTCTTTTTCAGAGATTAATTAGGAAAATATTAATGGATGATTAGTATACAATCTGTTTTCAAATATTTCTCAATTCCAGAAACCTGTAAATCTTCATTAAGTGTAATTTAAACCTGATTGAAAAAGTAAAAAAATGTATTTCTAAACAATTTTTATATCTCCTTTATCTTAATTCAAAAATTAATTTCTCCCTCAGACAAATGCGTTTCTGCAAAATAAGTATCATTACTTATACCAGAAAAAATTCAAAGAAATCTTCAAATAATAATAATACTAAAAAACTGTAGTAGGGGGCGCCTGAGTGGCTCAGTTGGTTAAAAACTGTAGTAGGAAACAATTAAGTGATTATTTTTCTTTTTTTTGATGAGAAGGAGAAGGGACAGTATAGTGTGTATGGTAGGGGAGGCCCAGAGAGCTCTCTTTGCCCCCATTACCCCCTTTTTATCTCCCACAGGAAAGTAGAGGGAAGCTGGCTATACTTTGAAATGAGGCTATGTGTTTCAAACCTGGGAATGGGTAAGAGGGGATCTGTGCTTTGAGCAACCTGAGCCAGAGGGAGAGAGGTACTGGTGGCGTGAAGGGAAGATGCATGGTACTTATCAACTTGTACCTTTCACTGGGAAAGAAAGCAGCAGCCAACAGTAGCTCAGAGGCTTGTAAACTGAGCCTGCTGGCTTCAACAAGGGAGGCAATGAAGTCAAATTAAATATAAAAGAGTTATTTGTGCAAAAATAAATATGTACAGGATCTAAAGAGTTCTGTTTGAAAATACTTCATAATTATATCATCTTTAGTAAAATATCAAGCTGGAAATCTTAAAAAGAATCAGGTAAACCCTACTTTGACTTGAATGTTTACGTGAAATGGCTTGGCATACATAGATCTCTCTCTCTCTCACTTTCTCTTCCCTGTCAGGTTCTGTGGTAAATGCGATACAACATTATGCCATTAATCCTTAGGCAAATCATGTAAACAATCTTATCCAACAGTTTCTGAGGTGTTAAAAATGACCCTTTATTCTTCAACTTATAAGGGGAAGGACAGCTTAGGGATTGTTAAATTGAAATGCAACGTAAACATATTTTAAAATATTATAATGACAACAGTGATGTTTTACTATATAATATGTTGGGAGATTAGGGGATTTCTATGTTTACTTTCTATCTCCACCCCTACTCCAAAGGTACTTTACAGGGACTTATAATGATCTTTTTTTTTAATTATTTTATTTTTGTTTATTTTTTTAAAGATTTTATTTTATTTATTTGAGAGAGAGAGAGCACAAGAGGGGGTAGGGTCAGAGGGAGAAGCAGACTCCCCGCCGAGCAGGGAGCCCGATGTGGGACTCAATCTGGAGACTCCGGGATCATGACCTGAGCCGAAGGCAATCGCTCAACCAACTGAGCCACCCAGGTGCCCCAGACTTCTAATGATCTTAGTTGAAAATAAACATCCAGTTCAGCCTCAAGGGGAAATAATTTAGAAGCAGTCTCATCTTCATGCCTCAGTTTCTACTTGTGAGGTAAGAGTGGCGAGTATTAATTATTCATTCATTACCTATGGTGTACCCATTTTATGAATCATGCAGTATTTGGGTGGGTATGTATGATAACAGTGGAAAGTAGGTGAGCTATCTCTATTTGTGATTGGTGTCCTCTTATTTTACTGACTGCTCTCTAGGACAGAAAATCCTCAGGGAGCATATGTCTTGAGATTCATTTTTTTTGTGTGTGGAAATATTAATTGCCAACTTGTGAAATATATAGGGAGAAAAATTGTGTGTGTGTGCATATAAACAGTTTCACAATGCAAAGCAAAGCACTTATAATTAAACATTACTAGTATATTTATGTATAAACATTATTATGTTTGGAGTTTGTTCATGATATAGTATATGCACTATATTTAACAACTATCCTTTGTAAAGCCCTTATTATGTGCCAGATGATGCATTAGAGCCTAACACATGTTGTTTTGTTAATACTTCAATCGTCCCTATAAGGAATGAATTCATCTTCATGTTTTAAGGATTAAGAAACAAAGATCCATCAAAGTGGTCTCTTCAGCAAGAAATAGAGTTAGGATTTGAACCCATATCTCTTCAAGTCCAAAAGGCGTGTTCTGTCCTCTATGCTACTTTAATTCTTTTTTTTTTTTAAGATTTTTATTTATTTATTTGTCAGAGAGAGAGAGAGCACAAGCAGGGGGAGCAGTAGAGGGAGAGGGAGAAGCAGGCTCCTCACTGAGCAAGGAGCCCGATGTGGGACTCGATGTGGGATCATGACCTGAGCCGAAGGCAGACACTTAATGACTGAGCCACCCAGGCGTCCCTATGATACTTTAATTCTTAAGCTTGGAACACCCTCCCACGAAAGTCAGAGAGCAGCTCTGATCTCTTGCTCCCAAGCTTCCATGAAGCACAATCCATTTTATTCATCTTTGTAATCCCCCAGGCATTAGCCCAGTATTTTCACCCTGTAGGAACTCAACAAGTGCTTTTTTTCTAAATGGATGACTGAATGTCTACCAGTACTTCATCTTTATAAACTTAGTTTTGGGGAAGGTGAGTGTATAGACCTGAAAATGTTTCTTGGGCCTCAACAGCTAATACAGCCTCTGTCTTCCTGGCAGTCTGCTTCATCAGTGCCAACTCAGGTACCAGTTTTACCTCAGCAAAAGAAAGCATACAAATGCATTGGCCCGGGGCCAGCCTGGTCACCAGACCACTATGTCAGACTCCCCTGGAATAGACTGACCATGAGCATGCTTAGGGCACCAGCCAAATAGCATTACCCAAAAATAGTTTTCTGGAAAAATTTGGCCTAGCATTTAATATTTCAAAAAAGCAATTATCATAATAATATCTGAACATTGTTGAAGATCTAAAAATTTTATTTTATAGTTTGGTATTGTTTTTACTAATACTTTTAATTATTTATGTATTTGTCTTACTAATACTTTTTTTAAAAGATTTTATTTATTTATTTGTCAGAGAAGGAGAGAGAGAGCACAAGCAGGGGAAGCGGCAGGCAGAGGGAGAAGCAGGCTCCCCGCTGAGCAGGGAACCTGATGCAGGACTCTATCCCAGGACCCTGGGATCATGACCTGAGTAGAAGGCAGACACTTAACCGACTGAGCCACCCAGGCATCCCATTTTATTAACACTTTTAATTTCAGGTGGTAGGAGGATGAAGTGGGAGAGTCAGGAGGTGATGCATATACAGTAACCATATTAATGCTTTGGACCTCTTGTATTTCTACTATAGCCCTTCTCTGCTTGTTAAATATGCAGATACCTATGTATCTACCCCAGACCTAGTAAATCAAATCTGTGGGTCCTGGAACCTAAGAGGCCTCAGAGGATTCTGGTGAATACTAATAGGATCTCCACTGAATCATAAACTCTTTGAGTAGAGGTGATCTCTGGTTCAACATTGCATCCCATGCTGACACAGATCATGACAGAGAGTAGATGCTTCATCAATCATGAATGAATAATTGAATGAATTAATGAATTCGTAAAAGGTAGATTTCTTTAAAGTCACCACTGTTTAATCTACCCTTATCTTGCCTACTTAATGCAATGAGTTTTTATTTCCAACTAATGAAGACGCTATGTTCTTAACAAATAAATGTCAATTACATTTAAAGTAATGTGGATGTGATAGAAATCTAGAACCAGAGCCTACAGACCAACTTCAAGTGTTACTGTTGCCACCAAATGGGGATGTGCCCTCTCTGGCCCTTATCTTCAAAATGAAGGAATTGGAGTAGGTGTGCCCTGTGATTCCCTTCCATTGCTCAAAATTCAGTTTTCATATTTTAAAATGTTTTAAAATAAAGCAGTCTCTATTATTTAAATGTTTTTGTACACTTTTACTTAATTTGTATTTCTTGAAAGCACAGGTTTTACTTTTTTTAAAAAATGAGGATATATAAAGTCAAGAAACAGAGTATTTAAGAAAAAGGCTAAACATGGTTTTATCAATACTTTAGTGTTGGTCAACCCTCTGTCTAAGCATTATAGTAATACTGTAAATTGGGAAAAGAAAAATCACCATTTTGCAATCATCATCATTAAGATTGGTCAGTCAAAAATCATCAGTGGATGCTAAATTGGGAGAGAGAAGTTTGATGAGGAGGAGAATGATTGCATGGTCTCAAAGTGTCTCCCCAGAGGCTGCTTTTAAGTTGCCATAGGGAAATCTAACATCTTGACCAGGTGATTAAAACAGACATCACCAAAGAAAAGCAAGTGAACTTTGTGTGCCTTCAAATGTGATACCTAGAGAAAGACACAACATCATTCTGTAGTATTCTGACTAAGTATGCTTAACCTGAATCTAATCATGTAGAAATATCAGACAAACCCCAATTGAGGTAGACTCTATAATCTGTTCAAAAATGCCAGTGCCATGGAAGACAAAAATAGGCTGGGGAACTGTTCCAGAGCAAAAGAAACTGAAGAGACATTACAACTATATGCAATACATATCTTAGACTGAATCTTATACTGGAGGAAAAAATACTAAAAGGACATTATCAAGACAACTGACAAAATTGGAATCAGGACTGTAGATTAGACAGACAACAGTATTGTATCAGTGTTAAAGTCACTGAATTTGATAAATATATTGTGTTACATAAGATAAATATTACTTATCATAAGAAATGTGCACTGAAGTAATAAGGGGTAATGAAGCATGATGTACACAACCTACTCACAGATGACTCCGAAAGAATAACTAATAAACGTATATATGTGTGTGTGTATCTGTCTGTACCTGTCTACACTACTCTAAACACACAAACACACATACATTAGGGAGAGAATTACGAATGTAGCCAAAATGTTTAAAATTGTTGGCAAATATGGATAAAGGGCAATTGAGAGTTCTCAATATTATTCTTACAACTTTTCCATAAGTACAAAATTATTTCCAATACAAAGTTGGGTTTGTTTTGTTTTGTTTTGCTTTTTTAAGATATATTTCCCACTTCTAGGTAGATTTAACTTTAAAATATGCTTGAGAACAATTAAGTAACTTAAAGTGTAGATCAAAAGATAAGAAATCTTCATGGTTACTGTTTAATTTTGTGACTCTGTAAACAAAGCCCTGAAGTATCCAATATATGTTTTTTCATTTGGAAATGCAACTGTGACAACAATTCGCTTTGTGTAGTGGTAGGAGGCATGGGGTGAGGTAGAAAGGATTCTGAGAGCTGCAAGATATGGTTTATAAGCACTGATTTGCTGTGTGGCCATGAGCAGGTCATTTCACCTGCCCAAGATTCCATTTCTTCATCAGCAAAATAAGATTAGATTTGAATATATTAAAAGGCTTTCCTCCTACAATTCTGAGTTATAGTTTAAGAAATAAAATGTGAAAATCTAAAAATTAAAAACTGACCAACAGAATTAAAGAGGTGACCAAAGTTAAAGGGAAAAGAATTTCTTTACACACCTAAATAGCCTCAGCCTTGTAAGTAAATAGAAACTTGGATCACTATTATAAAAGAACAGAGCAACGTTTGCAAAGAAACAGAACAAAATTCGAATGGTCTCTCAGGATGTCCATGAATTTGGCAGGATGATTGCATTTATGTTTCAAAAAGAAATGTGGCTGAGGTGCCTGCCTGGCTCAGTTGGAAGAGTATGTGACTCTTGATCTGAGGTCTTGAGTTTGAGCCCCACATTGGGTGCAGAGATTACTAAAAAAACAAATAAACTTTTAAAAAGTGTTGCCAAAGGTCTCTGAGGTACACCAAAATATTTTTTTAAGATTTTATTTATTTATTTGACAGAGAGAGACACAGCGAGAGAGGGAACACAAGCAGGGGGAGTGGGAGAGGGAGAAGCAGGCTTCCCGCCGAGCAGGAAGCCCGATGTGGGGCTCGATCCCAGGACCCTGAGGTCATGACCTGAGCCAAAGGCAGTCGCTTAACCAACTGAGCCACCCAGGCCCCCCGAGGTACACCAAAATATTACTTCCCCTGCCTTTATATTCCTGCCACAGCAAATGAATTATTATTTCTACAAACAAATTAGATTAAAGAATTTAGAGAAGTATAGACATGTCTTCATGGACTGCACTTGTAAAGATAGCAAGTTGTATCATTATCCCTTTACCAAAAAAGCCTTATTTTTCTAATGCTTTTGGTTCTGTATGAGCCATACTTTATGTCAACAAAGAATCAGAAAATAATTATTTATTCCCTAACAATGATTAAACTAGAAGAGACTAGAAGAAGAGTTGGTGTGTCATAAATATTGTTGACTTAAAGTAGCAAACAATAAAAATTTTAGGAAAGGAAAGAAAAGAAAAAAGGGAAGGGAAGGAAAGGAAAGGGAAGAAAAGAAAGTAAGAGAAAAGAAAAGAAAAGAATCAGGATGCCACAGTGCCTGGAAAAGCTTTCAATGGTGAAGTCCATTTGTAAAAAGCTGCCTTCTATTTAGGTGACTTTCAGCTAAACTGTCTAAGCTTTTGTAATGCGGTGCAGCAAGTGGGAAAAAAAGATAATTTTGAATTCTTCATTAAATGTGCAATAAGATACAATCTTCCATTTGTTCAATCAACAAATATTTATTATGTACGTATTGTATGTCAAGCACATTCTGAATATATAGCAATGAACTAGGTATACAAGATGCATTCTCTCACAGAGTTTATATGCTAGTAGAGGAAGACAGATACTCCTGAAACATATGTAAGTAAACATCACTGTGATAAATGATATGGAGAGATTAGAAATAGATATATGACTGGGGGTGGGTGGTTACTTTAATTCATCAGAGAAGGTTTCTTTGGGAACAGACATTTAAGCTTTGATCTGAGTAACATGAAACACAATGAAGGAAATATTCCAGTGCAACTAGTACAAAGGCTCCAAGATGGGAATGTACTTGCTAAATTAGCAGAACAGAATGAAAGCAAGGTGGCTGGAACATAGTAGAAAATGGAGGAAAGTTGCAATGAATTTTCAGAGGGAGCAGAAGCATAAGGGATGTGTATTCTATTCTAGGTGTTATGGGTAGCCCTTGAAAGGTTTTAAGCGGAAAAGTGGATCTGATTTTCATTTAAAAGGATGATTTGGACTGCTGTTATATGAGGAAGAAATTGTAATAATGTAGACAGGAGATCTTGGGGCCTGGAGGAAGTTATTGTCATGGATATGCAAAGAGGTGGAACTTTGAAAGAAAGAGTCCACAGGACCTAATGATGGATTGGAGGATGGGGGGTAAGTGAAAGAAAGGAGTCAAAGACAACTTGTAAAGTTCTGTCCAACCAGATAGATCGGGGGTGGGGGGGTGGCGCATATACTGGAATGGGGAAGACTAGAAGGGGCTATTTGAGGGAATGAAAATGCAGAGATTTGTTTTGGCCTTAATTTTAAGATGCAAATTAGACAATTCAAGTAGAGATGTCACATAGACATTTGGGTCTACAATTTTAAAATTCAGGGAGTCTGTAAGGGCTAGAGTTGTAATGCTAGGAGTTAAGAGCATTTGATGGAATTTGAAGCTATAAGACTGGACAAATCACCTAAGGAGAGAATGTAGTTGGAGAAAACAAGTGGCTCCAGCTCTCAGGTGGAATATAAGAGGAAGAGCCAACCCAGAAGACTGAGAATAAGTGGCCAGTAAAATAATAAGAAAATAGAAAGAGCATGGTGTCATAGAAGATGAGAAAAACGTGTGCTGAGAGAGTGTCACCTGTGAAGAGTGCTGCTGGGAGGTCTGGCAGATGAGGGCCTAGAGTCAGCACCAGGAAAGTCATGGAGGACCAGTACAAGAGCCACCTTTTTAAAGTTTTTTCTTTTTTTTTCTTTTTTTTTTCTTTGAATATAGTTGACACATAATGCTACATTAGTTTTAGGTGTACAACATAGTGATTCAACTTCTCTGTATGTTATGCTCTGCTTGCCACAGTGTAGCTACCATCTGTCACCATACAAAACTATTACAATATCACTGACCATATTCCCTATTATTTCTTTGTACAAGAGCGATCTTAATGGAATGGTAGGGACTGAAGCCTGAAGAGAGTGGCTTGGGAAGAGACTATGTGATGAAAAAACAGGTGCAGAGAATATAAAAAATTATCTTCAGTCATTTTGCAGTGAATGGGAGAAGCAACAGGGGTTAGTGGCAGGAAGATGTGGAGGCAAGGGAGTTTGCTTGTTTGTTTTTCTTAAAAGTATTGCTACGTTAGTGTGCATATCAACAGGATTAAGCAAGAAAGGAAGAGGGGATATGGAAAGGTGATAATTGCAAGAGCACAGTCATTGAGAGGATGGAGACATGGGATCCAGACAAAAGGTTTTCGCTTTTGAAAAAGCAAAGGGATTTCCAGGGATGCTGTTTGTATAATTACCTCACCTCTTCTCTTAATTTATGTTCCATTACATAAATTATCTCATTTGATTCTCACATAATTCTTGCATATCCAATCATTCCCATTTCCAGAGGAGGAAAATAAAGTTTAGAGAAGTTGGATAATTTCTCCCAGAACACTCAGTTAATAGACAATAAATCTAGAACTCAAACTTTCTTGCAACTCCAATATGAATGCTCTTTCTACTACATAATACCTTGATGAAACCACCTTTCTAAAACTTTCTCCAATGCAACGTGGCAGATATTCACAGTGTATCACATACAAAGAAGGACATTGCTTTAATGCCATTATTCCGATTTGGTGACGTAGTGATCAGTAAATTGTTTGGTAATTTCAAGTTTGAAATTCCTGGAATCTGCTCATGTGGAAGTTTAATGTCCAATGTCTACATCATTGTTTTCTGAATTGAATGACTGCTAGAATATAACAAGGCCACACTTATACTTGCAACTAACTAGCTAATGAACTAAATCTAAAATCTAATGCTTTTCTCAACAAAAATTTGGTTCAGATACTTGCTAACCAGAAATTGCCAATTCATTTTGTTACCATTTTAAATGGAGTTCTAGGCAATAAAAAGGCAATAAAGTTAAATGCCTGGTTATTAAACTAAAAAAAAAAGTAGGGGAAATACAAATTCCAATAGAATGATGGTGCAGTGCAGAGGAATTTATAATCCTATCATTCAAAAGGTATGGAATTTGACATTGGATGTCCTGGGTTCAAGTCTTAGATAGGGTAAACTCTCTTGGCTATCTCTTTCAAGTTGCTCAATCTTTTGGTTTCCTCATTAGTAAAAATGAGGGCAGTAATGCTATGCAAAAGAGTTGTGAGAAGCATAGGATAATCCGGTGAGATAACTTGGTAAACTTGGAGTACCTGTTGGCTGCTATTATTATTTATATAGTACTACATAGTGTGTTTTATTTCGTATTTTTTAACAAGCTTTGTGAGCCAAATTTACTCTCCCTTCTGATAATGATGAACTATTCCTTATGGGGTACTTGGATAAAAAAGAAAATTGCCTGCAGAGGTACACCTTTCATTCTGCCTATTCTAAAAAGCAAATCTCTTGAAACTGTCTCAGTCACATTTTTCCACAGAAGCATGTCCATTATTGCTACCATAGTACTCACTTCAGCCACCCACTCATTTGAATGACAAATGTGCATTGAGGGCCTGTTATATTCTAGGCTCTGAAGGAACTAGACATAGGCTAGTAAAAGGATTGTGACACATTTCCACTTCTCCAGTAGTTCACAGTGTAGTAAGAGAGTGTCACCTCTGTATAAATTTTTTTATCTATACATCTCTCCTCCCCATACTCCACCTCTATCTCCAGCTATGAGCTCTAGAATGCCAAGATCCTGTCTTGGTCATCTTTAGTTTCCTTTATATTACTTATTACAATTTGTTGCTCATAGTAGGTGTTTAATAAATAATTATTGAATTGAAGAAATATTTTTAATGTATTTTTAAAAATACCAAGGTGTACTAGTGGACTAACACGCAAGATGGTTTTTCTCATAATGTTTCTCTGGTTACATTTAACAGCAAGTTAAAATTAGATCCTTTTCTTTTTTTTTTAAGAAAGAAAACCATAGCAACTGTGATGTTGAATGTTTCAGAGAGCACATTTTTAAGGATTTTCTTTTTCTGAATTGCCTATGTTTGAGGTGCCTATTTTAATCGAAATTCTAATAAATAATTTGTAGTACTAATAGCCATATAAACCACTGATTGTATTGGTGAAGCAATGGAAACTAACACATAGAACAGAATGCTTGATAAAATGCTTGAAGAAAAAAATTAATGTGTTGAAAATTCACTGGATATATTTAAATGGTTACTCCCTGGAAATGGTTGAACATTAACCTCTCTTTGTTTCTTATACCTGTATTGAGTATAAAACCTTGGAAATTGTTCTAATGTTTCATATAAATATTTGCCAGAGATCTTTTTTTTTTTAAGGCATGTCTCTATGAGGAAATCAATTTTACAATGCTGTCTTCTAAATTAAACAATGGGCATTTTTACAGAATGTTATCAGTGAATACTTCTTTGACATATATAATGATTGTCTAATAGTTTTCTCTAAAAGTATTTTTATTGAAGTAATGATTAAAGTATAACTTAGTGCCTCAGGAACACTGACTAATGTCATGTTAATCAACTTGACTTAAAAACATGAAGAGGTTGATAGTTTAAATCTAGTTGGTACATGATTCACTTGAACTATCAAAGAAGAAAATGTACTTTATACAGGGTCAAATTTAAAATAAAATTTTTAAAAACTAGCAAAACATCTCAGAAACAACTTTTGCACAGTTACAGGCCATATCTTTATAAAAATCTAATTTTGTTTCTCTTAAAATGTGTAAATTAGCCTTTGACTCACAGCATCCACATTGATCAACATCTATTGAATGCTTACTCTGTGCAAAGCACCAAACTAATGTCAAGATAAGTAAAGCATATTTCGCCTTTAGGGAGCTTATTGGGAGAAATAAGTCATTCATGCATAACTGCAATGTAGAAAATAAGTGGTTTAAATACCATAGGTATTCTGAGGTGGGAGAGATGGATAACTTCTAGCTAGGTTTGGACAAGTAGAATGAGGTGGGAACAGTAAGATGGAGAACTCTTAGCAGGCCTAGAAACCAGTATCTTTTGGAAGTAACAAGAAGTTCAACTTGACTTCAGAGCAGTTTATAGAAGGAATGCTAAATAAGTCTGGAAATATGCACTGGCCTAGGCGGTGAAAGGCCTTGAATTCCAGATTATTTGAGTGGAGTTTTATAATTTTTTTTAAAAAGTTGTAAGGGAGCAGTTGCATAACCCTTCTGTAGATATGCAACAATTTTTATAAAGAACAGGCTCTAAATCTGAAGATGAAGTCACCTGATTTGTAACCAACATTGATAAATATTGATTGGGTTCAGCCATACTTTTTCAGCCTGCACATTTAGGCCGCTTTTAGACATTAGGATATTTATTCTGGGTTTTTGAGGGGGCCTGAATTGTTTCTTGTCTAAATTTGGAATAATTAATCTTCCAGATGTTTGAAAACTAAACATCTGCCCTCAAACTTACTCCTTCTGAGTTCTCTGTGTACCATGTACACTTTTCCCTCCTTTATTATTGTTTCTTATACAAAACTCATGATTATGATTTCTATAAATAGTTTAAGGACTGATGCAGAAAATACTCAGATGCCTATTTCTTAAAAACAATAAAACCTTCCTTCTTGAAATGAAAAAGGACTTGGGAGGGAAGATTGGAGTGGGGAATTTGAAGGAAAAAAATGGATAGAGGGAGGAAGAGAGAGAAGGGTGGGGCAGGGAGAGAAAGGGAGGGAGAGCAATTATCTTCTAGAAGAAATGGTCATAAAGATAAATTTATACATGTATATTTTTCTAGAAGTGTGAAATAAATGCAGAAGAAATAGGTAATGCTGCTATAGATGCCAAAAATGTTACTAACTACAACCAACTATAGATATTCTGATACATTTTAATGATTGATTCTTGAAAGTGGAGAGTTTAGAAAAGATACCTGGGAGATACCATGAAAATTTTGGAGTAGATCCCAGCAATTCCTGTTTATATTTTGCAGTCTATTGTAAGAATGAATATGAATCCTTAAGATCAAATATTTGGAGCTTTAAACGAGTTTCAACGGCCTCACATCTCTTTTGCTTCACAGATAGCATTATACCAAGAGGGGAACATAAATATAATTTCTATAGTATTTGTAAGAATCCATCTTTATTTGGAACTTAGCCACATTGTGTTTTATAAATTTTCCTGAAAATTTCATAGAACATTTAAAAAACCATTTAGTGCATATGTGGGGTGTCAGAGTTGTGCTACTTCCATTTCTGCATCTCCTCTATTGAAAGAAATACTAGTATAGCTGTGTCTCCCTAGTGTCCATCCACCAGAGATCCTAATTCAAGGACCAAAGTTAACCTTTACTCAACCCAAATCCTATATGGTATAAGATCAAATATAAGCTAGAGTGATGGCTAAGACAGTTTTCCCCTCACCACTCTGACTAGCCACATCAGTGGTCCAAAAAATGTATTGGATGCCAGCCATAATTCTAAGAGAAGAAAAGAAAACAGAGCCTTGCAAAAAGTAATGTTGTGTTGATGGGTCCTGTGATTCCCAGTCATGGTTATTTTCTTCAATATTGAGAATAATACAGACTGGCAAAAATTTTATTTTTTTTAGGTATTTTCCCCGATAGACACACAACTCTAATATGTCAGTATAAATCATTGGGAAAATATTCTAATATTAAACTTTTGCAAATTAACATCCAAGACTGCTATTATTGGAATTATTGAAACTTGATCTTTCCTATGAGATCTGGACCATCACAGTAGGGTTTTTGATATGTCCATGTTTGACCTAAGCCCTTTCTGGTGACACAAATGTACAATGGTAGAGGGAGAAAAGTGCCTCAAGGCTACAGCCATATATACAGTTTTGTTTCCTCCTTCATTTTCCCTAAGAATTACCAGGTCATGGGCACCTGGGTGGCTCAGTTGGTTAAGCGTCTGCCTTCAGCTCAGGTCATCACCCTGAAATCCCAGAATGGAGCCCCACATCAGGCTCCCTGCTCAGTGGGGAGTCTGCTTCTCCCTCTGCCTTTCACCCTGCTCGTGCTCTCTCACCCCTCTTGTGTGCTCTGGCTCTCACTCTCACTCTCTCAAATAAACAAATAAAATCTTAAAAAAAAAAAAAAGAATTACGGGGTCAAAATTCAGGGTGTTTTAAAGGTTTTCTATAAGCAAACTGCTGTCTTTCAAACAAACAAGTAAACAACTTCAATAAAATCATAAGTTTTGAGAAGCTACTCAAGACTTTATCTTCAGTCCGGTACTGTCCTTGTGGTAGATGAGAAGAAGCAAGAAAGTTAGCTTTTATGTCATTGTTATCCTATTGTCATCCTCAGCCCTTCTTGCATTTTCTCTCTGTGTTCTGATGTAAGTCTGCCATTAGCTGCAAAGAATAACACGCTAATAGAGGAAGAGAGTGGAGAAGGCTAGGAGTAGTGAGTGGAAGTCTTAGGGAGGAAATAGCAATCCAGGTTGTATTATACAGAGATTAGAAAAACTAATGACCAACAGCATGATATGGGTAAGTAACTTAACCTCTCTATCTATTAGTTTCTTTGGAAAATGTGGTTCTTATTCCTATATGCCCTACAGAGTTGTTTCTAGGACAAAAGCTGATGGGTAAAAGAGTCTTTAAAAAATAGGGACCAACCATACTACATAATTATTAAATC
Source organism: Eumetopias jubatus (assembly GCF_037043125.1). NCBI lineage: Eukaryota > Metazoa > Chordata > Mammalia > Carnivora > Otariidae > Eumetopias > Eumetopias jubatus. The sequence goes on from NW_028274807.1 coordinate 91,388,395, forward strand.
TTAGGACATTTTATATTTTGAAATTAATCTAGCATCAGAGATAGTATATAGTATGCCTTTGAATCAAAAGACCATTGGTTATTACATTTTTTGAACAGTAATGATTTAAGAATGTCTCATCTTTATGTAAGTACAGCATTGATACCATTGCTACAAAAATATTAATACAGTAGACTCAAGATGAATAAGTGGCTCCACATTAATGTGAGGTTGAAGGTCATGTTCTTCTGCTATCAAATCAGTTCTGAATAATAGTTATCTTTAAAGCTGTTTAAACTTGAGATTTTCATTACTAATAGAAGAAATAAATAGAGGAAACATTGTATTTACAACATTTCTAGAAGCTTTTCAAAGGAAGCAGCTGTGGTTTCTTTAGCCTCCCAAGTCTATTATGCAGGTTAGCAGTGTTTTATAATGAGTTCTAGACCACCTGCCTTTCCAAGGAAATTAATATTGAGATGGATTTTTTTGTCTTTTTTTGTCCTCAGTGCCTATGTATAAGGTTTTCCTATTCAGTGAGTTTGGACACCCCATAAAAATGTTCATTCAGTGTTGTTCAGCTATAGATTATTATTTGTAAAGACATTGTCTAAATGTGTTTTCAACAAATCCTTGGTGAGTTTTGAGATTGAAACATACATTTCTCTAGTAAAACTGTCGGCAGATAATGTACATAGAGTTTTACTTTAAGGTAATAAATTCCCATAATGAATAAAAAAAGTGTTTCAAATTAATTTGACTGTAGTTTTAAACCATTGGAACTTCAAAATGTTGTTTTAATTATTTTTCTTCTTCTCACCCTTACAGGAGTTTCAGGGGGGGGAATCAATGGATTCAGGAAGCAGTAGGAATTTGGAGACTACAGTGAATAGGGTCTGTCCTGATCAGCTTGTTCCAAAGATAAACACAAGCAAGAAAATGTCTACCTTAGCAAACCAACCAAGCATCCTGGAAATGTCACAAGAGGTTAAGAAAAGCTGTGGAGATAAACAGGTAGAAATCACAGTTGAAAGAATAAAAATGGTGAAGAGCATCAAAGAAAAACAAAGTAATGGTTTAGAGAAAGTGGCCTTTAAAAGGAAGGCAGAAAATGAAGAAAAGCCAGCTGGAAAGAAAGAGGCAAAGATAACAGAACTTGACAGCACGTTGATCACCATGCCTCTGCCTCACATTCCCTTAAAAAACATCATGGATGTGGAGGTGAAGTTGGTCTACATCGATGAAGAGGATGTGAGCTATGAGTTTGTAGAGTCCATCATGTCCACTGGGATTCGACCAACGCGCCGAGCTGCTGAAATAGTAGACCCTTTGCATGTACCTAATTTCAGCTTTCTGCCTCAGATTGACAAATGGCTTCAGGTAGCCTTAAAGGATGCTAGCTCTTGCTACAGACAGAAGAAATACGCAGTGGCAGCCGGACAGTTCAGAACAGCATTGGAGGTACGGGATTAAAGAATATATAGATTGGTGAGAGGAAAGTGTGAAATGGAAAGTGTGATTACATTGAGCAGCTCTGATCATACTAATAAACAGTGATCATAGAGTGAAAATATTGAATGATATCAGGATTATACAATTGCCAGTTTATATAAAGCAAGTAAGATACACCCGCAAATTATATGTCTGTGTGCACCTGACATATAGAAATCACCCCAAAAGCATACCTCATGCTTTTTCTCTGTTAACAAATGCTACAGTGAATGGTAACATATAAAAATGTGGTTGGTTTTGTAATTTAGGTGTATACCTATAAAAGCCATAAAGTTTTAGTACAGTGGTTGGGGGTAGAATATAGATTCTCTCTCTATAATGAGTATATGAATTTTCCCCTTCTGATATGTAATGTTCATAATTAAATGCAACCATCTTTACTGTTTAGCATGGGCTGATAATTTGTGCCTGATATTTATTGAAAACAAAATAACACCATTTTACTTTACATCAAACTTCACTTTCCTTCCCATCGTAGTGAGCTTTATAAATAATTATTTTTCTCTCTGCAAGCAGGTAAATTGGTCAGTATTGTTTATGACATAAAGAAATAGCCCATGGACTAAAATAAACTTGGGAATCACCACTAAAACATAAAATAGGTAGTGGGAAAAATTGTTCCATCTTATGACTCACTGAATCTATAAAAGGACCAAAGTGGGTCACTAAAAGTCATACTGACCTGACAATATTGGTTACTGCATATTTCATTAATTACAAAAAACTTTTCTTCAATGCTTTCTATATGTGCTTGGTGGTTCCTGGAGAAAGAAAAACATGAGTTAGAATGTGGTCCTTTCCCCCTAACAATCTGGTGAGGGAGGCAAACCAGTAAACAGTTAAATAGAGATAGCGTAAAGGTGTAATGGATCCACCATGAGACAGAGGCATGAGCAGGAGTTAAGTGTGAGATATTTGTAGTAGAGATTTAGTATTGAGTAAAGTATTATTTCCACTGTTACTTGAAAGTTAAAATTACTATATCCACAATGAATTATTAATGGATAATGCCAGACAATGGTGTCCCTAAATATTTAAAAAAAAACTCGAAACACAGAAAAGGAGACCCAAAGAGATATGAAGTGATGAAGTAGTGCACAAATGGATGCATCTATAAATACTTCTGTCCTCACAAAGGGTTGTCTATGCAAAGAAGGGAAGAGTGATGCATTATGTAAACTTGTGAGCTATGTAGAAAGTGCCAAAAAATTATCCACAAACCACTGAGAGTCCTATGCTGTCCTTTGAGCTAAAGACCAGAAGCCTCTGGCTGAGGAAAGAATGCTAAAGAAAGGCTCCAGGAAGAACTCCGAGATCTTCTACTAAGGCCATTTTCTGCTGAAAAAGTTTTTTAGGGTGGGGGACCAGGGTTAAAGGTATAATTTTAAAGATGAAGAAAAAATAATCATTTTGGAAATGAAAAAAAGAAAAGCATAAAGTAAGAAAGGATATAAATTTCAAATTAAGTCTAGGTAGAAGCAAAAACTATCTGTATTAACTGGAAGAAAATATCTGTTTTTTCCATAAAACCCAATGTTCAAAATTATAAAAAATTTGAGTCTGGTTTTAATAACCCCGAGATATTACTGTACTAGAAAATATTTTTGTTCTGACTCTCTCTTGTGTTCTGTCTCTCTCTCTTTTTCTCTCTCTCCCTCTTTCCTCCACCTCTCTCCACTCCTCCCCCACCCCCCAGCAAAGGTTTTTAGGAAAGTGTTGGATGCTGACACTAATTACTGGTAATTAACAAAGGTAATTATTTTGAGACCAAAACTTAGCTTAGACATCTGGCCTAGCTTTTGTCTAATTATCTTGGGAGTTAACTTTGAAATTTTACCTAGAATATCTCTGAATAAACCAGAGCTGCTGGGAATAGAAAAGATTTTTAACCTCTTTAATCCTTTCTTCTCATAAATTTAACTTTTTCAATACTGGCTGTTTATAGGTATTATTTAATGCATCTCTCGCTTTTCATTAGGTCCTAACATACCTTAAAGTAGGGTAGAATGGATGACAGAGACCAAGGCATAATGTTAAGGATCACACCTGAAAGACAGATGCATCAGTAAATATTTGAGTGTATGTAAGCTAGGATTAGGTTTGGCTGCAAGTGACAGAAAACCCAAAATAACAGTGTCTAAAGCAAGGGAGGATTTTGTTTTTGTTTTTGTTTTTTTCCACATAAATGTAGGTAGTCAAATGCTGGTATGGTATGATCATCAGAGCTCCAGATTCTACTTTGTTCCTCAAGATGTGGCTTTGACGTCATGATCCAAAATGGCAGCTCCTATTGGTGTCTGAGCACAATTCACAGAGGCTGCACACACCATTCCCATTTTTTTTCCATTGACGCAAATTTAGTAATGTGGCCACACCACCCTACAAGAGAGGCTGAAAACTGTGGTCTTTATTCTGGATGGCCCTAATATTCAGGGGTTGTGTTAATAAGAAGAAGAGAATGGATATTGAAGGATAACTAGCAACTTTCCCATAGAGTGCTTATTACTTGGAAGTCCTTGTGAGGATATAGAATCCTTGCTAAATGGGTGGTACAAAGTCGGCTATAGTAGTTCACAGAACACTGGTTGTGGTTAAAGATAGAACCACAGAAAAGAAACAAAAAAACTGGGGAAAGGCTCTGAAGATTAATTGACATAACAATTTTCAATGTTTCTAATAACCCCATTAGAAATATTCTACTTAGATGTTAGTTTCCTTGTACTATTGACAAATTATTAGCTCCTTTTGTTTTCATAACATGGTCACTAACTAGACAGGTAAATTTATGCAAATATTTTAGAATGATTAAGATAAAATGGTAAGCAATGATTCAGAAGACAACAATTTAGCTTCCAAAAAGCAGTCAACTTCAATCTTTTAGGATTTCAGGAACAGGAAGCATTTATTTAAATGGGCTTGATGAAATAATTTATTTTTTATGCTTTACTTATACTATATAAAGTTGAACCAGTTATGGTTCAACTCTGTGAACAACTCATCCATTTTTGTTAAGTTTTATTAAAATCAGTCATTATTTGCTCTTGGGTTTGTATTCACATCAGAAGACATACCAATAGGGCAAAAGGTATAAGCTGAAGGTAAAAACACATTCATATTAAATCACATTTGTGTACACGGGTCCTTAATTTTTAAAGGACAATTTTTTTTTCTAAAGTGATCAAAGACCGATGATAAAGCGCACAGGAAATCATTTTGATAAAACATAAATCTTTGCTTTATAGGCAGATTACTTAAAAGGTAAAGAAGGAAAACCTTTCACAATCTCTTATCAGGAGCAGACCAACAGTCCAAGAAAACTGTCCTTCTGGCAGATGAAAAATATTAAGTTCTAGTTTTTCTTAAGGATAAATACATTGATCATATCAAAGCTTATTTAAAAAACTTATAAATTTATTTAATTTTATCCAACTTGATCACACAGAAAATTACTTTCCCAAGGTTCCTTTTCCTTAATCTTTCTAAAACTTTTTTAGATTCAGACTTTTTCCTATTTTTTTCCTTCTTTTCTACCTCTCTTTAGGGTAAAATTACTCTTTTTCCTCAACAAAAATGCATCTCCATTCCTCACTGAAAAAACACATCCTACTTTCCCTACCCTTATTATTTCTAGTAGTTTTAATTATATATTAGAATTTTTCACCCTTTAAAACCTTAATCTTAGTAAAAACTAAGTAAGCAATTGTGAACTGTTACATCAGCATTCTTCAGATTGGCAAATTTACATTTTATGATTTCTAGAGACATATGCTTCCTTAGAGTACAATTTATTCAATGTGGCATAAAATATGTTTACTGATAGATCCAAATATCTTTAGTTCCTTTGTAAAAAGGAAACCAAAAGAGGATAAACCTATGTTTAGTAATTAATGTTTCTATTTTATCTTATTTGGAAATGATCTGGGTATTTAATGAATTTAACTTAACTCATCATTGAACGTTTAGCAAAATTTTCAGCTTTCAGGTTACTATAAAGATTTGGGGAAACTATTTGAAAAGTTCACCTAACAACTTTTTATCCTACCTGACATAGGAAAGATGTTAAAAGTTTGAAGCTGATGGCCAAGAAACAATTCTTGAGACATCTTTGGTGCACAAAGGTGGTTTCATTAAAGCATGGGGACAGGACCCGTGGGCAGAAAGAGCTGCACTGGGGTCATGAGGAGTGGCCCATTATATACTTTCAAGTTGGGAGGGGGTTAGGGGTAGTATAAGCCTCCCAGGTATTTTTGGAAGTAGGGTTTCCAGGATCCTGAGGGGGCTAGCTATTGTTAGGAAAGGTCATTTATTACTGTTTAGTCATGAGACCCTTCAGATGTATGTTGGTGGGTCATCTATTGGGGGATGATCGCCAAGACATATATTGGGCGGGGGGATGTAGAGATAAAGGAAGTTTCCAAAGGAATTTTTATATGTTAAGGTAGACTTACAGGATCCTGGGGGTTGGCTAAGATTTCCTTTTGCCCTTAGCAAAGTATCAACATCCAGGCAGTTGAGTCCCTAGAGGAATGTCACTCTGCCTGTTTCAAGGAGTTGTCAATGGGCTATAGGTAGTAAGGAAATTTAATGATTTTTCTTTTGCCCTTGTTTCCCGCATCACTACCTACATGTATTTAATTTACTTGTTCTTAACAATTATGTTTAGATTACCCACAAAAATTTCATAAGACATTAGACAAAGTCAGTCATCCTAAGTTATTTTTTTGGCCAACACATTTTAATAGAGATAATAAGAACTTATTTGATTAGTAAACCCAAGTAGAATAAAAGTTTTATGTTTAATGCTAATAACACTAAAGATATGCCTTAAACTAGCTTTTATGTACTAGAGATTATAACTCTAATAACTTTAATTTGCCTTAGATTAGCTTTTATTTACTAAAGATTAATCCTAGATCATGTGAACTTAAAAATCATTTGGGTTAAATTTTTATATTTCTGAGAGTTTTTGAATACCCAGTCCTTATAAGCCCTTGCTTTTAAACCAACTAAATAGAGCTCTTTTACAAATTAATTTTGACAATATCCATCCAGCGGTAGAAAAATATCACATATCTACAATACACATATATAGACATACATAAACACGCAGACAGACATAGAGACCTTATAGTTTCACTTAAAAATTTTAACCATAAAACAGGCACAATAATGTAAAATTCATTAGTTATAAAAGAACAGTTGGAATAAATTAAGTTTATCTGCTCATATGGCTAAAGTTTTTTCTGCTAATATTTGTGGAGAAGACACTTAAAATTTGTATTTGTCCTTGACTAGTAAACTCATGGAAGCTGTGGAGCAGTTTATTAAAAAAATAAGGAAGGAAGAAAGGAAGGAAGGAAGGGAGGGAGAGAGGAAATACCCCCCCCCAATTTTTTTCCTCCAGTAAGAATTACCTCCCTGAAACTTTTACTTCAAGAGATGGCTCAGATAAGAGTTTCCATCTCAAAGGCACAGGGAAAGAATCTAAGTTCCTCCAAGAAGGACTTTGGTTTCCTAAGGCCAATATGTACAAGTCTTTTGAGATAAATGGGGGAGATTTTAGGATTGGTTAAAAAGGAATAGATGAACCTTGAGCTGCCTCTGGAGCTGCATTTTTTAGTGCTGCAAAGATATGTGAGATAAGGACAGTTGTTCTCAATTCCTCAAAGAGTTGGCTCACAGCCTAAACGACACCAAGGGTTGATCGACCAATTTAACTACACTATCTTTTTTAGTAAATTCTTTTTCAAAGCCTTCAGAAGGTTTTTTCTTTCTCTCTGGGTATAGAGTTTCATTTTGGCTTAGGGGAGGAAACCTAAAAATAAATTCTTATCAGGCTCTGCAATTGGGCCAATTTTTGACCACAGAGCTACTTTGTAGCTGTTAGCCAAGACAAACAGTAAATACTTCTGACAGTACTGAACAACCCCTTATACTTACAAGGTGTCCCCAAAGAAGGTGCAAAAGATATTTTAATTTCCTCTCTCTACCCAGTACTACAGACAGAGAGCTGGGAAAGCTGAATCTACTAAGAATTCTCACCCTTAGTTGGCTTCTGCCAGTTTTTCCAGGATCCCATCTGCAGGTTCTGACTGGGGTTTAAAATGGAGAGTGTAGCTCTGATATTTACTAGAATTTGGCAAGGTTATTCATTAAATTTAATTTTAGTTTCCTTTAGCTGTTTAAGGGAATAATGTAGCAGCTTACCAGGAAATGAGTGAGTCCCATCAATCTGGGGAGGGGTCCATATGGGGGCCTTCCTTGGAAGGTAGATATGGGAGCATATGAGTAGGTATTAAAGAATTTGTATAGGGCCTTTGAGGACAATCTGTTTTCCAGTGTCCCAGATGATTGCAATTGAGACATCAGTTTCTGGGCCAGTGTTTTGATGATGGATTTTTAGGAAGATATAATGGAAGAGACCTAGGTGTTGTTGAGATACATTTTGTGTCTTTAATTTTTCATTAGCCTTTTGTAACAAAACTTTCAATAAAGTTATTTTAGAGTCTTGAAGCCTTTTGGAAGCTTCTATATACCAATTAAGATAGGTATCCTGTTCTGTTTGATTTGTGAGGCCTAGCTTTTAAGTGTACTTCTTAAATAAACAATTTTATCTAAATAAGACCATGATGGTCATTGTAATTCTAGGTTGTTTTTAGTAAGATTGTGCCATTTTTATAGATATTTATAGCTTCTGTGTCCATAGCTCTTAGACATAAAATAAGCTGTATGCTAGAAGGTGGAACACTTAACTCTCTGGATTTTAAGGATCCCATTTTTTACCATTCATTCATTCATTCATTCATTCATTTTAGCTTAGCCTTTGGGTCTCTCAGAGCCAAATTAATGCCTGAAAAGGATGTGCTGCTGGGCTAAGAACTGTGTGATGTTTTACAGTATACCTCATTGCACAGAAATTTTCTTGAAGTTGGCAGATGACCCTAGTGTCAATCTAACCCATTCTGGATAACTAACTTATCCTTTGAGTTACATAATGAGTGCTCTAACAGTATTTAAGTGTTTGACTCTTGCCCACCAATTTTTGTGGCTTTTTTAGTTTCTAAGATTCCCATTAGCAGTTAGCATTTACCTCATGTGTACATTACATACCAGCAAAAACCAACAAACTGGGGACTGGGGAAAGGATTGAACCAGCAAACTTCAACAAATGGAGACTAGTTTCATGTTGACTGGTTAAAGGTTATATTCCTGGAAGGCTGAAACTGCAATTAGCTTAGGTATTAAGTCGGTCTGCTGACATGGGGCATAGCACAACTGATTCCATTTGGGGCCTGTTATCTCTTTTTTTAACAGATGGGACTATTATTCTTTTGTTACTAATGAAAAAACTAAGTGACAGGTTGAATAACTTGCTCGAGGGACAATAGTTAGAAGTGGTAGAACCAGAAGGTGAACCAGGGTGGTCTGGTTCCCCAATAAACCACTATGCCTTTGCTACTCCAAGTTTGTTGGAAACACAGAATTTTGGATTGTGCCAGGAAAGCTATCCTTGTGCACACTGTAGTTTGAGGAGCATTGTAATCTGGTATGTCAACATTAAACGATTTGCCCTTCAGTTGAAACTTCAGTTTGCTTTTTTTTCCTTAACTTAAAATGCTCTATGGTCAGGGCTCCTGAGTGGCTCAGTCAGTTAAGCGTCTGCCTTCAGCTCAGGTCATGATCCCAGGATCCTGGAATCAGCCCTACATCGGGCTCTCTGCTCAGCGAGGAGCCTGCTTCTCCCTCTCCCTCTGCCTGCCACTCTGCCTATTTCTGCTCTCTCTCTCTCTCTCTGTCAAATAAATAAATAAAATCTTAAAAAAAAATGCTCTATGCCCTCACTAATTTCATAAGAAAGAATTTCCTTTTAAGAGATATTTCTGTAACAATGGTTTAGAATTTTTGAATTTCAAGGACCTGTAAATTAAAAAAAAAAAAGTTGGTGGAGGAGAGGATTTACATTGTATTTGAATTTTGCAAGAACATTACAAAAATTACAATCTACTATCATCATTATTTTATAAAAATACAGAGCAGTTTAATGCCAAAGGGATAGAAAATAGAAAGGGCACACTCTCAGGGGGCACCTGGGTGGATCAATTGGTTAAGCATCTGACTTTGGCTGAGGTCATGATCTCAGGGTCCTGGGATCGAGCCCCACATGGAGCCCCACACTCAGCGGGGAGTCTGCTTGTCTCTCTCTCTCTCTCTCTCCCTTTCCCTCCACCCCACCCTCTAGGTCATGCTCTCGCTCTCTCTCTCTCTCAAATAAATAAAATCTTTTTAAAAAAGAAAAAAGAAAGGGTACACTCTCAGAATGAAGAATATTTTAAAAATAGGTTATATATTAATTTTATGAAAAGTTAACTAAATTGTCTTTATTTTTTTGTTTCCCCTTGAATCAGTAAAGCGTTGGTCTGAGAACCCGCTTTTGGGAATCACTGTTCTAGAACACATTCCCTTTATGGTAAATGGTATGTATCCAGATGATTGAACCTGCACCAGGGCCTTCTTATGTGATTACTTCCAGTGTAATGGAATTTGGTATGAGGCAGGTCCATTTTGGAGCCCATCCAGGGGGGTTTATTTAATGAAGTAGCAAAGATATCTCATTATAGGGCAGCCTCACCTATAATTGCTCTGCTGAGAATAATTCTGTAGCAAATCTCTAGGGCATGAAAATGTGGACATCCCAGAAAGCTTAATTTAAATCAATTCTAACACAAGATAGTTCTTAGTGCAATATAATCAAGAAATCGAGAGTTCACCAAACTCTCGGAGTGCCTGTGCTGTCTTTAAACATCTGTGGATTTGCATATGGATTTAGTATGCATTTCTTAAACTCCTGCTGGGATCCAGGCCCTCTTATTCAAATAAGCAGGGCAACAAACCTCAAAGGCAGATATTATCAATTCCATTTTACAGATAAAGAAACTGATATTCTAAAAAGTTAACAAAAGTTTGAAACAACTTACAGTACCACAACGAGTTTGTGGCAGGGCTGAGATTGAATTCAGGTGCCCTGATTTCATATGTGGAATTCCTTACACTATTGCTTTTTACCTTAAAATGTATAAAAATTGTATAGGAATATTATTAAAAAGCAGATTCTGATGCGTTATGTCTTTGATGGGGCACCAGATACCTTATTTCAAATAAGCTCCCAAACTGCTGGTCTAGGGATTTATGCTACACCACGTTCACAAGTGCCTGCCACTGTCCCTCTAGCAAATTAGCGGTACCCACTTTCATATATGTAGTTCACATAGCCATAGGTGGCCATGTGGGTCCAGAGCTGTGACAGAACACTGAATCTGTGTTTGATGCCATTTCTGGTTCCTAAATGCTATGTGACTTTGAGCAACAAACATCCTTTAACTCCTTAGAACACTGTTAAGTAGGAATGATAACTAATGCCCAACCACAATGTACTTCCACATAGAACTGCTTGTTGAAAAATGTGATGAATTCTAAATTCATGTACAAGTTGTCGTTATACTTCTCAAGTACCTCATTTCCCTGAACAGTATGTATGTAACCTAAAACTCTAGTACTCCAAAAGATTTTGCCTAACTTAGTGTTTATCATTATTGTTTTAATCTGTGTCCTTTTCCCCTTTAACATTAAAAATTTATAGCCTTCTTTTAACAATACTTGAAATTCAAAGAAAGGGGCCAAAATAATGCATGTTTTCCACTCTGTTCCCCCTTTCAGAACCAGTGATCTAAATCAAACATTATTTTGAACTATTAACTGCTTCCTGCAAAAAATACAAACTTTCACTTAAATGCACAAATTGTTATGCTAGAAATACTTCATTTTTTTTCTTAGTTGTCAGGTATAAACTGACTGTTGAACTTCATTGTTCAGGATTAAACATTTCAGTTTTTAACTTGATTGTTGCCATCTTTGTTCTATTCAGGGACACCATAACTAATAAGTATTTAATGATAAAAGATATTTTTATACCCTAGCAAATTTACATAGCAGGAAAACACAAAAGAAATACCTCTCTTAACCTCAAAAATAAAATAATAAAATTAGATACATCCCTATAATTAAACACTAGTTAAATAAGACAAATCTCTAGAAAAGCAGGATTTGCCATTATAAGAAAAAAAGTATAATAATACCACTAACATTTACTAGCTGTTTCAGCCTGTCACAGTCCTAAGTGCAGGGGATACAAATACAAGTAAAAGTTAGTTCCTGCCCTCTGGGAACCAGAGATTATAAACAAAGAATAGGGCCTGCTGCCTGCCTTCTAAGACTTCATTTGCATTTTCAGGTTATGCATTTTTAAATTTTAATTTAGTGTGTTATTGTTTATATCCTTAAAGATTTTTTTTTTCTGAAATGTGTCTTTTAAGTGGACATTTAGGCCTTCCTACATATTTCAGTGTAATTTAATTAACTTCAGTGGTCATCAATCCCAACCCAGAGGAATCAAAAAGATTAAAAGATTTAAGCTACACAAAGGAAAGTTGATGATTAAAGGAACACAATATTTTTCAGGCTGAGAATTATTAGAAAAGATAGGGGAAATGGGAAAAATGTCTAAGGCCATCCCTCTATTTGATGGGCCCCGATTATTATCAAAACTTTTGATCCAGATGGCCCTGGCTCCCCTTGCACACCTGAGTCATCTGACTCCTGCTAAGCCCCGCTTCCCTTTCCTTCATAAGAGCTGCCATTGACACAGTAAGGAAAGGAGCAGCAATTCTGGTTTGCACACAGCACCCGTAACAAGGAGAGCTTGTGGGGAGGCATGTAGGGAAAATCAAAAAGGAGAAGAGTGGGACAGGGGGCAAGTGAGGCTTACAAGGCAGGCATTTACTATCTCAGTAAGAACTTAGTTTTCCCATAGTGGTGGAGTATAGGGGGGAGGGGGGAGTAGGAACATTTTCAATAAGGAAGACTATACTATAATTTGTATCACTTTACAAATGAAAGAAAAATTATATTCCATATAAAAATATTATGAACCTCATAGATTCTTGACATAATTACAACCAACTAGGGAAGCTATTAAATACACACACACACACACGCACACACACACACACACACACACACAGAGAAAGAGATGCCTAAACCCACCCTCAGAGAGTCTGATACAACTGTGGAGTTCAGACAATGACCATGCCTGGGGCATTAGTATTTTTAAGTTCCCAGGTCATTTAATTGAGCAGGTAACAGCTGAGAACTGCTGGCATAGAAAATGCCCATCACTTTCTTCCCCTTTAAAATCACCTACAATAGGTATTAACCCTTATGTGTTTTTTTAAAGGGAATTAAGAGAAGTAATATCTAAACATTCTAAGACTATTAAAAAACATCAAGAAACATTTAAATATCCTTATCATGAAAATGTATTCCTTGGAAATTTACACTCCAACATTCCATGTTGAGGTTTACACACACACAAAGATGATTCTTATCCAAATATTAGATAATGTTGCCCAAAATTTCTCCCACTGTCCAACTTTCCAAGTTTATTGCAAGGCTTCCAAAGCCAAATAAAGTTAAAAACGGCAATCCTCTGTCTTTTTCTCCATGCCTTTCCAGCCTTCACACACAATACATTGTGATGTTCAGATTCTGCAGGTGCTGAGTAGATGAGATCCACTTGAATTTGTTCACAGAAATGTAATGCAGAGTGTGTTTGTGATTACTCTTTTGATTCAGATTATCTAGAAGAACGGCAGGGTAAATTTTTTATTTCAACCTCTAGTTATTTGTTTAACTCTTCTGTTGCCTCATTTGACATTCAAGAAAATAGAGAAGGCTTTGTTTCCACCTGGAAGATGATGCTGTTCCTATCAGAGAATAGGATATAGTTAGGTAGGGGGTAATAAGAAAGAGAAATAGATTTTCATTGTACTGTCTCAGTGTGGTGTCCTTGTTTTATATGAATCGTTATGAGTACCTAGAACATGGGATTCAAACATACATGAATGCCACTGTCAAAGTATATTTTATATACAGAAATAAACGATTTCTGGAGTACTTGTTTTAATCGATGATGATGATGATGATACCAATCTATGAGTAAGTAATTATTGATTTTTGTGGGGTAATTTATACCAAGAAGTCAACCACAAATTATTAGGTGTCACTTTCTCACTACTTATTTCAATACACATTTTACTTACCATGACTCAAGTATTGCTTTTAAAGGAAAGCAGCCAGGGGGATGAGGATAGGAGAAAACCAGAAAAAGAAAACTCCAGGGCAAATAGGAAGGAGTGGAGTGCTGCCAGGGTAGAAAGTGTAGGGTGGAATGGGGAGAAATGAAGCTGGAAGAGCTGACGGCTTGCCAGGGGGACACGCATGCCTTTTCAAGATATTGGACATTATCCAGTAGGCAACATGGGGCCTCCCAAAAGGATTAATATGGAGAACAATGGAGTCAGATTTTTGTTCTTGCTATATCAATCTAATGTATATAGAGAGCAAAAATAGTGTTCAGTCTCTGGGTTATAATCTATTACTGGGTTGTGAAATCAATTTAATGGGTTGTGCTTATCATTATGCTTAAAAGAAATAGAAATAGAAAGAAATAGAATAGAATAGAATAGAATAGAATAGAATAGAATAGAATAGAATAGAATAGAATAGAATAGGAATGCAGTACAATAGGAAATATTAGAGTTCATAGAATATTGGAAGGTAAGTATTATGTTGTGAAATTTTGGTTTCTGATATATATCTAGGTGTGTATATATATATGTATATATACACACCTATAAATATATATAATATATAAATATATATATATACCTATATATACCTATATATACATATATATATATACCTATAAAAATATAGATAGGAAGAAGAGAGAGAGTGTGTGCTCTCTAGCTGTGTGTGTTGAGGGGCAGGGAAAGTGTCCTGGTTGTGATGTAACATACACTTATTAACCATGGAACTTGGTCAAAAATAATTGAAAGCCACTGGTTTAGCGGCAGATCTGAGAGGGAAAAGACTAGAGGCCATTTGGAGGTTATACCTGTGATAATCTAGGTGAGAAAAGTAAAGGGCAGATCCAGGGGAGCAATAGTTAGTACAAAGAAGAGAAACCAAAGTAAAGGGAGGAAGGAAGGAAGCCAGGAAGCAAGGAAGGAAGGAAAATTTTTACACATTGGTGGCAAGTGAGAAACAAGCATTTTCTAAGGATCAAAGTGCCACCAGCTCAGAAACATGAGCACATTTAGAGGTAAATGGATAACTGCAATTTGGGACATTTTTTGTTTGAAGGCAGGTGGCAAAGCAGCACATTTGTTGGATAGAGTCATGTAGGAAACACAGAGGAGAGTTTACAACCAAAGACAGGTATATTGAAGAATCATCCATACTTGATACTCTTGAGGTGCAACAAGAAAGAGGGTTGAGGACCACCTGGCTGGCTCAGTCAGTAGAGCATGTGACTCTTGATCTTGGGGTTGTAAGTTCGAACCCCACGTTGGGCATAGAGTTTACATAAGAAAAAAGATATGAGAAAAGAATTCTGGAGAATTTGAGCAATTAAGAAAAAACTATCAAATTAAGAAATGAGACTAAATTAAGAAGGAACTCTAAGAAGTAACTCCTCAAGGCCAGGAGGCTTTGAGAAAATAGCTAGTTACAGAGTTTCTAGAGGTAGCATTAAGAGTGAAAAATAATCTGTTTTGCTGTCAAGGGTCTATGGAGAGAACACTTTTAATGGTTATCACCATGACTCGACTTGGAAACCTTGCTTCCTCAAGAATGGGACTAGACACACTCTAGTTTAGCAAGGCTGGGGAAATAGTTTGGACCCAAAAGTTAGATTAACCATGTTCACATATCTCCTATTTAGAATATGGACTAAAATTTAGCATGCATAATTTTTACCTTGAAATTTCACACACTGGAAAAATTAGTCTTTGGGCTCATTATATGGTTGAGTATATGTTATAATCTCAATTACCTCTGTTAAAAGAATAAACCATTATCTCAAACTGACACCTGATTTCATTATATATTCAAGTGAAAGCTGTGCTAAGAAAAAAAAATTGGCTTATTTCTAAACAAAACAGAAGTGAGATTGAAAGGGAAAGTGGGCACGGTGTCCAAAATACCAAAACCTTCCCCTTGAAAGGAAGAGGAGAAATGGAACAATAGTTCAAAGGGAATGTAGAGTGATGGGCTGATTTTCACTTTTGGAATATGAACACTGGAAGTGGTATGTGGGTGGCACAGTCAGTTAAACATCAACTCTTGGTTTGGTTTTGACTCAGGTCGTGATCTCAGGGTCATGAGATGGAGCCCTGCGTTGGGCTCTTATTCAGCACGGAGTCTGCTTGAGAGTCTCTCTCCCTCTGCCCCTCCCTCCGTGAAAGAATGAAAGAAAAAAGAAGAGAGAGAGAGAGGAAAGAGGGAGGGAAGGAAGGAGGGAGGGAGGGAAGAAGGAAGGAAGGAAGGAAGGAAGGAAGGAAGGAAGGAAGGAAGGAAGGAAGGAAGGAAGGAAGGAAGGAAGGAAGGGAAAGGAAAAGAGAAAGGAAAAGGAAAGGGAAGGAGAAAAGAAAAGAAAAAAAGAAAAGAAGGAAATGAACACTGGACATGATTATATTGGAAAAGCCCATAGAGAAAGAGAGAGAAAATGATGTTAATAAAAGGATGATTGAAGATGTGAGATCCCCAGGGAAGTATGAAAGGATAGGGGAGTGGAGACAGATGGAACACGAGAAAACCTGTTTCACTAAGATAAGAAGGGAAGAGTTGTTATGGATGGAGGGTAGGTTGAAATAATTCTAGGCTCAGATTTTTTAATTGAGTTGGAAGCAGTCGAAGGATCTGAGACTTCAAACCAAAGATTGGATAGACAACAGAGACAAATTAGAAAAGGGCTGTATAAGACTAAGACAGAGGATTCAGGGCCTCTCCAAGGAAGAGGGACCCTGAATCTATAATGACAACAAACAGCAAAGTTATATGATTTTCTGCAGTATGCCTGTGAGAATCCAAAAGTTTCGACTCAGACGTGAGGTTTTGATGACATGGACACAAGGGCAGAACTATTGTGATTAATGATGAGAGAATGGTTGCAGTGGTGGGCTGTGGGTCTGGGCTGGATAGGAAAGAACAGAAGAGAGCTCTCAGATTGATAGAGTGTGCACTGGTGGAGGGACTGATGGCCAGAGGAAGGGCATTTGGGACAAGAGAGTGAAAGAGCTGAAAGGCTAGGAGGTTTGGTCAAGTAGTAGTACTGGAGTATAAGATTTGAGAAGTTAAGTTCCATGGGATTGTGTTGCTAAATTAGAAGAATTGAGGAGTTGAGGAGTTAAAAAATAAACAAGTGAAAGACCAGCATATTTGATGTCGTCTACAGCTGGATGTCACTTAGGGTGACATTGGAGCAAAGAGCAAAGAGGAACCATAATCTAGGTATAAACTCTTAGTAAATGTGGGGAAGTAATCAGGAGTTGGTAGATGGCAGAATTGGAGAGGATAGAATAGCTAGGATGTGCTATTCTGGGGTACTGAGCTGAGGGGACAGGAAGGACAAAACTGTGCAACAGGGGCTGGAGGGTGGGCTGAGGTTGGGCTTCTTAGAGGGCCTGATTTAAATGGAAGAGTGTGGAAGAATATTCAACCTCTTGATTAAGGGTATGGTGTGATTTGTTTACAAGAGGAGGGACCATGTACAGGAGAGTAGGCAGCAGTGGGAGGACAGATTTCAGAGGGGAAGCCACAGAGCACCACTGGAATGAGACGTGGGGAGTGTCACAATCAAAAAGGGTTGAAACATGCTTAGGGCAGCAAGTATTATTTATCCCTCCCTTTATTCTACCGGTCAATGATCTAACCCAGGTGAAGGTCAGTACATAACCCATTTGTGCTCAGTCTTCTTGGAAAGCTCAGCAAGCCTTAGTCTGAAGGAGAAGAAAAGTGTAAGAAAACTTTTCTTCTTTTTGTTACTTGTAGCTCTCCTGTGTCCTTTCTCCTTATGGAGGTACAGCACTAATCAAAAAAAGGGAAAGAGTTATTAGAATTATGAAAACTGCTACCATGATAAATTGCTTTTATAATACACCTTTAAAGTTAGTCAGCAGGGTTATTTGTATATTTTGGCATGCTCATTTATATTTTTTGGCTTTTTCTCTTGTTTTTGATATTTGAAATATTACTGAATAATTGTTTATAAGCACTTAGAAGGAAACATATTAATACATATAGTGGTAAGCACATCTTTTTAATGTTAAGAGTCACCCTAATTTACCTTGAGCGTTTAAAAAATTAAAATATTGATAAGAATTCTCAGTGACTTTATTAACACACCATGTGTGTATGTACATGTGTGTGCTCTGTGCTTTTAGTATCCTCTATTTGGGATGTTTCCTAGAGCACTGGCTTTGAGATGGGCTGAGCATTATGTGTTGGCATGTAAAGTTTTAAGCACAACAAATAAATGTTTTTAAATACCAAGCAGAATGGTGAAAAATAAAAATTAATGCAACAATCAATATTCACACTTTCCAATGCCATCATAAGGTGTGAATGTTCAAAGCTGGTAACTTCACACCAGTTGGTTCTTTTGTTCTTATTTTAATCATTTTATAACTTTAAAACTTCACTCAGCAAGAGACTAGAAAAAGACACCCAAAGTAGTTTAAAGTAGCTCAGCTCTGATACTAATCTCAAATTAGGAATGAACAGAATGTCATCGTTTGTATGGGTTATGGGAGCACCAAATCAAGTATCCACTTAAGCAAAAGAAGTAAGTAAAATATTATGCTCTCTAACACCAGGGAGGTATGTCATCTTCGAGTACAGGAAGCCATCACTGGCACTAAGGGCCCTGCTCAGCATTTCTGGCTCCAACAGAGAGTTGCCCTCACAGATGCTTTAGAATTGAGTTATTATATACTTCTCTCCACTTAAGTGGCATGAACACTAAGGGTGCATTCTATAGCGAGTCCCGACTGCTAAGTGATGGATTTGGCAGAGTTCTCAGAGGGGCATCCAGAGAACATGATCTTACATGTGGGAATGTCCATTTAAGGCATCCCACAGTTGCTGCCACTGCCACCTGTTAATTTAGGCTGTCAAAGAAAGAATATGAAAAAATGAAAATGAATGCCAAAAGGCTTTGCTGGTGCTAGAGAGAGGTGCAGGTAGTTATGACAGGTTTTTGACCTCCACTTACGTACATCCTGATGACAGGAGCACGCACAGTGCGATCCTCAGGTCAGTCATCAGCTCACCCACGCACAGCATGACTATCACAAGTGGGAGGTGTGCTGGACCACTCAGTGCATTTGTTTTATATATTTTAATTTTCTCACTGTTTTTTGGGGTAAGTAATATATTTATACAGATCAAAATTAAAGAGAGAGAAAATAGTATGCAGTGAAAAGTCTCCTTTCCACTCTTACCCTCCAGCCACCCAATTTCCATCCACATGGGCAACCATTGTTTATCATTTAAGTTAATAAATATAAGAAATGTGGTAGTACATAATGTTCTTTCTGAACTTGACTTTTACTAAATCTTAGAAGCTTGTCTATATCAGTGTATACATATTTCCTCCTCTTTATCATGGCATAATATTCCATTATATTGAAGACATATACTCCCCAATGATGAACATATGGCTTTTCCAGTGTTTTCTTCTTAGAAACAGTGCTACAATTAAATAGTGTTTTGCTCTTAGAAATACTGCTGTAGTTTATACACAACTTTATACACATGTCATTTTACATTAATGCAGGCGTGTCTGCAGGATATATTCCTTGAGTTAGAATCCAAGAGTTCGCACATTTGAAACTTCAATAAATATTGCCAAATTAGACACCTATCAGCCGTGTATGAGACCTATTTTCATTTATTCTAAACAAACTAGTGTGTTATCAAATTTTATCTTTTCCAAAATAATAGATTAAAAAAAATCAGAGTGTAAGATGAGTTTGCATTTCTCATATGATGTATGAATTTAGAATCTTTTCCTATGTTTAAGAGTCATTTGCATTTCCTTTTCTGTGTATTTTCACTTCTATGTTTATATACCTGGGTTGTTGGTGTTTGTCTTAAGAGTGCAGTATTTTAAATTCAAAACAAATTTGAAAAGTTCCTTTTGGGCAAGTAAGTTTTCCCTTATATAATTCTGGTAATTCTTTGCAGAGTAGGAGAAAATGATTTCCCTTTAATTTGTGTTGGGTTATAAACTTGCATTAGAAGACCCAGTTACCATCCTTTAGTAGTGCCAATCACTTACAGTGTGAGGTAAATGTCACTAAAATGAAGTACATGCTCATATTTTCAAGAAATGTGATAGTAGCTAAGCAATAACATCTAGAAAAATTTTCCTGGTCTATAAAAATCAGGAATCTCTTTATTAGTAGTAAGGTTCTTGTGTAAAGCATTATTTCACTTATATTTGGAGATTGTAAAATCTTTGGCAATTTAGGAATTGTTTGTTACTTCAGATTGTAACATTTTAGATTTTGATGTTGTTTCGAATGCACCAAGTCTAATGTTGTCATCGCTCCTAGAAAATCCTTAGAGGAAAAATAAATATGGAAGAGGTTAATAGCTAGCTAAATGTAGAACTCACCTGGAATATTTATCTAATAATGTGTTTTACAGGTAACAAATGGTAGCACAGTTATATTAATTCTGGGTGACTTTTTCTTGTTAAATTTTGTTGAAACTGTTACATTTTAATTAGTGTCTGGTACAAACCATTGATTTCAAGTAGGAAATAATTTGATTCCTCCTACTACATATTTCTCTAGAACAAGAAATATAAAGACCGTCAATAATGGCTAAGTCAACCACGATACCCAACTTGGAATTCTCTCTAACTGGTGGCAGTGATTTGATAGAAAGGCTATTTTTCCTCCGTGACATCAGAAGAGCAATGCTGTGAGCGCTGTGTATTGTATAAGCCTGCTGAATCACAGACCTGTACCCTGAAAAAAATAATACATTATATATTAATTAAAAAAAAGACCAATGCTGAACTTTGAGTACCAGTTGCCTCCTGTAATAAAGTTTTTTAAAAATCTGAAATTTATAGATTATAGCTATATAGTAGGTTTTAAAATTCTTTTATTCATTCTTCATCTCTAAGATGTAAAGAAAAATATTTCTTCACTTTCATACCCAGCAAAAAAAAAAAAAAGAATAGTTTCCTCGTTGTCCTGATATTTCTTCCATTTAAATACTTAGAGGTATGGTCTTAAGTGACTTGCTTTGTTATTTGTGTGTTTAAGTCAGCATTTATTAAGTGGTTAGTGTGTGCCAGCAGTTGACTAACTGCACCACCTTCAATTCTCACAACCACCCAAAGAAGTAGGACAATCATTAGCCGCATTTTGCAAGTAAAGAAAGCAGGGCTGTGGAAAGTCAAATAACTTGCTTAAGATCAACCGTCCAGTAAGCAGCAGCGTTATAGCTTGAACTTAGGTCTATGTGATTCCAAACACATAGGAACTACTACGCAATACTGCCTGCTTAGCAATGGAGTCCTTTTTCAAATAAAATCTTATATAGAACCATGAGCGATATTCAAAATATTTAATAATCAGCGTAGCCAAATCACTGAACAATCATGAAAAAAAGGCACATGCTAATTTGAACAGATACCTACAATCAGTGTCTTAACACGAAGTCGATTAATTTAGAAAGATAGAACAGAGCTGGTCTGCGGCTACTATGGAGGTGCTATGACTCTCCCCTGTAGACTGTCCAACACACACTTTTGGAAGAAGCTCATTCCTTCCTTATTTCTCCTTCCAACCCCTACCTCACAGAAATTGGGGTTTGATATTAAAAGAAAAAAAACTCATTAAGCCTCATATTGTTTGTATTAATCTATGATCTAATAGAAGAGCTCACATTCCTCTTATTTGCACTCTTTGTGAGTAACTGGAGATGAAGATATAGATTCATTGAAATTCCTTTAAAATATCTTTTGACTAGACTTAATTCTAATATTTCTAATAACATTTCATAGGGGAAACTGTCCTTATCCATTTTAGTATGCACCTGCTGGGAAATATATGTCTGTCTTTTATGGTCATTTACTGAATGTTCACAACTATATACTTACAATACCACTTTAGCTCAAAATTACTTTCCTTTTTGAAACATTACATGAGGAGTATATGTCCAAGAGGGGATTTGGCTCTAAACATTCATGATTCATTTATTTAAATAGTTGCCAGGTAAACTATACAGCGGGAAGATGACTTTGGATGTTATTCTTACTGTGAGAAAATCAG
Source organism: Eumetopias jubatus (assembly GCF_037043125.1). Taxonomy (NCBI): domain Eukaryota; kingdom Metazoa; phylum Chordata; class Mammalia; order Carnivora; family Otariidae; genus Eumetopias; species Eumetopias jubatus. The sequence continues at coordinate 91,410,135 of NW_028274807.1, forward strand.
ACAAAGCCTAAAAGAAAGAGTGTAGGAGAAGCCTAGCAATTTTGAAAACTCCTACATTGGGGCCTAAATACATCAGTGATTGAGCCCGTTAGTACTTTAATTTTTTTTTTTCAGCAAGTACTTGTGTTCATTTACTATACAAAGAAACATAGTTAAAACAAGAGCAAAGGAACACAAGTCAAAAAGAGAATCAGACAAGGAACTGACCAGGGGAGTAGGGTAGGAAAGAAGAAATGGAGTAAATCATAAAGGCCTACTCTGTGCTCCCTGGCCTCCAAACACACAGGGTGGTAGCCTGTGCTTTCTAGGAGCCACGGTGAAAAGAAAAAAGGTATTCATTTAGCTAGCTCACATTTACTGACTTCAAATAATACTGATCATGAGAGGAGATAGTCTTTTTATTAATACTGAGCTTTAAAAGAAATTTGGTATGTAAGAATCTATAGGAAGACTATCAGTACCTTTGAGGTCATTGATTTGGGAATATAAATATAGTTTTAGGAGCATGCTATATGCTATATGGCTCTGTTTTTGTTGTCTCAATTGTATAACTTTTGCATGTTTTTATCTTGAGGTGTTTGCATGGGGAATATGATTTTAATACTTATAATATCCACCATATACATCTTTTAGAAATTTTTATTTTGTAATGCAGTGTCATTCAACAAATTTTTATTGTGTGCCTGTTCTGTGCCAGGCACTATGTTAAGCTCTTGGGATGTAACCCAAAGCAGTCATGTTCTTTTCCTTCATAAGGATTCTAGTTCATAAATGAAAAAGCAATGAAAAAAAAATGCGTATGCATTCTGGTGAAGGAAGAATGAGATGCCATGACAATACATGGTATCTGACAGCACCAAGAGTTTTGGTACCCAGATTGTTTATTTCATGTATCAGTACAGCCAAGAAAAGACATTTTGAAAAGAAAAGAAAAAAGATAAAAGCTAGTGCTTCCCAATAACAGCATCTTATTTAAAGGACATTTTAAATTAAAAATGTAGGAAGAATAGGGGCACCTAGGTGGCTCAGTTAGTTAAGCGTCTGACGCTTGATTTCAGCTGGGGTCTTGGCCTCGGGGTCGTGAGTTCAGGCCCCGCATTGGGCTCCACCCTGGATGTGGAGCCTACTTAAAAATATATATGTAGATATACATATGAAAAATATAGTGTTAGAATGAAGGACAGACTTTCACCAAGAAAGACAATAGACAAAGACAATTGTCAATCTTAATTTAAGATATACATAATGTTTTAGCTGCAGAAAAAATTATAACAAAACCTGATTTTAATCATGATTTATAGAAAGTGCTACAAAAACATAGTGCCAAGATAGAAAATAACAGGAAGGGGCTACTTCAGAAAGAGAGAACAGGGAACTCTTCTTAGAAAAGATAGAACATTTAAACTGAGGCCTAAAGGATGAACATAAGCTAGGCAGGCAAGGAGGGAAAAAACCCTAAAACTTCCCATGTCAGAAATGTTTAACACTTTCTCTTCTGTATTAGCATTCTATGGTTGCTGTAAAAAACTATTGCAATTCTAGTGGCCTAACACAAATTTTTATCTTAGTATAAATGACTGAATGAGGCTCAATGGACTAAAATCAAGGCATCCACAGGGCGGCATTCTTTTTAGAAGCTCTAGGGGAGAATCTGTTTCCTTGTCTTTTTCAAGTTTTATAGGTTGTCTGCATTCCTTAGTTCATGGCCCCTTCCTCCCTCTTCAAATCCACCCCGTAGCATCTTCAAATCTCTCCCGACTCTGACATTGACTCTTCTGCCTCCCTCTTCTACAATCAAAGAACACCTGTGGTTACATTGAGCCCACCCAAATAATCCAGGATAATCTCCTTATTTTAAAAGCAGTTTAATTATTAACAATCTTAATTGCATCTGCAACCTTAATTCCTCCTTGCCATGTTACAGAATGTATTCAAAATTTCCAGGGTGTAGATGTAGATACCTTGGGAGGGCTTTATTCTGCCTACTATATCCTCTGAGTAATGGAGAACATTGTACATTCTCAATTGCTTCCTCCCTAACTATTGACTTGTCAAGAACTGTGAAGAGTATGTGATATTACTTAACTTGCAAGCAAACAGGAAAACCTGCCAGAGTTCATGGATGGCAGGAGAAGACATGTGACTCCTGGGTCACAGACGAAGGACTTTCTTAATCCATGGCACAGCAAGCACAATGAGCATCGTTACATTTGCATCAGCTTCCCTCAACTCCAAGTCCCATGGGGGTGATACAAATGAGACCTGATGGATGCCTACATACACCATGGACCGTGGTACTGGAGAGGAACTTCAAGCTTAGGGAACCTGAATAACTTATAATGAGCAATAACCATGCCTTCCCTTTTTTCTCAGAAGGAAACATGACTCTCTCTTCAAAAGCTGTTTGATACGCCAATATCCTGAAAAGATAATCTAGAACAAAAATTGGTTACTACCTCATTTGCACGATGTACAAAAAAACTAGAGACCTTTGGAAAATTGTTACCCAGTGTCCTTATGCTGCATCTATATTTGATAACCTGGTCTACAGTTTCTTAAATGTAGGGATTAGTTCCTTGAGAATTATCTTAAAATCAGTCAGTTTTAAATTAAAAGATTTGGTTTTCACTTTTCAAATACCATTTTTTCAACTTCTTTACTTGTTCAACTCAACATTCATTTATTTGTACATTGTACTTAAACATCTTTCTAGTACCTACTTTTTTCCTTCTTACTGATTTTATCATCAGATAATTCTATATGAAAACATGTTGAATTTTTGGCTAATTTAATAGACAAATGATTAATACAAAAAAAACAGCTTGGCCTTAATTCATAATGCAGAAACAAAATTTAGCAAATTTACTAATTAGGGTCCTGATACAAACAGGTAATTATGAAGAAAACCAGGTACTAACATGCCCCTGATGTGAAATGTCATTCTAGGAAAACAGTGACAGAAAGAGGGCCTTCACTAAGAAGCAGAAGATGAACAAATTCATTTCTACATATTAAATCCACACCCACTCTGAGAGTGAGAAATGGCTGCAACAAGATAAAGAGACCCAGTTAAACAAACAAATGATTATATTTGACATTAGAAGTGTCAACATTTATGAAATTGCTAATGGATCTTTTTTGTCTTTTACTGACATTCTCAAGTTCAAGCTACTAATTACCTATGTTCCTAGTTTTAAGGGCAAAGAAGGCTACCAGGAAAATATTGAATTATCTAATGATAAAAATGAGGTAGGTCAAAAGAAAAAAGAAATAAAAAGAGATATATTCTATCCTCTATGTGCAGAAATGATAGCAGTAGATATGTATCAATAAGACATATTCTTTGAGCAACTTTTTTCCCAGAAGTGGTAATACATAAGGTGAGCTGTCAGTGTCCTCCCATCTAATAATCCTGAGACCAGCATTATGATGTCAGACCAAGGGAAAGGGGGCAGTGTTTATTCATAAAAGAATTTAGTTTGTCAGAAGCCAACTGGATTGTATTTGTACTCTACATATGTAGTGATTACAGTCTTGCCATTCATAATTTTTTATCTCATTAACTATTCTGAAAAACCGAGGTAAAGTGCCATCCTTACTTTTACCATATCCTTGTGCTGTAATAGATGATTGCTCTTACGTTAAATTTATCAATTTGAATATCCTGACAGAAGAAGAACTTACAAATTGCCAAGAAGCATGACAAACTACAGCAGCTTTCCTTGACAGGTAAAATGCTCCAGCCATTCAGGGGAAGGCATTTAGAAATTGTAATATGAAAACGTGCATTTTAAATCTGGCTTTTCTCTATCTGATCTCTGTGAGCTCTAGGCTTCCGTTTCCTCATGTGCAAAGAAAGGATGGAAATGTGTTGTCCTGTCTCTGATCCCGAGGTGATATGATGCAGTGTTTGTGGAAGCCTCTTAACTCAAAAATATAAGCTTTTCTTTTTTAATTTGGATTTCATCTTCTTTGTCTTATTTTTGTTTTAGAATGTCTTTGAGGGAGTTCTTCAACACCTGTTATCAGCAGGCTTTTTAGGAAACAGTACAAATGAAAAAAAGGGATTTTGATTATGGTCCACAATTTGTGACCTGCTCAGGTCAGAAATCTCCAAGCAGATCTCACAAAAGCCAGCCACATCTTAGGCCCTGCTATGCAGGAAGAGCCACCCCCTGCATGGTGTTCCAATCCCTTCCTCTTGCTCATCATTTTCCCACTAGTACCTTTCTCACCTCCCATTTCAACAACACTCACCATAATCCGTCCACCCCTCTCTGTGACAGCTCCTCACCCTTCTTGCCTTTTGCATCCTGACACAAACTGTCACCATCATTTCTTCAGGTCCCCTCAAGTCACAGAGACTCCCCTCTTTGGAGCCTCTGCGGGCTCACTTCCTGCGGAAACATATAGGCCCTTACCCTTGTCTTCACTGACAGCTCTCACTGATACAGGCGATCATGCTCTCCAGCTCAACTGTCAACTCCATGGCCTCTTTTGCCTCCCACTTTTTTCCTGAAGCTTCCTATTAGGTACCAGTTTTCTCAGCCATCCATAGATAAGAACATTTCAATAGCTAAGCTGAGAAAAACTTGCAGGAACCATCTGACGTGGCATCCTGCCTCCAGAGGAAAGAATGCGCCACACAAGATGTGTATTTTCACATCCTCTCTCAGTGTTTCTCCTAACTTCTAGTCACAACCTGAAGTGAACAATTACTCTGAAAGTAAGTTCTTCCCTATGTCCAAACCAATTCTCTGCTGAGGTAGCTTGAGTCTTATTTTTCCTCTTTGATCTCCTCCGGAGAACTTGTCTCTGATTTGAGTGTGAGATAGAGGGAATCTCGAAGTTGAAAAGTCATCTAGTCCAATTACACATCTACTTTTTAAAATATCATCACTGCCAGTGGGTTATTACAACCTGAAAAGGAATTTGCTTCACCATAGGTGGTCTGTCCATCCTTGATTAGCTCTGATCAGGAGAAATGTTTAACTTGAATTCGCTATGATCTGCCTTCCTGAATGCTCCATTCTCTGGTGATATTCTCTCCCATCAGGATGTCACAATAACTTCGGTGGTGAGTCCTCTGTCTAGTACCATTCATCACTCACTTCTTCCCCAACACCTAGCACCGGCTCCTAAAACATAGTAACTCCTAAGAAACATTTGTTGAATGAATGAATGAACATTTGTAGTGTCTTCTACAGGACAGCACTTCGTATCTAATACATTTATGAAATACAATCTGGGTCTTCTCCAGGCTAGAAGTCCTTAGTTCTCATAAGGAAAAGTTTCAAGTTCAATATAGTTCCCTTCCTCTGATCTTTCTCCAGTGTGTCTAAATTCATCTAGATAAACATCAAAAAATATATTACATATTCATTTTATGTATACAATTGTATATAATCACATGTGTGTGTATAAAATTCAGTTAATCTACTTTTCTAAATAAAGCTACATCAAAGTATAGAGCATGAGTAAACAGAAACTAATTAAAAGCAGTCTCATTAACATAAAAAATATACTTTGGCCCTCAAAATCTACTCACAGCAAAGTGGTTTCATTTAGTGTTATTAAATTATTTTTTTATTTTTGGACAGAGGCTTTGTTATAATGTTATTAAACTATTTTTTAAAAGAAAAGTTTGACCCACAATTCTACCATTCTGTTGCAACTGTTATCATTTTTCTGTTTCTTCCCATCTTATTTACTTGAAGTTATTGTAAGTATGTGATATACATTTTGCATTGCACTTTTCTCACTTAAATTATATTGTACTGGGCGCCTGGGTGGCTCAGTCGTTAAGCGTCTGCCTTTGGCTCAGGTCATGATCCCAGGGTCCTGGGATCGAGTCCCACATCAGGCTCCCCGCTCAGCGGGAAGCCTGCTTCTCCCTCTCCCACGCTCCCTGCTTGTGTTCCCTCTCTCGCTGTCTCTCTCTCTGTTAAAAAATAAATTAAAAAAATCTTTAAAAAAAATTATATTGTACTTATTTTTCATGCTATCATTAATCTTTATTATTATAATTTCATTTGCTTAATAGTACTCCATCAATTTGATATGCCATAACCATTTTCTAATTAGTAGTGATTTAAAATGTTTCCAGTTTTCTTTCTTTTAGAAAATGCTGTTAAGAATATTATGTATATACAGATTTTCATCCTAAATATCTTGCCATATTTAAAAATATTCCCTTCTCTCCATTATCATTTGAAAGGGTTTTTCAGTTTCTATATGTATGAGTTTTATTTATATGTATGCTATTTATTTCCAGTTTTATATCAATGTAGTAAATGGCTCAAGCCTATAAAATTTTGACTTCATTTATTAAGCCCTAAAACATAATTTTTATAAATGTTACAAGTATACTTTAAAAGATATAGTCCCATTTAAAAATGACTACCATTTTTTTCATTCCAAAATACTTATAAAATACCTCATGATGCCAAGCACCATGCTAGGAATTGGTGATCCAAGAAGGATAAGGCAGATAGATCCCTGCCCTTATGGGGATTAAAGTCTAGCAAGGAGTAAAGAACTGAAAATAAACTGTGTGAGTGTTACGATTGCATGGTCCAAGTCATGACTATCCTTAGACCCAGGCAAAAAGGACCATTGCCTTTGGCCCCTGGTTTCAGAAAACCCCATTCTGGCCCCTCCCCCAGTTGTACCTCTCCTCACCAAGGAAAGAGACCATAAGCATCTGTGGGGCATCCTGAACATGACCGTTTGGAGCCCACAACCCCCACTAGACCACCTCTGAGTAGCAGGAATGCCAGAATTCCCTACTCAAACAGTTCAAAACCATTTCTAGGGCCAGAGCCGACTTCTCTAGATCCACCCTGCTGAAGATAGAGTTTGTGCTTATGTGTCCACCAGTGCTTAGGGGAGGTTGTGAACAGAGTTTCAGTGCATAGTCATGCAGAAGTCCCTTGCAGTTCTGGATAGAGGCAGGAGTGGAAAGGGAAGGAGGAGTAGCCACAGCCACTAAGGATAAAGGGCTGGGCCAATTCTCCCCAAAGGCATGTTCTAGCACAGAACTCTGAAATTCTGAAAATTCTAATTTGAACCTAGTTTTCCAGGTGGTTTTGAGGTTATATTTGTCAAGGTAGGAGAATGGAATGCTTTTTATTTAATGGTTGGTTCATTTAGCTTGATTTATATCTTTAAAATATTTAGACATATGGGATGTGTGGGTCTTCGTTGTATTCTTGCCGCAGGCCTTGCTGATGTTGGGCCAGGCCTGGTACAAGGTGCAAGGTGGACACCTAACAGGGAGATCTAAACTTATACGAGGGCGTTGTAGAAGGCTTTCAGAGTAATTCGCAGTTCAGCAGAGTAGGCTCAGCCATAGAATATTCTAATTGTGCAATCTACTACATTTATAGGCTAAAGTCATGTGCTTATCTTAATAAATGCCAAAAATGCATTTGATGGAATTCAAGAAACAGTTGTGTTTGACACTTAATATTCTACAATTACAACATAGCTAGCATAATAAATGATATCTATATGAACTAAATACATTACACTTAAACAACAGATCTTACATGGATCTTACATTTCTAGCCATTCCATTTTGGCAAATGTTAATTTCTTTTCCTTTTTCTGGTGGTTTAATGAAATTTTAAGTAAGAAGGACTGTTTCCATTTATTCCACCACTTTTTAAAATTCCTTTACCTTGTTCTAGTTTGTTGTCATTGTCGTTGCCAGTCAGTACCCAATCTTGAAGGCATGAGTTCCATAAAATTATCACTTGCTTGTTAAAATACACTTTTATTTATCTCAAATATTCCTCTTTCAAGATTCAGTGGGAGCCTCCATTTTCCTCTATATGATTTTGTATTTCTTTGGTCAACTATCGCCTGGAGCTGATGTGTAGACCAGGAAGTGACTCATTATTCTCCTGAATGGTTCCTGTGCCTCAGTTATTAATCTGCATCAGCTGGAGGCAAGTAGCATCCCCTACACCCTCCAGTCATCACACATAATCAGGAACTTGGCACAGGAAGAGAGTGGTGGGAGAAGTTCTGGCCTGGCTCTGCCATGAGGAACAAGCAGCTAATTGAATATAAACAAGTCACATGACATTTTTAATTTGAGTAAGAATACAGGTCTATTTTAAAGTTGTTTGCCTGGCCACTGCCAGGCATCTGTTGGCTACTGTGTTTGTGGATTCATTCTCTTGCTCCCTGTTTCTGTTTTCCTCTCTCATATTTCTAAACTTGAAATACCCAGATCAGGTTTTAATATTTTGATAGTCGCTATTTGATAGAAGATTGTTATTACACAATGAATAATGGAAAGACAAGATGACATCACAGCGGTTTTGGTGTTGCTTTCTGGCTCCTTCTCAAGTTTTGCAATAGAACATTTGAGTATCTGGATACTGTCTGTTCTCACGGTACTTTTTTTTAGAGAGTATCTCATTCCAAGCTAGTATGAGATATAAGTCATTTCTCCCCAACAATTTAGAGCCCTGATAATTTTTTGGACATCAGGCATATTTATGCAGAACTCTCCTACATTAAATAGAAGGAGGGCTTTCAGACGTGTGCTTTTGATCCTCCCTGCAGTACCATTTTATAAGTTCATAAATCAGGAAATCTATTCAGAATTTGTCTCGTGGTGCACTAGCCACTTAAATTCAAAGCCTTGGCAAGATCAGAAATTGCCTAAAACTGATTCTTCCATTATTCATCAATATAATTTTGACAACAAAAGCCATTTCTAAGATACTATTTTCATAAAATAACAAAATTCTCCCCAGTGGATTCCCTGTATGTCTCCACTGGGCCTTACTCCCATCACTCTTGATCTTCCTTTCTCTCCATCCCCATTACACCCACAACTGTAGGTTTCAGAAAGAACAGTCAAATGAGTGAAGGGCACTGAGATGGCATCACCTAGCATCTTGGAATTTCAACATGAAAAACTCATCCTTGGTTTCTCCTCCTCGAAGGAAAGCATTCCATTCAGTTCTGCAATTTGCTTTCCTGCTTTCTGACTCGCTCCTCTTTTTGCCCAATCTCTATTTGACTATTGAATTTCTCCACTCTTTTTTGACCCTTCTTTTCTGAAGGGTACTCGGTAGGTTCTGGTAAAAGGAGTCCTGGCCTGGGCCCAGGGAATCTCTTACCTTAAGGTAGTGCCAAAAGGCAAGGCTTGTGTTCTGTCCTCTCCCAACTTCTGTTCTAGAAAATCACATTGAATACAACCCACACACTGAGTGGGTAATCAAAAGGAAGAAAATTAAAATCTCAAATAATCCCATGACTTTAGGATATGGTATGACATGGTATATTGTGGTGAGGTGTGGTATAAGTAAGATATGGTATAGTATAGTATAAGTAATACATGGGACATAATTATACTAAGCAATTATTCATTATATAAAATTCAGTTTTAACTAGGTGTCATGTATTCTTATTTGTAATTCTGGCAACCCTATAATAGCTCTAATCCCAATAGGCTTGTTTTCCATTACATACACCCTCACTAATAATCTCGCATTTTCAGAAATTAAGAACCAGAAAAATAACATTTCAGTAATAATTTTGCTTAGGAAATTGACTGCATTTTGCTACTCATGCACTGGGTAGAAAAATTATCTCCTTTATTGATTAGTAGAATGCTAATGAAGAAAACAAGAGTAGTTTTAGTTTGCATTTTTATGTTACTGATTGAAAGTTACAGCTTTAATATGTTCTAACTAGTCAGTTGGTACATATCAATTATTTCAGGTTACTCTGAGCACTAAGTGATGAGAGAAGATTTTCATCTAAAAGTAAATAAAAGATAAACTTGCCAGACTAAAATCTTAAAAAGAGGAGATAGAGTAAATTCATGTGGAAAAGTTAATTCATGAAGGAAAAATTTCCTTCCCTAATGCTTAAAAAAAGTGAGAAATGCAATTTCTATAACCCTCTGCAAAGGAAAAAAATGTTATTTTATCAGTGATCATGGGATTTCATTTTGGAGAAGGGGATTGGAGATTGTTTTATTTTATTTTTAATTTTTTGACTTTTTTAAAATGAGGAGCTCATTATGGACATGGTTTTTCTTATTTATGTTCACCATAATATCGTCAATAATGTAGTCCTGGAAACTAGAAGAGATTTCAAGTGATAATGAGGGCTGCACATAAGATATTTGTGACTTGTCAAGCTCACAAGAAATAGAGAATCGCACCTGAACGTCTGCCCTACCTAAATCAACTCACCGTCACTCTTTGACAGTATCATATTTCAGACAGTAACTTTATAAATTTGGGCACCTAGAGAAATTCCTTAACAAATTAAAACATTGTCAGAGTGACAATAACGATAGACATTTTTAGGTATCACGTGCAGGCAAGAATTGCAAAACGGGTTTGTACCATAAACTTTTCCAAGTTCTTATAGTTAGTATTCTAACTATAGTAGATGGGAAATCATGCCATGAAGATTTCCTTCTCATGTGCAGACCTGTTCCATCTATTCATCATCAGCAAAGACTAGTGTGGAAAACAGTCATAAAGTTTGGGCATTGGCGAGAACATGCAACTGCTCATTGGGTATGTTTAGACAGTGACGTGGCATCAGGGCTCACAAGGAGCCTGAAGGAAGATCTGCAGTACTAATTAAGGGAAAAGTAATTCTCATTCCTCTGGCTTGTTCTGATATCACTTCTTGGCAGTAAAAAGCGGCTAAGATAATGTGCAAATCTGACAACTGGGAAGTCTCTGAGTTAAAATGGATACTTGATATCATCTCTCCTTTCTGGTCATTGGGCACTGGTGCTATTTTGAATATTATTTTCAGTGTTGAAATGACTTTACATGATCAGAATCACTCAGGTACAGTCTACAATTACTATGATGTGGCAACTATGAAAATCAGAATCAGTGCATGTTTCTAGTTGGTAGAGTCTTTAACTATGTTTAACCAACTGGCATGTTTTTATTCAAGGAATTTCCCATCCTAAAAATATAATGTTTTTAACTCTTTTTTCTCAATACATCTGTCCTCTTAACTTCGTCATATTGAAGGAGCTCACCAAGAGATGTGAACTCCAGCTGACCCACAAGCTGGACCCAGGCAATCAGAGTCTCCTCACTCCCACCCCTGTCCTTGGAATGTACATTCTACCCACTGTTCTCATAACCGGAGCTGTTTCAAGGATGCAACCTTGAAAGAGTAATGTGTTGTTGAAACCATCTGGACTGAATATGTGACAACCCCGTTAAGGTCTCTATGTAAACTTTTAAGATTCTGGCAGGCAGGTGCAGAGATCCTGAGGCTGCCAAAGACAAGCTTTGTGTATGTAAGTTCCCTTGCTTGTTAAATCTACCACCTACCAATCTGGAGTGGTCTGCCTTTTTCTTCAGTCTTCCCTTGCCTTGCATGTATTGGGGCCAGTTTGTGAATCCACAGCTATAACTGATAAGGAGCAATTCCTATAGAAAGAGATCCTGAGGCTACCAAAGACGAGCTTTGTGTATGTAAATTCCCTTGCTTGTTAAATCTACCGCCCACCAATCTGGAGTGGTCTGCCTTTTTCTTCAGTCTTCCCTTGTCTTCCATGTACTGGGGCCAGTTTGTGAATCAACGGCTGTAACAAATAAGGAGCAAATTCCTATAGAAAGACGTATACATTTTCTGTCTGGGAACCAGGACTGCAGTACCACTATTGTAGTAGTCAGTACTTAAATACCAAATTATTTAAGAATGCAGAGGTTAAGCAAATACCCTCTGGGTTCTGAGCTATGTGAGTTTGAGTCCAAGTTTAATTGTTTACTATAGCTTTGTGACATTGAGGAAGTTATTTAAACTGCCTAAGCCTAAATTCTGCATCTATGAAGTGGAAATAATATTAGTACCCATCTCATTTGATAATATGAGTAAAGCAGAATTCATGGCATATGTAAATATTTAATAAATAATTGCTATTTTGTGTAAGTAATATTAATAAATTTAAGTTACATTATCATATAACTCACTATAGAAGTGTTATAATTATCATATTTCTTCCTGAGTTTTTTCCCCTCACATATGACTAGCAAAAATATTGAAGCAGAAATAATTTTCTTCCTTCATACATGTTCTCCTAGGGGCTGCCACTGTTAGCATAGGCATATAGGCAAATAAGAGACGGGAAGTGATGTCTTTATGTTAAACCTGTATTTCCTAAGTAAGGCCAATATAGAAACTCACTTCCTATTTGTCTGGGTGAATCTTTCCCTTTCAGAAGTGGAAAACATTTTCACAGAGCCTTTAGGAGACTCTGATATGAGGGTATTAGTTTGTGAGAGAGAAAGTAATCTTTCCCTTCTTGTACACTTGGACTGAGAGCCATCAAAGTAAGTTATCACCTGTTCTCACATCCCTTGAAATCCTGATTAGTTCTCTAGCAAAAGTACTCTTTTCTGTTATGTTTCACCACCAACTCTGGGAAGTAGCATGCCTGCTTTTACATTGAAACTTCACTGGTTGTGCTTTAAATAAAGTTTTATCCTTGTATGGAGGAATGACTTGCATGTACAATAAAAACTTAGTTTTCTCTGCATAGATCCATAAATATTGCTTTAAAGTCCCTTTCAGGAATTCAGATTTTCTTATCATTGCTTTCTATGCCTCTTTTTTCCTAAAATATTTAAATTTGAAACAATACTTTTTTTTCTAAACTCCCACCCCTTCCACCATTTCTCATGACTAAAGTCATAAGAGAGAGAGATGAAGTCTAATTTGTAATATGAACTAGACATACTTGGAATCAGAAAACAAACCTTGTGTACAAAACATTTCAGAAGAAAATATACAAAGATGGCAAAAGCACTGAATTTGAAATCAGAAGAATTATTTTTAGTTTCTTCTTCAACTCTTTATAAACTGGGCGACCTTGGACAGGTCACTAGGTCCGTCTGAATCTCAGTTTGATTACCAACAAAATGGGAGTCAGTACCTGCCTGCTCTGCCTCTTAGAGCTTTAATGAAGGGAAAAATAAGATAAGGTATAGAAGTATTGTATAAGTTCCAAATCCCCATTCAAATATGTTTAACAGTACAGGATTAACTGTTCAGCTGCTCTTCAAAAACTTTTTTTAAATGTTGTGAAGAGTTTGCTGTCTTTTTATAATCAGGGATCATGCTTTGCCCTGGTACGTTGGAGGGCTTGGGGTTCACTAGTGCCAGAACATCTTATACCACATAATTTTTCTTTGATATACATTAGGACATATTGATAAGAGAGGGTTTGTGCAAAAACATACTGACATTTTACCTAAAGGATTAATGAATAATTTTCCTTTATCCTATTTTTAAGAGAAAACTCAAAAAGTCACAGTATTGACTAATATATTCCCCCTCATCTACATAATATAATATATTCTTCAAACTTTTTATTATCCCTGAGTGGCTATAAAATCTCAGCTGTTAAAATGATTTTTTTCAGATTTATAACATTCCATAAAAATTTTCAGTGTAAAAAATATTTTCTACTGGGTTAAAATTGTCCCAGCCTCATGGGTTTTTTTTTTTTAAAGTGTTATTCTTCGTAGCGTAACATCCAAGTGTAAATTTAAACTTACATTCTGAGAAGGAAAATATCCTTTGGTATCGCTGATTTTTTTTTAGTTTTGCTTTTTTTTTATACTAACCAGAATTTAACAGCTAATAGTATGGATTAAATGACCCCAGAACTCCATTCTTCCTGGGCCTGGAATGGGGAATTTCTTGGTATCCACAAACATTAATTGCTAGCATACTTTATGCACATAAACATCTCTGAAATTGAAATAGAATATACTTGCTCATATCAATAATATAATTATACTGCCTTGTGATCATATGTGTTAAACCTGCTTCCTCTCCTCAAATTCTTTTTTTTTAATTTTATTAAATTTTTTATTTTAATTCCAGTATAGTTAACATACAGTGTTATATTAGTCTCGGGTGTAAAATGTTGTGATTCAACAATTCTATACATTACTCGGTGCTCATCATGATAAGTAGACTCCTCAAATTCCTTTTAGAAAAACTTATCTCAAAATTGGGGTATTAACCAGATGCCAGCCCCATTTGAAATAAGAAGAAAGATGAAAGTTGCCTTAGGACAACATTCCCCAAAATGAATTCCACAAAAGTAGGCCCTAAAGATGTTCTTTTTATTTGTTCTATTTTTTTTTAAGATTTTATTTATTTGAGAGAGAGAGAGAGCTCACACGTGTAGAAGCAGAGGGAGGGAGGGATAGACAAGCAGACTCCCTACTGAGCAGGGAGCCGGACATTGGGGCTCGATCCCAAGACCCCGGATCATGACCTGAGCTGAAGGCAGACATTTAACTGACCGAGCCACCCAAGCACCCCGCAAGATGTTCTTTTTTAAAAAGTCTTTGTTGCAAGAAAGGGATTCTATAGTCAAATAAGTTTGTAAAATATTGTATACCATATCTTCTTCATAGATATTTGCAACATGCATTAGTATGTTGAACAGTTTTAGTAGTCCAATAGTCAAGCATGTCACAAGCTCATCTAATCAGAGAAATTTTTTTTAATATATTAACTCCTTAACATTCTGTAGAACATACACTATCAATTTCTATCTTGAAGGAAACTGTGGTACTAAAAGGAAAGGAAGAACAATAGTAGCGGAGACCTAGATTTTTATCATGTGTCATAACCTACTTTGCACACTTTCACATGACAGTGTATGGATGAGGAATTTGAAAAAGAAATTTTTAGAGAGATCTATTTCTCTGCTTGTAGTAAATTAAATTATTGGTCCCAATTCTTCACCCCCAACCTCCACCCGCTTCATAGCATTATCCATCCTCACCCCAGCCATGGTATCAGCCCTTGATGTTGGGCTTGGCCATGTGACTTGCTTTGGCCAATAGAATGTTAGTGGACCTAAAATGAGCAAGGCTTTCAATGTGTTTGCCTAGTTCTCTTACCCACTTCTACTACTGCTTTTTCTGTGATAGAACATGTCTCAAAGAGTTGCTGTCACAAATCCTAGTTAACCTGGAATTAACTATCATCTTAGAGCCAACCCTATCTGAATACACCCTGGTTTGGCCAAACTTAGTCAACCTAAAGATGTGGACAAGAAATAATTGCATACTGTTGTATGCCAGTGAATTTTGGGGTGGTTTGTTTTGTAGTGTTTTCATGGCAATTGCTGACTCATATACTGCTCCATTGGAGTTTGCTCCAAAATAATTAATACTGTTATGTCAGTGATAACTGAAAGAGAACACGGGAGTGAAGTCAAGTGATATATTTTAGGGCATTGAATTTGTGGATTTGGAGGGGTTTTTTATTCCCTTAATTCTTAAGTTCTTGAAAACTATGTCCTATCAAAAGCATACAATTTTTTAATGTCTCATTTGTTTTATATGGTTATCCCAAGATTTCCAAGGAAAACATACCCTCTCAGACTGCCCAGCTTTCCGCACTTAAACCAAATGAGGTGATGAAGAACATTTAATTAACATAAATATAAATTGGAAAAGAAATCTGCAGTTTATATATTAAGACCAAGAGTCCCACAAAATCCTAATTATTATCAAATGTTTTCACAATATTAATTTTAATTTTACTGCTTTTAAAGCAGCAAAGGAGATGAAAGAGTAGACCAGAAACTCCCCTGCCTAGAGAATTGGTGATTCTGGCTTGACAACCATTGGCCCACTAGACTCACTGCTTCTAGCTAGGCCTTCATCACTGGGCCCAACAAAGACCCCTGTGATCTTGACAAAAACTGTGCTCCTTTTCTCCTCATAGCACCTCCACAATATGTTCTTTCTCTTGTTTGTATGCACCTCATCTAGTCCTTGTCTCCATTTCTACATGTTCTAGCCTCCTCTGCTTCTTGAATTAGTCAACTTTCTGTCTATAAAATGGGTGATGGTAGGAGTGAAGTGATTCATGTATATGGAAGTCTCTTACCTAATTGCTTAATAAATGTTGACCTGTCTCTCTTTTTTCCTGCCTGTCCTCCCTATCCTACTATTGACTTAATGGTAGTCCCATGAGTTATAGACATAAATATAGATATATATTACTGAATATATGGATAGGAATGAAGCAATCATGAATAAAACTGCAGTGTTAATTAAGTTAAGCTGTTGGGATTCACAGTGCTCCTTCTAGGATTTGACTATGACTAACATTAATGGCCAGCTGAGGAGCATACTATCTAAGAACACAGGACCTAGGTGAGACAGCAGAGGTCTGGATTTTAATTATAACTCTGGAACTTACTGTCTGGTAAGTTACTACCCTCCCTTTAACCCAATTTTCTCATCTGAAAATTGGAAGTGATAATAATTAATAAGATACCATTAATAAAGGTTAATATTTGATAGGACACTATGTATAAAGAGCTTAGGACAATGCTAAATGCATAGCCAGAACTCAATAAATGCTAGCTATTCCAATTATTGTACAAGACCTGAGTTTATATGTAATAATATATTAATTTTATAATACAAATAACTACCTTAAAACAAGCATGTTATTAACATTATCTTCATTTTAAAATCATGCCTTTATGAGCAGAAATGCAGGGGCAAGAAAGAAGGAAGATTTATTGTATTAATTCATTTCACTCCTACCATGTTTCTGCTCTGCCTTAAACATCAGATAGCTGGAGTTTAGGGGTATTCCTGAAAAAAAAAAAAAAATCTGAAGGTTAATGTGTATCATCTACATGCTCCAGAGCATAAGCATATTGCTGGCTGGTCAGATCAAGGTGAAACACAGTGGAATAAACCTACGATGGCCACACCTCTATTTTAAGGCTACCTGGGGGTGGGGGCGACTGAAGCATAGCTATTTTAACAAATAGGAGTAGGAGTGATTAATTACTTTTTACTGTCATTCAACAACTTGTCACCCAGGGAGTAACCTCATTTCTCCAATTCCCATAAATTTAATAGAGGTCACATAGTGGCCTACTTGGCTGAAAAGCATTGCTCCTGAAACCCTGATGGTACTTTTAAGTCTGCTGATGTGTGAACATAATTCTCTGCATCTCTTAGCCCCACACACTCTGTCTCTCCCAGGGAGACACTTTAGTAGATCTATGTGGCACCATGTGGAAAGTTACAAGTGATGAGCTCTCTGATTCATTCCTCTTTCATGTAACAAGATGATAGAAAATTTAAAATCAATGGGTGTTATTCTAAAGTGTAGAGCTTCTTTCCACTCTGTTAAAGGAGTATAAAAAGATATTTATTGAAATTTAAAACTATTAGTAATGAGACCCTTGCAATGAACATCTAGTTTGGCATCTAAAAAGAAATTTTAAAGATCTCATTTAAAAACTTACAGGTTAAGTTGGTGGTTAGCCCTTGTGCCTAATTCTCAACTCTCAGATGCATTAACCCAGATGAAGAGATTTCTAAAAAGCAAAATAACTGCAAAGATGAGCCAGACACCAGGTGGAATTTAAAAACAAAACCAAAACAAAAGGAAGATCAGATGATAAAAAGTAGATTATTATCTATATCTATTGCATGCCCAACTCAGAGACCTTTTGTAATTAGAAGACTAGCAGTCCACAGCTTTGTTCAAGGACTTATTTGGGGGATTCTCGGTGCTATTTCATCTCCTAATTCCACTAATAGTACCTCTCTTTATATATGCATGAATGTTAATCCCTTTCACATTTGAGAAATGGAAATTGACAAGCAGTGATTTATTTCATCTTGAGATATGACGTTGATGAGAAGAAATGGTGAAAGAGCAGTAAACTCTAGAGTTTAAATTATGTGTTTTGTTTTGTTTTGTTTTCCCTTCCAATTCTCCTGGCAAAGACAGTTCTATATGTAAGTTCTAACAGCACCGCAGTGAACTACAAGGACAACCAAGAAGAAACCACCAGCCAATCTCAAGCAAACATTTGACTTGGACCAGTCTCATAAAAAGACAGGCTTTTGGAAAGATTCTACATGGTAGGAAAGAAAGGGAAGCATTAAACTCAGGTGTAATCCAGAAAACATATTTTCCAAAAGAAAATCATTGGGAGTTGTAATGAGACACTCTACCCAATGTCTAACAGAGGTACTAAGTACTAAAATTAAAAAAAAAAAAAGTGAATAGAGGGGCACCTGGTTGGCTCGGTAGGTTAAGCGTCTGCCTTGGGCTCAGGTCATAATCTCAGGGTCCTGGGATCAAGCCTTGTGTCTGGGTCCCTGCTCAGTGGGGAGTCTGCTTCTCCCTCTCCCTCTGCCCCTCTCTCTGCTCATGGTGTCTCTCTTTCTCTATGTCTCTCAAATAAATAAACAAAATCTTTTTTTAAAAAGTGACTAGAATAATTTAGGACCATGAGCCTGATGTAGAGGAAAGATAACTTTATATTAAAAAAATCATTTCTAGCCTCTGCTTCTAACTAGGGCAAATCAGTAGACCTCTTTTAGCATAGGTTTTAATACCTGTCAAATGGAGCAGATTATTTTATCTACTTCATGGAGATACTAAGAAGTTAAATGTAATTATATACTTGAAAATGTTTTAGAAATTATCAAAATTCATTAGTAATGGAGTCTTTAATATCTTTCATTTTTTTAGAGATTGTCTACATTTCTGATTTGATTTTGTAAATTACTCTTTACTTATTGCTTCTGGCTTAAAATTAATTTTGCAATTTAATTTTTAGTTCTTTATAATTTTATATCCTCTAATTCCCTAATCTCACTTTTTCAAAATAAGCAAAGAATACTACCTCTTCAAATTATCTTTCATGTTTTGGTTAGAGAGAATATCTTCAAGATTCAGTGTTGGGCTTTCCACTTTCTCTATCTTTGGCTGCATTCTTTCTAGATAGGCTTCATTCTCAGACTGACATTTGTACCATGTAGCAAAAAAGGATCCCTCAGCACTGGGCTCATGCAATTAAAACATCTGTATCTTGAAAAACACTACCATGCGGGGTAGATGCAGTTCTCTGGAGTAGTTAAAATGTGTAGCATGGGGAAAGAAATGCAGAACATGCCAAAACACCAGGCTTCCATGACAGAGCTCATAGAAATTAACAAGAAAAATAGTTAGAACATAGAAGACAAATGATAAAGGATCTGGGCAGAGAATCCATCAATAATGAAATAATAAATGACTAACAAATTTGCAAAAAAAGTTTTAGTCTTACAAGTAACTAAAGAAAGTAAGTGGTAAAGTTCCAAAGAATACTAATAAGCAATCTTAAATAGCTGTTGGCAAAGAGATGGAAATAAAAGCTATGATTTTTTTCTCCTGAGTGAAGCATACAACAAACTTATGTGTAGAAAAAACTAAAATAAATGAGTTATGTATTTAAACATGTTAATGAAAGAACTGCAGAGAAAAAAAAAAAAAACTAAGGAAAGCAAGAGAGAAAAAATAGCCAAGATAAAGACCAAAATCAGTGAATTAGAAAGCAGAATAGAGAATTAACAAATTATTCTAAGAGTTTGTTGTTTTCAGAAAAAAAACAGTAGTCAAACCTCTGGCAATTCTAGTTAAGAAATAAACAAAACAAAACTACAAAGTACTGAGAGTGAGAAAGAGAATGACATAACTAATAACATAGGCATTTAAAATGTTCTAAGAATATGATGTTCTTCACTGTAATGACAGATTTTAAAATCTGAGTGAAACCAAAAATTTTCTAGGAATACATAAATTAATAGGACTGATGAAAAACATTGAAAATATGAACAGAACAATAACCAAAAAAGAAGTGAAAGGAACTCTGTTCAAATTTTTTTTCAACTATTTCAAAATGTTCCAAAGTATTGAAAAAGATCAGAATCTTTCCAGTTTGTTTTACAAAGCTGGCATAAGTCTGATAACAAACCGTAATAAATGTAACTAAAAATAAATTACATATTTGGAAAAAAGTCAAATTATATAATTACTAAATGAAAATAAGTCAGTAAGAATTAGAACAGTACAATTTAAAAATGAATAATATTTATGAACAAACAGTACACACACACACGGCCAATAAACATAAGAGGTTGAGCTAATAATCAAATTAAGGTAAGGTGCACCCATTTTTGCTCATCTGACTCACAAAGAATAAATAGGTTAAAGCATTGCTAATACCTAGTGTGGGTGAGGGTAAAGAGAAAGAAGAATTTAAATATTTTGCTAGTTAAAGGGTAAAACTTTTCTGCAGGAGTACTTTCATAATTATGTTCTAAAATGTGTTTTTTGGATTGCGATGTATACTCCTGACGCAGCAATTCCAGTATGTAAGAAAACCTTATGACATATAGAATATAACAGTTTGGAAATGATCAAATGTGTGGGCAAAATGTATATTCAAGGCTGTCCAATGTACATTATTTATGACACTGAGAACTTTCAATGTCATTAGAGAAATTTCTCACTGGAGAAAACATTAAATGGGGATCCAGTATAATTATGCCACCATCTAAAAAAATGGTATACATCTTTTATTTATTATGTCCATTATATATTCAAAGAAACAATCAAAAAAGCAGGTTACATAGTAGTATAGATAATGAATAATATAATTTTTGTAAATTGAAGGCTAAAGACATGATGATAGATGATAGATAGATAGATGAATAGTTATATCCACACCAATATCTAATAGTAATCATTTTTTAAATAATAGAACTGTTTGTTTTTTCTCTTTATAACTTCTTAATTATCTAAATTTCTAACAGTTTAGTAGAGTTATTTCCCCTATTTGTGGTGAACAACCAGTTCTGTTTCATTTTGTTTTTCTCCCAATCACTTGTGGATTGATACTTTATTAAATACAGTAAAAATGAATTACTAGGAAAAAATGAAGTAAAAATAAGACAAAAATACAAAATCTAATTTTTATTATAAGATTCAACAGATATAACATTTCTCTGCTGAACTCCTATAAAGGTTTCTGAATATTTACTCTGTTTCTTTACTATTTCATCATAAATCGGTAGTTCATGGAATGACATTGTGTAGCACTAGTGTAGTGATTAAAGACACAGACTTTATGGCCGGACATCAAGGTAAAAATCCCAGTTGCTAACTCTGCAGAGTAATCTATAGAGTAATCTACACAGTAATCTACCTGAGCAGATTACTTAAACTCTCTGAACTTCAGTTTCCTCATCTGTGAAATGAATTCTATGGACTGAATGTTTGTGTCCACCCTCCTCTCCCACAAATTCTTATGTTGAAGCCTAATCCTCAATGTAATGGTATTAGGAGGTGAGCCTTTGAGAGGTGATTAGGTCATGAGGATACAGCCCTCATGAATGGGATTAGTGTCCTTATAACAGAGACACCAGTGAGCTCTCTGACTGGCTGTCTTTCTATCATGTGAGGTTACAATGAGAAGTCAGCAGTCTACAATCTGAAAGAGGGCCTCACTAAAACTCGACCATACTGACACCCTGATCTTGAACTTCCCAGTCTTGAGAACTGTGAGAGAGAACCATTTCATTTTTAAGCCACCCAGTCTATGGTATTTTGTTATAGCATCCTGAACTAACACAATGGGCATGAAAATAGTGCTTCATATTGTGATTATTAAATAGGGTAATAGATAGAGAACACTGCTTGTAACTATTTAAGCACTATTTAAATGTGTGCATTTGTTATTACTAGTATTGCTTTTATAAAGAGAAGTAGAGTTTAATAATGGGCAAAATAAAGCCAATGATATAGCAATCAATCTTGAGATTCTCCTAGAATGCAGAGGTGAAAAAAATCAGAAAACCTAAAGAACAGATATATAAGATGCAACTTAAGAATTACTTGCTTAAGAAAGAAAACACAGCAGTTGGAATAAGACCAATAATCAAAGATGTAACTGAAGAAAAGTTTTATAAGTTAAAAAAAATACCTGAGTATGGAAACACAATGAATGTACCTCTTTCCAGGTAAAATAGATGAGAATAGAACACATCTGAATTCATGACAGCAATAATTTTGAATTATAAGAAGATAGAAAAAATACTACAGGCTTGAGGAAAAGGAAAAAATTTCAGTACAGCAAGTTTTTAAAAATTATGTCTGGTTTCATTTAAAAAAAAGTGCTATGTTTTTTCTTCTCTACTTGCTAAATACAAGAATATAAATGGAGAGGGATGCCTGGGTGGCATAACTCAGTCGGTTAAGCGCCTGCCTTCGGCTCAGGTCATGATCCCAGGGTCCTGGCATCGAGTCCCACATCGGGCTCCTTGCTCAGCAAGGAGCTTCTCCCTCTGCCAGCCTCTGCCTGCCTCTGTCTCTCTCTCTGATAAATAAATAAAATATTTTTTTAAAAAAAGAATATAAATGGAGTACTATGTATTTGCAGAGAAATGGTTATGTGTCAAGAAATGTATATTCAGCCATGTTAATTTACATGTGTAGTGTTAACAAAAATACATTCTCAGCTATGCACTAGCTCAGAAAAGTTACCATGCACATAAGCCCTCTTTAAAAAATTACTTGGAAGTGCGCATTAACAAACTGAAAGATGATTAAGAAAAAAAATAAATAATGAAATCATCATACAAAAGAACTTGCCAACAACTTCCCTCTATGATTCCCTCTATCACTAAACACAACCCTCATTTCACGGCAAATGTCCTCAAACAAGAGTCCACACTGATGAAAAAGTAGAGGGATGGATGCATCCGTTCACAATGGCTTCTGAATAAAACTTCAGAGCAAACCTCAGTACGAGTTACTATTCCTCATTATAGGAATCAGTCCATAATTTGACACAGAAAAACCCTATGGAATAGTCCCTCAGATATGATTTATCTTCTCATCCAAAACCCCGGTTAAACATGATTACAATTGTTCTAAAAAGAAGGCAGGGAAGGAAAAAATGAAAGACACCTAAATACTAACATGGTAATTTTTAAATTAAACTTTACTTTGAGATAATTATAGATTTATATGAAGTTGAAAGAAATAATGCAGAGATCCCACGTATTCTTTATGCAGTTTCTCCCAGTAGTAAAGTCTTGCAAAATATAGTACAGTATCACTACCAGAATATTAGAATTGATACAATCTACCAATCTCAAGGTTTCTGCAGTTTTACTTGTACTCATGTGTGTGTTGTGTGTGTATTTAGTTCTGTGCAATTTTAAGATCTGTAGATGCATGTATTCACCCAAGATATAGGGCAGTTCTATCACTACAAGGATTCCTTCCTATTGGCCTTTTATAACCACAACCTCCATCCCATCGCTAACCCCTAATCTCTCACAATCACTACTCTGTTCTTTCCTACAATTTTGTCACATAATAATGCAGTATGTAACCTTTTGGGGTTGGCTTTTTTCACTCAGCATAATTCTCTAGAGATTCATTTAAGCCATATGTATCACTCTTTTTTTCCTTCATATTGCCAAGTAGTATCCATTCATCCATCATTGCGATATCTCATAGTATGGGTGTACCACAGTTTGTTTATTCATTCACCCACTGAAGGACATCTAGACTGCTTCCAGTTTGGGGTTGTTATGAATTAAGTTCTATAAACATTCACAAATGAATTTCTGTGTGAACATTCATTTTTTTAGGATAAGTGGCCAGGAGTGCCATAGTGTTGAGCTATATAGTAGTTGCATGTTTAGTTTATTAAGAAACTGCCATATTGTTTTCTCCAGTGGCTGTACCATTTTACATTTCTGTCATCCATGTGTGAGTGACCTCATTTCTCAGCTTTTTCAACTTTTGGTATCATTACTATTTTTTATTTTAGCCATTCTGTAGTTATAATTTACAGTTTTAATTTGCATTTCTCTGACTAATGATGGTAAACAATAAACTGTTGAACAACTTTTATGTATTTATTTGCATCTGTATGTCTTTTTTGGTGAAATGTCTGTTCACATCTTTTGCCCACTTTCAAATTGGATTGTTTATTTTTTTCTTTTCTACTGTTGAGTTTCAGTTCCATTATGGTCAGAAAATATATATTCTGAATGATTTCAGTGTTTTCAATTTGTTGAGGTTTGTTTTATGCTCCACAAAATAGTCTATATAGGTGATCTATACATGGGTGCTTGGGAAAAATATGTATTCTACTGTTGTTAGGTGAAGTATTTTATATATATATGTCAATTAACATCCTGTTGGTTGATTATGTTGTTTGGATTTTCTGTGTCTTTGGTGATTTTTTTTTCTAGTATTTTTATTATCTGCTTAGAGGGGGACATTGAAATACCCAACTATAATTGTTACATGGGTATATTTTAATA
Organism: Eumetopias jubatus; assembly: GCF_037043125.1. Classification (NCBI taxonomy): domain Eukaryota; kingdom Metazoa; phylum Chordata; class Mammalia; order Carnivora; family Otariidae; genus Eumetopias; species Eumetopias jubatus. The sequence continues at coordinate 91,434,323 of NW_028274807.1, forward strand.
CATTTTAGTTTTGTAATTGATAACATATAAAAAGAAGCAAAGCATATAAGAAAGATGCAAAAATTATATACAATATATAATTTATTATGATATAAAACATGATAATTATAGAAAGAAATATGTAAAAACAAATTTTTTTCAGTGTATTTTTTTATTATTGAGGTACAATTGACATACAATATTATATTAGTTTAGGTGATATGATTTCAGGTGATGTAATGATCTGATATTTTTGTATATTGTAAAATGATCACCACAGTAAGTCTTAAGTCACAGTAAGTTAATATCCATCACCAGACATAGTAACAGAATTTTTTTCTTGTGATAACTTTTAAGATTTAATTTCTTCACAACTTTCATATATGCAATATAGTATTACTAACTATTGTCACTATGGTGTACATTACACCTCCATGACTTATTTATTTTATAACTGGAAGTTTGTACCTTTTGATTCCCTTTACCCATTCCCCCACCCCCACCCCCTGCCTCTGGCAACTACCAATCTGTTCTCTGTATCTAACCTTGGTTTTAGTTGTTGTATGATCCTGTTAATATATCATTGAATTTGGTTTGCTAATATCTTGTTGAGGATATTTACATCTCTAATTAGCAGGGATATTAGAAATATGCCATAATTAATGACAATTATACATTATGATAGGGTTATGGGTAAGTTATTCTCTATCTTTAGATTTTTGTGTGTGTGATTCTAAAAACAATATAAAAATCTTAAAAATTACTTATTGGATGGATGACATATACTCTTATTTGTAGATATTTGATAACAAAAATAATGCCACATTTTTCAAGTTTATCGTTCCTCTCTAGATCTTCAGGAATCACTCAAAATTATGTTTCAGAAATATAGTGGGCAAACACTCATCATACAATATCCTATTAACAATATTAGTCTTGCTAATGATGATCTTAATTTAAAAAAGAATACATGGTTGCATTTTTAAGAACAGGACCTCCAAAATAATATTTAATGTTAGTTATTTCTTCTGTTATTGGGCTTTATGTTATTTTTATCTGTGTTTTTAAACAAACCTTGAAATTTCTTTATGACACAATTTCTGAAAATAGTTTTGGTATTTATTTCTTAATAGACATTTGAGATATTTAGAAAAAATATTTTATAACTCCTAAGTATTATTATCTTCTTTTCAGAAAATTATCAAAATAAATATGTAAATTAAAATTTGAGCCTGTGATTCTAATTTACTCCTGAAACTTTTTATATTGAAACTTTTTATACTGAAATATTGTACTGAAACTTTTTATATTGAAATTCTTTATACTGAAATTTTAATATTCAGCTTCTCATCAAAACGACAGCTATACCCATAAGACTCTTCACTGTATTTTCCCTTAAATAATATGCTTTTAATTTGTCCATCCATGCTTCCTTCATTCAAAAATATTTTAGTCTTCCTTTGGAAATAAAAAATTAACACCTAATATTAATTTTTCCCAGTTCAAATTCTCCTCACTGATATATTATCAGGTAGTTTAAAAGTTTTTATTCCATTATGTTCCTGACTTATTTCACCGAAGGCTTACATGTATAGTTTTAGGCAAAAATAAGTTGAACAAAGTCACCCTTCCTACATTCAAATTCACACATTCTTTATCTTCTAGAGAATTAACTTCTGTACAAATGTCTGCATGGAAATTTAAAAATTCAGTAAAATATCTGGAATTTTTAAACAATACTGATACTAGTGTTTTGTCTATATTTGCCTCTAATTCTACCTTTAATTTCAGCATACTTGATAACAATTTGCTGTATTGCAAAGCTTATTTCAAAGACATCTAAAGATTGATCATTTTTATTCTTTTCCTGGCCTTCAATCTTATAGAGGTAGAGAATACTGCAGTTGTTAGAAGACCAGGCATTTATTCTTCACTTTCTCTCAGTGTTTGTGGAAAAAGCCTTTAATATTATTAAATCTGAAGGTCTGCTTCCTCTTGCCATGTAAGATCTGAATGTCCTCATGGGGGTTATTCCCTGACTTTCTGAATGGCCCACAAAATGTTTGCCTGAGGAAGAAGGCTTATCTGCTCCATCACAAACAGAGAAGAACATGACAGGAAGGGACAAAGTATACACACAATGTGTGTCTTGTTTGCATCTTTTTTATTTGTGTAGGATTTTATATGAGTTCAGGAGGTTTGGGTATTTTGAGACTTGAAAAAATTGTTGATTTCATTTCGAAGATTAAGTTAATCAAGAAGGTCTAGAATTTTAATGACGATATGCTAACAAATAAAACACACAATTTTACTCATTTTTTTTCTACTGATTTGGGTTTTATAAGGAGTTATACCATTCACAAATCTTTTTTTCTGAAAAATTGTCCATTTAGGTATTTCTGGGTCCTATACGATCAGATTGCTAAAAGAGGGGAGATGCTGATGCTGTCCCAAGCTGCTATGATCAAACTACAGTGCTTTTTTTTTTTTTGCAGATTTTATTTTATTTATTTGAGAGCCAGAGAGCAGGAGCTGGGGGGAGAAACAGAGGAAGAGAGAGGGAGAAGCAGGCTCCCTACTGAGCAGGAAACCAGATGCGGACTGGATCCCAGGACCCTGGGATCATGACCTGAGCTGAAGGCAGATGCTTAACGTACTGAGCCACCCAGGTGCCCCACTACAGTGTTTTCTTAAATTGTATTTCAAGATCTTTTTACAACCACCTTGACATTTGTGAAGGTCAGACTGAGGTATAGTTACTAAATCATTGTTAAATGTTTTGTCTCTTTTATTACCAATTAATCAGGTAATCTTTATAAAACATCCAAACTTAACATTGACCGAGGTCATCCACAAATAGTTTTTCCTTTTTTTTCCCAGAGTAACTGAGAAAAGAGTTTTATAATATATACTCTGAGGATCCTTTTAAGAACATGAATAAAATTTGACTATTTTCTAAAAGATAATTTGAAAGACTCTTATGTTTGATTATGTATATATAGTTATTACCGGAAAAGGGATAATAGGGACATCTGGGTGGCTCAATCAGCTAAGCATCTGCCTTCAGCTCAGGTCATGATCCCAGGGTCCTGGGATCGAGTCCCGCATTGGGCTCCTTGCTCAGCGGGGAGCTTGTTTCTCCCTCTCCCTCTGCCTGCCGCTCCCCCTGCTTGTGCTCTCTCTCTCTCTCTTACAAATAAATATATAAAATCTTTAAAAAAAAGAAGAAGAAGAAAAGGGATAATAGCTTATATGTGTAAAGAGCTCTTAAATTAATAAGAAATTAGCATGTCAATGGAAATAGGCAAGGAATAAAAAACAGGAATTTACACAGAGCTAAACCTAGCCAAAATTCATTTTAAAAAGATCTATCTAATGCAAATTAAAATGTAAAGGCAGTGATTTTTGTCTGGCAATTAGTATTAGGTTCAATAAATATTTATTGACCAAATAAATGAAGCAACATTTTTCACCTATCAAATTGGGAAAGACTTTTAAATGATATAAATTCTCACAATTGACAGGATATCCAAGCAAAAAATAATAGTATCATGTAACTACCAATTCAAACTATGATATTGAACATCTAGATTCTAGATTTTATTTTAGCTTACAGCTTTTGTATAAAATTAAGAAGAGAAATACATTTTAGAACAGAATATAGTCATTCTCAAATTAATTTCACTTTAAAAAATAATTGACAACAATGTTAATGTAAATAGCAAGCTAATCTCAATTTAATCTATAAAAGAAAAATTAGTTTAAACTATATCATTTAAACAGTGTTTAGATTACAAGAAATTTTACATTAAGGTATATATAAATAGGTATTAATTCCAAATATTACTATCCCCAGTGAGAAAATTTTCTCCAGTATATAGTCAGATGGAGATAGAAAGTGCAAAAATGTAGATATTCTGAATAAGGTCACTAAACAGAAAGCGGGGTTTCATCTTCCCCATCAGCCTTAATTCCAAGAACGGTAGAAAACTTCAGGGAAAATAAAATGCCGATCTACCCTTGTCATATTATTGACACTTCTTAATGTTTGGGGTTCTCCTAAAAAATTAATTACCTTCTTCATCTACAGTTTATCTATGGTGCCCAGAAACCATTGACTTCCTGGAATTTTTATTAAGAATTCCACATTCTTGCCATGTTTTTCAGATACTGTGGCCTCTGCCAATAAATTCTAATAAATTTTCACTTCTATTCTTTCAATAACATCTTAGAGAATGTGATTCAGACTCAAATTAATCACCGATCATGTTAATGGTTCCTAGGAGTTTACTTCTGATACCCCTTATTATATTAAATCAAGCTTGATAGTGTGCTAGATCATTGCTCAGCTGGGTTTTCATAAAAGCACTGGTATTTAATATGATTTATACCTGGTTTTCTGTTAATATCTTTGCTTATTGTATGCTAGACATTCTTAGCAAATGGCACCCCCTTAAAATATATCATGCTTTTAAAATATTTTACAGGAAGCATTTTACAGTAAAATGTGTTACTTATTTTATATGATAGTCACATAATAGTGAACAGGAACAACTTATTTAATTTATAATCAAAATATTAATGTTTACATTGTAGTTTGGAAAAAGTATGCATACATGTACATGTTTTGCTTATATAAAAGATCAATTACCTGCCAAGATTATTAGGAAATTTAAAGTATTATTTTTTTAAGCTTTGCAGCAAAGGGGCAGCTCTGGGAAAACCATTTGAAGCATCTGCTGAAGATATAGCAAGTGTGGCAAGTTTCATCGAGACAAAGCTTGTTACATGCTATCTACGCATGAGGAAACCCGACCTTGCCCTGAATCATGCACACAGGTAAAATGAAGTATTAATAACTGCAAGTAAATACTGTTCATACAAGCAGAGGGCACTATGTGAGCTTGTATAATCAACTTCCATTTCATTTAAATTTAAAGGCAAAACAAAAAAAAATATTTCTTTACTACTTGATTTATGTTAAGCTAGACAATCACTGGGAGCACAAAGGGCTTCTCAAAACCTAATGGAAAGAACAGACACATAAACAATTACTCATAATGCAGGGTAAGATAAAAAGGCAGATAACTGGAGTAGCAAATTATTACAGTAAGAGAGGAGAGAGTGAATAAGGTAAGTAAGGGATGAGAAGATTTTCAAAACTGCACACGATCGGGGCGCCTGGGTGGCTCAGTTGGTTAAGCGACTGCCTTCGGCTCAGGTCATGATCCCGGAGTCCCGCATCGGGCTCCCTGCTCGGCAGGGAGTCTGCTCCTCCCTCTGACCCTCTTCCCTCTCGTGCTCTCTATCTCTCATTCTCTCTCTCTCAAATAAATAAATAAAATCTTAAAAAAAAAAAACTGCACACGATCTGGAGAATGGCAGAAGGAAATTTGGACTGTAAAACACAGGCAGAGACTTGATGTTCATGGCTTATTTGGTGATAGGATAGCTGAGTCACGGGATGCTATGCAAGGGTAGGTGTGACAGCTGTCCAAAGGTGCAAAACACTTACCATTGTCCGTAAGGATTTCTTTTTCATATTTCTATCCTTCTTCAGAAGTCTGTATCATTATGTTATCTTGCGGCTTCCTAGAATCCCCAAGCTTACCTAGACCTCTTTTTCTCTCTTTTTTGGGGGGGCAGGGGGGCTTTGTTTTTGTTTTGTTTATTACTTACTTTTTAAATTATTTTTATGTTATGTTAATCACCATACATTACATCATTAGTTTTTAATGTAGTGTCACAGACCTCTTTTTCTTCTATAAACATATACCTCTCATATGTCCTGTTTCCTAAAGGCCTTGCTCTTACCGTGGGTAATATTCAGTTTAATCTACAGCAAAGATAAAGTGATTATGTTATACCTTTCAAATAACTTTTTCCTTAGAATTATGATGCCTCCTCCCCTCCCTGCCTAACTTTGAACAATTTACCTAGAACTTTCTGTCTTGTTTATTCTCTGATCTCAGACATCCTGTACTTCCTTTGGATACAAATAACAAAACTAATATAAACATGAAAACATAATGCCTGCCTTGTTAATAACCACTAGGAAACATAGCTATCAGTTATACTAAAACCCACCTCATGAGCGGGAGATCTGCCAACATGGTAAACATTTACAGCTTCACATCCATGAGGATATAAAAGATCTACCCAAGATTCTCCACATTCATAAGGAAACCTTGAGTTTGTAGGCTAAAGCTTGCCATCAGGGACCTGCAGACAACAAAATCACTTTGAAATTCATAAGATAACCTTCTTGAAAGAAATTTTTCTGCTTAAGTAAACTACAGAACCTAAAGGCAGAGTCTCTTTGACACCAAAAAAAAAAAAAAAAAAAAAATCAAACCTATACTTTCTGGAAACATTTTATGCAGCCATAGTTTCCAAACCCAGTATTAAGACATACAGTCTGTCAAATAATTTTTGTCCATTTCCACTTAAAAGGACCAATATTAGAAATATAACATATATTTCAGTATATCAAAATACTGGAATTTCTGGGCTACTTGGGCGACTTGTGATCACAAGAGGAAAAATATTTTAAATTTGAACTGACCCAGAAAATGTATAGGCATATGTAAATAATAATAAATTGAGATGCACTGAAAGTAATTATTTATCACCTTCTCCATGATTTTCACCACACATAAAAAGGATCACCAACATGGCCTACATTTTAAGGAAAAGATCTCCTGGGATATCAGAATGGTTTGATGGACTTTTAAATCATTTTTAATAATAAAAGAATTCCAAATTGTATGGTCATGTCAAAATTCAATTCAGTGTTATAAAAATAATTATGAACATAAGTAAAAAATTCCACTGCAATCCAAATATAAGAAACAATAAAATGCTACTGGTCCTAAGAATGCCAAGATAAACTTCAATAGGTTCATGATTTAGATTTAGCAACTCTTGTTTTAAAACTAAGAGCGCTCTTTCAATACTTGAAAATTGCTGAGAGGAGGATATATAATGGTGAATAGCAAAATGATCTTACATATTACACTTGGATTAACTTTCATCTTTTTTTCCTATTGTAAAATAACTTTTGCTTCTGTTTCTAAGTTGAACATTAAGTAAGAAATGAAAATCAATAGAGGTTAAACAGTCAATTCATACAATTAATAATGCACCAAGTGAGATAAATCATTTTCTTGGGCTTGTCATATTGCAGAAGTCAGTGCATAGGATTCTAATATTAAAGTGTTTTTAGAGATCTCAGATTTTAAAACACAGTCTGATATATAATCAATAAGTATGTTTCTCAAAATTAATTAATTAATCAGAATTCTCAATCTATAAATAGCTTACAACCATTAGGTATACAATGAATGCAGAATTTTGCTTTTGTATTATTACCACTTTGTGTTGATGGTTGCTACTAATCATGAATCAAAATTAAAATATTCCTTTTTTGCATTTATATGCATTTGCTAAGCATTCTTTCTTTAATTTTATGTAAATGTGAAGTCTGCTGCATATCTTTAGGAGATTTGTTAGCCCAAAAATTAGCTTAAAAATCATCTATAGTTTTGCTTCTGATAAAAATAAGTGCATATTGTTATGTCATATACAAGACTACAAGAGCCATAACTTTATGGTTTGAAGTTCAACAAAGATACATTTTGAAATTAATCAGGTGTGTATTGTTATTTAAAATATAATAATAAGTGATATAAAGGCTCTAGAAACAACTATTAACAATTGTTTTCCTAATAACATGTTCAAAGTGGCAGATATGCATATCATGGTTTGTTTTTGGTTTTTTTTTTTTGCTTTTACTTCAACCAAAAGCTATGCCTAGATTCACCAGTCAAACACATCCTTGCTTACCTCATCAGACTAGTGCCATTGTTTATTAGGAAATGTTTTGAATATTCCTGAGATAGATTTCTAATTACTGCTATCTTATCAAGAATAGAAATCCTGCTATCTCTTTTTCTATCTTATAATTATATTTTGATGTATATAATTGTAAAGATTTTAATGGTGCATATCACTTTTTTGCATGTTCCTCATCTGTAGCTTCTTGTTTGTTTTTGTTGCAGAATTTTGATGCCACAAGGTAGAAGGCAAAATGAAATCTAAAATATCAGATATATAGAAAACATCCTATTTTCAAAATTGTTTTAGAATGGTGGCATCTACATTCATTCATTCCTTCATTCATTCCACAAATATTTATTGAATGCCTACCAAAACCCTGTGCTATGCAGTGGGGAAGCAGTTGTAAACAGGAAATGTATTATACACATTACGAGAAATGTCAAATTGTAAAAAACAAATAAATATTAATAAATACATGAGAAAAAAGAATGTGATAAATGCTATGAAGGAAATAAACATAATTTCATGTTGCAGAGGCAGTATAGTATATTAAATCAGAGCAGAGTCTGGAATCTGACTGTCTAGGATTAAATTCTGACTCCCCACTCATTAGTTAGCCTGAGTTTAACTCTCTATAATATTGGGTTATAATTATAGTACCTACTTCAGAAATATTATTTCACAAAGTTTTGTGAAAATTAAATCTAAATCCATGAATTTTTCATTCTACCTATGACAGAGTTACTGGTATTAGACCTGTCTTTCTACTGTAAACAAATAAAACTGGACAAAATATATGAGGCAACTATTTTCAGGTATTGGATAAAGGTCACAGCAGAACCATGATCCCTGAAAGAAGGGAAATACATATGGTGAGCCCCACAATTTTCTCAGTTTTTTGCTGGGGTTATTTTCCTGCCCTACTTCAGGGAGATGGATATCAAGTTAAATTGCAGTCTCACTGAGCTGAGGAGGCAGAAATTAGAACACTAAGCTGAAAAATAAGCTGTAATTTATAGGGTAAATGGCCAAAGAAGAGGTGGCTGTATGAGGAGATGGGGGCAGAAATCTGCATGAGGATATACTATAGGTTCTTGTCCAATGTGAGGAGTGAGACTCTATGTAGCAGAGATTGCCTGCTACAGGACTAAGTGCTAAGTGGAAATATAAGAGGACCTACAGTGATGGAACGGGTTGGAGTGACAGTCTGAAAAGACCTCACTGAGTACCTCAGGCATTCAGTTGAGACCCCAGAAAGGCCATGCTTCAGGAGTAAGGACCATGACCTCTAGAAAGGGCCACTCCTTAGGATTAAACCAAAAGAGATCTGCCCTAACAAAGACTAAAGCCAAGCATGACAAGAACAAGAGTATACACTATTTGTTTGATAGGAAAAACAAACAAACAAAAAAAATCAACAAGTTCACAGGGATGATGTCATAATCCTGATTCCTTACAAAGTTTCAACCAAAATGTCTGGCATAAAATTAAAAATTAATACACCTGCAGAGAAATAGGTAAATAAGACTCATACTTAAGAAAGTAAACAAGCCATAGAAACAGACACCAAGGTGACTCATATGTTGGAATTGGTAGAGAAAGATTTTCAAGAAGCTATGAAAAATAGGTCCAAGGCCCTTGAAATAAAGATAGTAATAATAACTGAAGAGATGAGAATCTCAACAGAAAAACAGAAACTAAGAAAAGAACCAAATAGAGATTTTAGTATAGATTAATAAAATATCTGAAATTTTGAAATGTACTGGTTGACCTTAACATTAGTATGGAGACTGTTAAAGATTGAAGATGAATTTATAGAAATTACCCAATGTGAGAATGGAAAGAAGAGAGATTTCAAAAAATTAACCAACTGCAGTGACCTGTCGTCAGGGACAGTAGCAGGAAATCTAACATACATGTAATTGAAGTCTCAAAGGGAAAGGAAAGAGAGAATAGGACATTAAAATAATTACTGAAAATTTTCCAAATTTGATTAAAAAAAAGGGATATCCAGTTAGCCCCAACTAGGATAAAAACAAAAAGAACTACATCTAGGAACATCATAATCAAACTCTTGAAAACCCAACAGGAAGGGAAATATTAAAAGCAGCCAAAGGAAAACAATACATTACATACAGGGAACAATGATATAAATAACAGGTGACTTTTAATCAGAAATAATGGAGGCTGGGGTGCCTGAGGAGCTCAGTTGGTTAAGCATCTGCCTTGAGCTCAGGTCATAATCCCAGGGTCCTGGGATCAAGCCCCCCCATTGGGCTCCCTGCTCCACAGGGAACCTACTTCTCCTTCGCCCTCTACCCCTCCCCCTGCTTGTGCTCTCTATCTCTCTGTCTCTCTCTCTCAAATAAATAAACAAAATCTTTAAAAAAAAGAAATAATGGAGGCCAAAATACAATGGGATAACTTTAACTGATGAAAGATAAATTATAAATAATAAGTTTACATATTTTGATGTGAAATATTTGACTACAATACCACAAGGTCTGTGGGAGGGAGCACAAATGGAATTTTACTACTAATATTTTTACATGAGATAGTACAATATTAACTGTAACTAGTCTGTGTTAAATTGAGAATGCATATTATAATCCCAGAGTAAACCTTAAAAGATAGAAAAAGTACAATAGTGAAGTTAAAATTATATACTAAAGATTTACTTAACTAAAAATAAGTCAGAAAGGTGAAAGAGAGGAACAAATAATGAATGGAACACTGGAAGATAATAGCAAGATGGTAGAGTTGAACTAAACTCTATTAATAATGACATTAAATGTACATTGACTAAACATTCCAATTAAAAGGCAAATATTGCCAATCTGGATTAAATCACAACATTCAACTATATGCTATTTACAAAAAGATATAGATCGAGATTAAAAGGAAGAAAAATGATGTACTATACAATAAACATAAAAACTTATTTTTATGTCAGGCTCAGGTATGTTAATATCAGACAAGGCAGAACATAAAGAGTATTACCAGAGATAAAAATAAAACTCAATAAAATTCTGAAAATGTGAAATCTGACAGGGTTTGTTCCCTAACCACAATGGAATATGGTTAATGGAATTATATCAGAAATGATTAATAATAAGATATCTAGAAAATCTCTCCAAATACTTGGAAATTAAACATTTAAATGACACATGGGTCAAAATATAAGAAAATAAAATAACTGATGCAAAGAGAAGTTATTTGGATCTCTGCTTTATCACTTACTAGCTTTGACTTCCACAAGAAATTTAACTTCTCGGGCACCTGGGTGGCTCAGTTGGTTAAGCGACTGCCTTCGGCTCAGGTCATGATCCTGGAGTCCCAGCATCGAGTCCCACATCGGGCTCCCTGCTCAGCGGGGAGTCTGCTTCTCCCTCTGACCCTCCCCCCTCTCATGCTCTCTCTCTATCTCATTCTATCTCTCAAATAAATAAAATCTTAAAAAAAAAGAAATTTAACTTCTCTTTGCATCAGTTTTCTCATCTTTAAATCTAAGTAAACTGCTTAAAGTCCTTCCTGAATCTAAAATATGTCAAATTTGTATTTTATTTCAGTTCCACCACCAATAACAAATGCAGATTATTTTTGATGGTATTTATTAATACCAATAAACTCTATATATGCATCTATGAGACTTATTTTTAAGATACCTTTTGAACCCATCAGAAACTCAATAAAGTAGATAATTTGAAAGCTTCTATGAAAATACAACTCTTAAGTTGTCATATCAACTTTGAGGATAATTAAAATGCTCAGTGGTGATATAAGCTTAAAGCATTACAGACATTTGGAGACAGAGAAAGATGGTAGTGGAGTGGGAGGACCCCAGGCTTGTCTCCTTATATGAACACAGCTAGATAACTATCACATCATCCTAAATACCCCAGAAATTGACCTGAAGACTGACAGAACAAACTCTGCAACTAAAGGGAGAAAAGAAGCCACATCGAAGAAGGTAGGAAGTGCGGAGACATGGTTTAAAGGAGAAACAAATCATGGGTGCTGTGGAGGGGAGGGAGCCATGATCACAGAGAAGGGCAAGAGAGAGAGGAGCACACAGGGGAACACACTAGGAGAATGTTTCCCCAAAGCCATTGGCTTGAAAAATGAGAGGGACTGAATTTCATAAGCTCTAACAACCAGTGGGGCTTAAAGCCCCACATCGGGCTCCCTGCTCGGCAGCGAGTCTGCTTCTCCCTCTAACCCTCCCCTCTCTCATGCTCTCTCTATCTCATTCTCTCTCTCAAATAAATAAATAAATAAAATCTTTAAAGAAAAAAAGAAATAATAACAGAAAACTTTCCTAATCTGGGGAAGGAAACAGATATCCAGGTCCAGGAGGCAAAAGAACTCCCACCAGAATCAACAGAAGCAGGCCAACACCAATTGCAATTAAGCTTGCAAAGTATAATGATAAAAGAAATATCTTAAGGGCGCCTGGGTGGCTCAGGTGGTTAAGCAACTGCCTTCGGCTCAGGTCATGATCCTGGAGTCCGGGATCGAGTCCCGCATCGGGCTCCCTGCTCGGCAAGGAGCCTGCTACTCCCTCCAACCCTCCCCCATCTCATGTACTCTCTCTCTTTTTCTCTCTCTCATTCTCACTCTCTCAAAATAAATAAATAAATCTAAAAAAAAAAAAAGAAATATCTTAAAAGCAGCAAGACAAAAGAAGTCCTTAACTTACAAGGGAAAACCCATAAGGCTAGCTGGATATTTCTCAACAAAAACTCGGCAAGCCAGAAGAGAGTGGCATGATATATTCAAAGTGATGAATGGGAAAAATCTACAGCCAAGAATATTCTATCCAGCAAAGCTATCATTCAGAATAGGAGAGACTAAGAGTTTCCTAGACAAGCAAAAACTAAAGGAGTTCGTGACCACTAAACCAGCCCTGCAAGAAATAATAAAGGGGACTGAGTGCACGGGAGAGACCAAAAGTGACAAAAACAAGAAAGGATCAGAGAAACCTCCAGAAACAATGACAAAACAAGTAATAAGACGGCTCTAAATACATATCTATCAATAATTACTTTGAATGTAAATAAGCTAAACACTCTGATCAAAAGAGATAGGTGTCAGAATGGATAAAACCATCCATTTATAATTGCACCAAAAACAATAAGATATCTAGGAATAAACCTAACCAAAGAGGTGAAAGACCTGTACTCTGAAAATTATAAAACAATGATGAAAGAAATTGAAGATTACACAAAGAAATTGAAAGGCATTCCATGCTTGTGGATTGAAAGAACAAATATTGTTAAAATGTCTATACTACCCAAAACAATCTACACATTTAAGACAATCCTTATCAAAATATGAACAGCATAATCTAGAACTAGAACTTCGCAGAACTAGATCAAACAATCCTAAAATTTGTATGAAACCACAAAAGACCCCAAATAGCCAAAGCAACCTTGGGGGGGGTAGGGAAACAAAGCTTGAGGCATCAAAATTTCGGACTTCAGGTTATATTACAAAGCTATAGCGATCAAAACAGTATGGTACTTGCACAAAAAGAGATACATAGAACAATGGAACAGAATGGAAAATGCAGAAATAAGCCCACAACTATCTGGTCAATTAATCTTCAACAAAGCAGGAAAGAATATCCAGTGGAAAGCAGACTGTCTCTTCAACAAATGGTGTTGGGAAAACTGGACAGCAACATGTAAAAGAATGAAACTGCACCACTTCTTACACCATATGCAAAAATAAATTCAGAATGGATTAAAGACGTAAATGTGAGACCTGGAACCATAGAAATCCTAGAGGAGAACATGGGCAGTAACCTCTTTGAAATTGGCCATAGCAACTTCTTTCTAGGTATATCTCCTGATGCAAAGGAGAAAGAGCAAAAATAAACTATTGGGACTTTATCAAGATAAAAAAAACTTATCCACAGCAAAGGAAACAATCAACAAAACTAAAAGGCAACTTGTGGAATGGGAGAAGATATTTGCAAATAACATATCCAATAAAGGGTTAGTATATATTTTGGATATATATATATAAAGGACTTATAAAACTCAACACCCAAAAAATGAATAATCCAATTTAAAAATGGGCAGAAGACATAAATGGACATTTTTCCAAAGAAGACATCCAGATGGCCAACAGACACATGGAAAGATGCTCAACATCACTCACCATCAGGGAAATGCAAATCAAAATTACAATGTGATATCACCTCACACCTGTCAGAATGGCTAAAAGCAACATAAGAAACAACAGGTGTTGGTGAGGATGTGGAGGAAAGGGAACCTTCTTGCACTGATGGTGGGAATGCAAGCTGGTAAAACCACCATGAAAAACGGAATGGAGTTTCCTCAAAAAATTAAAAATAGAACTACCCTATGATCCAGCAATCACACTACTAGGTATTTACACAAAGAATACAAAAATACTAATTCAAAGAGATACATGCACCCCATGTTTACAGAAGCATTATCTGCAAGAGCCAAATTATGGAAACAGCCCAAGTGTCCATCTATTGATGAATGGATAAAGAAGTGGTATACATATATATACCTGTATACACATATACCATCTACATATACATATGTATATATATATCATAATATCAGCCATAAAAGAATGAAAAAGGGATACATGCACCCCAATGTTTATAGCAGCATTATCTACAATAGCCAAATTATGAAAACAGCCCAAGGTCCATCAACTGATAAAAGGATAAAAAAGAGTATATATATATATATATATATATGTGTATATATATATATATATGTATGTATACACACACACATAAAATATGTATATATTATATATATGGACACTTAGGCTGTTTTCATAATTATATATATAATTTAATATATGTATATATATATATGAACAAATTTCACATATATATATATAGACACACACACCAAGATTGTATATACAATAGATTATTCCTCACCCATAAAAATGAATGAAATCTTGCCATTTTCAACAATGTGGACGAGCTAAAGAGTATAACTGTAAAAGAAAAAGTCAGTCAGAGAAGACAAATACCACATGATTTCACTCATTTGTGGAATTTAAGAAACAAGACAAACAAAGGGGGGAAAAAGAGCGAGAGAGGCAAACCATCAGTTTATTCTCAAAGGGGTTCTCAGGGTTATCAGAGGGGAGCTGAATGGAAGGATGGGTTAAATAGGTGATGGGGATTAGATGGGTTAAATAGGTGATGGGGATTACAGAGTGCATTTTTTGTGATGAGCACCATGTATTATATGGAAGTGTTGAATAACTTGAAACTGATATCACATTGTATGGTAACTGGAATTTAAATAAAAACTTTAAAAAAAAGCATTACAGATATTCAAGAATTTTATTTTTTTTTAAGATTTTATTTATTTATTCATGAGAGACAGAATGAGAGAGAGAGGCAGAGGGAGAAGCAGGCTCCCCACGGAGCAGGGAGCCCGACACGGGATTCTATCCCAGAACCTTGGGATCACGACCTGAGCTGAAGGCAGACACTCAACCGACTGAGCCACCCAGGCACCCAAGAATTTTAAAATGAACTTACTCATAGTAGAAGAAACAGAAATTTTGCAAATTTCTTACAGATTTCATGAAATGAGATATTTTAAATATAGCACTTTCTTCTTTACCATAATTGAACATTCAAAATTTGGCCAAGAGTGACATCAGCAAGATAGCAGAACTGAAGTTTCCCAGTTTGTATCCCCTTTCAACAACAATAATTTATCAGCCATCCACAGAGAGAAGTGCCTTTGCAGGAGCTTTGGGATCTAGGTAGGAGATTGTGTACCCTGGTGGGGCAAAAGACCAGGAACTGTCTTGATAAGGCAGGCCCACACCAAGGAGGATGACTCACCTTATAGTGATTCCAGGTACAGACTTGGAAACAGCTCTGATCCCTTGATCCTGCCACTAGCACACCAAGGGACTTAGGAGAAGTCATGCCTGCCTGTGCCTCAGGTAACGGGCCCAGCGAAGTGACTTGAACCCAGCTTCAGTCCCTCTTCATCACAGTCCCTACAAGTCCATCCAAGAATCTGGTGGGAGACATGACAAGTCATGCCTCCAGAGCCAAAACAATAGACCTCAGTCCAGGCTATGAACTCTGAAGGAACCCTGGGACTTATTTCCAGCTCCTGCCACCAAAAGTCTGGAGCCAGCCTGCCTGCACAAAGACCCACCTAGTGACCCAGCAGGAGCCCTCCCAGGGACCTGGGAGGAGCAAGATCTATCCACATACCTGGTAACAGGCACTGTCTGAAGACCCATTTGCAGACCCTGAAGTAGACCCTTGTCCCAGCCTCAGCTGTACTAAGCAAGGTCCTAGAGGCAGGAACCAGATGTAATCCACCCCCACCTAGGTCCCTCGAACAGGCCCACCAACTGCAGATCCCAGTATGGATGCAGCAACAGCCAAGTGACCTGGCTCCAACTTATGTCAGCTCCAATTCCAGAGGTAGTCCCATCAGCCTGGAAAACCTATAGGAGCCAACATTGGAGCATGTAAATATTGAAAGCAAATATTAACAGAACTGAAGGAAGGAATAGACAGATATACAATAATAATAGGGGACTTTGATACCCCTCTCTCAATAAATGGATAAATCATCCAGGCAGAAAATCAATAAGGAAAAACAGACTTGAATAACACTACAGACAAATGGACCTAACAAATATATGCAGGGGCCCTCTGGCTATACCCCAGCTAAGGCAGAGCAGCAGTAGCTAAATAAAAAAAATATATGTATATATACAGAATATTCCATCCAAAAGTACCAGAATGCACATCCTTTCCAAGTCCACATGGAACATTTTCCAGGATCATAAATAGAGCCACAAAGTAAGTCTTAACAAATTTGAAAAGATTGAAACCATGCCAAATATCTTTTCTGACCACAATGGTATAAAACTAGAAATAATAAAAGGAGGAATATTAGGAAATTTACAAATACATGCAAATTAAACAACATACTCCTGAAAATCCAATGGGTCAAAGAAAAAGTCAGGTATCTTGAGACAAACAAAGATGAGAACACAACATACCAAAACTTATGGGATCCAACAAAAGCAGTTCTAAGAGGGAAGATTATAGAGATAAACGCCTACATTAAGAAAAAAAGGAAGATGTTAAATAAACAACTTAACTTTATACCTCAAGGAATTTGAAAAAGAAAAACAAACTAAACCTAGAGTTAGTAGAAAAAAGGAAAGAATAAAGATTAGAACAAAAATAAATGAATTGTAGACTAGAAAAACAATAGAAAAAATCAACAAAATTAGGAGTTGGTGTTTTGAAAAGATAAACAATATTAGCAAACTTTAGATAGACTAAGAAAAGAAGAGAGGACTCAAATAAAATTATAAATGAAAGAGAAGACACTACAGCTTATACCACAGAAATACAAAGGATTATAAAAGAATACCATGAACAATTGTACACCAAAAATTCAATAACCCAGAAGACTTGAACAAATTCATAAAAAATGTACAATCTGCCAAGACAGAATTATTAAGAAGTAGAAAATCTGAACAGACCTATAAGTGTGGAAATTGAAGCAACAATCAAAAGCCTCTTATCAAAAAAAAGGCCAGGACCAGATGGCTTCACTGGTGAATTACACCAAACTTTAAAAGAATTAACTCTATCCAGTCCTCAAACTCTTCCAAGAAATAGAAGAGAATAAAATACTTCCAAACTAATTTTACAAGGCCAACATTATTCTGATACCAAAGCCAAATAAGAACACTACAAGAAGTAACACTACAAGAAGTGAAAATTACATTCCAATATCCTTGATGAACATTGACAAAAAAATCCTCAGCAAAATACTAATAAACTTAATTCTACAGCATATTAAAAAGATCGTGCATGGTGATTAAGTGGGATATATTCCTGAGATGCAAGGATGTTTCAACATATGCAAACGAAAAAACGTAATACATCACCTTAACAAAATAAGATAAAAATCATATGATTATCTGAATAGATGCAGAAAAAGCATTGGCAAAATTCAAAAGCCTGATGATAAAAAAAAAAAAATACCTCTCAACAAATTAGGTAAAGAAGAAATGTGACCTCAATATAATCAAGGCCATATATGACAAGCCCACAGCTAACATCATATTCAATGGTGAAAAGCTGAAAGCTTTTCCTCTAAGACCAGGAACAAGACCGCGATGCTCACTCTCACCACTCATATTCAACATAATACTGGAAGCCCTAGCCAGAGCAATTAGGCAAGAAAGATAAATTAAAGGCATTCAAATGGGAAAGGAAGAAGTTAAATTGTCTCTATTTGCAGATGGTGTGATCTTATGTAGAGAAACCCTAGAGATTCCATCAAGAAACTATTAGAACTAATAAATAAATTAGGTAAAGTTGTAGAAAACAAAATCAACATACAAGAATCATTTGCATCTTTATATGCTAACAATAAATTATCTGAAAAATACATTAAGAAAACAGTCCTATTTATAATAGCATCAAATATAATAAAATATTACTTAGGCATAAATTTAATCAAGAAGATGAATGACCTGTACACTAAAAAGTGTAAGATATTAATGAAAGATAAAAGATACAAATAAATGAAAAAATATCTTGCATTCATGGATTAGAAGAATTAATATTGTTAAAATATTCATACTACCCAAAGCAATCTGTAGTTTTAGTGCAATCACTATGAAAACTCCAATGGCATTTTTCACAGAAGTAGGAAAAGAAATCCTAAAATTCATATGGAATCACAGAAAACCCTAACTAGCCAGAGAAATCTTGAGAAAGAACAAAGCTGGAGGCATTGCATTTCCTGATTTCAAATTATATTACAAAGTTAACAAAGAAATGATATTGGCATATAAACAGACACATAGATCAATAGAACAGAGCAGACAGACAGCCCAGAAATGAACCCACACATATATGAAAAGTGAATCTCTGACAAGGATGCCAAGAATATACAACGGGGAGAGGACAGTCTCGTCAATAAATGATGCTGAGAAAACTGGATATCCACATGCAAAAGAATGAAATTAGACCCTTATACCATTTACGAAAACCAACTCAAAATGGATTAAAGACTTAAAAATAAGGTCTGAAAGCATAAAAGTCCTAGAAGAAAATGTAGGGGAAAAGCTCCTTGACGTTGGTCTTGGCATTGATTTTTTGGATATGACACCGAAAGCATAAGCAACAAAAGCAAAAGTAAACAAGCGGAACTATGTCAAATTAAAAAGCTCCACACCAGGGGCACTTGGGTGGCTTAGCCAGCTAAGTGTCTGCCTTCTGCTCGGATCATGATCTCCGGGTCCTGGGATCTAGCTCCCCGAGCCACGAGCACCCGTCTCCTCCCATCCCTGTTGCCCCACCCCCCACCCCACCCCCGCCCCACCCCCCACCCCACCCCCGCCCCACCCCGCCCCACCCCGCCCCGCCCCGCATCAGGCTCCCTGCTCAGTGGGGAGCCTGCTTCTCCCTCTCCCTCTGCCCCTCCCCTCTGCTTGTGCACTCGCTCTCTCATGCTCTCTCAAATAAATAAAATCTTAAACAAAAAACCTAAACACCTCTACTTAACACAGAAATAATACACATACACCAGAAAGCTCCACCCAGCAAAGGAAACAATGAACAAAAAGAAAAGGCAACCTATGGAATGGTAGAAAATATTTTCAAACTATATGTTTGATAAGGGGTTAATATCCAAAATATATAAGGGACTCTGACAAGTCAAAAGCAAAAATATAAAAAAAAAAAAAACAGATTAAAATATTGGCAAAAGACCCAGATAGTTGTTTTTCCAAAAAAGACATACAAATGGCCAAGAGAATAGGTCTCAACATTACTAATCATCAGGGAAATGTATATCAAAACAATGAAATATCACCTCATACCTATTAGGATGGCTACTAACAAAAAGACAAGAGATAACAATCGTTGCCAAGGATATGGACAAAAGGGAACCCCTGTGCGCTGTTGATGGGAATGTAAACTGGTATAGCCATTTTAGAAAACAGTATAGAGAGCCCTCAAAAATTAAAAATAGAACTACCATATGATCCAGCAATCCCACTACTGATTATATATCCAAAGAAATAAAGTCAGTGTCTTGAAAGGATATCTGCATTTCCATGTTCATTGCAACATTTTTCATGATTTTCAAGATATGGAAACAATCTGAATGTCTGTTGATGGATGAATGGATAAAGAAAATGTAATGTGTATACACACACACATGCCCAGTGGAATATAATTCAGCCATAAAATGCAGGAAATCTTGCTATTTGTGACAACATGAATGAACCTGGAGAATATTATGCTAAGTGAGATAAGCCACACACAGAAAGAAAAATACTGTATGATCTCACTTATATGTGAAATCTAAAAAAGTCTAACTTCATATAACCAGAGAGTAGAATGGTGATTGCCAGGGCCTGGGAGGTAGGGGAAATGAGGAGATGTTGGTCAAAGAGTACAAACTTTCAGTTACAAGATGAATAAGTTCTGGGAATCTAACATAAAGCATGATGACTATAGTTAATAACACTGTATTGTATACTTGGATTTTGCTATGAGAATAACTCATAAGTGTTTTCACTACCACCACCCCAAAAAAGTAACCATGTGAGGTAATAATGCATTAGTAATTTCACAATGTGTGCATTATCAAACCATCACATTTTGCACCTTAAATATATACAATTTTTGTCAAATAATCCTTAATAAAACTAGGGAAAAATTAAAACAAAAATTGACAAGCAATAAATAAATAAAGTTTGGCCATTAAATTCAATAGTTCAATAGCTTTAGGTAAGACAAAGTAATTCTCACAATCTTAGATGAACTTAAACAAATGGGAGTATCGCTGGTGCCAGTTTCTTAATATGAAAAAATCTGTAGGCTACCAAGTATCCGTGTTGATACTACTTGTACGGATAATAACAGGAACACAAAAGAAAAGAAGTTTGATCTACATGAATATATATAACCCTGGGTACCTCACAGTTTCTTGCTTTGAGAAAACATATGGGTAAGTGTTTTGAAGACATTGCCATTCATTTCAAAAAAACGTTACTTCTTAATCTCAGGAAACAAACTGAGGGTTGCTGGAGTGGTGGGGGGTGGGAGGGATGGGGTGGCTGGGTGATAGACATTAGGGAGGGTATGTGCTATGGTGAGCGCTGTGAATTGTGTAAGGCTGTTGAATCACAGACCTGTACCTCTGAAACAAGTAACACATTATATGTTAAAAAAAAAAAAGGAGAAGATAGTAGGAAGGGAAAAATGAAAGGGGGGAAATCGGAGGGGGAGACGAACCATGAGAGACTATGGACTCTGAGAAACAAACTGAGGGTTCTAGAGGGGAGGGGGGTGGGGGGGGATGGGTTAGCCTGGTGGTAAGTATTAAAGAGGGCACGTACTGAATAGAGCAGTGGGTGTTATACGCAAACAATGAATCATGGAACACTACATCAAAAACTAATGATGTAATGTATGGTGATTAACATAAGATAAAAAAAAAGACATTACAGTATCCATACTCATTTTTCTCAACTCTTAGAGAGTCTTGAGCTAAAAAATCTGTTTCCCCCTAGTTCTATCCTTCAATAATCCCTTGATTACTGGTTATTCCTTCCAATTGAATGAAATTAGCACAATCTGTATGTGTCTGTGTGACCATGTATGCATGTATGTTTATATGAGTTTATGAGTATGAAGAAAACAAAGGGAAATCATGACTTAAGGACACCTTGTTAGACCTTTTGTAAGTTAGGCACTTTGGCTCTTCAAGAAGTTAGGCATATTAAAAATACCGTACGGATCATTAGCACCTTTATGTCTCTTGCTATTTTATCCCCACAAAAATATATTTACCTGTAAAAAAGGATACTTCCACTGAAGAGTACATGAAACATAACTCTAAAAGAATATAAAACATTCTAATTTCTGTGGAAGAGCAAAGTGTTCCCTGTCCCATTCTGCAGGGAACAACCAGAATACCTTTCTGCAGTGTAAAATTGACCGCATAAGAAATAGCTCTCAAGCAGGAATGAGAACAAGTATTTACTGAACATCTACCACATAGCAGGTATGGTTAGGTACTTCATATGCTCTCTCAGTTAATTCTTCCAATAACTTCCCAAGTTTTCCTTACTACCATTTTATAGATGAAGGAACCACCTCCCAGCAAACTTATGACAATATGGTAATTTTTCTTTCTCCTAAAAATTCTAATTGTCATCTCATTTCAGCTTGAAAATAATGAAAATCATAGTATCTTTAAAATCTGGAGGGATTTCCATGCAGACTGAGATAGCAGTGGGATGTAGTGGTCATTGTCCCTGAAATCATAAAATATAAGTTCACCTACCACTTGTCTGATTGGTTTGAAAAAGCCTTGCTTTCCGCATATGTGATTTGTGGATAATAATATTTAGCAAGTCTACTGTATAATATTGATGCAACACAGCTTTTAAATCGCAAGACTCCTAACATACATTATCACCGCTTTTTTTTCTTCTTTTTACCTGAAGCCCTGCCTCTTCATTGTGATTATCACAGGAATTAATAAAATTGTCTTGAAAGATAAACACATAAACCTATTTGTGTTAAAAAAAATTTAAGTGAAAAGAAAGATAATCAAGTTTAAAGCAAATAAATTCCAGAAAATAATTAATATGGTCATATATTTTATCCAAGAAATATATATGTGTAAGTGTCTAAGAGTCATTATTTGCTTATCTTAATAACAATACAAGAAACACACCCTGATGGCTCAGACATCTTATTTGAAGTTTCTTTTCCGAAGGAGAAATACGAGAAGCAGGGAGAGAAGAGGAAGAAAGGGGGAGAGAAAGGGGAAAAGAGAGGAGGGGGAAAAGGAAAAGAAGAAGAGAAGGAAGAAAAAGAAGGAGGAGGAGAGGGAGCAGGACAAGAAGAGGAGGAAAGGGAAGGGAAGGGCTAGGAGATGGAGAGGAAGAGGAGGGGAGGCGAAGGAGAGGAAAGAAGAAGGTGGGGGAGGGGGAAGAGGAGCTAGAGAGGAGAGGACGGAGAAGGAGCGAGCAACGACTGTGTCTGATCAGAGAGGAGACTTCAAGACATAGCGAAGGCACAAAACAGATTGACCCTCTCTTGAGTTTTCAATAATAGGTTCTGCAGCTGGGTCTGATTTCTTGAGCTGCTTGTCCAAGTTGCAAAAGATATAACAAAAGGATTTTATTCTATTTATATGAAACATATTCACAACCTTTTATGCTTAATTTTTTTATTATAACAGATCTTACAATAGATTAATTACAATGACCCTGCCTTCAGCATTCCTGTATCACTTCCATTACACTTTACCATTTCTCCCGCGGCTCTTCATCCAGACAGGTCATCGTCTACCCTTCTATTCAAGTTGACTGCATTTTAGTTTATAATCATCCTGCTTGACGTTTTGTGTCTCATCCTAGGTTCCACTCCTTCTCTTCTAATAATTTAGCCTAGTCTCAACTCTGGAATCAGTATCCATTTGGCTTTTATCTTTCCTTTCCATTTACTCACTGATATAGAAATGGTTCATAAATGAGGAAGCAGTATATTAATGTAATGGAGCAGTATTCTTATGCAACAATGCATCTGCCTGTCAGGACCTTTCTTTAGAATGTGAATCTACCAGTTATTACTGGTTTGTTACCCTACTTTTGACTTCCATGTGGTTCCTGGAAAACAGATCAGGGTGCTAATGCACAATTCCCATTCTGAGTACTGCCTCAGGAAACGTTCATTTTGGTCCTTGAAACTGGCAAAAGGGCTGCACGACTTCTGGTTGGGTTTATTCTGTTATTTTAAAATGATTCTTTTATATTTGTTTCCCATTTTCTAATACACCAGCTCTAAAATCCATTCTGAAGGAAAGAACAAGTCATTTGGCCTTTCTGCAACTTCTTCCTCAGTAAATTCTCACTGGGATATTAAAAGCAGCCACGTACTTAAAATTTTGAAATGTTTAAAACATGTAATTGGTGTGGCTTGTGAAGTATGATTAATGAAAACAGAAGAGATATGTTTGTTTCTACTTCCTGCAAGGTCAATTGATTTTTTTAATAATTCTAGATTTTCAAGGATTAATTTTGCAATTATAAATAAAGTAGAAGAACTGTAAGTTTTCTTGTAATGTAGTGAAAGAAGTTTCAACAATCAAAGGCCTTGATTTGAATCCTTGCAACATCACTACCTAGCCTTGATTCATAAAGCACTTAATTTCTCTTTGTCTGTTTCTCTGCATTCTTCAGCATCTCTGAATGAGGGGTAATGACTATATCTTCCTCAATACTTGTGAAGGTGGTCAAATGACACTATAGGTATATGTGTTTTAAAAAATGGAAAATTTTTGTGCAAATCCTAGCCTTAAGGTCACCATTGTGTTTTATTTCAAACATATCAGCTGACGAGCCTGAAATTTTACAAGTACAGAATTCACAAACTTCTTTTCATGAGTACCTTTGCTCTGTTTAACACAGTGAGTGGTCAGTCCATCTAATGCTCACCAACAAAGTGAAAACCATTTTGATGCTCCCCATTGGGACATAATTGTTTTTAGCTTCCTAGTTTGATGTCTCTATACACAAAAATTTCCAGACAAGTAGTTAGAATATGAAGTAAGTCAAGGGGCACCTGGATAGTTCAGTCAGTTAAGCATCTGACTCTTGATTTCTGCTCAGGTTATGATCTCAGGATCCTGGGATAAAGCCCCACATCAG
Source organism: Eumetopias jubatus (assembly GCF_037043125.1). Lineage (NCBI taxonomy): Eukaryota > Metazoa > Chordata > Mammalia > Carnivora > Otariidae > Eumetopias > Eumetopias jubatus. The sequence goes on from NW_028274807.1 coordinate 91,458,887, forward strand.
GCTCTGCACAGGGAGTCTGCTTAAGGATTTCTCTCCCTCTCCCCCTGTCTCTCCCCTCTCTCTACAATAAATAAATAAATCTTAAAAAAAAAAAGAAAGAAAAAAAGAAAAGAAAATGAAGTAAGTCCAGACCAGAACTAAAATTGAGGAAGTCTATGGGGTGCCTGGTGGCTCAGTCAGTTAAGCATCTGCCTTCGCTCAGGTCATGATCCCCAGGTCCTGGGATCGAGCCCCACGTCTGGCTCCCTGCTCAGTGGAGAGCCTGCTTCTCCCTCTCTCTCTGCCTGCTGCTCCGCCTACTTGTGCTTTTTCTCTGTGTGTCAAATAAATAAATAAAGTCTTTAAAAAATAAAATAAAATAAAATAAAATAAAATTGAGGAAGTCTAAGAAAACACAAGGAACGGATGAATATTGAATGTCCAAAAATGTTAAAATTAACTTTGAGGAAAACTGGAGGACTACCCACATTTCCAAATTTAATGAGCACAATTTTAAGAAATTAAAGCTTATTCCCATAAATCTGCCTTACCCAGGCGAAACTGTAAAATTGATATTTGTGTCTTATTCTTGAAGCAACTGTCCTTGACGTTTTCCCACCATTTCAGTCCTAAGGATCTTTTCTGGGATATTTGGCCTGGAGAAGTCACTATATAGGCTATTCCATGTAAGGCCAGAAGTTGCAAGAGACAGACTTGGGGCAGACCAGTTTTTACTGGAACAGGTAAAAAACATGGCCTAGATGCCAACCCCTATTCATTTCATAGCTTTTGCCAGCATGTGTTTGAAATTTTAAATTTTCTCTTTGCTTCTTTTCCAGATAGAAATCTCTTGTTGAGTGTGCCTGACTTGTTCTGACTCTATTAGTTTATCTTAGAAGAGCTGACTACCTTATAAATATAAGTACCAGTCTAGTATCCATTTTACTTTTCACAATTCAGGAACATGTATTTCATGGATGTGGACATTGTATATCACTGACAACATAATGTTAGCCTCAAATAACATTTTACAAATCCTGGAGTTATACTATTACTGCTATATTTACCTAAATTCTCCCTCATTCCCTCATCCGTTGCTATGGCAAATATTCCTTCTGTTTATCCTCTCTCAGCCCTGTGACCTATGTTCCTTTTTCTTAGAAGCCTGAAAAGCAACCATATGTTAAGTTATAACATCTTTAATTTGAGAAGAAATGTCTCCTTGATGGTGCTGTCTATAACTTTGCTTACAGGTTACAGCTGTCACATACAATTCCTTTGAATCTTCCTCACTGGAAGAAATGCAGACCACATGCCTTTCCTAGGTTACCTGAAGCAAAATAATTTTCTAATTGGATATAAATGTTCCTATGATATTATCAATTATTAAGGTTTTGTAAGCAAATACAACTTTTACACAAGACAGTTAATTTACACAAGACAGCTAATTTCACACAAATAGTATTTGCTATTTTTGTGGTGTTTTACAAAAGATTAGCAGATGAAAGAAATCTAATATATAACTTCACTATTTAGTTAATTTTAATCTGTTTGTTTTTTCAGACTTTTAGTTCCTGTAAGACTCTTGTAGAACCTGTTCAACAGATACAGTTTCTGAGAAAGTAGTTTTGGTTTTTGTGGAAAGAAAATAATGTAAGAATGACATTGAGATGTCAAATGTATGTACCCCAAAAAAGGAGACAGAGGTATTTTTGGTTTTAAAAAACAGGGTAAAAGGATGGTGTGATATAGTGCAAATTATTAAGCAAGTATGTCCCATATGCCTCTTCTTTGTTCTTATAGGTAGAGCCTTCATACAAATTTTGACTATTTGCTTATACAGTAGTCCTCAAGCTGGTCTTATGAACCGTTCTATTTATAACATTATTGAAGATCCCAAAGACCTTTTGATAGTTTCTTTTTTTTAAAGATTTTATTTATTTATCTGACAGAGAAAGAGGGAGAGATAGAGCACAAGTAGGGGGAGAAGCAGGGAGAAGGCAGAGGGAGAGGGAGAAGCAGGCTCCCTGCTCAGCAGGGAGCCTGATGTCCTGATGCGGGGGATCCATCCCAGGGCTCTGGGATCATGACCAGAGCCAAAGGCAGACGCTTAACTGACTGAGCCTCCCAGGCGCCCTGACAAATGATAGTTTCTTAAAGATTAATTATAATGTAGATTCTGGAACCATTATCAATCAACTTGTGCTCTGTTACATTGAAAGCCGTTGGTTTTTCTTACACTTTGAATGGATTGTTATGAGTTAGTAATATCATACATTGGTTATTTGGAAAACAATGAATTATTTGCAGATTTCTATTATGCAAATTTCTATCATGCAGTAGTAAATTTCTTAAATTGCACATGTTAGTATCACCAATCATCAGGTCTTCAAGCATTGGGTGGCTGTCAAGCTCATAGTGACAGATATAAGTTTTCTAAAATTCTAATTTTTGCTCAAAAGCTCAAACTTCTATCACTGGCAATAAATACTGTCAGTTGTGTTCCTTTAAGTGACAGGCACACTTATTTCATTTTAAAAAAAGTCTGCCAAACTCGAAGTCTGATAATCAGTTTGTTAGTTGTTCTTCCATGTAAAAATGGTGTTCCCTGGTAACAGCAGTTAAGTCGGCTCACAAATGCGTACAATGGCCCAAGTACTTTCTGTCAAGACAGTCAGCATATTTTGTTATGCAAGAGAGGAGTGCTTTATGCATGTATCCTGTCTCATCATGCCAAATATTAAAAAGAAATGCACTCAAGGGTTGAGATTTATCATTTTTCTGGGGGGACAAGTACATACAATGGTGAAGAATACACTCAGTGAATACTAGAGCAGTTTGATATCAATGATTTGATTCCTGCAGTTTTGCCCACTATGGCTTTTGCAACACTAGTACAAATGTCAACATAGTGATAAAGGAAAATCATATCTAAATATTATTATGAAAATAATAATAATAATATTGTGAGAGCCCCCAAAGGGCTGAAGGGTCCTTGGGAATCTGTAGGCCACACTTTGAGAATCACTATACTAGTTCATAGCATCCTTAGTATCCTCCCAGCTTTTGTAACTCTTATCTTCCTTCAGGATAGTTGCCGTGACTGTCTCCTTAAAACATGTTTCCATCATGTGCTTGCTTAGTAATCTGTGAAGCATTGTTAATTTCTTCCATAAAATTAGAAATCCTTTAACTAATGAACAGATCCTTAATAGGCTCCTGCCTTTCTCTATGGTCAATTTATTACTTTAGTCAAGCAAATTTACATGGCAGTTTTTAATATTCTCTATCACCAAGTCATTTGGGGGGGGGGCCACTCTTCCAATTTGGATTTTCTACCTTTTTTTCTCTAAATGTGACCATTTTCTTTACAATAAATGTGACCATTTTAACATGCAACTCAAAACTCACTTCCTCCTTACTTCTTTCCAAGTTTTACATTTTCCTGTCATTGCAGACCCTTTGCCCAAGCCTTGTTTTTCCACTTTTTTTGATATACATCCACCAATTAACTGTTTCAAGTTTCAGTTCATTTATTGTTGGTTATATAAGTCTCTATATAATTTTTCACAATTGGGCTAAAACTTTCATTTGGGGGCTAGTTGCTTAGTATCTAACATAATTTTTAAACAAAAGGAGCATGATACATGCTGTTGTCATTACCTTCACAGAAAGGCAGCACTTTTAAAGATATCTGGAAAATTTATTCTTTCCAAAGTAATGTGCTATGACACATTATTTGGTACAAGTCACAACAGGTTGCAACTCTATACTTTGAGTCAAAGCAAATAGAATATAAAAATAGGATATTTGTCGATAAAGAAAGAAGTAATAAACACATTAGAAAATCCCTTTGTATTTCAAAGAGAAACCATTAACATTCTTATTTATACTATTAGTAATTAGTAGACTTCCCTAATTGGAGTCACTTTCAGTAATGGTAATTTGGTCCATAACTAAGCATTGAATCCAACATTGAGAGCTTTTCCCATAATCAAAGTCCATATCCAATTCAAATTTTGGCTTTAATCTAGGGATTTAGTCAGGATGGACACTCTATACATAAATACAGTGCCCATTGTAGTATGATCCCACTAATTTTCTTAATTCAACAAAGAGAAATCATGGACAATTGCCAGAAGTCCAATTGCTTCATAAAGCATAAGTGTTACATTAATATTTCTCCTTTGATGTGGGAGCTACAGGGGGCTTTATAGTAGGTAAAATATTGTTACCTGGATGTCATTTATTAGTCTCCAAACCAAAAATCATGATGTTAATATAAATGATATTAATACCTGATAAAATACAAATGGCTTTGATTCTATCAAAAAGTCCCTTTTAATTCTCAGATTCTAAAAGAAATAAGCATCCCATTTCATTATCCAGTGAAACTATATAGTAGAAGCCACTATAATTTATTTAAGTTCGTTTTAAAGATTCTTACATAATTGCCAGTTGAAGGCAGCATAAAAAAATAATAAAATGCAGGCAGACATTTATTTCCATACAATAGGGCTACTCAAAATCTTAGTTTAAGTATGTATTTACCTTTCTGGCTCTTTAGAACCTATGCAATGTCTGGAACATGGTTTATACTCAATAATTATTGCTGAATGAATCATAAGTAATTTCTAGTAGGTTAGAACAGAAGAGAATTTATTAATTGTACTTTTCAAAGTACTCATTCTAAAATGCATCCCACCCAAGCAACACAGAGAATAGAAAAATACATGTGATATTTATCACGCTGTTCCTAAACCAACAACACCTCTGCTCCACCCTCTCCCCCTCAATATTACACAGACAGATGAATAGAGCCTTACATCTACATCTTTGTCTCTGAATCTTGATAGCTTTTCTACAAGAGAGTTGATAGCCAACATTTGGTTCACAGACCTTAAAGAAAAGATAATAGGGCCAACACTGTATTATTTTTAAGAGAAAATGTCAAGAACAAAAAATGAAAATGTCAAAAGATAGGTTGATATACTGTATTACTCAAAGACGTTTTTGTTGGGAGAGCTGACCAAGTGATTTACTAACAGCTTTTATTGGACAGTCTTTGGATTACAATGTAGATGAAAAATAAATGGGAATCCATTTCATGCTTACTCTATCCAGGCATTTGACAGATGGAGAAAAAAATAGGAAGACACAATTAGAGTCTACAAAAATGTGGAATTTTTTTCAGGTTTTAAAATTATGAAAAATAATTCTGTACTGCAAATTTTTTTCAGAGGGCTTACTTATCTATCTTTATCTTTATATCCTTTAATTACATAAACTGCCTTTCATTACTGATCATATCTGCATACAGGTAGAGGTTATGAAATTGTGTAAATCTGATGTTCAACTGGGATGTAAGTGCGAAAGTCAGTAGAGGGGGCCCTTGGTATAGTCAGTTCATAATAGATGTGGATCTCATTGGTGAATCTTAGATATCTAAGATTAGGTTCTCTTGTGGCTCCTGAGGAAGAATTTGTTCGCTCAGTAGCATTTTAATCCATAAATGTTCACTGAGTGTCCATTATGTGTCAGGAATTTTCTAGGTGTGTACATAGAAAGATAAACAATGTTGGTGAGCATTATTACTTCCCATTATGGAGATGTCTCCAATGGATACAAAGTAAAAACATAAAAGAAATGTAGAGAAAAATAAATATTCTCCATTGCTCAAAAAGGCATATTACTGCACACTTATAAAGATCTACTAGGATGTCATACTTACTTTTGATGATTATTTGATGTATGTTAACCAATGATATTTATGTTGATGAAGAATATGGAGGGCTAAAAACCTTAGGAGACCTCCTTTTAAAGGTTCCTATTTCTTGGTATTAATGACCCATTAAATTTATTATTTGCATCCCATAATCTTCATTCTATTTTTCTAAGTGAGGAAATCTCATACTGAAATTCTAAAGTAAAATATACTTAAACATAGATCCTCATCATTCTTTAATGTATGTTTATTATTAATTCTATAAAGAAGACAGACAATATATCTCCCTTCTGACTATATGTTTTTCAATACTGTTACAATATAGCAAAATTTTCAAGTATTTATCCCACTGACTTTTGGTCATGTCAAGAAATAAAGTGTTGCTCACTTGAGTAATTTAATATTTTCCACATATAATTAATGGTAATTTGAGCTGCAAAACATCAGGGATAATGTGTAAGTTAGTCCCCTGTTCGTCTTCTCTAAACTTTTTTTCTGTTGTACGTGTACATGCGGGGATTTCAAAAAATAATTTAAGAATGATTTCTTATTGTTTTCCTAAAGAGTTAGATTTTACTTTCATGCTTTTGCAGAAACATACTTTGCTACTGTTTTGGCAGAGATATATGATTTGCTTGACAATAATCTACTGTAATTTTCTTATTTCAAAAACCAATGCCTTTAATTCTGATTTTATGTTCTAATCTTTATAAAGTAGTTCATTTCTCCCACAAAATGTTAAACTGGGTCATTCCATTGTCCTAACTTGCTTATCAATGTGAAATATTTCAAATAGTACACGGACTTCTCAATTCTTCTCAGTAAGTTATGGACTGTTTTACTTTATTTTAGCTTGTAATTGTTTTTTTACTTTTTTAAATTTTTTTGTTTTTGTAAAATGTTTTTTCTCCATTTATTTTTTATTTAAATTCAAATAGCCAACATACAGTGCATCACTAGTTCTTGATGTCATTTTTTGCAGCGAACCAAGTGACCAAATAAGACATAATCACTAAGATTTCACTGAATCCTTATGTGATGACAACACAATTGCATACCTTCTCTTTATAGTCCCATTTTTTTCCACCTACTCTAGAATTTAGGTTACTAGATTGAGATTTAGTATTAAGACAACAGCCATGTTGAAAGAAACTCTAAGAAGCAACCATATAGATCCCTTACTGATTTGTCTGTAAATCTGCTACTGAGGACACAGATTGTTACATTATAGGGCATCTTTGAATAAAGTGATCTCTCTGATTATACTATAAGAAATATTTGAATTGAGCAACTGGCTTGTTTAAAACAAACTATAAATCCCACTTTCCATTAGCTACCAGCAAACCAAGAAAAAAAAAAAAAACAAGATGTAGTCCATCCCAATCAAACTCATAAGATCTTATGATATACTTTGTGTACTGACTTCATCCAGGCTTCATCTGAACATCCTATTTTTAATATTGCTTTCCCTGTTGAGTTTTGTTTTTGTTTTATTTTCAATTGTGCTAAGACACATGTACCATAAAATTTACCATCTTACCCATTCTTTAAGTGTACGGTAAGTACATTCACATTGCAATAGTGTTAGGTACATTCACATTGCTATAGTGTTAAGTACATTCACATTGCTATAGTGTTAAGTACATTCACATTGCTATACAGTCTATCTCCAGAACTGTTTTCATCTTGCAAAACTAAACTTCTGTTCTATTAAACAACAACTTTGCATTTCCCTTTCACCTCAGCCCCTAGCAACCATCATTCTACTTTCTCTCTCTATGAATTTATCTACCCTAGGTACCACATATAAATACTTGCCTTTTTGTGATTGGCTTATTTAACTTAGCATAATATCCTGAAGGTTCATCCATGTTGTAGCATGTGTAAGAATTCCCTTTCTGTTTAAGGCTGAATAGTATTCCATTGTATGCATATACTACATTGTGTATATCCACTCATCTATTGATGGACACAGGTTGCTTCCACATTTTGGCTATTGTAAGTAATATTGCTATGAATGTGGGGGTACATCTTTGAAACCCTGTTTTCAATTCTTTGGGGTATATACACAGAAGTGGATTTGCCAGATCGTATAGTAATTCTATTTTTAATTTCTTGGAGAACTGCCATACTGTTTTCCATAGAAGCTGCACCATTTCATATTCCCACAAACCATGTACAAGAGTTCCAATTCTCCACATCCTTGTCAACACTTAACTATTTTCTGGTTTTTTGACAGTAGCCATTCTAATGAGTGTGAGATACTATCTCATTGTGGGTTTGATTTGCATTTCCTTAATGATTAGTGATGTTGAGCATCTTTTCATATGCTTATTGACCATGTTTATATCTTCTTTGGAGAAATGTCTATTCAAGTCTTTTGCCCTTCTTTAAATTGGGTTCTTTGTTTTTTCATTGTTGAATTATAGGAGCTCCTTATATATTCTGGAAATTAACCCTTATAAGGTATATGATTTGCAGATATTTTCTCCCATTCCATGTGTTGCCTTTTCACTCTGTTGATAGTGAGTGTCCTTTGATGCACAAAAGTTTTTTGATTTTGACATAGTCTGATTTATCTATTTTTTCCTTTTGTTCCCTATGAGTTATTTTAACTTTGATTTAACCTCATAAGTATTATATAAGCTATTTTAAACTCCTCCTAGAACAGAATATAAATAAGTAACAATGTGGTCAACTCACTTTTCAATATTAGCTATCCTGTCATTTTTCCTATGATATTTTAACTATTTGTACCTTGTTATGAGCCCTTTTTTATTTGTTCATGGCATGAATATAAACAAATAGTGCCTGAATATCTGAACAAAAATTATCTAGGTAAGAAGACAGTTTTCCATGGGCCTCCCACATTTTTGCATGTCTTGTGAACAAAGCACTGACTGGGTTTTGCTCTGGACTATCTTTTCAAAGATGGTTATCTGGTAAACAGGCTTGGAAGAAAAGGCAAGTCTGCTCATAGCCTTAGAGGATGGAGATAGTGTTTTCCTCTAGAGTTAAGGACAGGCACACTTACAGCCCATTATAAAAGATTTACATTCCCTAAGCTCAGGATTCCTCTCATAATGTAACCTACAGCATGTGAAAATGTCGCCTGGTCCTCTTTGCTTTGCCATCTGGGAATTGTGGCTCAAGGAATCAGTACAAGAGCCTTATAAACTTTCTACTACTATTGCTGTAAGAAACTGTCCTTTGTTTCCAGCCTTGGAGGTTCATGTATTCTGTGAGCATCCGTGAAACCATGTCAGGCTAACTTGTAAGCTTGCAAGTAGGGAAAAACTCAGACCCTTCATGGTGTTTGGCAATATATTATAAGGATTTTTGTGAATATACTTGGAAGTCATTTAGCCTAATCTCCTACTCAGTCAAGACTTTCTTCTACACATCTTGACAGATGGCATTCTAAATATCACTTAAATGATTCCAGTAAAAGGAAAACTCCTCTCAAAACCTATTGCATCATTGGTCCCTCCTTATGTGAACTGAACTATTAATAACTTCATAATACTGGGTTTTGCTTGGCCTCGTCTGGTATTGCATAGAATAACTATTCTATTTTTCCACATAGCAGATCTTCATATTTGACAGTACTAACTTAGTCTCCACTAATCTTATTTAACTCTCTAGACATATCATTTTCATTCCATATCTTCACACACTATGTTCTCCAGACCCACTAGACACTCTAGACACACTACAGTATGGAGGTAATTCTCACAGATGCTCAGAACTATAGATGAATTCAATACACTATATGGCTAAGACACAATTTAGTGAAAATATCCTTTATTATTTGGACAGAATGCATTTTGTTGATTTAACATTAGTTTTATGTATAGTTTTTGTATTTCTGTCGTAGTGTCACATTTAGCTTGTGATTAGTTAAAATATTCAGACTTTTTCCATGTGGTCACTCTCAAACTATGACTGTATTTGTAAACTGACTTTTTAAATCTATAACATAAGATTTTTATTTTTAACCAATCCAGATCATTTTGAGTTTTGCTTCTGTCATCAGTGATATTAATTCCTTATTAGGTAAAATTTATGCCATCTGAAAATTTTATAGACAACCTTACAATCACTTAATCTTAGTCACTAAAGGAAATATTGTCCACAAAAAGGCTAAGGACAAGCCATTAAATTCCTTCTTTCATAATAACACAGACCATACTTCAACATTATTGATCGGTTGCCTAGATACTTATAATCCACTGAACGATGCCATTATCCAGCATAAATGTCGCCAACTCAATTATAAGAGTATCTTATTTGGTGAAATTAAAATAATCTACATTTTTGGAAGTCTCTAGATCTACCATTTCTAAAATAATATTTCAGCACTTTACTAGAAAAGTAAAAGGAGTGTCATTCAGGAGGATGAATCAATGCTAATTTACCTTGCTACTGACCAACCAAGGTAAAGAGACCTGGATTTAGGCATCTTTGCCTAAACAAGAAATTGCTTTTCTGAGCCCTAATCTCATATAAAGCCAAAACCTTAAGCCTCTGAAGGAGTGATAGCTAACATTCTCATTCACAAAGTCCAGGCAAAAATCCATGGCTTCTGGTGGAGAAATAGAAGAAAAACATTTCTGTCTCTGGGAAAATAAATAGGAAACTCCTACCTCCATTGTGACTTTTTGGTGCAGTTGGAAATATGCTATATCTTTATTGTGGTGTGGTTATAAACTTGTCAAAATGTATCAAACTATACACTTTAAAAAAGTGAATACTACTGTATGTAAATTATGCTTCATAAAACTGACAAATAAAAGTACATTAAAGTAAATTTTCTAAAAATTAGAGAATAACTATAAAGAGAACAAAGAATATGAAATCAATATTGCCTTTAAAAACAAACTGAATTTTGAAATAGTAATCATTACCATTAAAACTTAGGTCTAAAAAGATCTCCCAAGGAAACTAAATGAAACAGGTACCTGTCTAGGAGTTTTATTTAGATCATCAAAAATCTTATAAGTTCTCTTATAGCAGTTTCTAACTAAAAATACATTACAAATGAGGTATGTATTATTTCTTCCACATGCCATTAAAATATTTGCTAACTCCATCATCTATTACTCGTAATATATATGAAAAGCAGAAATGTACAACATATTCTCTGTTTATTTTGTAATAAGATGAGAAATTAACAATAAGAGTTATAATAAGAAAAACTACCCTTTGGAAATTGATAATGCTATCCTAAATAATTTTTCAATCAAAGAGAAATACAAATATATAATTAAGTTCTAGGAGAAAAAATTATGAGAATAAAATATACTTTATCATTCTTAAGGATATAGCAAAAGAAATCATAGCTGTAAATGCTTTCTTTCTATAGAAAGAAAACATAAATTAAGTGAAGAATTCGAAGAGAAATAATAAAATCCAGAGAGGACAAAAATATAAAAATAGAAATGAAGTAGAAATGAATGAAATAAAAGAAAGAACAGTAGAAGGAATGGCTAAAACTAAGCCATTTGGTTTGGTCAAAAGACCAAAAGAATTCAAAACTTCTGACAACTCAATACCAACATAGTACTTTATAAAAATCACAGTATAATAATAATAATAATTATTATTATTATAACAGTAATAATAAAGCCACCTTATTTTTATGTTTCCTCACTTTTTGTCCTGGAAATAGTTGTTCCGTTATTCACTTTCTTAATCCTTGACTTTAATATTCTTTATTAATTTCAATGTTCTTTTGTTTTGTTTTGTTTTTAAATATTTTATTTATTTATTTGATAGAGAGAGAGACAGTGAGAGAGGGAACACAAGCAAGGGGAGTGTGAGAGGGAGAAGCAGGCTTCCTGCTGATGCGGGACTCGATCCCAGGACCCCGGGATCATGACCTGAGCCGAAGGCAGGCCCTTAACCAACTGAGCCACCCAGGGTCCCCTCAATGTTCTTTTGAATCAGTAATTAATTCAAATCATCCCTACAAAAAGTCAAAGGACAAAGTCCACAAGATCATGTTGATAGATCCTAAGGATACTTGAAAAAAAATAAATATTTATTTCTGATAATAAGTCTTGGAAAAAATATTTTTTCTCATATCAATCCATATTCATAATTATCAGTGAAATATTAAATCATCCCTAGATTACCTCACTTACTTAAATTCCTTTAAAAAATATTGTAGCCTATGCAGTAAGAGAAGAAAAAAGATGTAAATATTGAAAAGCAGTACCAACCATCATTATTTGCAGATGATGTGAATAAAACTAAATTATTGCAATATTAAGTCAAAAGGATACAAAAATAAGTATTTTTAAAATACATATGAAAATGGGCGCCTGGGTGGCTCAGTTAGTTAAGTGTCTGCCTTCAGCTCAGGTCATATTCCCAGAGTCTTAGGATCCAGTCCCACATCAGGCTCCTTGTTCAGCAGGGAGCCTGCTTCTCCCTCTGCCTGCTGCTCCCCTGCTTGTGCTGTCTCTTGTTCTCTCTCTCTCTAACAAATAAATAAATAAAATCTTTAAAAAAATAAACATGTAAATGCTAACAATTAGAAGTTAGGAAATAATGGGAAAAATCCCTTTCCTACTATGAATATATACAATGCTTTCAAACTTTAAGAAGCATACAATTCACCTGGGGGTTTTGTTCAAATGCAGATTGAACAGGTTTGAGGTGGGAATCAAGATTTTATATTTCTAATGAGCTCTCAGGTGCTGTTGATCATGTTTTGAGTAGTAAGGTATGTATATATGTGTGTGTGTGTGTGTGTGTGTATGCATACATACATACACATTCACACATATACATATATATGTATATTCTCATGTAAAACTTTCGTGTAAAATATTAAAACTTAAGAATTAATAAGAAATTAGTGAAACCTCTGTTCTTAAAAAGTAGAAAGAAGGTTAAAAAATTACTGGGAGACAAAAAAATATTTGAGTGAAGAAGAGAAATGTCACATCCCTGGATGGGAAGACAACATTATAACAATGTCTAACTAAAATTAATCTAATGCTTTTATCTTAACATAATGAAAACCACCAAATGCTGCTCTTTGTAACTTTAAAAGATGAGGTTTATAAAGTTCATCAGGAAGAATAAACATGCCAGATAACAAATTTTTTTCACAAAGAGGGCATTAGGCAGTTCTTCTCTTCCAGAAATTAAGATGTATTTTAAAGTGACAATAATTAAAACAATTTGTTCTGTATAGAAACAGACATATTAAAAGTGTGGGATACGAAGTCCAGCCATGGATCCAACTGTGCATATAAACTTATATATAATGGAAGTGGCATATCAATCACTGAGAGAAAAATAAAGTATTTGACAAGTGAATTGAGACACTTCAAATAATCACCAGAATAGACTTATATTCTGGCCTTACAACAACATTATGACCTTAGAGCTTAATAAAACAAGTGCACATGCATGCATGTGCACATATCAAATTATGTGAACTTTAATATAAAAGATAAGTTCTAAAACACAAATGCAAATCTAACAAGCATAAGATATATCTCAGCTAACAAACTGATAAAGAAACTAAACTTTTATCTATTATAATATTTATTATTTTACGTGATCTCATTCTATTTGAATAGTGCTAATCAATTGAATGAACAATCATGGGCTGTTACTAACACTATCTCCATTCTTCCGACAAAAATTCAATGAGTTCTGTAATTTAGCTATTCTCTTTAACATGATCTTTTTTTTTCTTTACTAAAAGCCCTATCAACATAGCTAAATCAGAGTTATTTCCTCTGTGATAAAATCAAACCCATCAGCACAGAGTTCTTCTCTCTCTGATTATAATTGTAGGGTTGCTGGGGCTTTTGTTTGTTTGTTTCTTTTTTTGCTATAGCCCCCATCTGATTGTCCATTTTGGTCCTACACTGCCTCCTACAGCTCCCCAAATGGCATCAAATGATAAATGATTAAGAACTTTTAAAGGCTAAATTATCATTTCCTTTACAAGTTGTATGCACATAAAATACATCTTTAAAAGGGTATGTCATTTTAGAAAGCATCAAATAAATTACTAAATGTGTAAAAACTAGGCTTCATAATCACCGCTAGCATGTCTTTGCCAAATATCTAATAAGGCATATCATAAGCACACAGTATATGCTGCAATAATTATGAGAGCCAAAAATAATAGGTTGCCAAATATAATAGCTCATCTCAAATTTCTAAATATTCTTTTATGATTATACCTCCACCTCTCAGAGTAGACTGGGTTCAGGTCTTCTTTGGGTCCCTCAGAAAAAGCTGTGACTCACATGGTACCATGTAGGGTTAGATTATGGTTAAAAGAAACTATTCCAGTCTAGCAATCGTGATTTCTAAGCTCATGTTCTCCACTTGCATTTCTTCCACACCAGAAAGAGGACTTGTAATTACAAGCAATTTTTTTCATCTATCCTTTTTAAAAGTCACACTGATACAGTTCCCATGTTTACCTCATCAACCCTCACTACCAATGAAAATCTTCTCCTTCACCTACATTCCAAACTATTTTGATGACTCTTCATTTCCCTCCTCCCTCTTCTACTAAACCTTTCTCTCACTCCTCCTGTCCACCACACTCCATCCTTCTCTCCAGTCTTTTGCATTTTTGTCAATAGAACTTGTCTGGGGGGGAAAAAAGGACTTGTCTGACAAAGCAAGATTCTTAGAGAACAGCTCAGCAATGCCAGAATACTACGTCATGGGCAAAGAGATGTCAAAGACTAGAAACATCCATGCAGTAAGGATTTTGTCCCATCACATTTGCAGGCACTTAGTAAGATTGCACAAGTGAATAAATGATTACAAAGATAGAGGGAAGAATTAGCTATAATGCGAAAGAAAAATTCTAGTCAGTCAGAAGACCTAGACCCTTCACAGAGCTCTGCTCTTATTCCCTCTGATCTACTTTTACAAAGATAAGACATATAAACATACTCTTTTTCTGAATTAATATAAATATTAGTAGTACAATATTGATATGGAACTCATGCAATAGTTTTTAAATTTCCAACATTTTAATCAGAAATCACCAAAGGAAATAATGTATATTCTGGGGGTTTTATGTATTCATTTGTACAAATTATTAGTCATAGGGTAACATAAAACTTCACTAACTTAGGCCCCTTTAATCAGAAATCATCATGGGAAAAGCCATAGGTGTAATATGAAGTACTGTGGCTAGAGATAGGAAACACAATAAACTTGAAACCTTTCTTCAACTAATTTGTTGTGTATGATTTTAGAAAGGTCCCATAACCTCTTTGGTTCCTGTAAAGTTGTGTTTAAAGTGAGCTAAATTATTCAATCCATCCATCTCATCATCATATAATTCTATGATTCTGCATGGGTCAGAGAGATGTTCCTTTTCTACTTTATTCTTTCTATAAGCAATGGTTCTGGGAATGGAATTATTTTTGTTGGCATGTTTTGTAATCTGGACATGACTAGGCTTCAGGGATCACATGAATTCCCTAAATTTAGGCAGTTATGTTTGAGTGCATTTTTCTGGGCAGAAATACATAGCTTACATCTGATTCTCAAAAAGCTCTATGAACTTCTCAAAAAAAAAAAGATTAAAAACCACTTACTTCAATAATGAACTAATTCCAAGTGATTCACATTAACTTGTAAAAACAGGCTCACAAGAAGTTTGCTTCATAATATTGTATTGGTTCTGTAACATTCTGTATCCCACATCAGTAACATAATACACTCTGTTAGTAGAAGCTACATTTCCAAACTTTCACTAATAATCTCCTCATTCGGTGATGAGCCATGGACTACATCTGTCTAGTTCACCTCATTATATCAAGAGCCTTGAACAGTGCCTAGCTCTCAATGAATCAAAGAAGGGAAATGTCTACCAGTTTATCTCTAGGCGAGAGGACAGCTAAGGAATGATCATCTTTTCATCTGGGCATGAATTGAGACTCCAAACTTGGATGATGGAAGAATCAACAAATAAGGATAGATAGATCAGTTTATCTTCAAGCCAAGCCTGGTAATTTCAATAAAGAAGAAATGAAATCCAAAGTGCGTAAGGCCTAACCAAAAGTGGCAAGGTGAAAACCAGAGTCCTTAACCAATGGTACAGGTTCCTTTCATTCCACTAAGAACCTAATTATTGAGTGCAAATGACCATGTCACCCAAATTTGAGTTCCTTTCTTTTTAAGTGAAATTAAATAGCTAATAACCTCATCCTTCATTCTAAATACACACCATAAATAACCTCTGATTTTTGCCTGATTTATTAACATAAGCAAATAAAATAACATCATGTCTTATATGTAATATAAGTTGGATTCAATTTTTTGTCACTGTCATATCTGTGAAAGATATTCAGTGCTATAAATCAAATTCTTTTATCATGCAAACTTAATTAGTTTTTCAGTAACGCTTGTTTATTTGTCTTAACTGACAATTACAGGAAGAAAAGTGTTTCATTCATTAGTATCTTTTAAAATATATAGTCCATAAAATTGAATACATGTTATTTCATTCCTATACACTTCCAGTAATTGACTTAAAAACCTAATAACATTTGCATTTCTTTGCTCTTTTTACAGGAGCATTGTTTTAAACCCAGCTTATTTCCGAAATCATCTTCGCCAGGCAACAGTGTTTAGATGTCTGGAGAGATATTCAGAAGCTGCCCGGTATGTTTATTATAACTTTTGTGAAGATTTATTTCGAGTTAAATTAATTTTATTCTCAGCTTCTGGTAATAGCATAACAGAACTTTCCATTTCTCTCATGGAGTATGATTTTACCACAATTATTGTCTTATAAACGTCAAACCAACAATTATTGACTATCTTTTTCTTTAATTAAAGCCATTCTGTGTTCATAGCTCTTAGTAAAATTCAAAATTTCCAGCCATGAGGTCACTGATTATGATGGGAAAACTTCCAGGGAAGATTAGAAATGAACTTGACCTCTTGCTCTCGAGCAGTTTCCTGGTCTTGGTTGTAATGACACAATTCTGTGACCCTCTCTTTCTTGAGTTCTGGAAATGAAATCTAACAACATGAAAAAGACCTCAAGAGCTCTTTCTAGAGGAGATGGCATCAGTTATAACATCAAGGGTTGTTAGAGCTGTCCTAATATATTGCCTCCTAGACCCCAATATGTTTCAAAAAAACGGAGTGAAGCAGCTTTTTATATTTTCATCCCCAGAACTTATACTTACAGCAAAAAAATTGCAAGAATTGTACAACAACCTCAATGTTACACTAAGAATTCCTTCTCACCTATGACAGCCAAGGCTTTTTTTCCTCCTGAGTCAAGCTCGTCATATTGGACTTCCCTTCCCTTTGATGAATCTCTCGATGAATTTTCCTCATCTCCCAATGAATAGCTGCTGTTTCTTACTTGCCCACTTTAGTATTCCAGGAATTTAGCAAGAAAATGTGAGTGGTTTCTTCACCTAATTCCAAGCACAATTCCTAGGGCCTAGGGAAGTATCTGCAGTAATAAGGATGAAAAGCCTAGGTTGCAGGTAGTTATTGTCTTTAGAACCTTTGCAAATGACACTTTCTTGGAAATCAAAGTTTAAGGAATTTAAATGGATAATAAAATGGTTCCATAAAATTAATACCATGAAATCAACATGAATTCTATATAAGATGGTCCTGAGAGTTACCAAAACTGAATTAAATGGTGGATATGGAAGGCAGAATTAATTCCAACTACACTCACTTTGCAGTTAAACAACCATTATGCCACAACATCTATTTACCTGTGTGTTAATGTGCATTTTTAAAAATTATAATGGTCTTTATGTATCAATCTCATTTTTTACATTCTATTTTTCTTTATACTTTTTCTAATGTATTCCATCTTATGTACTCACTTATGACTTCTTCCTACATTTTATTTTCTCCACTAAGTTGTCTCTGTGACTTTCTTTCTGCCCACATACTTTTCCCATGTGAATGAGAGGGAATTTAAGAGGTGATGGTAAGCTTCCTTCAGTCCCATACTTTTTAAAAGTCCCTAGCTACAAATGAAGCCAATAGGTCCAATGTAAACAGATACCACTATCTATAAAATAGTGTTTTCTGAAAGGTTCTTTATTAATGTGTCTTCTGAATTTAATCAAAAAATCATTAGGAAAAGGCTAGATGCAACTTCAGAACTAGATTGCAACTAGTAAAAAACTGCTAGTGGGGTGCTGGGGTTGGCTTGTATAGTCTCTGGAAAGCCAATTGTTAATATTCCGGAATTCGGGGAAAGCCAGTTGTTAAAATAGAGAACTTAGCAATGCTGGGAGAACTTACACTGTGGAAATTGGCAAATGCTACAAAGCTAAGCTTTTTTGGTTCGGGGAGAGCCAGGTTGCCAACATTATCACTGACTATAACTTAATTGTATCAAGAGTGACTGTGTAAGTTAAAGTTGTGACAAAAATTCTTTATGGGCCCTAAAACAAAGAAACAATAAGAACTTGAAAATTAGGAATTTGTCAGTATTTATCATGTAAAGTTGGAACTGAATATCCATTGTCCTTGATGTGTATATCTCTGCAGTGAAATAAGTGTATCTGCTTAATATCATATAGTGACTGACCTGACATTTCCTTGAGGAAGATCCTGATAATTGTTGGTTATGCAGGCACGGACTTTCCAACAGAGAAGCAGATACAATTAATTTCAGATTCAAGAGTTTTTCTCCTTGGCTTCCTTGGCAAGTATAGTCCTCAACATACAATATTAGTTATTATGGTTTCCCCAAGGGAAAGAATGAACATGAATATCATAGTGTCCCTTAGCTATTAGACTTGTAATGTAAAACAATACATGCAAATCAATATATAGAACATTCATGTTTCTCAATTACTTTCTTGGAGATTTGGGTAGTTTGTTTCAGGCCTCTTACAAGGATATTATATTAAAACTCACCAGAAAAGCCAACACCTCAAAGTTATTTCCTCTAGAATGCCAAGTAGTCATATTTCTGAAATTGAAAGGCACTTACCAAATACAAAAGAATGCCATTACTATGTGACTTAGGAAGTCCTAAAACCATGATTTGCAGTGAAGTGAATCATCTCTTTCTGATTCACGTTAGAGTATTTATAACCAGGAACTAGAAATTGGGCCATCTAAGGTTTTTGGAGCCTAACCAGCTCTACCCAGGAAGGAATACCTAGTAAATAGGTCAGAAAAGATTTCTAGACAGCCTCATAAAAGCCAGTATTCTCAACCAGAGAGACTAGAGAAAATGCTATGACCTGTAGTTGAATGGAAGGTATCAGTCAGCTTTATAATAATGAGCAGGTCCTTTTACTTTAAGGGTCAATATTCCTTTAGTAACATCCTACCTACCAGCAGAGAGAGCAAGAATATATAGATGGTAGAAAACTGAATAAAAATAAGGATATTTTATTTTGGTTTAGGCTCTGCAGGGATGCTGGTCATCCTTGAGCAGACAATTGACACTGGTTAAATTGATGAAAGCACATTTTCAGACCATAAATCTAAATTGAAATTGCTATAACTCCCCAAGAAACAGCCAACCTGTGAGGTCTTATCTGAAATAGCACGTAGCCTAGCTCTTTAACACCTCTTTGTTTCTATGCACATAAAAGTATATGTGTTGAAGTAGAATGTCTTTGCTTGAATTTGTCTTCGCTCGCAGCACTCACTCACACACACACACACACACACACACACACACACACACACTTGGCACTACCTTCATAAGAAAGATGGTAAGATAAGACAAAATATGTAGAGATATTAAACAAACAAAAGTAAAGTCTATTTTGTGAAGAGAACTAATAATTCTTGATAATATGAATGGCATTTATTTCTGTATGCTCAATGACTTCCACGGAGTTTGGCACATACCAAGCACCAGTTCAGGGTTTGCAAATTAAACTAGCCAGTTTTGAGTTTGTGGTTAAGAACCATTTAGCTGCAGCAGTAAGGAGATATTACATGAAATTGTTAGTACAACCCTGGTTAAAAGATAAATATGAGAATGTGCACATAGTAGTTAAGTTATGGTGATAGTATCATGCCTCCTATAGTAAAGATCTATAAGGCAAAAAATAGATGACATCACACAGGAAATTACTTTAGTTAAGATCATACTGTGTAAGAGGAAGCAAACAGAAGGTAATACTAAGGGGGAAAGTACAACAAAAGCTTCTACCCATCATTAAGTAGGAGTTAGGTGTGTATTTCTACATATATGAACTGGATGAGGGATACTAGAGCAGTAATAACACATTTAAATGCTCACACATCTCAGGCTGATGGTGTGTGAAGGAGGCCAGTTATAAGATAAAAAGATTGTTGTATGAATTACAGAGAACTAGAGACCACTAACTACAATGACCATATAATTTATCTCTCAAATTTGTTTGTGAAAATGGGCACTATTAAGAAATAACCAGGAAAATATGCATAAACCAGGACTGTTGTGACCACACTGGCCATCTGGTCAGCCTACCATAGCCCTGCTGAAGGGAATGGTCAGAGTCAAGTCCAGTTAATGTTGCTGTATACAACTGTAGGTTCAGTGTTGCAGATTTTTGAGTCTTCAAGAAATAGTATTTTTCAGAACTTGGCAAGAAGAAATTTCTTAACTTTTAAATGTCAATTATTTCAAGTTTTTCAAACACAGTGCCATCTTAAAAAGCTGAAGTAGTCCCATTCATGAAAATGAAATTCACAGATTTGTTGCAACAGATCTTGTCTCTTCTACCTTCTATTTGTAATAGTATTTTTTAATACCATGTTATATATAATATTTGAGAAATAGATTAGATAATCAACTATGTAGTCTAAAATTTTATCTTTTCCCTTCTTAAGGTAATTTACAAGCAGTATGTTTCTGTTAAATCAAATCAAAACACAATACTTTAAGATGAATTAATTCATGGCTACACTCACTGAGAAGCCAGGTAAACAGTAGAGGTTAGTAGAAATGGGAGTAGGTGGGATTCTGGAGACCTGCAAAGGATTTGGGAGTTTTGTTTTGTTGTTGTTATTTTGTCATAAAAGCTGATCCTACTGGAAATTGGAAATAATGCATATATAGATCACAACTTTCCAAAAGAAAAGAGTGATCCAAAAGTAAATTTAAGCATTTGTTAAGAAATCTAGTCACATAACACAGTGATATTGCTATTGATTAGCAATCCCTCAGGAATAGTACTACAATAGCAAGCAGCAAGAAACTGTGTCAGCTGTTTTAGTGTCGTAGAACTCTATGATTTTAAATGAGATTATTGTGTATCTTGCAAGGGAGGAGAATATTCTGACAGGTAGACTCAAGACAAGTGATTGTGAAGAGATGATAGTAGTGTTGGGAATTTATTTTAACTTAGTTCTGATTCAATTGAAAGTGTAAAATCCATTCAAACACCATGCAAGTTACTAAAAATACATCATAGTTTTTTTGGTTAAAATAAGTTCTCATTTATGCCTTCAGATAGTATAAATGAAGACTGTAGGCTAATTTTTATTCTTAAATTGGCCATCTGCCTGAAGGGCTTGCTCTTTCTTTATTGGAGACAATTTGCCTTTACCAGAACAGCTTTAGTGTGGGCTAACACTAATCAGTCCTAGGTGACATATAGTTGTATGTTGGAAGATAGACATGATCATTCCACCATTAAGTGATTTTCCCTTTTCCTAGATATGACAAAGCTGTATAAACCCTAAGCAATGCAAAATGTTGCTTCTTCATGTATGATTTCTAAAACAAGATGTTAATACAGACAAATTTAGTCATTTCATATAGCTTAGGTTAAATATCTGACTATAAGACTACAACTCACCCAGTTTGTATGTATGTAAGGTGCAGTGTTTGTGATTTCAAGGAAAAAAGTGAAGGTTAAAATATTCTAAAACTTTAAGTTTCTAACCATCTTTTATGTCTTAAGGATTTAAAATTACAGACTCATAAATGTCTAATCTTACAACAAAAGTACTAATCATAAGGTTGCAATGATAACTGGTGGATTAAAAGTAATTGTTGCCTTAAGAAAAGTTGAATTTTTTATCGCTTCTTAGCCTTTTGGCTAAGATCAAGTGTAGTATCTGTTCTTATCAGAAAAGTTGAATTTTTTGGACATAATCCAAATTATAAGTAAATTATTATAAGAATAAATAATTTTACATGCATATAGAAACAAAATTTAATGCAGGCCTATTGCAAAGGACACCCAAAAATTCATTAGAGAAAAACAAACATTGATTGACTTTGTGAATTCCTCCACCTTGCTGATATATATCATGATAATTATTGTTGCGCCTTTTATGTTTTGAATGATATGCTATGTATTTGCATTACCTATAGACATTCTAAAATAATTTAGAAATGTACCATCCTTAGACTTTTTGCAAACAATGACCTAGAAAACTTGTGGAAGAATACAGAGAAAGAGTTTCTTCTGTCCTATAAATCCAACCTTGCATCTTTAAAAAAAAAGGGGGGGTGGAACAATAAAGATGACATGTGAGAGAATGCAGAAAGGCCCGAAGATGTCACGTTTCAAGTGTGAAGAAATAAAGGCGTTCTTTTCTTATCCTTCTTCCTTTCAATCAGATGCCCCCCTGATTCCACATTTTCTACCATGGTGGAATGTAGAAAACCAATTAAACATAAAAAAGCTTAATCCAAAGGAGCTGAAGTTTAACTCCAAGTGTTCTGTGCTATTTTCTAATGTCTAAGTGTTGCCAAGTGAATTAGAGTTTAGTCTGCAGATGCTAAAATTATATAAATGGATCAAAACTTCCATATCTTAATCTGTAAATTAGAGATTGTAATAGCATCTATGTCCTAGAGGTTATTATGAGGATGAATGAGACAATTTATGTAGTAAACTTGGCACATCATAAACTCTCAGTAAAAAATAAGGATTATCATTGTTTCTGTTGTTGTGAACGAGAACTCTTTGAAGATAGATGAAGTTTCCTAAAGAGACAATGAGTTTCTCAACATTGACACCAGAACAAGTTGAACAATCATTTTGCTGAGGTCTTGCACAACAAGAGACAGATTGCACCACAATACTATTAGATCCTGTCTCACTCTGAGAATCATGTCTGGGTTTTTGGGAAGCCTAGTGTTAACACAGGGGTTGAAAGGCATGATTTTGGTTGGTTTAATCTGGAGTTAAAAGGGGGAAAATTAACTTTTTAAAAAGTTTTGCATATGAGTATATCATGAATTTTAGCATCCTGTTTCATTCTGAGAGATACTATAATTATTCTTAGTGAGTTAGAGTGTAGAGTTCCCCAGGGTGGGCAGGTGGAAGTTCAAATGACATAAAGAGAACTGTTCAGGTCACCTGGTTTTGACTCCAAATTCTCCCTTTTTCTTTTCTTCATTTCTGTCAAAAATAGCAACACCCTGACAAAAGATTAGGCTGGAAATCCTAACAGCTCACTGCCAGAAACTCTGGAATTCTTCACACACACCCCACTTTTTTTTTTAAATACTGGCATTGGTTCATCACACTATTATGCACATAAATTAATCTTGATGCCCCTGATTGTGAAAATTGCTTATAAGTCAAAAGTTCTGTTCCTGTATCTGTCTGCTGAAGAGGATGTCTGCATTAGAGAATTATAGTCAAGCCAGAGAGACCTGTGTTCCACTCCCAGGACTACAAATGACTAGCTCTGTGTGTGTGACCTTGGGCAAGTTAATTAAGTAACCTCTTTCAGTTTCAATTTCCTCAACCATGAAATGGAAAAAAATAATAATACTTTACAAAGTAAACATAAGGATTGCATGGAATAATGAATATGAAACATGAAACTCAGTACCTGGCACATAGTAAGCCCTCAATTAATTATTGCTCCTGATGCTATTATTGTTGTTGCTGCTGCTGTTGTTGCTGTTACTAACTTTGAAGAATGATGTTTAAAACCCTAAAACATTCACTCTAAAATAATTATGTCTAGTGCAACTTTGGTAAAACCATTATAATCCAGGGCTACCACCCCAATTTACCTCAGTTTTGGCAGCCATCATGCATTAGCTTTGCTCCTCACAACTCTGCAAAGAAATTATATTCTGCAGTTTTTAGGTGAGGGAACTTAAGCTAAAGTTTGAACGACTTGCCAAAGACCAATGATAAGTAGCAAATCTGGAATTCGAGCTTATTTTATCACCAAGACCCTGACTCCTGCACAAAGGATGCATTTGGTATTGTCAGACTTCACATCTGCCACTTGGGTGAGTTTGAAATGGTATTGCCTCATTTACATCTTCATTTTTTATTACTAGTGCACTTGTGCTTTTTTAATATATTTATCGGGCAATCATGTTTCCTCTTCTGTGAAATGCTCATTTGTGTATTTATCTTTTGTTCATTTCTTATTGGATTGTTTGTCCTTTTATCATTGAATCATCGGATTCTTTATATACTCTGGGTACTAATAAGTTTTAGCAATATATGTTGCAAGTAATTCCTTCCAATTTATGGTTTATATAATCATACTCTTTTTGGTATCTTTTGATGAAAAATAAATCTGAAGACTTATTTTTAGTGTAGTCAAATTTTTTTATGATTTGCCCTAAGATTTTTAAAAATTCTCTCCTATCCCAAGCTCATCAAGATAGCTTTCTATATTATCTTCAAAAATTTTAAAGTTTTCCCTTTGCCGTTAAAGTTTTGACACAATGATAATCATTTTTTGTATGTGGTGGGAGGTAGGACTATCTTATTATATTTTTCCCTCGGTGGATAACCAGTTATCTTGATATCATCTTATTAAATCCTTTTGCTATTGATCTTCCATGTTAGCTCTGTTTATATCAGTTTTCCATATATGAATATGTCAGTTTCTGGTTTCTATTCTATTCATACATCTGTTTGTCTGTTACATTGCCAAAACCACATTATCCTACATAAGATGGTTTATAATATGTCTTGATATCCCTGATATTTAGCAAAGGAAACTTTACCAACTGATTCTTTTTCAGGAATGTGTTGTCTATTCTAAGCCTTTTGCTCTTCCACATAAACTGTAGAAAGTGTGAATCTGAATTCCAAACCAGTATAGTGTAAGTTCTAGTTAGGAATTCCCAAGGAAGACTTTCTAACTTTCTTTTTTTTACTCTACCAGGATCCAAGTCCAAAACTGACATGCTATTCCATTATTTTGCTCTGTAAGAGTTTCTCCTAGTTCTTTCATTGGACATGTTATTTGCAAGAAAACTTTAAGCAAGTTGTCTATTCAGTCTTCACTCTGCTGAAAACCTCAAGATTTGTCTACTTTTCCCAGTGCACATGTCCCTATAAAAGAAAGTTACTAGACCAATAAATATTAACATATATCCTCAGGAAAAAAATAGCTTTTTGTTTGCTTATTAAACCCTCTTTACTGATATAACACTATCTACATATTTTTAAATGACTGTTTGACACAAGTAGCCAAGCAGATGGCACCCCCAAAGGACAAAGCTAAAACAATTTGAATAACTGGGACACCTGGGTGGCTCAGTCGATTCAATGTCCAACTCTTGATTTCAGCTCAGGTCATGATCTCGGGGTCCTGGAATAGAGCCCTGCATAGAGCTCCCTGCTCTGCGGGGATCTGCTTGCCTCCCTCTCCCTCTGTCCCTCCCCCCCAACTCTTGTGTGTGTGCACACGCTCTCTCCCTCTTTCTCTCATAAATAAATCTTTTAAAAAACACAATTTGAATATGAAAGTAAATATTGATAGTATCAAGTTATAATGCATTGAATTAAATGAATATTCATATCTGAGTTTATACTAATATGAAAATAATTGAATAAATATATGGGGGATAAAAGAAAACTCTTCCTTACAGAGGAATACTAATTAATAAGTGTAGAATAAATGAAAGAAAATCAATGTTAGCAAACACCACAGTAATAATTGTTGCAAGCAAGCTCTACTAGTGGACTTTAATTTCAGCAGTTCCACTTCTGGTATTTATCTGAGACAACAAAAACACTAATTTGAAAAGATACATGTACCCTTATGTTCATTGCAGCATTATTTACAATAGCCAAGATATGGAAGCAACCTAAGTGTCCATCGATAGACGAATGGATAAAGAAGTTATGGTATGTGTATTTGTCTGTCTGTATACAAAGACACACAAACACACACACACACACTATGAAATATTACTGAGCCATAAACAAGAATGAAATCAAGTCATTTAAGACAACATGGATGGACCTAAAGGGTATTGTGCTAAGTGAAGTAAGTCAGACAGAGAAAAGCAAGTACCATATGATTTTACTTACATGTGAAATCTAAAAAACAAAACAAACCATAGATACAGAGAACAAACTGGTGTTGGTAGATGGATAGGGGTTAGAGGAATGGGTGAAACAGGTAAAAGGAATTTAGAGGTACAAACTCCCAGTTATAAAATAAATAAGTCACAGGAATGTGATATACAGCATAGGGAATACAGTCAATAATATCATAATAACTTTGTATGGTGACAGATGATAACTAGACTTATGATAATTTTTTCATAATGTATAACAATATCAAATCACTATATTGTACACCTGAAACTAATATAAAATTGTATGTCCATTATAATTCAATAAGAAATAATTATCTCCTTCAAATATTTATCAGTTGGAAAGGGAAACCTACTCACTTTATGGTGAAATAAATGAGCAAATACTACCATAATCAAGTGGTCAAGGTTATACCACCAATAATAAAATATCTACATTACATACACACCCCCATTAGTATGCAATGAGAACATCACATTACTTCTATAGTATTCTTGCCTAAAACACACAATTTCAATCTAATCATGAAAAAATATCATACAAATTCAATTCGGGGAACGGTATACAGAATAATCAATTAATTCTCATTAAAAGTATCAAGGCCATGAAAGGCAAGAAAAGAATGAGGAAATGTCAAAGACTGGAAGACACTAATGATACACAACAACAAAATGTATCATGGGATCCTTGATTGGATCCTGGACCAGAAATGTGGCCATAAGGAAAAAAACTGGTGAACTTTAGAAAAATTTGTAGTTTAGTTAGTAGAAATGTACCAATATTAATTTCCTGGTTTATTCACTATTCTATGGTTTTGTAAGTTGTTAAGATTAGAGGAAGCTAGAGAAACCTGGGTGGAATGATATACATCAACTCTCTGTACAATTTTTGTGACTTTTCTGTAAATTTCAAATTATTTCAAAACAAATTTTTTCAGAAACTTGTTTTTTATGTTTGTTTTTGGTCCATCTTGTTTAAGAGTATGAGCTGTACTAGGTAGTGTTTCTCTGATCATCTCATCCACCATGTTCTTAAATTTGAGACTTAACATTTTAAAGACATTTTTATCATCTTTCTCTCCCAGCCTATTTTGGGATATCCTTTGCCTGCTATAATTTAAGAACATGTTCTTTTTCTACATATTATATCTCCTACAGATTCCATCTTAATTTTAGCTTCTGGAGCTTATTTTGATATACTTTTATACTCTTCTTTAATTACCTGAGTCATAAAATCTGGTGCTGACTCCATTAAAATTTGGGCTAGACAATCAAGATCAGCAATTCAGTTCTATCATTACAATTATGTTAGCCTTGGCAAGACCTTTGGCCTCTGTGGAATGAGAATAATGGTAGGACCCAGTCTCATCTCTCCAAAAGTTGTTATGAGAATTAACTCTCTTCTTTCTCCTAGATTCCCTGACATCATACTCTCTGGATTTTTTCCTACCTCTCTAACTTTTCCTTCTTAATCTTACTCTCCAACCTACTGCTTAAAAATTAATGTTTCCAAAGGGCCTAGCCCCTTTACTCCTTTTGAAATTGTGCATTTACTTTTCCTTGGCCATAAAATCCCCTCTGCTTGCTTTAGCTAATCAATCTACTAGTGACTCCCAAATTTATGCCCATGTTCTCAGATCTTGCTCCCAACCTCCACATTTATATATTCAAACACCTTCTGGATATTCCCACTTGACTGTATTATAAGCATCTCAATCAAAACATATGTTCTAAACTGAACCCTGTTGCTTTCAAAAACTTAACTCCCCAATATCTTGATTGTCTAACATAATGGATTGATTAATTAAATAGTGGAATTACCCAAGGAATACAATGCTACCAGTTTAATTACTGCTACAGATGCAAATTTACTAATATGGAAACTATCCTCACCATATTGTTTATTTTAAAAAGCAGGTTAAAAAGCAATGTGTGTAGTATGCTCTATTTACAGAGCAAATTTGAACACATCTCTCTCCAGACTAATTACTTTAAATGACTTTCCATAATCTACAAAATAAATCCTGGCAAAAAAATTAAAAGGTCTCTTGTAATTAAGACCCTGTTTGTCTCTCTGTCTCTCTGGCCTCCTTTAAACACACACACACACTTTAATACTCAAATATTACCCAAACACAGCATGCTATTTCATGCTTATACACATTTGCATATCCTCTTCTCAGAATAGCTTTTCCCTCCTTAGTTATCTCTGAAGCCCTTCTTGGGGTCCACCTCCTCTGGGAAGGTTTCCCTGACTTTGTTTTCTCCCAATAAGATTAGTTACTTTTTTTCTGTATTATTTCTGTACCCTGTCTTTATAGCTACTACTGCATATTCCCTATCATAATTATTCCCTTAAATGTAAATTTATCTTAAAAGACCAGGGGTTTCTTGAAGATGGGGAACTGATTAATTCACCTTTTTTCAACTTTGCTACCTATCTTCAGGACTCAATCACATTAGTCGCAGTATAAATATTTGTGGAACTGAAATTAGAATGCATATGAAAGCACATAATACACCACAGATAGAGTGCTCTGAAATGAAAGATAGTATTTATTGCTATTTAAATTCATACTAAGCACAATGATATTTTAAATCAACATTATAAAGAATAAATTCTTCAGAAGGGGACTCCTTACCCAAATTACTGTAATCTGGGTGTCAAAATCTTGAATCTAATGGTAATGTAGGTAAAATCCCCTCAAACCAGGTATCTAAAAGAAATACAGAATAAAAGGGGGGCTCCTTATTCCAGAACTTTATAAAAGTCAACAAAAGGACTTTTGGAAATAGTTTGATCCAGACTCTTTAATGAAAACTTCATGATTTTTACTCTACATCTTACATGATTTGAATTTTTTCTAAGCCTTATCAATCTGTGAACACAAATCAAATTATAATAATGGGAAAAACTCCATATACAGGCTTATATCCCCACCTGCATAACACAAGATTTTACCTCTCCCACAACTAACAGGATTTCTGGGATCTGACTCAGATGCACTCCAGAAAAGGAAAGAATGGAATAGCATGATATGAAGAGGTTAGTTTTTAATGTTAGCATGTCAGGCATATACATGGTTTTGTATATACAACCTATGTATAAATATGCTCACAAAAGAAGCATTTCATGTTTATTGTAATATTCAGTATATAATTCCACAGAGATATTACATTCAGAATCTGTCACTCAACAATTTCTCTGCTTGGAATATTTTGGCCAATTAACGAAGATTCTTTTCTATTGGCCCTTCCTGTTCATTATCATTGTTCCATCTTCCATAGATGACTTTGCCAGTTCATCTAACTCTTCCTTAGGCCTCAGTTAATTATCGAAGTTCTTCCTATAAGGCTTGGACCACCCACTTGCCTGGCAGATGTTTGGTTTCTTTGCCATCAATCAGGGAAATCCTTCACATCCTTCATACATTTTAAGAACAGGCTTAAAACTAGCAATGATTATTGCTGATTTGACTGACTCTGTTCATTGCCTGTGGGCGTAAGTTTATTGAATACAATGGCGAGCTGACAGTGGGCATTATTTAAATTTTCATCTTTCTTCTTGTTTTTTCATCAATATTCTGGAATCCAACTAGATTAAATGCGTGCCTGATATGACCTTGCTGTTACTGGGTTTTGTTTCAGTCTTCAGTCTTGGGGTTCCTCACCAAGAAACTGGGAACAAGCCCCGACCCCAAGGGCAAAGGGAATTACCTCTTTGTTAGTGTAGCCCACATAACTCTTGTAGGGATTCCTAGGTTTGTTGTGTACTAAATGTTAATTTCTCAAAAGAGTATCTTTGAAATACGGAGTCTCTACCAACTGATACCTGTGAGAGATTTTGCTTTCCTTTAATAAATTCTGTAAAATCATGGCCATGGCAGTAGATTTTTAAAATCTTGCCTCTCTCTGAGGCACAAATGACTGCATTGTCTCTTCAGGGATTTGAGTCCCAGCACTTTCCTGATTCAAGAAAATCTGGAATGGATCCCATTAGTATGGGCCCTTGGGACTTCCTATGCCTCACCTTTGATCAGCCCCAGGGCCATAGTAGCAGATCAGAAGTACAATAACAGGATTACTATTAACTCTTTAATACCCAGAATCCAGTGAGTATATAAGTTTAATAAGAAGCAGGGTCTCCCTTACACTCACCATGAATATTTATCCTCACAATGTATCTAGCCCCCTTAGGCCTCATCCCCACCACCAGCCCTAGACATACCCTAGAGCTCCACACCTTCCTTCAAGGGATACACTTATTCTCTTAAGGTTTTCAAAAAATTTAGAATTTTGTTAAGAGGCTCTTTCTGCACAATCTATTCTTCTGCGAACGGGTACGGTTTGTTTGATCATGTTCACAGAACTGTTTCTTTCCTTACAAACAACTCACTTGAAAAGATATTTGCCAGCTGTTACTGCTTTCCAAAATTATTTATTTATATTTTAATTTATAAATACACTACCATTACTTAATGCCTCTGGGCATATTTGCAAAATTAAAAACACAATTAAAAAAATAAGACAAATACCCTGCAACCTGTGGTTTATGGGGGGGAGAGAAGAGCATCATCTCTGCCTACATTAAACCCCCTGCAAGCAAACATCTAAATAAATAGATGGATATTGCACTGTGTCCCAAAAGAAATGTAAAAGTTTCCTAAAATCAATACCATGAACCAATTCAAGAATACAAAATTTCTCCTAAGAGCAAAAACATTATTACCTTGTAAACTCAACAATTGTAGTGCTAGAATCTAGAATCTGGCTTCTAACATCTTCCACGTATTCTATCCCAAAAGCTCAACAATGTAAATATTACTTATAACTGGCACGTAGTAAGTGCTCAATAAATTAATAAGGTGTTAATTGCCTTTAATATGCACACCATTTTAATTTCTAACCTTATAGTTTTCTTTACACAGTTCATATCTGGAATCCCTCATTTTTTTCTTCAACCCAGCTTGTAATCTCTTTTCATCTAAGAAACAATGTATAGAACTTTTACTTTATGTTTGCTTAGTTGTTAGTGTATGTTGGATAACCTGTGAAGTAGTGAAAATACTTTTTTATCGTCTATTAGCCAGGCTTTCTGATTCCAATCTATAAATTTTAAACTACAAAATAAGCATTTGGAAATGAGTTTTAGCATAAAAATCAGGGTTCCTATGGATTATATCTCCCGATAAATTCTATAGGAAAGTCATCTAGCAAACTGACTAAGGATAAATACATGTATCTCTAAGAAAATACATACCTTATAAGAGAAAAAATGCACATATATAAGCATTTTTTCCATAGACTCTTGTCTCAGAAAAAGTTAAATAGAATTTAATAAGAATGTATTGCCACCTATTATATAATCAGTTCTTGCCAGAAAGAAGAAATAAGAAAAGCAAAAAATGAGATTCCTGCTCTTCAAAAGCTTATAATCCTACTAGAGATAAGATAAACAATTCTCTTTACAGAGTATTAACCATGTATATTGAACCAAGGAGGATGACCGTGCAACATGCATGTATGCTCTAAAACACCCTCGGTGAGAAAACAATAAGAAACCACACCATTTGTCTTCTAAACCATGACAATTTTGGTAGTGAAAGGGGCCCCAATAATGACCTTAGGACAACAGGAATGGACTAGGAATGTCTTGAGAAAACCTACATGTATGGTCAAGAGTGTGGGCATCACAGTGCTGACCACTCTTCCCTGAGGTCTTCTCCTAAGCAGAACAACCCTAACAGATGTACACATAAAGTGTTATCAAGGTGTTATAGAGCTACCCTATGACCCAGTAATTGCACTACTGGGTATTTACCCCAAAAATACAGATGTAGTGAAAAGAAGGGGCACATGTACCCCAATGTTCATAGCAGTAATGTCCACAATAGCCAAACTGTGGAAGGAGCCGAGATACCCTTCAACAGACGAATGGATAAGAAGATGTGGTCCATATATACAATGGAATATTACTCAGCCATCAGAAAGGATGAATACCCACCATTTGCATCGACATGGTGGGAACTGGAGGGGATTATGCTAAGTGAAATAAGTCAAGCAGAGAAAGACAATTATCCTATGGTTTCACTTATTTGTGGAACATAAAGAATAGCATGGAGGACATTAGGAAAAGGAAGGGAAAAATGAAGCAGGGGGGAAATCAGAGGGGGAGATGAACCATGAGAGACTATGGATTCCAGGAAACAAACTGAGGGTTTCAGAGGGGTGGGGGGTGGGGAGGTATTAAGGAAGGCACATATTGAAAGGAGCACTGGGTGTTATACATAAACAATGAATCATGGAACACTACATCAAAAACTAAAGATACAAATGTAGGGGTCCAAAGGGTACATGCACCCCAATGTTTATAGCAGCAATGTCCACAATAGCCAAACTGTGGAAAGAGTCAAGATGTTCATCGACAGATGAATGTATAAAGAAGATGTGGTATATATATACAATGGAATATTATGCAGCCATCAAAAGGAATGAAATCTTGCCATTTGCAACGACGTGGATGGAACTGGAGGGTATTACGCTGAGCGAAATAAGTCAATCAGAGAAAGACATGTATCATATGACCTCACTGATATGAGGAATTCTTAATCTCAGGAAACAAACTGAGGGTTGCTGGAGTGGTAGGGGATGGGAGGGATGGGGTGGCTGGGTGATAGACATTGAAAAGGGTATGTGCTGTGGTGAGCGCTGTGAAGTATGTAAGACTGTTGAATCACAGACCTGTACCTCTGAAACAAATAATACATTATATGTTTAAAAAAAAAAAGAAGAAGAAGATAGCAGGAGGGGAAGAATGAAAGGGGGTAAATCGGAGGGGGAGACGAACCATGAGAGACGATGGACTCTGAGAAACAAACTGAGGGTTCTAGAGGGGAGGGGGGTGGGGGGATGGGTCAGCCTCGTGATGGGTATTAAAGAGGGCACGTATTGAATGGAGCACTGGGTGTTATACACAAACAATGAATCATGGAACACTACATCAAAAACTAATGATGTAATGTATGGTGATTAACATAACATAATAATAAAAAAATAAATAAAAATAAATAAAAAACTAATGGAGTACTGTATGGTGACTAATATAAATAAAGGAATAAATAAATAAATAAATAAATAAATAAATAAATAAATAAATAAATAAATAAATAAAAAGGGAAAAAAGTGTTATCTTGAGGCAGCCTAAAGTGCCTCTTGCTACTCAGTGTTTCTTTTTTGAATGTTCTACTTCTTATATATCTGTGATTGCTCATCATGCATGTTTCAGCCAAGATCTTGGGTCAGAGCGATAGCATGTCTGTAAAATTTGACTACACCTCCTGAACGAGACAGAAAAGAGGATCAGGATCCCCAGAACCAGCTCCTTCATCAGGAGTCATAGGCAAGGCAGTTTCTCCTAGAAGTGGATTGTGTGAGATCATCACACTTTATTCACGATGATCAAGAGCACTGCACTTTATTTCAGCTACTCAAACATAAATGCCATGACCAACAACTTTGTGTATCCTTCCTGCCTCCTGTTACCCATCATCAGCCACAGTGTCCTTCATGAACCAAATGGTCAATAGCTTTTGATTAAATGAATGCATGAGTGAATGAGGTAGTGGCTATGGCTAGAGACAGAACAGAGCTAATGGATAACAACTATCACTGCCCTCCCCTACCTGCAGAGAAATAGCAAAGGAAGAAACAAATGTCCTACTCTATGCTTT
Source organism: Eumetopias jubatus (assembly GCF_037043125.1). NCBI lineage: Eukaryota > Metazoa > Chordata > Mammalia > Carnivora > Otariidae > Eumetopias > Eumetopias jubatus. The sequence continues at coordinate 91,492,584 of NW_028274807.1, forward strand.
CCCAATGTACTATTTTTTTCTGGAGGAATAGATCTCAATTCAGTGGATAATTTGGTTTCGTATGCAGAATCCTATTTTAACTTCAACAGCACATCTGTGCCTTCCTTCATTTAACAAAATCATCTGCAAATATTTATTGATGGCCTACTATGTGCCAGTCACTGTTTTAGTGCTTGTGGATACAGCAATGAATGAACCTTCCAAAGTCTCTGTCCTTATGGATCTTTCAATTATTCATTCAATGATCATGTAACAAGTGCCTAGACTGTGCAAGTTTCTGGTGAATTCATAACGATGAATGAGACATGATCCCTGCCCTCCACAAAATTACACTATATCAGAGATGCTTTTAAAGAATACCAATCTACAAGGGACAGTTAAAGGGCTCTAAAGGAAGGCTTACAAGCAAAATGTATGACAGGGTGAAATACAAGAATATTTAAGTATAATAAGGGATCAAGAAGGCTACACCAAGAGAGTGGCATCTCACTGTAGGCTCACAAAGCTACCTATATGAGCTACAAGCTTTTAAGTCTTTTAAGTTCAAGAAAAAAACTTTAATAACAACCTAGAAAATCAATACACTTTTGAAACACTCTAAACAAGCTTGTTTGGATACAAGCTTCTCAATGAAGCAATGTGTATTTCATTTCCCTAAATATCAGTGTTAATGCCTGGGCAGAATAATAATTTGCAAGCTAAACTTATTGAGTGCTTCCCAAGTACTCATGTGCTCTATTGTTCTGGGTGCGTTACATAAATTAGAACATTTAATCCTCCTGGCAATCTTGTGAGGTTGGCAGCTATTATTATCTGTATGGTAATATAAGGAAACTGAGGCACAGAGAGGTTAAGTACCTTGTCCAAAGTCATACAGATCACTAAAGTGATGTACATTTAACAATTATGTAATGTTTTACTAGTAAAATAAAAGCAAACAAAAGAGTAAAGTGATTTAATATACCTGGATTTTTAACTGAATAGAAATTTCCAGCAGTCTTTTGGCTTGTCTTTTGTTATCCTGCTCAAGACTGATAAGGAAAATGCTCTTGATGCTATGGTCTCAGCTAAGAAATATTATGAAGTAAATAAAAGTCAACCTAAAAAAAAACAAAACTTTAAAATCTGTCCCATCAACCTTTGAAGTACCTATGATTCCCTTTCAGAATCTCAATAAACCTCTCTGAGTGGTTTTCAGACCCTCTCCATGTCATGGGAAGTGGGTAAGGGTGTGTGGGTTGTCAAAATAACGGGCCAGCAGTATTGGCATGTAGAATGGGATGCCTGGAGATACTGACCCTCCTGCAGTGCACAGAACAGACTCACACAACACAAAATGTAACCACCTAAGATTGCCAAGAGTGACCACTATTGAGAAACAGTGAAAATGAAACCTACTTCTATTCAGTTAAAAATTCAGATGTATTGGGGCACCTGGGTGGCTCAGTCGGTTAAGCAACTGTCTTCGGCTCAGGTCATGATCTCAGGGTCCTGGGTGTTGGACCCTGAGGTCTCAGGACCTCAGGGTGTTGGGCTCCCTGCTCAACGGGGAATCTGCTACTGCTGCTCCCCCTGCTTGTGCTTTCTCTCTCAAATGAATAAATAAAATATTTAAAAATTTAAAAAATTTAAAAATTCAGATATATTAAGTTACTTTACTCTTTGTTTTATTTTATTAGTAAAACATTGCATAACTGTTAAATATATATCATTTCAGTAAACTGGTTTAAATGGGTGTCTATAGGCTGCCTTGAAAACCTCAATGGAGTGTGTGTATACTTTGGTTCAATTGGGAAATCGAAATTACATGTTCCAAAAAACCACCCTACCATTCTGAAATCTGCCTATGCCTGCTAATCACTCTTTTCCTCACTTTCTCCATCTTTACCTGTAGGTCTCTGGCTCTCAAGAAATAGGCAGCAGAGTTTATGATTGCAGTTCAGTTACACAACATGCTAAATAATCAGGATCTTTTATCAGACTGTAAAATCTCTATATATTCTGAGACTCTTTCCTACCCAAGCAGACATGGAGAGATAGAATGGCAAGCAGTAAGACTACTTTTTCCTTACTTCTTGGGACTAACAAGAGTTAGTTCTGGCTACTTTCGCTGAAAGCTGTTCCTCTGCTGTGAATGGGTTTATTTTCTGCTCTGTATACTCTTCTTTCCAACTGTTTTACATTTTATATTGGCTTCAGAAACTGCTGGTGTGAACTACTGAAAGCAAAATTAGATTCAGGGTTGCCTGGTTTTGTATAGCCAGGCTCTCCTCTAGCTTTTGCCCCTTTTCAGGATGACCTAAGATGACATGCCTTGTTTTATCCTAATTTTGCCCCTTGCTTTGATCCCACAAAATTTGGATAAAACTTGGTAATCCTATTCAAGTTTAGAGAAACGCGTTCAATACCAAAAGATCAGGGCGCCCTCTGCTGGTGAAGAAATGTTCCAAGGATGGGGGTTCAATTCGTCTTGGTCAAGGGAGAGTGACCTGGGATAATGGTGAGACAGGAGACAAGCTCACAGGCAGGAACATTCCCTAGAGGAATGCTCCAGAAGGAAACCTACAAGAATGAGCACCAAGAAAACGTCTCAGGTTTATGGGGCTCCCTCAACGCTTTTCAGGGAATCAGGGCAGCACATTACTTAAGTTGATGCCAGTTTGTACTACCAGTCAGTCTCTACCCAAGAGTTACACTGCTGGCTTCAGGCCAAGCCCATTATTGTTTTATCATTATTTATGATTTTCTTGAGAATCAGATACTTTCCATTCATCTGGAAAAAGAAAGCATTCATCTTTAGGTTTTTCTTTCTCACAAGATTAATAGGATATGCCTCTAGGGGAACAGCCCCTAGTGTCTGATACCAGGTCTCCACAGGGCCTGGAATATCACCTTATTTAAGGACTCAAATTCCTTCTCACTTGCCTTTGTCATTTGACTTTTTCCTAAAGAATGGCGCCAATATTTCAATTTCCCATTTGCCCGCAGTCGCTGCCTAGTTAAGGCTCATCCATTGTCTCTCAGAACTCTTCCAGTGACCTCCCACTTCCAGGCTTCTCACCCTCAAATGCGTCGTTTACAGAGTTGCCAAGATTCTCTCTCTAAACCATAGAACTCTCCGTGTCGTTCTGTATTTAAAATCCACAGGATAAAATCCATGCTCCTTTGTGCCTTCTCCATGCCTTCTTTGCCGGCTCTAAACTCAGAAAGCTGATCCTGTTGGCGGTTCCCACTCATCCTCCTACTTCTAACTTCCGAGCCTGTGTCCAGTTGTACCCTATGCCTAGGATGCCCTTCTCAGTCCCACTCTCCCTTTGATTGGCTAACTCCTGCTCAGCATTTTAGGCTGATACAGACTTTCATCTCCTCGAGGTCCCCCTCCCTAGCACACCAACACTCTCAACTGCGTTAGTGTATCTACCAATTATTCCACTTCACTCATTGTGATATAATTATCTGTGTTTGTTTGTATACTCATCTTAGAATCTCCATCTTTGTAGAATGAAAGAATTCATGAAGTATGCAAATATGAATCTAATAAAAACATGTACTCAGACCCCTTTCTGTATCCATGTGGCCCTATCAGGACCCTGGTTCCCCAGACCATCTTCTTCATCCTGGAAAGTAAGTAGGTCCAAATGTCAAAGGACACTGCTTTTAAACCCATATAAAAGAAGACACCCCAGGAATGCTCCCAATATGGCCACAGGTTGTCATTGTCCCTGCTAAACACAAGTCTGAGAGGTCTTGGCTGGATAAGATGTCCTCTTCATCATAGAATCGAAAACCAGCCAATGACTGAGGTTTTTGAACCAGAAGTTTTCATGTTATTCTCCCTGCCAAAAATCCTTCAGTTATTCTCCAATGTCTATAAGACAAAAATTCAAATTCATCTGCCTGGAATTCAAGGCTTACCATAACCTGTCCGAAACATAATTTTCTGGTCTTTCTTCCCTTTCTTCTTTTACACAGACCCTCTGTTTCTCCCCATATCCCATATTATACTTTCCACCTTCAAAGCCCTGCATGTGATACGTCTCCGGAAAACAAAAAACAAACACACACAAAACAAAACCAAAACCTCCCTTTTCTTCATCATCACTTTAAAATACTGCTAGCCATTCTTTCAGGTCTCAGGGCTGAACCAGCCCATTACAGCCAAGAGTAATCATTTCCCCTTTTCTGCTCTGTACTTCTTAGTTAACATTACGTACTTAACATTTGCATAGTTCTTTATGGATATAAAACTGCCTTATATTTTGATTACTCTTTTCAGATATTGTTTTATCAGTAGTTAATTTGGCATCTCATAAAGGTCAATATCATGTCTTCATATATTTCCATGTTACCATGACTCCCAGCCTCACCTATTGTAATAAACATAATAAATATTTGCTGACAATATTGATAACCATATTTGGGTCAAAAAAATCAAAACCAGTATCAAATCTTCATGTATAATCTGAGATGAATTCTGTCCATCTAGACCTCTTCAACCAGACATATATTTTCTATAGAAGTAACGACACATCTCTTGACATGGCCAGGAAAGGAAAGTTGACTGTGTCAGATTAATAAGCCAGAACTAACACCAAGACACGACTGCTAGTGAGACAAGCATGGGATGGCAATAGGGGAGGGGGACCAGGCATCAATAGGCAATAATAACCATGCCCACCACACACATTTGACCACAGGAATGTGGTTTTTAGAGAGTGTACCAGTGGTCAACAGGTCGGCAAGAAATTAGCATCATGGAAGTCCAACAAAAGATAATAGAGTCTTGTAAAAGATGCACAGAAAAAGAATGGCACATAGAAGTAGTACAGAACCATGGTTAAGAGACCAACATTTGATGACAAGTATATCTGGTTGAATCCTGACTCTGCTGACAAATTTTTGGAAATTAGCCTCCTCAGTTTAAGGAACCTCATTTCCTCATTTCCTCAAATGAAATGAGGAAAGTGAGGTTCTTGGTTTCAAGAATTAAATGAGATGTAAAAGCACTTAATATATGTATGGTAAGCACTCTATAAATATTGGTTGTTGTTACAAATAGTAATAGTAATACTCATTGTTTTTTGTTGTTATCAACTGAGAATCTAGAGACAGGCAATATTTGACATTCCATACTAGAGGCAGGCAGGGAACTTAAAAAAAAACTACTGTCCATTGCTGGGCAATCTTGCAGGAGCAAGCATGGCTAGAACCCCAGTATAATCAAAATCTGGAGTTACAGTCAAGGCAGAAACACATTAGCTAGATTTGGTCTGCAAAAGGTAGAGACTTGGTGTCAGGGATAACTCTCAGCTATTAGAACTAGGCAATTAGGCACATAGGCAGACTTGTTACAAGGTAGAGAGACCAAAGTATAACTTCTTCAATGCTCATCAACCACTGAAATACATGAACTCAGAACACTGTAAGGGCTGAGCCTCCTGATGAAAACCAAATGACTAGGGGTAGTGGAGTGGGAAAGGATAACCAGAGCAAAGTGCAAACAAAAGCAGACATAAGTGATTAAGCATTGTATTAGTCAAGGTTCTCCAGAGAAACAGAACCAATAGGAGGTATAAATATATGGAATTGGCTCATGCAATTTTGGAGCCTGAAATCTGTAGTTTGGCAGCTGGAGATTCAGGAGAGCCAGAGGTTTGGTTCCAGTCTGAAGCCAAAGGCCTGAGAACCTGGGGAGGTGTTGGTGTAAATTCCAATTCAAGTTCGAGTCCAAAGGCAGGAGAAAACTCATGTCCCAAGTCAACAACAATCAGAAAGCAAATTCTCCCTTACTCAGACTTTTTGTTCTCTTCTGGCCTTCAGTGGATTAGATAAGCCACACCCACATCAGGGAGGACAATCTGCTTTACTCAGTGTACAGATCCATGTTAATCTCACCCAGACACACTCTCACAGACATCATGTTGAATCAAACATCTGGGCACTCTGTGGCTCAGTTAAGTTGACATGTAAGATCAACCATCACAAGCACCTGCTATTTACCAGGTATTGTATGAGGCACTGTAATGGCGGGCCTTATAGCTTACAGTCCAGAGCAGTGTTGCCACTAAATTCCCAGTGTTGATGGAGATATTCTGGGCCAATCAACATAGTAGCCACTAGCCACGTGTGGCTACTGAACACCTGAAATGTGCCTTATGTACCTGAGAACTGGATTTTAAATTTAAATTTTAATTCTTTTAAATACAAATAGCCACATATGGCTGGTGGCTACCATACTGGGCAGTACAAGCCTAGGAAAAGAAGGTAATAGGTAAACTAACCAGTAATTACAAAACATGAGACTTATGCAGGAAAAAGAAGGTTCTAGTTGAGGGGTGATAAGGCAGAACTTATTTACACAGAGTGGTCAGAGAAGGCCTCACTGAAGAGGTCACCAATGTTTAAGCTAAAGCCAAAAGGTCCAAATCTTGAAAAGAAGCAGCCCCGTAAAAAATGGAAGGAATAGATTCCAGGTAGGAGGCACCTAATATGCAAATACCCCAAGGCAGGAAAATTCATATTTGCTTTGAGCAACCGAATAAGCCACACTTGACTAGAAGGTGACAGAAGGAGTTTGCATTCTATTTGAGGTAATTTATATTTACATAGTTTTTAAAGATCACTGTGGCTGATTGCTGTGTGGAAAATATGTGAGCCTGCAAAAAGAATCTTCATGTGGGGGTGGGGGGTGTTTGCTTGAGTGGATTTGATAGTTTGGTTCTCCCCCTGATCGAAATATAATCTCTTCAATATTAGTGTATATTTGCATTCAAAAGGAATATGCACTTTAATCAATATTAATCAATCTAATCAATGTAAATTAACAACATGCCTATACATATATTCTTTAGCTTTTTTCAGTATGGGAGAAAGGAGACAACCTCCTAAGTATGTTGGTAATAGGGAAGGATTCTGTAGTTAGAACTATCTAACAGACACACTTCCAAGAAGTATCTATACCAGTTACATAAAATAGCTGCATACATACACCGTAAGATTATCCTTAGACTCTTGAGAGAGGTCAATTTCCGAGTGTAGGAGAAAGAAAAGGAGGAACTTAAACAACTTGAAAAGACAATCATGAAACTGACTAATGTCAAGCAAGGAGGATCCATGGAGAAAATTAAGGCAACTGGGGTTAATTAATTAACCTAGGGAAGAGAGATTAATAAATTTTTGTGAGGATATGTAGAACTGCTATTCAGAAGATAAGGTCTAGTTAGGTTGCATTAACCCTGGAGAAAGAACTGAAACCAGCAGACTAAAGCTGCAGAAGATGCTATTAATGGCTGTGAAACTAAGGAATCAATGAGGAAAGCAGAGCAATGTCCTTCTGTGGAGGTCTTTAAAAGAGAATAGATTCTCATCAGTCTCATTTGAAAGGTTTAAGTGTGATCCTGCCCAAAGGCAAGGTGATGAACGAATGACTTTTCAAGGTCCCAGCCAGGGAGCCCTATGAAAACACACAGCTGATTGTGTGCTGTGATTTTTTGTTTACCCATATCTTACTGTTTTACACCACCAAGTGGCCACACTGAGTAGAAATGTTACAGATTGTGAATATGAACATAGGTCTTGAGAATTGCCAATAGTATACTCTCATAACCTTAGAACTGCATAGTCTGTTTAGAAATATTCAATCTGTAAAATCACCTGGCGTGAAAATGCTTAAACATTGTGATCCTGTACGGTATTAATTTGGAAAGCAGAACCGGTACCTATCTAGTTATTAATAATAACATGTTCAAATTCTTATATTGCGTATATGTTGTTCTGTAGAAATGGGATTTGATTCACAATAAGCTGAGTTATGACACAAAAATCTTTTATTTTAGATACATACATATTTAAAAGCCAGATTTTGACCCTTTTACATTTAACAGATGTATTAATTAAATGTGACTTCAGAAACACTTTCTAAAATGAACTCAAATATCATATCAAAAGAAGAGTACAGTAGGCTTGCAGGGAAACCATAGTTATTGACACATGACTGAAGGCATCATGTTAAAAAATAATTTTAGATACAACATAATAGGCTAATGTGCTTCCTGGTACCTTTCCTCTTTAATTTACATTTAAAAAAATACATCAGCATCCATTAGCATTTATTAAACTCTCCTGTGAACTAAATGTTGGATTCTACAATGGCCAAGCCCACTCTGTCACTCCATTCCCATACCACTTCCAGAACAAAAACATTGTTAAATATGAGCAGTGAGGTAATCCAGGGCCAGACTCCTTCCGGCAGAACCCTAGTAAGTTACATAACTCTATAGCCCTCAGGTTTTTGTAACAAGAATTTAAATTTTTTGACTTTAAAAAATTAGATAACGTGTAGTCATTAATTCAACAAATATTTCTTGTGTGACCACCACACCAAGACTCTTCTAGGCACTGGGAATAGAGCAGTGAATAAAACAGACAAAACTCCTGGCCCTCAGGAAGCTTGCATTCCAGGAAAGACCCAGAGAGTAAATATTTTAGGCTTTGGTATGGATAGTATTGGAATGTGGTCAGGGTAGTCCTCACTGAGAAAATAACATCTGATAAAGACCTAAAGTAGATGAACAAGGAGGTCAGGGGGTATCTAGAGAAAGAACATCCCGGAACAGGGACTGTCAAAAGCAAAATCCCAGAGGCAATAGTGTACCTGTTCTTTATGAGCCACAGCAGAGTAGACAGCTTGTCTGGAGCAGAGTAAATCAGAAATGAGATCAGAGACCAGATGACAGGGGGTTCAAACGCCATTTTAAAAACTGGTGTTTACTCTGAGTGAGATAAGGAACCTTTGCAGTTTTAAGCACAGTAGTGACCTGCTCAGGAGCACTAATTTTAATTTTTTTGCCTGAGAAACTGGATGGGTGGAGAAGACTATTGGAGATTAGAGGAGGGAAAGTAAGGAGGGTTAGAGTCTCGGGTATAGAAATATTAAGTTCGGAATAGCTATTGGGTATCCAAGTCAAGATGTGAAGAAGACAATTTCTACAAGTCTCAGGATCCAAAAAGAGGTTTAAGTTCAGGATATAAATGTAAGGGTTGTCAACCCATAGACTGTATTTAAAACCACGAAACTGGTGAGATCACCAAGGGATTGCATATAGAAAGAAAGAGAAGGGGTCCAAGCATTGTGCCCATGTGGCAGGAATCCAGGGAGAGGAGAAGATACCAGAAAAGGAGACTGAAAAGAGCAACCAGTAAGACTGAGGGAAACTGGAAAGAGCAGAGTTGTGGGACCCACGTGGGAAAGTATATACCGGAAGAGGGAACAAGCAGTTGCATCACGTGCACCTGAGAGTGCATGCAAAATGAAGACTGAGAATTGAACCATTGTTTGTTTTAGCAGCGTGGACACCATTGGTAGCATTGACAAGAGCAGTTTCAGTGAAGTAGTAGGAATGGGAGCTTTGCTGGAGTGAGTTTAGGAGAGAGAAGGAAGAGAGAAATTAGAGATAGGGACCACACACAGCTTTTTCAAGGAATTTCTGTGGGTTTGTTGTGGTTGCTTGCTGTTTGTGTAGAAGGAAAGAAAAATGATAACTGGAAGGGAAGCAGATCAAGAGAGGCTTTGGAGATGCTTTGTTTCAAGATGGCAGAAACAACAGCATTTCTGTGTGCTGGTAGAAAAGCTCCAGGAGAAAAGGAAAAAAATGAAAAAGGGAAAAGAAAATAAACGAGAAGGAGACAGAGAATGAATTACTGGAGCAGTTCCGGGTGGGATGAGATCTGATGCAGAAGTGTGGGGGGTGGGTGGATCAGGCTCATACTCTGCTACGTAAAATGCTTAACCTGGTGCTTAGCACTAGTAAAGGCTCAAAAGGGACAGATATGAAGCCACCCTCTGTGACTTAAAAGGGGTTGGCTAAAATGATCCTCCAGCTCCAGTGCAGCTACAATATTCAGTAGATTAGTGAAAGTAAGTTGAATACAATAAGGGCAATGAAACTAAGACATTTAGAAGCAACATTGAATCACACTGACTAGCCTCCAGGAGATTGGTCTAAAGGTAAACAGAGATACCTAAAGGAAAGTAGGAAGAATGATGGTTGCTGTTTACATCCGATTCATCAGGTGAGTCTGCCAGAACCAGGATCCCACAAGGTCCTGGACCCCTTGTAGATGCTCTGAGTTGATTAATTAATTATCTTTGCTCTTTATAAATTCAGTAAGATGAAAAACCCCTGTCTCTTGCCTCACAAATACTGCATGGTATAATGTTATTTCCATGCTCTTTTCATGTTCTTCCACCGAATTTTATACTGATTTATAAAGGCTAAGCTGTAGGGCAGAGCTATGATAGGGAACCAGACAAAGGAAGGTGGGAAGTGAAAACATAACTGCCACTTCCACTGGGAAGAAAATGGGGTTGAAGCAACTACAATATAAATTGTGTCCTAACATTAAGAGAAACAAGTTATACTTATGAAAAATATATTAGCAAAAATGTAGTTTTCTGAAACCATTCTTTGTTACTTAATACCAGTGTCTTTTTACTATTATAGTAATTGTGCTTCGCTGAGGTCAGGTAATAAGTTTCAATGAATCTTAATTCTTCACTCGTTTCTTTTTTTTTAAGATTTTATTTATTTATTCATGAAAAACAGAGAGAGAGAGAGGCAAAGGGAGAAGCAGGCTCCCAAGGAGCAGGGAGCCCGATGCGGGACTCGATCCCAGGACCCTGGGATCATGACCTGAGCCGAAGGCAGACGCTTAACCATCTGAGCCACCCAGGCACTGTTTCAATATAAATTTAGAGATAAGTTCCTTTGGAAAAAGACTTGAGCCCCCAGGCGTAATAAAATCACATTTAGGAATGTAGCAATTTGACAACACATCATTAAAGAAAGAGCAACTTTTGGAAAGCATTAATAAAAACACTAAAACTTTTAATTTTACAATGGGAAACTCAAAACCAAATCACCAAAAGCATTAAAAAATGCAGGAAAGCTCTAGAAACCCACAGTCATGATCTCTCTTTTTCCCTCCCAATTGTTCCAATCTAAGAATGACGATCATTAACATGATAGAAACCATCAATTTAGCTTTTACTTAACTCAAGCCTCTGTGCCTACCATCCAGGATTATCGTTTACATTTTTTGCATATTTCAAAATTGTAAAGTTTCTTTCTTGAACTCTGCACAGTAATCTTAGTACAATGTATACGTTGTCCCTAAAGAGAAAACGGTAGACTGAAATCTTTAAGGGACCTGTGGCCCGAACATATAGAAGCTGGTGCCTAACTGCTGACTGACAATTATATCAATGCTTGCCACCTGTTGCTCAACCTCCTAATTTATCTTAGAGTTAGACGAACTATACCAAATCCAGCATACCATTTTTGGAAATAAAGTCTTATGGAACACAACCCCACTCATTTGTTTACTTATTGTCCATAGGTCCTTCCACAAGGCAAAGTTACCACATGGCCCACAAAGCCTAAAATATTTACTACCTGACCCTTTACAGGAAAATTTTACCCACCCCTGGTTTAACTAATGGCTGGTCTCCTCATTAAACAATGTTTGTTGAGCCATATCTACATTTCCAAATGGTAACGGAAGGAGGAATCAGAGTGCAGAATCAAGTCGTCACCTAAGAGTACCCAACTTCTATAAATACGTGTGTGCTGTCTTTGAGAGTGAGATTTTTTACATTTTTCATTGATTTCCTAGATTCAGAATTTATTAAATGGCTTTCTATTAGGTGACAGGTACCTAAGTAGACTTCCTTTTTAGGAAGTCATGAGAGGAAAATTTTTCCAAGTGTTTCTATCAAATGCAAATTTTGAAATTCACTTTTGCCCCCTCTCATCTATAATTTTTATAACTTTTTTCTACTTTTTACATATCCACACAACATCAAAACTTCCTAGCTCACTTTATTTTACCAGTAAACTAGGGCTTTGAAAAATATAAAAGGGTTCTTAAAAGATTAGTTATTCCTAAATTATTGTCATTTATTTTGAAATGTCAGTGGATAGCTCCTTTCCAATACCACACGTGTAAAAAAATAAATTGAGCTGAATAACCCTCCAAATGATGGTATTTTTTTCCATTGTTATTTTTTTAAAGTCCTAATTTTTGTCCGTCCTGACAAGAACTAAACATTTTAATTCTTCCAACAGAGTACCATAGTAAGTTTATAGCTACTGTGCCTTAGACAACCTATATTTAGGGAAGGAAATTTTCTAATTCAATTTACAGTGGTGTCAAGAAACAACACATATCTGCAGGCAAAGATAAGAAAAACATTCAGGGGTACACCGTGATAGCTCTACTTAAATAAATAAACTTTGGGTACTAGTGATTAGGTACACAGGATTATTATATGTTTAATTGGCTAACGTGACAATTTGGAATTACTTCTAGTCACATTTAATTGGATTTAGAATCTCTGGAGAAAAGAAATAGAGAGGCCTACCAGAAACAGTCATAAAAGTAAACTGTTTTTCCAAAGGGTGCTAAGCAATGAATTAATATTAATTGCACAATAGTTTTTAATATCCTCTTAGCTTAATAAGACTAATTCAGTGGTGGTACACACTAGATACCAAAACCAATTCAACTAAACACAGAAGTTGGGGGAGGGGAGTGTTTGTTGAATTAGAAATTTTTTATTTTTACTTTTAAGGAGGCCAATTTAATCAGAGGTGAATAATCTTCAATTCAGGTAAAGTCTGAGATATCCTTAAATAACAGTACAATAGTTAGCTATATATGCTATGCTAGGTTTGAAGGCATTTTGGAGTCCATAAAATATATGTTGCTCTATAAATGCTCTGAAGCTTAATAAGACTCTTTCATAGTCTTTAAGTATTCTTACACTGTACAAGCAGAAAAAAAAATCTAGAAGACAAATGGCTGATTTCTTCTTTTAGGGTTTTAGTTTAGATTAAAAGAAAAATAACAGAAGACAAAAAACAACCCTTCTTTCTACAGTCTAAAATGTGCCTGGGCTTTGCTTAATATTAATCTATTCAAATTTATATATGACAAAATCTTCTTCCTCAGTATTTATATGTACTACCTGTTATGGTTTTCCTTCTGCCCTATAAGTTTGTGGGTTTTTTTTTAATTGTCCTTGTTCTTAGGAGTGCCATGATTGCTGACTACACGTTCTGGCTCTGTGGAGGAAGTGAACAGTATATAAGCAAGCTCATCAAACTGTATTGGCAGGTAAAAATTGATGTCCCAACTAGGGAGGAGGAGCCCGTCTCATTTTTAGAACCAAAATGAAGGATTGGTGCTTAAAAGACTGCTGAAAAAGGTAGCTCTGGCCATATCAATGAGAAGGACACTACTCAGTAGTAATGTATTTATAATGAAGTAGATTTTCTGTGACTAATTTTAAGGGCAAAATTCAAGGCTGTTAACCCTTGGCCCATACTTCAGTTTTACAACCCAATATAAATTTTAGACATCCCAGGAACTGTTTTCCCAAGCATGCTGCTATAATGACATGATCCTTTAAAATATGAACATTGTATATTCATAGATTCTTCTTGATCTATGACCTGTAAAACATACCCTAGAAGTAATACCAATTACATAATAAAGGAAAAATGCAAAGGTCAGTTGTATTTGTTGGGTAATATTTAGTGTTTGGGACACCTAACTAATAACAAACTGCAGATCTTTTTTCTCATTTATTATTCAAAATGGCAGCAAGAAGTCATATCAAAGGTCAATTAGATCTCAAGAAAAGAGTCATAATTTCTTAGAATTATAAAGAGAATTAGAATTTACTGGTTCAATCTCCTTCACAATACACAAATCTTTTCATTTCCTATCTGTTCTCAGCAAATTGTCAATAACTTTCTGCTGAAATAGATCCAAATGAAGAGCTCATTTAACTCCAAGAAACAACATCCAGTTTGCTAATTATTAAACTGTTTTCCTCATGTAAAGTAGATTTCTACTCCCTTAGAACTTCAATCCAGTGGTTCCCAGGAGGACAACATGGACCGAAAGGAAACCCATTTCCAAATGAAATTTCCTTCAAATATTTGAAAATCAACTACAAAAGCCAAATCCCTTCTCCATATCTTCTCCTCTCAAGACTGTGTGGGGCCTTTTATTCCTCGTACTTCAAGATGATTTAATTTAATTTAATATGAACCTTTCAAACCAACTAGAATAAGATCTGCTAAAACACAAATATGAAAGTGAGAAATAATCATCAATAGTGTTTTAATGCTTCCTGATTTTTCCCATATTTTTACTACTGTGTCTTGGCTCCCAGTTTTCTGTCTTTATATCATGTGTTATCTTTATTAGGCAGTAAACATTAGGTTTATCATATAAAATGCTCAATAATTTATATGGTTCCATCTAAATATTTGGAGCTCAATTTACCTACTATAAAGAATAAATGTTTACATTAGTCCTACTATACTTGAGACCTGTGACTATTTGGGAAAAAAAATGAACAAAATTTTAATCTCAAAAAAATTTATTAATTTGTTGATAAGTTTAAAACTTTCCTAAGGGAATCTGGAACATGCAAAACAGTAGCAGTTACTTATAGTCATGTAATTAAATAATTGTAAAGACTTGCTAGATGTCACTGTGAATTGTGTAAGACTGATGAATCACAGACCTGTACCTCTGAAACAAATAATACAGTATATGTTAAAAAAAGAGAGAGAAGATAGTAGGAAGGGAAAAATGAAGGGGGGAAATCGGAGGGGGAGACGAACCAGGAGAGACTATGGACTCTGAGAAGCAAACTGAGGGTTCTAGAGGGGAGAGGGGTGGGGGGATGGGTTAGCCTGGTGATGGGTACTGAGGAGGGCACGTATTGAATGGAACACTGGGTGTTATACGCAAACAATGAATCATGGAACACTACATCAAAAACTAATGATGTAATGTATGGTGATTAACATAACATAATAAAATAAAATAAAATAAAATAAATAAATAAATAATAAAATTAAATTAAAAAAAGAATTGCTAGATGTAAAAATATAAGCAAATAATATGAGCTATAGATACAATAAAGGAAGAAGACTTTTTATTAAAGGATTTCAAAAGCTTTTGGAGAGAAGTGGGAAAGGAGTTGAATCTCAAGGATTAGCTATAACATTCAGCAAGCCTGGCGTATAATAGGTCCCAAAGGAATGTTTGATTTAATTTATTCATTCACTAAACAAATAAACACTGAGTACTTACTGTGTTTTCTATATCAGACTAGGAAAAAATAGATCCAGTGTTGGTGCAACTGGTTAAGATTTACTGTAAATAATTTTTTTCTGTTTCCTTTAGCTAATATCCCCATTTTATTTACCTCAAACTAGGAAAATAATCTCCACTTACCAATACATGCATGTTTGCTATACAAAAAGGAGGAAAACAAATACTATTATTTAACTAATCTGTATTAATAAAAGATAAGAAAAACATATTTCTCCTTGTATTTTCTTTTTCTCTTTATTTTTTTAATCCCCATCTCCTATTTAACCCATACCCCCAACCCCTACTCTTCTGGTAACCATCAGTGTGTTCTCTATAGTTGAGTATGGTTCTTGGTTTGCCTCTCTCTTTCTCTCTTTTTTCTTTTCCTTTGCTTGTTTGTTTTGTTTCTTGAATTCCACATGTAAGTGAAATCATATGGTATTTATCTTTCTCTGAATGACTTATGTCACTTATCATTATACTCTCTAGTTCCATCCATGTCATTGCAAATGACAAGATTTTATTCTTTTTATGGCTGAATAATATTCCATTGTATATATGTACCACCTCTTCTATATCCATTAATCAGTCAATGGACACTTGGGCTGTTTCCATAACTTGGCTATTATAGATAATGTTGCTATAGTCGTCAGGGTGCATGTATCCCACTGAGCAGGGAGCCCGATACAGGGCTCGATACCAGGACCCTGGGACCACGACCTGAGCTGAAGGCAGACGCTAAATGACTGAGCCACCCAGGCACTCCAGGGTGCATGTATCCTTATGAATCAGTATTTTTGTATTTTTGGGTAGTAAGTATCTGGTGTGATTGCTGGATCATAGAATAGTTTTATTTTTAATTTTTTTGAGGAAACTCCATACTGTTTTCTACAGTGGCTGCACCAGTTTGCCTTCCCATAAACAGTGCAAAAATGTTCCCCTTTTTCCACATTTTTGCCAATACCTTTTGCTTCTCGTGTTGTTGATTTTAGCCATTCTGACAGGTGTGAGGTGATATCTCACTGTAGTTTTGATTTGCATTTTCCTGAGGTTAAGTGATGTTGAGCATCTTTTCATGTGTCTGTTGGCCATCTGTAATGTCTTCTTGGAAAAATGTCTATTCATGTCTTCTGCCCATTTTTAATTGGATTATTCATTTTTGACGTGTTGAGTTATTCTTTTCCTCTTTTAATTTGAAGCAACTTGGCATATTGGAAAAGAGCCCTTGTTTGGAAGTCAGGTCTGATTCAGTCCAAGTTCTAACAAAATAGTTATCTAACCTAAGGCAAATTAGTCTCTAGAGGAACTTCAACTAGAAAATAAGAGATGACTAGTAGAAAATGTTTGAGAAGGTCTATTCTTAAAGTTAATTTTAGCACTGAAATCTAATATTTTAAACACCTCCAAAAATGATGTCACACATATTAAGATAAAAAGAAGTAACATAATTAAAAATTTCATCCGGCAGATAAATCCCATAAACTAAACCCCTCTAACTAGCCTCAATATCAGCATAACACATCATTTCCACCATTTGCATATTTCCTTATGCGAGCCTGCCTGTCCCTGGTCTTAATTTAAATGTATATATCTTCCTCCTTAAACTTTGTTTTGTCCTAAATCAAAAGGGGCTCTTGGACATTGCCAGAGAGTGCCCATCCATGTCATCTTTAAAGACAGTTATGCTCCACCAACCCAATCTACCATGGCAATTGAATTTAAGAATGTTGAATTTACAAATACCCTCAAACATCACACACTAGAAACTGTATCTGCGTATACATTCATAAACATCCATTAAGGCTTAGACAGAGGCTCTTTTCACTACCTTTGTAAGTGATGAAGTTACTGTATATCTTCCTTTCAACCACATAAAAAAATACCTATCACTCTGGTCAGTTATTCTTCTTAGAGGTCTTAAACAAGAAATGGAAAATTTGGGGATGCAAAAATTTGAGAGCCAGTCTACACTTACTCTCACAAATTGTTGGCTTACAAATTCTTGGATACAAAAGAACAGACCTTTACTTTGGTGAGCTCAAGAACACTTTTCGATTGTATTAGGAACAGTTTTCATATCATCAACCCAGGAAGAAAAAAAGGCATAAAACTCTGCACTACATGACAGCTTACACTGGAATATATCACTCTGAATAAAAGTGTTTGTACATGTTATTCTATAATAGCATCACCTCTTCTAGAGAGCTAGAGAGCTTTGGAAATAACTTGTCACAACTGTACTTGCATGCATGCTTCTGCAACCTGATACCCAGTCTCCTATTATCAGCCACTCTCCTTTTTTCTCAAACACCTTGAGACTTCATCCCAATTCTGAGCTAATTAACAAAATGGAAAATTCCTAATCAGGCTGAGAATTAGCTATTTTGAAGCAGTGACCACTATGTATTTATACATTGCTCCTAAGACAATAATATTATTTCAAGATTTTTACAGTAAACTGTAGTCCACCTCCTAAGCCACCTGCCCCTTTAGATCCAGGACTAGATTTAATAGTATCAGGGAACAAACACAACTTCCTTTCCTGTTTCCCTTTCCTGGTTTCCCACCTTCACTTTCAGCCATGCTGTCAGCCACATGCATTGTCTGGTGTGTGGCTTTCTCTCCTGCAGTGTGAGTAAGACAGCCAACTCCAGTCTGCACTGCTCAGCAAAATGGAGTGAGAAAAGATGGTTAACAGCTAATTTTGCTGCAGAAGTCCCACAAAACAAGTGCAGAGGAGCCCCACTAAACAGGAGCAAGCTGCCTGATCAGCTCATTCTTCACCTTAATTGTTCTTTTCTAAATTTCTTTCTTTCTTTTTTGAGTCACAAAGCCCTCTGAGAATCTGATTCCATTTACAAGCATCTACCTAGAAACAATACTCATAAACATATACACAAAAAATGTGCTTACTATTTATCTCATTGCATTGGAACCCTTACACATAGAATATGAAGAATTATAGTTTTATCACGCTTATGAAAAGGTTATGAAATTTTTCTGGAATAAGAAATTGAAATATATTTGACATCACATCAATGTCAATGTTTCATTTTAATAGCAATAAGAGGTACAACCCTCTAATAGTCTCTAATAGCAATGGAATCAGAGCTCCTGTAGCTCACAAGATCTCATATGGATAGACAGGCATCAACAATAACCAAAATTCATATTACTTCACTTCCTTTGTCCTCAGGTCAATGAGATTATCTTTGTTAAGTCTTTATCATCAAAGTTATCTAAGTCAGCAATTTGTTTCAATTTTAAAGCCACTAAACAAAAAGTGACCTTCATAAGAAATAAAGCCATTTGCCAAGTGTTGATTTTTGTCCCTAGAAGCTCTCAAGACTTTGTCAGTCTCACCTCCAGTATTAGAAAATTTATATTGTTGTATGACTCCAGCCACCTCATTTAGAGTAGCAGCTTGACAAAAAAAAAAAGAAAGAAAGAAAGAAAGAGGTCATAGTTTTTCAGCAGCATCTCTAATAGTAAATTAAGCATTTTAACCAAAAGAATTGCTTCTTTTATGTGACTAAGATATCAGCCATTATAAAGCTAGTCCTGGAATGAACTTCTCACTATCAATATGTTCGAAGAAGGAGTTTTCTTTTCTCCTAAAAAATTTTCAAGAATTAATCAAACTAAATCACTTCTAAATTTCTTCTCTGAATTGCCGACAAACTTCTCTATTAAGGAAGAGCCTCGTGGTGTGTTCTTGTATCTTGACGAAGATCTACTGAAAAGGCACTGATCTGAGCTTTTGGCTCTGAGGAAGTTGAAGACTTTCACAGCAACTGAAAGACCTCTTTTGGGATTGTTGGAGGGGCTGTTGATACCAATACAGGCCCCTGTAGGAAGCCTGACATGTGGAACATCTTTCCTTAGTGAAGCAGCAAAGGCTGAGGCAGTGCCAACTTCACAGATCCTCCATCTGTGCAGAGAATACCAAGACTTCCCATCCAATTCAACTTGTACTTGGCATTGAATGTTCACCATCTTAAAGATATCAATGGCCTAAATGGTTTCCAAAGAGGGCTCACCAACAAGAAATTTTTCTTTGGTGAAATTAGTCTACTCTCAAAGGATAAAATCAGGAACTGGCTGTACTGAGATGCAAAAGATTTTCCCCAGCCACATGCTTGAGGAAGATAGTGCACAGTCTGTGGGCCCTAAAGCCCTTCCATCGTGTTCAGGGATTCAACAGACCGCAGGTTAAGTCCCTTGTGTACTCCTTCTCTTTGCAACAGCCCTTTTTCTTCTTGGTATTGGGCCTAACAGAAGACATTTATTGCTTCCAAAACTCAAAGCAAAAAATAGCACTGAGAATGTTCATGTCATACAGTTCCTCCTTAAACTGCACTATAGTCATTCAAGCTTGAAACATCATCAATCCAGTGTATGCAGACTACTCTTAAATTAGTGGGTACTTCTCTTCTTTACTTTCAAATTATATTTGTCATTCATCCTCATTCAGGAAATATTAATTGATCACTTATTAGCGACTGTATGTTAGACACTATGCTATGTGTTAGAAATATAGCAGTGAACAAAATAGACATTGTCTTGTCTTCAAGAAGCACTTATGCTAGCACAAAATATTTATTAACAAGAAAAACAGTTGGTACTTAAATTAGACACCACTTCTTCTTAGTCTGTTTTTCTTGCAAGTACTATCAAAGTGCATTGCAAATGGCGATTCAATACATATTTGTTAAATTCAATTAACGAAACTAAATACTATTTTACATTAAACTCAAACCAATAATGTCAAGAATATTTTGGAATAGTTTTTTATTTGTTATTTAAAAATTCTGTGCTTACACAAATTTGATAAGTATTTCTGTGTGTGTGTGTGTGTGTGTGTGTGTTTTAAGTTCACAAATGTGTACAACTTTGTGCTTTAGTTGAGTTTGGGATTTATCAGAGTATTTGGAGAAGGTTGCAGATTTCCAATAGTCCCTTTTCTCTCATTGGTTTCTGTGCTCATGGATGTCTCCATGCAAATCCTAAGGTCTTATATATTAGCTTCTTTCAAACATAGCAATCAAGACAGCAGCAAGCTAATGGATTTCTCTGCACTAACCAGAAAATGATACAGGATAACTTAACACTGAATGTTATTTGATCCCTTATACCAATAATGGAGACTAACTTTTTCACTCCAGTTCTTCATTTTTCTTCTTGATATTGCAAAATTATCCCAATATTAGTCATTTACATATACCAATAATGGAGACTAACTTTTTCTTTCACTCCAGTTCTTTTTCTTCTTGATATTGCAAAATTATCCCAATATTAGTCATTTACATGATACAGATTTATGATATCTCAACCTCAGAGTAAAAATAAAATCTTCAACGTGAAATTACAGGCAAAGTAAGGTCAAAGTACCAGAATTTTTTATTATCTTTAACAAAACACCTACATATTCTGAAGAAAAATGTGTTCTTTCTAAAGATTTGCTTCCATGTGAAAAATGTTTCCACAGAAAGGAACAAAATAAAAATGCCATATAAGCATTTCTCCTAATGGCCTTTGTTTATAGTCTATTTATTTATTTATTTATTTGGCCCCATCAGGCATACAGTTTATAAAGTATTTGGACAAGGAGTGTCTAAAAGTAACCCAAACTTTATTGTATTTAGTATAGATATAATTTAAGAAGCACCCAAACTCACTCATCTAAAAATATTTTTCCTATCAACTGTCATGTGTCATGCTTAAATTTCCACCATTTGACACTGAATCTCTTATCAACCCCACATCGTATGCAGAAGAAATTTTATCTGTAAATGTTTAACTCATTAATGGGTGACTCAACACAATTGGGAAAATTATTTTGAGACTTCTTAGTACCTTTGGAAACATGAAAGCAGAATCCTGAAGGAACAAGATGGAAGGAAAGGTAAGCCCTGATAAGGAAAGGTGACAGAATGTTCTGAATATAGGGAACGTAGGCTGAGCAGAAGGGCTCTAGAAAGGCAATGGATATATGTGCTTAACTCAGAAAGGAAAGAAAGCAAAAGAAAACAGACACTATAGAGCAGTAGAAAGAAGTCAGGCCTAAGATTCACAAGCTGTACCTTCTAGTTCCAATGCTAGAATTCAGTTTTGGATAAGTCACTTTCATTTCTGTACTAGTCAGCCACTGCTACATACTGCTATGTAACAAATCACTCTTTAACTCAGTGGCTTATTACAGTAAGCAGGTTGGCTTATCAGTCATGATTTGGTTGATCTAGGTTGGTCTTGGATGGACTTGGTGAGGCCTAGCTCCAAGCTGCAGAGAAGCCCAAGAATGATCCACATGTCTCTCATCCACCTTTGAACAATGGCTGCCTGATGTCTGTTCATCTTATGGCAAAGTGCAGAATTCTAAGGGAGAAAGCAAAACCATATAAGCATATTTCAAGCCTCTGTTCATACCATGCTTGTTAACATCCTATTAGCCAAAGCAAGACATATATGGTCAAGGCCAAGGGCAAGGGGTAAAATTCTTCTGTCCACTGCAAAGCCATGACAAAGGCATGGATGTGATATGGTTATAGGGAGGGGGAAAATTGAGACCAGCAACCCAATCTGCTGGTTTACCACAACTGCTCTGGACTTTAGTTCCTGCTGCTATATGATGACAAAGTCGGCCTAGGTCAGTGGTTCTCAAACACTGGTCTAGTGACCAATTGCATCAAAATCACTTGGGAAAATATTTAAAATATTAGATTCCCAGAATTGGGTGAAGTTTGAAAAACTGTCTTTGTCTACTGCCCCCCAACTACGTGATTCTGATGCACAATCCTGAGCTAGATGGTCTCTAAGGCCATTTATAATTTTTTAAGTTCATGACCAACTAAGCCTACCAAAGTTTATCTAGCGCCTTGCTAGATGCAAAGGTAGAGTGTCAGAGTACCTGCACAGAAAGAATCCCTAAGCCCCAGATTCTCCCCTCAGCCCCACTATGTAGAAGCCTCCAGTAAGTGAGGCAGCCTGTACTTCCTCTTTTTAAAGGTTAACTGCTCTCCTCTTCTCTCCATGATGTAAGTCAGATTTTCCTGCCCACCTCCCATGCCCAAAGCAAACTTTTTGGCTGCCTCAGAATTCCTTCCTACATTCAGTTTTACATCTAGACAACAATGGGCATTGCAGTTGTTTTTAGTCACTTGCCTACAAAGAGATTTGTCCATTAAGCTAGACAATATTAAGATTCTCATTTTATGAATTCTCATATTTTTCAGTTAGAAGACAGGCTCAAGAGGAAGTGTCCAAATTGAGATGAGAGGTAAAAGAGAACTTCCTTCTCTGGGTCCTGGAAAAAGATAAATGTAGAAATGAATTTCTCATCTAATTATTCATTCCTGTTTATGTATTCTTTAATGATATGTTTCCATGGTTACCAGCGTTGTTAAATGTTGCCTGTGTTTCACTTTGCTTTGATGCTATTTGAGGTAGTATGCCAGTAGGAGAGGTTCACTTTTAAATGAAAGATGTAATTGAGGCATGTGTTTGATCTAAGGTTGAGTGTTCCTGTGAAGAAGATAGTGACAGTGACATTATTTTCTGTTTGTATAGTTTAGTGTAGTTCTTCCATTGATGTTCTGTGAGTGTCCCAGGCATTAGGAAGGAAGAAAAGAAGGAAAGGAGGGAGGGAGGAAGAGATGGAGGAAAGAATCTGAGCCATACACATATTGAACTCATGTGTATATTTCAGTATGATTATATATATATATTTAGTTACACTGATTTGGCCAGACTGTCAAGTAGGTGAGGTTGCTTTTTACATGCCCCATCCCTCTCTTCTCCCCACACTGTCCCTGTTCCTCATGCCACCTATACAAGCCAAGAGCCACAGGCTTCTTTCAAAAATGTGTCATGTTTTTTGGGTTTCTGACAGTTCTTAATGGAGAAGGAAGTAACCTCTAAATTTCTTTTCATTTTCTCTCATTTGAGAATGATATGGGTTTCATAGATTTAAGGCAGTTTGGGCCTTCTTTTACTTGAAAAAATTTAGGGATAGCTATTTGGTTCCCAGGAGTTCTGCGCTATTTTGCTAGGTTGTCATGAGGTTATTTTGTTTACTTAGAGACTTTGCCTTCCAGTTTAAATTTGCGGACACGTTGATTCCTTCTTTGGTTTGCGTCTAAAAATCAAAAATTGTTATGATCCAAACCAAATTTAGAGATTTTTATAGTCATCTTTTATATTTCCCATAGATTTTTATGGGTTATTGATTTACAAGCTTGCAGAGAAATTGAGGTCACTTATTTTAGCAGTTGGAGATGCGGAATAACTATTCCATGAAATCATGAAATTTTTTAAGTTGTGTGCACCCAAGTATAAGATAATCTGTAAAGCTCAAAGCTTTTAATGTTTTTATTATATTCAGCCATTTTTGATGGCATTGCACAACAATTTAAAAATGAATTCTCCTCTTTTCTTGAATTCACACAATTGTATTTTCCTCATTAATTTTTGAAGACTGCATAATCTACCTGTACTATAGTTTCTGGTTGGATCATTTTCTTTTTCATTTCTTTTTCATATTTTCCAATCTCCCCTCTTCTAGATAATGAGGCCCCAGCATTTTAAATGTCTGTCTTCAACAAGTGGCATGATTTACTTTTTTTTCTAGGATCCTAAAGTAACCGTTAAACTGACCTATTTCTATCCAAGAGAGCAAAAGTGCTATTTTATAAAGAGCAATCCAAACCAGGAGTCAACAGCCTATGAGGGACAACAACCCCCAGAAAACCTTGGGAGGACTATTTCAAGCCCAAACCTAAAGAGATGCAAAACACCATAATTAGCATGGCAAGTCTTTATTTTCTTTATCCTTCATCAGATCGGGTTTGGCCTGCTTTAATATTCACATAGAAGACACAAATCAGAGATAAAACTGGAGACTGGATACATACATAACTTGGAAGTATAGTGGCAGGTCTCTTAAAGATAGCACTTCATTTCATTTCATCTAATATCATTTGAAGTTGTAGTTTGTTGTTGTCATACTGTGTGTGTGTGTGTGTGTGTGTGTGTGTATAATAAATATTTGTATATATATTTGACAGGTCCATCACATTTTTCACAGATGCAATTATGCCCCTTCTGAGACCTCTTGATGATGAAAAGTTGCATATAGAAGGATACCTGCCCCATAATAGCATCCTCCTGCAACCTCTTACCTCCTAAAAAATAAAAGTCCTCCAGGAAGGAGCAACAGCCTGAAAGACATTAATTACAGACAAATGAGAGAAATAAGAAAAAAGAAGAAGAGGTGTCTGGTTGCTCAGGCAAAGCTGAAACTTGAGGGAGAAAAGAAATTATGGGGCTATGGGAGTATACCAAAGACAAACTTTGAGTAATAGACCTTAGCACTATAAAGACATTTTTTGACACAACACACAGTCCCTTTTACTGGATCCCCAGATATACCATCATCCTTCCTTGGGTCTGTGTACCACCAGGGCCATGGAGCTACTAGCTTCCAAGATGACTAGTTCTCTCATTGGAAGGCCCTATTAGGACATTTTTCCTACTGCTAAGGATTGCACTTCTGCCCTCCAAAGCTTTATGGAAGCTATAAACTCATTTGTGAGTCTGCACACCATAAATGGCTCAGAGCAAGAGGCTCTGACTGAGATAGAATGACTTGAATCCCAGCTCTGTCACAAAGTAACCATGTGAACTACTGCATATTGTATCATATAAAAACAGAGTTTTCCTAATCTTTAAAATGGGATAATGCGGAATGCCTGCATGGCGTAGTCAATTAAGCGTCTGCCTTTGGCTCAGGTCATAATCCCAGGGTCCTGGGATCGAGCCCCATGTCTTCCTCCCTGCTCAGCGGGGAGTCTTCTTCTCCTTCTGCCATTCCCCCTACTCATATGCACTCTCTCTCTCTCTCTCTCTCCCTCCCTCAAATAAATAAATAAAAACCTTAAATAAAATAAAATGGGATAATGCCTGTTTTCCAGTGTTGCCTTAACAAGTAAAGAGAATAATATATCTACAGCACTTAGCCAATGCCCAGGAACACTCACTTAATTGATAAATGAGTGTTACAGATTTATCAGTGAATTAAATGAAGTCTACAACAGTAGGTTGCTCTCTGATGACAGAAAATTAGTCCCTACAACTTATGTCTTGTCTCCAAAGTAACATACTTGGATTCTTTCAACTTCTCCAAAATACAGTTTTTTGAGGGCATCCTAGACTTCTCCACTCAAACGTGTCTTGCATAGTAGCCTAAGAGATAAAATAAATGGTGGAAAAAGCAGTTCACGTCTAGGAACCAGGTTACCAGGTTCTTGTCCCAACTCTGCCGTTAATCAGCTTCGTGCACCAGCAAGCCCAGTCTAAAACCATCAGTCAAGAAATACAATCAGAAAACAATACAGTTAGGGAAAAGAATATCTACCTTCTATAATTAAACTAAATATAGAGAAGAAATGTACAATGACAAAAAAGGGTCCCAAACTGTGTTGACATTTACCACTGAACACAGAGGCTAAAGCCCATTACTAATACCCATTTGTGCTTATGAAATAATTACAGGTAAGGTAGTTATTTATTCCTGTGATACCTTTTGGTGATTCATTTTAAGTCATCAAGAATAAAAGCTCTGTGGCATCCTGAAGAGTCTGGAGGCTGCTGAAACCCACACTTGTAACTCTGAGTTTCTATCAGCTGGTATTTCTCTAATGTGCAAGCAGAAAATTATTCAGGGTCTTTAGAACAAGAATGTACTTTAAATTCTATTTATAAATTATATGTGCTTTGCCATTAAATAAGCTAGACCAACCCAAGCACATTATTATTTAAGCTGCCTTATCAAGAAGGCTTTCATTTAGTTTTTGTAAATGTTTCTCTTTGAGACAGGCATGCTTATTGATAGCATTCCTTAAATCCAATGAGGGGCTGGTGGGCAAAACAGTCTTATTGTGGCCAGTAGGTGTGAAGGAGGAATATTCTGTTTTGTGTTAAGAGTTATTGTTGTGAAGAGGATCTTGACCTGCTTTAGGTTTGGTGTGGTCTATTTGTTTCTCTGTTAGAGTTAGAGTCAAGTTCTTATTGTCTTTGAAGACAGGAATAAGACAGTTATGGAAAAAGAAAAAAGAAAATAAAACTTGATTTTATACTTCTACGAATTTGCAATCTAACTAGAAGGATGAAAAGTCATTGAGTGGAAGAGAAAGCATCGGTTTAGGAGAGACTTGCACTCTTGTCCTGCTTCCTTCTCTCATTTTGTGACCTGAGTTGAGTCACCAGAACTCAGCAAGCCTCAGTTTCCTTGGTTATAAAGTTGAGTGATTTTAAAATAATACTTTAGATTCCTTTCATCTCTTTAGCTCTATGCTAAAGGGACATAGAAATAAAATTTCCTACCAAATATGATTAAAAATTAATAAAGATTAAATTTTAGGCATTAAATGCTGAAGTTATCCAACTAATGGAAGCATGATATATAATCAAAACCTTAACTCTAACCCTAACCAGACTGGATAGTGGACAGTAGCGCACACACATACCCACCTCCCCACCACACACACATATATACATATGTGTGTGTGTGTGTGTGTGTGTGTGCTAAAATTCTATAGCACTCACATACACCGCAAAACTAAAGTAAAATTAAATGCCTTAGAACATAAAATGATATTTATTGTGGCTGTTTTTAAACAGGATGGATTGCAAAGTAGAGAATTCATAACTGCTATATAAAAATTTGCTCACCTTGGTACAAGTAACCTGTTCATACAATCTTTGGTCATTTCCACATAGTGCAAATAAAAATTTAAATATCTTGACTTAAACTGCATGAAGACATAACTTTCACATCACTGGACTGATAAATGTAATGAACAAGCTGCCAAATATTCCCTTATATTAGAAAAATACAGAACTCACAGTGAAGGTTGTTTAATAAAAGAACTCACATAAACCCAAGGTACTATTTCAGCATTAAAGTGTTGATCATCAGGGCAGGGGCAAACAATCGATTATTACATACTGTATTCTGACATACCATTATATTAATAAAATCATCATAAAAATGTCAATCTTGGCTATTGCATAAGAGATACAGTGAATAGGTTTACAGGGAAGTCTCAAGGTAAGATATTTTGCTCTTTAGGTAAATTTGCTCTTTAAGTTAATTCTAAATTTCAAGAAAATTGGAATCTTTCAAACTGAACCCATATGTATTCAAAGGATTGAATTTGAAAATTATTGGTCACAAAAATTTTCTTTTTCCATTTTCTAGAAAATTCTAGTCATCATTCAAAATTACATCATTATTAATGTAATAGCAAAGAACCATATTAGCCACTAAAGACTAAAGATTCCCATCTCAATTTTTATAGCTTGCAAGTGGAGCCCTGCTTCCCGTGCATCTAACACTAACTCTGAAAATAATATAATCATAATATTCATTCACTAGTAATACCTACTTAGATGGACTTTATGAGGATTAAAGGAAATAGGATATAAAAAAAGCATTTCTCACACTACTAAATGAGAAGTTATTTTATCTCTTAAAATACCATGTTTTTGTCTACATTTTAAATAATACATAAAGCTTAGTAGAAAAAATAGATTATGAAAGAGATTCAAATTTTCTTTTCTCATTGTTTGTGAATTAAGATAGACCAACTGCTATAACAAACAACTCCAACATTTCGGTAATTTGAAACAATAATAGTCATTTTCTCACTCATGCTGTAGTTCAGTGTGGGTGTTCCTGATTGGTTCTCCTCAAATCAGCAATAATGAGAACCCATAGTTCCTCTACCATGTAGCTCCATCTTCCTCCAGATCCTGTGAGTCCTCCCTCTTCAGGAAGCTGATAGAGAAAGAGAAGGGAGGATCATACGAGGCAGAGTTTTATGGTCCAGGCCTAGAAAGGGTACCATTCTCACTTACGTTTCATTGATCCACACAGAGCCACATGGCTACACTTAACTGCAAGGGGGTCTGAAAAATGCCAACCATGTGCCCAGGACACATATACATATATATGTTCCAAAATTCTACAGCACTCACATACACTGCAAAACTAAAGTAAATTAAACCATTTAGAATACAAACTGATATTTATTATGACTGTTTTTAAACAAGAGAGTAAAACCCAGGAAGTAAAACCATAATTTTTTAAGATAAAGTGAAGTATAATATTTGAAACCCTAATTCTAATTCTATAAAATTAAAAAGCTGTTTATCCTGAGAAAGGTACTTAAGCCTCTTCAAGTCACTTAATTCATCTCCAATTCAATGAATTGGGCTGGAAAATCCCCAAGGTTCCTTCCAGATATAATCTTATAAGTAAAGCAATTTACTGCAATTATGGTCAACCCTGATATTGGAAGCATTAAAGGAATAATTTGATAATAATCTATAATAATTTGATTACATTTTCTAATTAGAACTAACAAGACTTCTGCTACCAAACCACTATCACTGGACACATAGTTAAAAGGTTGCAATTTGTCCAAATCCTCCCGCAAAAAAGTAGGGGGAAAAATTTCATAATCCCATCATCCTGAAAATGTTTGTGGTTTATAGTTTCTGCCAGATTTATCCTAGGCACCCTGAGTATTCTTAAAAATTTATCAGGAAGAAACAACCTTCTTGGATTTAGAAGAGGGAGTGAATTTTGTTTCTTTTTTGCTCTTTTTTGTTCATCTTTTCCCTCTAGTTTGATGGCTTTTCCTTTACTCTTGATGGAGTATCTCTCTTTCCTTATCTCCCCCATCGTGTCCCTTGTTATAAAATCATCCTGGGCAAATTGATTTCTGAGGTAGCAAATGGCTCTTTTTGGTTAGCTAAAGAACAAGATGAAATTATTATAAGTTACTGTTTGTAGAGGAAATGAGCTGCCCACATTCATTCTTGGTTTATGTAACTATAAGCTTTAAAACTTGATAAATGTGAGGATAACAATAGAGAGTTGTTAGAAGCCCCAAATGTAAACACCTAATTTCAAAGCTTTTTTTGTATGTAGCAACAGAGAAAGCATAATTAACAGTAATGTACGCTTACCAACAGGACATGAGGACTGACTTTTTTCCCTATTCTTTGTACACGTGAATCATTTATTGACACCAGAGAAACTCACACATTGGGAAAGAATAACTCAATTGCAGAAAATTTTTGTCAAATTAAAAAGTATCATTTGAAATCTACCTTTACTTTTAGTACAGCTTACTTTTTTTAAGGTTTTTTACATTCCAGTTAGTTAACATACTTTTTTACATTCCAGTTAGTTAACATACAATGTAATATTAGTTTCAAGTGTACAATATAGTGATCTAACAATTCCATCATCACTCAGTACTCATCACAACAAGTGCACTCCTTAATCCCCATCACCTATTTAACCCATCCTTCCCACCTACCTCCCTTCTGGTAACCATCAGTTTGTTCTCTATAGTTAGGAGTCTGTTTCTTGGTTTGCCTCTCTCTATTTTTTTCCCTTTGCTGGCTTGTTTTGTTTCTTAAATTCCACAAATGTTTTTCTCTGACTGACTTATTTCTCTTAGCATAATACACTCTAGCTCCATCCGTGTCATTGTAAATGGCAAGATTTCATTCTTTTTTATCGCTGAAAAATGTTCCATTGTACATTTACACCACTTCTTCTTTATCCATTCAACAGTCAATGGACACTTGGCCTGCTCCCATTTTTGGCTATTGTAGATAATGCTGCTTTAAACATCAGGATGCATGCATCTCTTTGAAGGAGTATTTTTGTATTCTTTGCATAAATACCTAGTAGTGTGATTGCTGGATCATAAGGTAGTTCTATTTTTAATTTTTTGAGGAGCCTCCATACTATTTTCCCCAGTGGAAAATAGTATGGAGGCTCCCCCAGTTTGTATTCCCACCAACAGTGCAAGAGGGTTCTGCTTTCTCCACATCCTCTCCAACACCTACTGTTTCTTGTGTTGTTGATTTCAGCCATTCTGACAGGTATGAGGTGATGTTTCATTGTAGTTTTGATTTGCATGTCCCTGGTAATGAGTGATGTTGAGCATTGTTTCATGTGTCTGTTGGCCATCTATATGTCTTCTTTGGAGAAATGCCTGTTCATGTCTTCTGCCCATTTTTTAATTGGATTATTTGGTTTTTGTGTATTGAGTTGTATTGGTTCTTTATATATATATTTGGATACCCACCCTTTACCAGATATGTCATTTGCAAATATCTTCTCCCGTCCCATAGGTTGCCTTTTAGTTTTGTTGTTTGTTTCCTTCACTGTACAGAAGCTTTTAATCTTGATGAGGTCCCAATAGTTAATTTTTGCTTTTGTTTCCTTTGCCTCAGGAGACCTATCTAGAAGAAGTTGCTATAGCCCATGTCAGAAAGATTATTGCCTGTGCTCTCTTGAAGGAGTTTTATGGTTTCAGGTCTCACATTTAGGTCTTTAATCCCTGTGGAGTTTATTTTTGTGTATGGTGTAAGAAAGTGGTCCAGTTTCTTTTATTTTTCACGTTGCTGTCCTGTTTTCCCAACACCATTTGTTGAAGAGAACAGTCTTTTTGCCATTGTTACACTTATTCCTCCTTTGCTGAAGAGTAATTGACCATATAATTGTGGATCTATTTATGGGTTTTCTATTCTGTTCCATTGATCTATGTGGTTATTTTTGTGTCAGCACCATACTGTTTTGATCACTACAGCTTTGTAACATAACTTGAAATCTGGACTTGTGATACCTCCAGTTTTGTTTTTCTTTTCCAAGGTTGCTTTGGCTACTTCAGTTCTTTTATGGTTCCATACAAATTTTAGGATTATTTGTTCTAGGTCTGTGAAGAATGCCTTTGGTATTTTGATAGGAATTGCATTAAATGTGTAGATTGCTTTGGGAAGTATAGACATTTTAATGATATTTGTTCTTCCAATCCACAAGCATGGAATGTCTTTCCATTTCTTTGTGCCATCTTCAGTTTCTTTCATCAGTGTCCTATTGTTTTCAGAGTACAGGTCTTTGACCTCTTTGGTTAGGTTTATTCCTTGATATCTTATTATTTTTGGTGCAATTTTAAATGGGCTTGATTTCTTAATTTCTCTTTCTGCTGCTTCATTATTGGTATATAGAAATGCAACAGATTTCTTAGTACAGCTTACTTTTTACAAGCTGCAGTTCCTCACCTGGTCTCTTCCTCTATTTATCTTCAAAATCAAGGAAATCTTTCAGGGATGATAAAAAGTAGATTACTTCCTTACCCATCTTCAACATGGAGGGCAGAAGCCATAAAAAACATCCCATTTCCCCTGGCTCTGATTAGGAAGAAAGGGAACCCCTGCTCCAGCACACACCCTCCTGAGTGGAGAGCCCTGTGAAAGCCTAAATGCAATTCATTGAGCATCAAGCCAAGAGTACAGTGCCTTAAATGAACAGATCAAGCTGCCACACAAAAACCACACGTCTGCCACTTGCAAAAAAGCTGGTGTAGGCTCTTGGGCACGAGTCTTATTGTCCCTGCTGTGAGATGGCTTAGCAAAGTTACCCTGCCAGCAGTCGCTTAAGCTGCCAGCAGTTGGAAAAGAAATGCAATGGAGAGCGTGGTTTCTTCTATCCTGGCCTTACTGGGATACTGTTAATGTCTCTCTGGAAATAAACTAAAGGATTAAATAACTTCATTAATATTTTTTGGTCCAGAATTTAAAGCAAAATACCCTTCATCAAGATATTTAGAGAGACCATCAGAAAAGCTATTTGGGAGTTAGGAATTATTATGAGCTGAATTGTGTCCCCCCAAAATTCATATGCTGAAGTCCTAACCAGGTGCTACAGATTGTGGCTGCCTTACAAATAGGGTATTTAAAGTGGTAATTAAGTTCAAATGAGGTCTGTAGGTGAGTCTTAATCCAATATGTCTGATGTCCTTATAAGAAGAGGAGATTAGGATACAGACATACACATAATAAAAAACCAATGTAAAGACAGAAGGAGAAGCTACAGAGCCATCTACAAGCCCAGGAGAGAGGCCTAAGAAGAAATCAACTTTGCAGACAGACACCTTGATCTCAGACTTCTAGCCCCTGGAACTATGATAAAATGAATTTCCATCCTTTAAGGCACCTGGTCTGTGATACTTCATTATAGCAACTCTGCAAGCTAATACGGGAACAGTTATAAAAGGTAGAAAAGTCAGATTGTGACCTTCCAACTGAGGCCTAATACAGCTTCCCTCTTCAGCATATCCTCCACACTCATCTAGGTATGACTACTTCCGTTTTTGTTCTGGACAGGCCATCCCCAGGTTGGTTCCAGCAGTGAACATATGTAAGCCCCAAACTGGAAAAATTATTCTCTTACTTAGTATAAAGGATCTTTATTTTTGCTGGAGGACCAGAAGCTGGTGCCAAAACACCATGTTTGCGTTCTCAGTCCACATCTCTGAATTCCAGACCTTATTAGCCTTCCAAAGCTGGCATCCAGGCCTCAGTACCCAGGTCCTGTTGCATGTTCGTAATCCATTGCTATCTCCGCTGAGTGCTGGCTCTGGGTTTGGAATCACAGTTGTATTCTTTGTTCATCTACCAGTTCCTCAAACCCAGAAAGGGCAATGTTGGGGGCAGTGTAAGTTCTTTCATTCAGCCATTCAGAAATTTGCCCCACAACAAATTTAAAATGTAAATTAGAAAGTTTACATAATTTTCTAATGGGAGTCTCAGAGAAAGGAGGACTTCTGTATCCAGAAAATGCTTACAAAGCTGCTCTCTTACACACAGTATAGATGATCATAGAGGCCATTTGAAGTCACTGAGAAATGGATTAGGCAATGAACAAGTTAAATTAGGTTTCTCAGTTTAAAATCAACTCCTTATTGCTCTTAATATCAATCAGAAACTTGTTTACAAAATGCTATGCCGGCAGGAAAGAATGTCCAATGGAAAAAAGACAGTCTCTTCAACAAATGGTGTTGGGAAAATTGGACAGCCACATGCAGAAGAATGGAACTGGACCATTTCCTTACACCACACACAAAAATAGACTCCAAATGGTTGAAAGACCTAAACGTGAGACAGGAGTCCATCAAAATCCTAAAGGAGAACACAGGCAGCAACCTCTTCGACCTCAGCCGCAGCAACTTCTTCCTAGAAACATCACCAAAGGCACGGGAAGCCAGGGCAAAAATGAACTATTGGGATTTCATCAAGATAAAAAGCTTTTGCACAGCAAAAGAAACAGTCCACAAAACCAAAAGACAACCGACAGAATGGGAGAAAATATTTGCAAATGACATATCAGATAAAGGGCTAGTATCCAAAATCTATAAAGAACTTATCAAACTCAACACCCAAAGAACAAATAATCCAATCAAGAAATGGGCAGAAGACACGAACAGACATTTTTCCAAAGAAGACATCCAAATGGCCAACAGGCACATGAAAAAGTGCTCAACATCGCTCGGCATCAGGGAAATCCAAATCAAAACCTCAATGAGATACCACCTCACACCCATCAGAATGGCTAAAATTAACAAGTCAGGGAACGACAGATGTCGGCGGGGATGTGGAGAAAGGGGAACCCTCCTACACTGTTGGTGGGAATGCAAGCTGGTGCAACCCCTCTGGAAAACAGTATGGAGTTTCCTCAAACAGGTGAAATTAGA
Source organism: Eumetopias jubatus (assembly GCF_037043125.1). NCBI lineage: Eukaryota > Metazoa > Chordata > Mammalia > Carnivora > Otariidae > Eumetopias > Eumetopias jubatus. Next base: position 91,526,375 of record NW_028274807.1, read on the forward strand.
GCTACCATTCGATCCAGCAATTGCACTACTGGGTATTTACCCCAAAGATACAAATGTAGGGACCCGAAGGGGTACGTGCACCCCAATGTTTATAGCAGCAATGTCCACAATAGCCAAACTGTGGAAAGAGTCAAGATGTCCATCGACAGATGAATGGATAAAGAAGATGTGGTATATATACATAATGGAATATTATGCAGCCATCAAAAGGAATGAGATCTTGCCATTTGCAACGATGTGGATGGAACTGGAGGGTATTATGCTTAGTGAAATAAGTCAATCAGAGAAAGACATTTATCATATGACCTCACTGATATGAGGAATTCTTGATCTCAGGAACAAACTGAGGGTTGCTGGAGTGGTCGGGGGTGGGAGGGATGGGGTGGCTGGGTGGTAGACATTGGGGAGGGTATGTGCTCCAGTGAGCGCTGTGAATTGTGTAGGACTGTTGAATCACAGATCTGTACTTCTGAAACAAATAACGCAACATATTTTAAGAAAAAAGGAAAAGAAGAAGATAGGAGGAGAGGAAGAATGAAGGGGAGTAAGTCAGAGGGGGAGACGAACCAGGAGAGATGATGGACTCTGAAAAACAAACTGAGGTTTCTAGAGGGGAGGAGGGTAGGGGGATGGGTTAGCCTGGTGATGGGTATTAAAGAGGGCACATTCTGCATGGAGCACTGGGTGTTATGAACAAACAATGAATCATGGAACACTACACCAAAACAAATGATGTAATATATGGTGATTAACATAACAATAAAAAAATTTTTTAAAAAAACAGTAAAAAAAAATGCTATGCCGGTAATAATATAAATTGCTGTTTGTTAAAGGGTTTTTCTTTTGTTGGACAGTTCAAATCTATTATTTTTCCTTAGGGTTATTGGCACTCTTAGTTGTCACTGAAAAAAATTATTCCTATAAATAAATATGAATTTTTATAATATGCTTTTATGCTATTTTCAGAAAGATGAGATAACTATGGACATTTCCACTTTTTATTCAATGGTTAAGCCTCATTAAAAGGAAAAGTAGGAAAGGAATAAATTCCTTTTAAAGCTTCACATAACTTTCTTTTTGGTCTGTTTCAAATAGTAATGGACCTAGTTAAAACAGGAAGCTCAAGGTGATGGCAGGCTTTATCAAGAAAGGTACATGAGCAAAGAAAATTTAAAGAAATTCTTAAATAGCCAAATCCATCTCAAGTGGCTCTTGTGATCTGGAGGGAAGGGAAGCTTCAGTGGGAGGAAGTTGAGAAGGGCTTTTCTTATTCCAAGAGTCTTTCCCACATAGTGGAAGAAGAAAAAAAAATGTACTTTGTCTAGTTTGTTGTGTTATGTATAGAAAATACTTAGAACTAGATATTTCAATTAATTTTTTTAAGTACAAATTGCTCATCAATGTCTGTTTGAGAGTAGGATAATTATGTTAGACTTAAGAACTTGATTTTTAAAATCAAGTAAAAAATGACACCTTGGAAAATAGAATTTTTATTTTTATCTTAAAGCAAGCTCAGTGTAGAGGTGTGTATTTACAAACTTTCTTGATTTAATTGGTTTTCTTAATATGAAATATTTCCAGAACTAATTAAAATTTTGTTCTAATGAATATTCAAGACCAAAATATGTTATCTTTGCAGTACAGTATATAGATTTTTAAATCATCCATAAAGGTAATTATATTTTTTACATTCGTAAAAAGTCATATACTGTTATTGATGCCAAATGGGTTGTTTGCTTCCTCTCAGGCCATGATTGAAGAAGCCATCACCAGAGCGGAATCTTTCTCAGTTATGTATACACCATTTGCAACAAAAATCAGAGCTGATAAAATAGAAAAAGTAAGAGAGGTTTTCACAAAAACTCATCCTGCATATGTGGAATATATCTACACAGGTAATAATTCAAGTTATCAGCTGATAGTTTATTTGCGTTAAAACAAATACAGGGCCATTTCTGGTTTATTTGTTTACTGTTTCCGTTTTAGGAGTACATTGTTGGGTCATTTTTTTTTCATCTTATTGTATTTTTTTCATCATTATAAGTGCACTTTTTAATCCCCATCACCTATTTCCCCCATCTCCCCCCTCCCCACCTTCCCTCTGGTAACCATCATTTTGTTCTCTATAGTTAAGAATCTGTTTCGTTGATTGCCTCTCTTCTTTTTTTCCTTTGCTCATTTGTTTCTTAAACTCCACATAGGAATGAAATCATATGGAATTCATCTTTCTCTGACTGACTTATTTTGCTTAGCATTAAACTCTCTGACTCCATTCATGTTGTTGCAAATGGCAAGATTTCATTCTTTTTTATGGCTGAATAATATTCCAGTGTGTGTGTGTGTGTGTGTGTGTGTGTGTGTGTGTGTGTGTGTGTGTGTGTGTGTGTGTATACCACTTCTTCTTTATCCATTCATCAGTCAATGGACATTTGGCCTGCTTCCATTTTTTGGCTATTGCAGATAATGATGCTTTAAACATCGGGGTGCATGTATCCCTTTGACTTCGTGCTTCTGTATTCTTTGTGTAAATGCCCAGTAGTGTTATTCCTGGATTATAAGGTAGTTCTATTTTTAGTTTTTTGAGGAGCCTCCATACTATTTTCCCCAGTGACTGCACCAGTTTGTATTCCCACCAACAGTGCAAGAGGGTTCTGCTTTCTCCACATCCTCTCCAACACCTACTGTTTCTTGTGTTGTTGATTTCAGCCATTCTGACAGGTATGAGGTGATGTTTCATTGTAGTTTTGATTTGCATGTCCCTGGTAATGAGTGATGTTGAGCATTGTTTCATGTGTCTGTTGGCCATCTATATGTCTTCTTTGGAGAAATGCCTGTTCATGTCTTCTGCCCATTTTTTAATTGGATTATTTGGTTTTTGTGTATTGAGTTGTATTGGTTCTTTATATATATATTTGGATACCCACCCTTTACCAGATATGTCATTTGCAAATATCTTCTCCCATCCCATAGGTTGCCTTTTAGTTTTGTTGTTTGTTTCCTTCACTGTACAGAAGCTTTTAATCTTGATGAGGTCCCAATAGTTAATTTTTGCTTTTGTTTCCTTTGCCTCAGGAGACCTATCTAGAAGAAGTTGCTATAGCCCACGTCAGAAAGATTATTGCCTGTGCTCTCTTGAAGGAGTTTTATGGTTTCAGGTCTCACATTTAGGTCTTTAATCCCTGTGGAGTTTATTTTTGTGTATGGTGTAAGAAAGTGGTCCAGTTTCTTTTATTTTTCACGTTGCTGTCCTGTTTTCCCAACACCATTTGTTGAAGAGAACAGTCTTTTTGCCATTGTTACACTTATTCCTCCTTTGCTGAAGAGTAATTGACCGTATAATGGTGGATCTATTTATGGGTTTTCTATTCTGTTCCATTGATCTATGTGGTTATTTTTGTGTCAGTACCATACTGTTTTGATCACTACAGCTTTGTAACATAACTTGAAATCTGGACTTGTGATACCTCCAGTTTTGTTTTTCTTTTCCAAGGTTACTTTGGCTACTTCAGTTCTTTTATGGTTCCATACAAATTTTAGGATTGTTTAGGGGTACATTCTTTTAATTTGATGAGTTGAAATGGGAGGTTATTTTAAGGTTTTAAGTAGAACTAGTCCTCTAGGTCTAGCACAATATTCCTTGTGCCATGATATTTCTGTATTTTAAAAGAAGAGGTAGGAGCACCAGGGTGGCTCAGTCAGTTGAGCATCCAGTTCTTGATTTCAACTCAGTTCACACTCTCAGGTTCCCAGGATGGAGCCCTACACTGGGCTCCAGACTCAGCATGGATTATGCATGAGATTCCCTCTCCATCTCCCTATGCCCCTCCCCCTGCTCATGCACTCTCTCTCTCTCTCTCTCTCTCTAAAATAAATAAATAAATCTTTTTAAAAAATAAATAAAAGAAGATTTTTATTTTTTTAAGATTTATTATTTTTTTTTATAGAGAGAGAGTGCAGGGGGAAGGGTAGAAGGAGAGGGAGAGAAGCAGACTCCCTGCTGAGCGGGGAGCCTGATGCAGGGCTCGATCTCACGACCCTGAGACCATGACCTGAGATGAAATCAAGAGTCAGCTGCTTAACCAACCGAACCAACCAGGAACCCCATAAACTCTTAAAATTTTTTAAAAATGAAGGAATAACCTGTGGTAAAATGCCACCTTTCCCCATATTCTTCACCAGTAAACTGGAGGATTATAGTATTTTCCAGAAGATGAATTTTTTTCCAGTGCTTCCTATTTCTACTTTACTTCTTCCATCTATCTCACACTTTGAACTTCCCTCTTTCCTTATGTTCTTCGATCATTGATATCTGAATGAGATCTGGATAGTCAAGTGTACATAGAGGACACAACACTGGTATTATCCCTTTTTCCTCTTTTTGTCTTTGGAAGCAAGTGGCTTTTATTCATTCATTCAAAAATACTTTTTAATATCTACTATGTGCCAACCATTATTCTGAATTAAGAGAAGATTTTCTTGTACAGTATTAAGAGCCACTCATGGTTATCATGGTAAGGAAAATCTCTAAATGCACATACCTAATATCGCATCCTCCCATTAGGAGCCCTTCATTCCTTTTTTCATGGTTTTGGGGCCAAATCACTGATTTATATGATTAATAATGCACTCTGTTAGTGATCAATTTTTTTTAAGATTTTATTTATTTATTTGACAGAGAGAGACACAGCGAGAGAGGGAACACAAGCAAGGGGAGTGGGAGAGGGAGAAGCAGGCTTCCCGTGGAATAGGGAGCCCGATGCGGGGCTTGATCCCAGAACCCTAGGATCATGTCCTGAGCCGAAGGCAGGCACTTAATGACTGAGCCACACAGGCACCCCTGTTAGTGATCACTTTTAAAGTGCCAGGCATTATGGAGTAAGATGATTCTCATTTAGAAACAAGAAAACAGCAACCAGAGAAAATAGCTTTTCCAAAGATGCACAGCAAATCAGTGGTGCAGGCCTTGGATTTGAACCCATGTCCTTGCCATTGAGCTACACCATTTCCATCTGTTAAGAGCAGAGGTGTGATAAAGCATTAAATTTAGGTCCTATATAGTCCTTATTTTTCGCCACAATGCCTCAAGCTCTTCAGAGGAAACGTATTATGTAAATATAAGTAGTGATGATTGAATAGTGAATCTCTAAAGAACAATGAAAATTTGAGGGCAACGAAAGGGAAGAGAAGAAAGCACAGTGCACGCTATAATGACCATGGCTGCTGGTTTACTTCTGAGCATTTTGTGAGGAAGTGGATAAAAATGTTTCAGAACTCATATTTTTTACTAATTGTTAGAAAACATTTATTATTTTGTTATGGATCTCTTAAGAGTTTTTTGGGGGGTAGCCTTAATAGCTAACAAGAGTCATGTCTATCTAGTGTCATAGAAAATGAATTAGATTCAGCTATTTCCATTTCTATTCTTGGATCCATTGGTAATGAAGAGAAATTCATTGAGGAGATCACCTGTTTGACAATTCCTCCACTTGTAGAATGAGTTTGGTTATATTTAACCTACTTTACAGAGAAGTCATGAAGATTAATTTATATTTTGGAAGCACTGTTGCCACTGAGAGTTTAAAAACAATAATAACATTAATGAGCCAGATTCATGTCTCATGTAACTCTATCAAACCTGTTATCAAGATGAATTGTGATCTATTGGCAAGATGATTCATGCTAAAGGATCTTATATGTTGGAAAAGAAGATAATTATAAGTTATTAATGATTGTTTCTGTTATTTTATAATTACTAATTGCTGGAGTATGACAGTGCTATATAAGAAGCTAGAGAGGAAAGACATAGCTTCTGGAGGGAAAAGCAGTGGTAGAGAAGGTAGTCTAGAATTTTAAATTTCATTGGGATTGGTTAGGTTCTTGCTCTGTAGAACCTGTACTTTGGGTGAACAAGGCTATTGCATTGATGACATTACTTGACTGTTACAAGTCAGGGAAGGATCTTCCCCAAAGTCATTGTTGGAATGGTAGTGAAACCACTGTTATTAATTGTATGTGTACAGTCTTAGTGGTCTGGCTCCTTTTGCCCCACACAATATTAACATGAGTGAGGACTCAAAGCATAGGAATAGGGAACGTCAAATGCATCTGTATCTCTCTTACAAGTGGTACCAAGAGATTAGGGCAGGCATCAGTAGCCAAAGGCAGTAGCTAGAAAGTGAGTCACACAAAGAGAGTAGCTATTCTGTTTTGTTGACACTTTCCCAAAACCAGGAATTTCCTTTTATCTGCCTTGTAGATAGAATTTAAGAAGCTTCTAATCTGCCAAAAATTTATTCAGTGATTTATTTCAACAAATAGTCATGCAGCAGATACGACTGGACAAAACAGATGTGTGCAAACAGACTTTTTTTTTTTTTTAACCTAAACACATTCATCTTTGGTCTGTTCAGAGCTAGTAATATATTCTGTCCCATTCCCAGGGACTCAGTATCCTTCAGTCATTTCTAAAACTTAGTCTTCCTTCAGTAACTAATCAAATTCTCCAGCTTCCCTTCCCCCTTTCCATGGGATTTTCTTCTCCCCCTGGTCTGGTTTCAACTTTCACAAAACTCAAGCATACCCAGTGTCCAAAGAGGTCAGTGCGTATGTGACGAAAGATTCTTTTTTCAAAGTCTGGTGCAGGCTGGTGCAGCTGTTGATTACATGGCTAATGCAACATGAGATCACCTCTGTTGGTGAGCAGGACCAAATGGGCTCATTTATGTGACACATTAGGTGACCAAAAGATATATATATGAGTTCTCCATGCTGCCTTTTGGTGTAGATGCTTCTTTTTATGTACACCAACCACCCTCACCACATAAGTTGGCCCAACCTAGAGCCATTCTCTGAGATTCCCTTTCCCTGCCAGAATGCTGGTTTGTGAACCCAGTCACCTTCTGGGTCTTACTCTAGAAATCCCCTATACTCCACTAAAGACTGGGAGTAGGTTTAGCCCTCTATCCAGTTCACTGTGTTAGTCTGCCATGTCTCTTCTCCTTTTCTTTATGCTCCAGAATCCCAAGATCCTCAGGACAAAAAGAGGATCAACAATGGAGATGGGTGGTTTGTTCATCTATTCATTTATTCCTCAAACATTTATTAGGCACATATATTCCAGACTCTATTCTAAGGAGTGTTATAATATACCTACTCCTAATAAAGGATCTAACTTTAGTAATTTGTAATTCAGGGTGAATATTGGACTATATTTTTCCACTCTTCTGGAGAATATTTTCAATTAAAACCTAAGCTCTAATGGTGGAATGGAAGGCTGACTCTAATTAAAAGAATGATGGAGGAGGGCGCCTGGGTGGCTCAGTTGGTTAAGCAACTGCCTTCGGCTCAGGTCATGATCCTGGAGTCCTGGGATTGAGTCCCACATCGGGCTCCCTGCTCAGCGGGGAGTCTGCTTCTCCCTCTGACCCTCTTCCCTCTCGTGCACTCTATCTCTCATTCTCTCTCTCTCAAATAAATAAATAAAATCTTTAAAAAAAAAGAATGATGGAGGAGGAGGAGGAGCACTGGGTGTTATACGCAAACAATGAATCACGGAACACTACATCAAAACTAATGATGTAATGCATGGTGATTAACATAACATAAAATTTTTAAAAATTACAAAAATTACAAAAAAAAAAGAATGTTGGAGGAGAAAACAGACAAAGGGAGCAGTTTGGAAATAGAAATCCTTGCCACTAAAAGTGGCAGAGACTAGCTAATTGTTTACCAAGCTATTTTTTCCTCTCATATATGTAACTAAAATACATTTCCAGCCTCCCTTGTGACTGAGTAATGGCCAATAGAATTTGGGCAGAAATAATACATGCCACTTCCAGGCCTGGCCCATAAAACCCAACATGCAGAACTCTCTTTCCATGACCACTGTAGATAGGACTGTGGAACTGAAGAAGCCACAGACAAAAGAAGCTTGGATTCCCTGAATGACAATTTGGAAGGTCACCCACGAGCAAAAAACAAAATTCTCTTGCTTTAGATCACTGAGATTTGGACTTGGAGCTCTTTTGTTTTGGGTGGTTTTTTTGTTAAATTGCGTAGCTTTACTCTAATGCACTGCCTTACAACATTAACAGGTAGGCAGCTTCTTACTCCATCCGCAATGCACACAATAAATTCATGTGAACTCAGTGACTGAATAAACACTCTTTCATGTGCCATCACTTCCACGCTCAGGAACACTCAGAGTTTGTACACATTCTTTTTTACTTCACACTCACTCATCCTTCTCCAGACAGCTACAGGTGACTGCTCTCAAGCACACGTTTGTACCCATCACAGAAAGATAGCATTTCAGGGGACCTGCTGATGCCCCATGGAAGACAGAACACACTTATGTAGTTTTCATTGCCGCAAGAGAAATTCAGGCTGTAAGTAGGAATTTCTAAATTACAGAGGTCATCGAAATACGCAATCAACCAATGAAGGTCATAAAATCTATACCTTGAAGATCTTGGATGAGGAGTTCCCTATGTATGTTGTGCTGGATAAGTAGTTATTGTCATTAAAACTTGGAGACTAACACCCTGAATTCTCCCAGCAGGGGCTGGCAGACAAACCTCCAACTCAGAAACTCTGCCCAACTCCAGGTCACCTTCACCAAGCCTAGATAGTGTTGAGTTCATTACTCCTTGGTCTTGCAACAGTAAAGTGAGCCCAGCAATAGCTGGCTGAGGTGGTAGTAATGAGCAGGAAGAGTTTTCACAATAAAGATTTCCCAGGCAGTGTATTTTTCTCTAGCTAGCCCCCAGTTCACAGTCACCCATGTCAGGGGTTTCCACATGAAAAACAGATGGAAAGGGGAAGGCTATAAAAATAAATCAATTTCAAAATGCATATAGCTATAAATATTTTTAATCTTTTTACTGAATAGACCAACTAAATTAGTGATTTATCATGAGAAAAACCTACTTCACCCTCAGTGGCAGGCACTAGAACCACATTGCCCTTATAAGGTCTACAAGACTGATGAGGGAAGGTTAAAATTCAAATCTGCCTTTCGGGACAACCAGGTTTATACCTCCTCAAGAACTTCCTGTGCATCCTTTGCTATTTGGGGAATATGGTAAGACCAGCCAAAATCTTAAAGCCATAGTATAATAGAGTTGTGTTAGGTTTCACGGAGAAAAAAAATTACTGAATTTTTAGCAGTGTAGCTATCCATTTTTCTTATTTAAGGAAAAATCCAGTTTGATTCATGAAGAGTAGTCAGGGTATATAAAACAAATAATAATTCATCAGCCCCAGAATTATTATGTTTTCATATATAAAGATTTTGCTCAAGATTTTTATTCATATATTCCAGCAAAATAATGCAATTTTGTATAGTTCTTATTCTTGCATGGTTGTATTTTAATAATAATAAAGTAATACAATAAGCATATCCTGTCTCCTCTTGATGAAAATATCAAGATTTATTTGCTAAATAAATAAATATTCAGTAATGGATCTATGCTTAGTAATGTTTAATAGAAAAGTTTTCTGGATCAGATATCAATTACTTTAACACTTAGGTGGATAGATTCATATTTTGTCTTTCCAATGCAATTTAACTCCCAGGAGTAAATATGTATGTTCAGAGGAATAATATATTGTTTTAAAATAGGCCTTTAAGAATTGCTTTTTACTGAAATTTATAACCCTGTTCTTGTTCAGCCATCAATTTACCAGTAAGGATAATACATTCTTATGCTTTCTAAAACAAGAAGTTAAAAATTCCTCATTTTATTCTTTTTTCTTTAAAATATTATAATTTTATCATGATCCTAAGTTTTCAAGGTCAGACTATTTTCCTCTTTGTAACTCACTTTCTCAAATGGAAAAGGTTATAGAATTAAAGAGCCTATATCCCCAATATTATTATGAAAGTGTTATGGCCAGGTTGGTTATAAAGATGATAAATGGTCTTATATTTGTACCACAGTATTCTTGTTAGAAACAGAGAATCATTCCCAAAGTATAGAAATCCCTCATATATATAGAGCTACAGTCTCTGTTCTTAAAATATGACAATGTTGGTCTTTCCAATGGGAAGTGCAGTTTTCTGGCACTGTTCTATCTTCTCAACGAGCAGTTCACTTGTCCTTTGCAGTAGCAGTTTACAGCACTGTTTGCCTCCGGTCTCCATCATCTACTCTTACCTTCCATGATTGCATTTCTCCTGGACATCCCTGGAACTTTAATTCATCCTGCTAAGTATGTTTTCTTATGGGGTCTGACTGAAGACAGAGTGGCATTTAAAGAAATACCATTTCATAATCCAAAAATAAGTGGAAGTAATGTAAATTTTTACTGCAGCCTCTCAAAAAAAAAAAAACAAACGATGGGTTGGGGCAAGATGGAGCTCTTAGAATGTGATACATGGCAGGAAGCAGGTATTACAGGTACTGTATTCATAATGCTCAGCAAAACCTTGTGATACACATACACACACACATATACATATGCATGCCCACACACGCATGCACAGACATACACACACACACACACACACACACACACACACACTTATATGGCAGCTTCTCTCCAAGTACCCTTTTCCACTCTAAGCTCTCCAAATACTCTCCCCAAATTGGTTCCCTCATAAATAGATAGATTAGTTCCTTTCCAGTGTTAATCTGTAGGAATACTGTGAATGAGAAGGCTGATCCTGTTAATTCTAACAAGTATATAAACATGTATAAACATACTTTGTGTATTAATCTCACTTACGGCTTTATGACTCATCTCTTACTTTTCCTTTTGCTCTGTTTTCCTCAAACATTCTTTTACACTTTTTCTTATGTCATATGTATTTATGTAAGGCAAGTCATTACACTTCTACAGTGGGATATAAACAAACACATAAGTAGATTACCAATCCAGATAGTCAGGAAAATTAAGGTTTTCAGATTATGTGAGGCTTTTGTTATGCATATCTTAGTTAACTATCCAAGAGTCACTTTCTATAAGATGTAGAATCTAACCAAAACTGAAAAAGTAATAATTATGATAAAGATCAAGAAAAATCATGCTAATATACATTTAAGTTTAATTGTTGGTAATAATGTCATAATAATGTTATCACAATAATGGCATCACCAAGGTGTATTCAACTTTTCTCTTTGTCTAGCTGTAAAAAGTAATTCCTAATCCTCAAACTGTTGTGTCTTAAATAAGGAAGATATTCTTCCCAGGTTCTTGAAGAGTTTATAACTGCCTTGCATCTCCGCTATAATATTTTAAGGATTCCATAGTATTTGTAGATATTCTGAAATACTAGCTAAATCACTATATCAGAAATCTTTGGTTTCAAGCGGAAGGAATCACAACTCAAACAGACTTCATTATATTTAAGTTTTAAAGGGGTAGGGGGAGGCATGGAACACATTGATTTACATTATTGAGAGATCCACAGGCAGCACCTGCCTTTAAATGCAGCTTAATCCCACAGCTCATTCATTGCTCTATTTTCTGAAGTCAGCTTTTTTCTCAAATCCTACCTGGTATTCCACTACCTGTACCATCCCCTCAAGTGCTAGGATCTTTAGTAATAGCAAAATGCTCAAATGTCATTACAGATCTCAAATCACACTGTCCTGAAGAACAGTGAGTGCCTCTTTCACACAGTCCCTGGACTTACTCTTACTCATTGGCCCAAATTGCACTTATGTTTATGGTTGAACAAAAACTGAGGTCAAGGTAATGCCAGGATTGATTGGTCTACATCAGTTAGGTCTCACTTTTAGAGCAGGTAGAGATTGAGAAATTCTGTAAGGGAAAAAAGAGGTAAGGAGGAAATGCATAGTAGGTAGCCAACCAACCAATGTCCATTCTAATTCTTATATAGTGCAAAGGGATAGCTGGGGACACCTGGGTAGCTGAGTCGGTTGAGTGTGTCCAACTCTTGATTTCAGCTCAGGTCATGATCTCGGGGTGGTGAGATCGAGCCCCATGTCAGGCTCTGTGCCCAGTAGGGAATCTGCTTAGGATTCTCTTGATTCGCTCTCTCCCTCTCCCTCTCCCCGTTCTTTCATGCTCTCTCTCTCTCTCTCTCAAATAAATAAATCTTTAGAAAATATAGCTGTTTATGGGAATTATAACAACATTGTATTATTTCTTTGATTGCGAGTCTAATAAATATTGAAGAGAATAGCAGTATCTTTAATGTTGTATTGTCTCAGGTCTACTTTGGTGGGGATAAAATTAAGGAACTTTCCCAGAATCAATACAATACAGCAAATTAAACATAAAATTTTGGAATCAACATGAATTCCAAGTGAAATGGAAATGAACTAAGCATAAAAATCCTGTGGGATTATTTGTTTTTTTCAAAGTTTATATATGGGTTATGAGAAGAAACTTAAAAATTTGAAGATTGGTTTTGGAGAAGTAGACCAGCAGCCTGAAGTGAAAATTACAAATCTTAGGAATGGAAACCAATTTTTTCCACTTGCATCTAGAGCTCTGAAATTATAATGAAGGTCAAAGGGAAAATGTAGCTTATTATACAAAGATTCATTATACATAGAGCTTTCTCACACATCAAATGCAAAAATCAAAATATGCTATGTTTTTAAAAGTAGAAATTGTTTTATAATTTATGGGTGGCAATAATGATAACTTAGCTGCAAAGTTGCTGCCTTTTGCTATTTTCTTGCTGATGTGAATTTGTGGATAACTTCCAAGATAGAAGTATTGGCATTAAAAGGAGTACAAGATAAAACTCAGAAAATGGTTGGGAAAGAACTAATGACAAAGTGTTGGCATTACGAAGGTACTGTAGAAGCTAAACTCTGAAACTGATCAGTAAAAAGCAGTCATATAATACTGACATGGTCCCATCTCATACTGAGCAATTGGGACCTTTAGAAATGAGATTTTTGCTCCAACCCAAAATGTCAAAACATTTTGTTATGGACAAAGGGCAGAGAAATGACATAGATGCCAGAAAATAGAGAAGGAAATGAAACTTAGAGAAAGGTGGTGATAGAACACTAACAGATTTGCATACTTCTAAAAGAGTTTTTAAATTTCTTATGATTTTTCTTTTTTAAAAAACTTCGCTTTGAAAAGTTCATTCATAATCTGTTGCCTGTGCTTATGATGAGGTGTCCAACAGAAAACACTGTTGCTGATGGCCTCTATGTTTTGTACTTTACTTCCAGAGAGCTTAAATTTTACGGATATTTAACTTTGTAACAGTTAAAGCTATCCCTCATATATATAGATGAGTCTGCTGATCTACAATCAATATTTCATGTTTGCGCAGATGCTTTTCTGGTGATGTCGACAGTTTCACTAAGTCAGACTCTCTCTATTAACCCAATCTTCTTTTGTGACTATGAGTTTGTATTTCTCGGAGAACAAGCTGCAGCAAAAGTACAACGTGAATATGAAACTAATTTTTCCATCCAGGCAAAGCTGCTCTGTTCCGTTGAGCATTTTACTCCATTGAGTTATTTAATACTGATTATTTTACTTCCCTCACCCTTCATAAGTTGAACAGAAACCACTTAAGGTTTAGGTAAAATAAGGAACAAAGTCTGTGTGATATTTTTTCTAAGCTTAGTGACAAAGAAATAAATCATATCTCAGAAGATTTGAACATTTTATTCGTTCTTTTTGAAGTTCTTTTTTTGAAAAAGATTTTTTGAAGTTCTTTTTTTTGACCATTAAAAATTCAGGATTTGGAAAAGGTTGTTTTTGGATTCAAATATTGATGAGCACCTACTAGATGCTTCGGGCATGAACATAACTTGAAGATGTCATCCTCAAGAGGATTAAATCTTGTTGGGGAGATAAGACATACCCCAATGAAACCTTAGGAAATTCACTCTGAAGTGAATAGTATAGATTTCTTTAAGAGTTTGAAGAAAGATACTGAAACATTCAGGAAAACCTGCATGGACAAGATAAGACTTAAATTAGGTACATCTGGAAAAATAGTCATCAACTGAATAAAGCAAAAAGGAGAATATGTAGGTGTTTCTTGGTAGAAAGAAGTTTTCTGAACAAAGAAAAGTTCAGAAGCAGGATAAGCACAGGTTGGTACACATTAGTGAAATGAGCAGAGGTGGTGATAAAGGTTTGTACTGGAGAAAACGTAGGGATCAGGTACAGATTGTGAAACAGATCCACACAGTTGAGACCTTGAATACCAGGAAACAAGTCACTGAAGTTCCTGAGGAAGGATGTGGCAACACAAAGGCAATGTTCCGGAAATATTCATTGGGTGGTGGTGTGGCATTAAATGATACTGGTCGCAGGGAGGCTGGTTGGGAAACTTTTTCTGTAACCCAGATGTTATGTGATCAGAAATTTGACCAGGGTGGTAGCAATGGCTATGCTAAGAAAGGAGTTAATATGAGATGTACTACAATGGGCAGATTTAATTAGTTTTTGAGACTCACTAAATGTCAGAGATAAGACGAAAGAAAAGTCAACAATGGCTTCCGGATTCTAAGCCCAAATAATTGGATGAATAATGGCTATCCTTACAACACATCGGTGAAAAGCAGGGAAGAGGGAAGTTGTGGAGATTATAAAAATCACTTTTGAAGAATCTATTTGCTGCCTTCTAGTAATTTCTGTAATGATGAGCCAATAGCAATGTCCCAGGAGGCATTTGGAAATGCTGTGTTTGAATTTGGTGAAGATTTTTCAGGCCAGACTAGAGCTTTGATCTCTAACCTTTTGTTTAGAAGTAGTAGCTAAAGCCACAAAAATAGAGAAAGCCCCCAAGAGTATGTGTATGAAGAACTCATCGGTGAGCCAGGGACAGCTTGGAAGAGCACTGACTGAGAAGGCAGGAGGAGCAAGGGAGAAAGAGGAACTAGAAGGTGTGTGTGTATGTGTAGGAGCGAGGGGGAAGCAGAGGCAGGCAGAGACAGAGAGAAAGCAAGTAAAGAGATTGCCACTGAACTCCAGGGAGGTGACTTCAAGGAGGAGGAGGAGAGCAATACTACAGAAGGTCAGGCTGCATGAATGACTTGAAGACCTGAAAACTGGTCAGTTCCAGCCTTCTGCAGTACGATGATAAAGGGCAAACTGTATCCTTTTGTGCTGAGGTGAGACATCTTTCAAAAAGAATTGCAAGATTACGTTCCTGCAGGAAACGTAATCTGCATAACCTATCTTTGATATTCTTTCTTAAAGCATCCATTGCCCTAGTGGTAAAAACTTGGAACTATGTCACACCTGCAAACTGATTTTTTAATAATAAATTTGGTCATGGTCATCTAAATTTCATCTCTAATTGCGATAAATTTTCAAAGGTTGCATTAAGGTATTTATTTCTTCTCAGTTCTTCTGGCATGACAGAAGCATAGAAGACATTTTTAATCAATTCAACTTTCCTACCAAAGAACAAAAAAATACAGTCTGGTTAACTTTCATATCCATCAGGGGCACAGGGTTTTTCGGACGTAGGTAGAGGTTTATGAGCATAAAATTGTGAACAATTAGCACTCAAATTAATGTTACATGAGATTCAACATCTGGTAAGTATGTCGTCATTTGGGGTCATAGACCACCTGCTAGGCTAAATGTTCATCCAACTGCAATTTACTCTGCATACAAATCGAATAAGAATGATACTTTAAAAAATATTTTTTTCTAAACTTAACAGTATGAATGTAGGGGCCTCTCACGGTTTAAAACTTCGACTAGAAGTTAATAATAGATCGAACACACAAGATGAAACATATAGGATCAGAAGGAACAGAAAATACTTTTATTTTTGCAAGCATATTTTATAATAAATTAGCTATAGGGCTGACATTAGTTTCACTAGTCAATCTAATCACTGCCACTATTAGTATCAGTCTCCTCTTTATCCACCCAATATTTATGAGCAAGAAGAATTCAACCTCTCAAAGTCCTCCTGTTATTTATATAATCAAGCTCTCAAACATCTGGCTGCTTCTGGCAATAGAATTGCACCAGAAAATGACAAATCTCGAGATGCTCCCTGCAAACCCACTACAAACATACCCCAGTCACTTCTGAACTTCGCTGCTCTGGGGCCTCCTATCACTTCAGTGTAGGCCTTAAAGTTTCAAAGGTGTCCTGCCAGGAGACCTCCCTGTGCTAACAGTTTTCAGCCCTGGGATCCAGAAGCTTCTATGGCTGGATGCTCTCTGGGTTTGTGTGGAGGTCAGAGCAGCCATAAAACCTTCCCACACCTATTCCGGGGGCCTCTGGCCTTCCAGAGGCACCCAAGAAGCCAAGATCATTTCCATAAGACAGCCCCCAACATCATCCCCAGCATGGCCTGGAGGCCCTCAGGCCTTCTAAGTCAGGGATCAAAACCAGATTAAAAAGCAAACCATAGCCAGGGATCCCATACCTTCTGGCCTCAATCTCCAGAGTATGCCAATTGCTGAAAATGCTGACAATTTATAAATGCTGGCATCTCATAGAGTGCTAAAGGATGACCACAATCAAAAGAAATGTGATGACCATATATCAGGAGGGTGAGCTAGTGTCCTTTTTATTTTTACTTTGTTGCCTTTTCAAGTGATCTGGTTATTGGCAACTTCAGCAAAACTGACAAACTCTTCCCTTACCGTATAGAGCAAGACAGTATTAGGTTGGAAGCAAGCAGTATTAGGTGTGTCTGTGATGATCTAATGCAGATTTCAAAAGCAAAGAAACTTCCAGCACTTTTGAAATTGAAAGGCAGAACTCACATTTTTACCTTGTTTATAGAAATGAGACCTCCTTTTAAGAAGAAGCCATTCGTAATTCAAACACCAACTCAAGAGGCATGTTGAATCTGCACGTTAAAGCACACAAAAGTTATTCTATTAGTTCTGAGAACCCTTGTGTGCTTGCTGTACTTTTTTAGACAGGGTAGGAAATGTTCTATCTAGAATCGTGTCTGTTAAAACCATCTATTTATTGGCATTGCCATGCTTCTGGAACACGTTTCCCATTGATTTTCAGAGTGATGATTATTCTCATGACTAAATTGTCCTGGGGATAGTTTGGGGAGTTAAGTTTTGATGTCCAGCTCCCTGACTTTCAATTCTGGCTCCTCCATTTTCTCACTGTGTGATCTTAGGCAAGTTTGCAACCTCTTCTTGAAGCTTCAGTTTTGCCATCTGTAAGCTGGGCATAATAATATGCCCTGTCCTGCACGGTTGTTAGTGAAAAAGATAATCCTGAAAAAGTATATAGCACAGAAGTGCCAGATAAATGTTAGCCCTCAAAAATCTAAAGGTATTTCTGATCTTGAGTCACCAAAGAAAGGCTAAAGCATGTCTAATATATTTTGTTCTGTGTGTTTAAAAGATATTGTGTGATATTTTAATTTTTTCAATAGTAAGCATATGTGTTAACTCTCTGTTTGACAAGCATACCCTATTTACTTAACCAAAATGTGCCAAAGAGCTTTGAAAAATTGTTCTGGGGAAGGGTTTAAGGTGGCTATTGCATGTGAGGTGTAGAATGGGGTGTAATCATGAGGGTGGGTGGTCAGTGTCCCAGGCTCCAAACAGAACAGCTCTACTTTTAGCAACTTTAAATATGAGGCTTCTTAGTAAAATTTAGTTTGCACAAAGGGTTCTGCAGCTAAAAACAAGAATGGAGGATGCCAGGGAGGGTGGATAAAAACACTCATGGTTTACTACATCTATAATTTTTTTAAGATTTATTTATTTAATTTAGAGAGAGACAGTGCACAAGCAGGAGGAGGGGCAGAGGGCGAGGGAGAGAGAATCTCAAGCAGACTCTGTGCTGAGCTCAGAGCCCCACGAGGGGCTCAATCCCAGGACCCTGAGATCATGACCTGAGCCAAAATCAAGAGTCGGCCGCTTAACCAACTGCACCACCCAGGCACCCCTGCGTCTATTATTTTTTAAAGACATATTACAGATAAATAATGAAAGCTGTATCTGAATCATTACCATTTAATTTCTGATTCTACATTAAAAATTGACCTTTAACTAAATCATAACTCAAGGATATTTGGAATTTCATTTTTTTCCCTTTCTGGCAGTGTTAAGCAGGGAGAGCTCATTAAATCCTCTGTTCATCATCCTTCATTTGTGCAGTCTATCACAATTAGCCAAAACGTTATTACTCAGAATGGAAATGAATTAAGTGAATCTGGCCACCAAGACTCCACAGATGACATCTGTCCCTATATTGAAAGTAATCAAGATCCAAGCAAGCCTGAAGCAGAATACAGTGGTTAGGTCTCTGGAGTGAGATCGCCAGATGTGAATCCTGCTTTGTCCACTTATAGGTTGTGTTCTTTTGTAAGTCACCTCCCATCTGTGTACCTCAACTTCCTATTCATAAAATGGGGACAATAGCACCAATTTTGTAAAGTTATCATGAGGATTTAAAAAGACACTCTACTGGAGCACCTAGGTGGCTCAGTTGGTTAAGCCCCCAACTCATGATTTTGCCTCGGGTCATGATCTCAGGGTCCTGGGACTGAGCCCCACCTTGGGCTCCTTGCTCAGAGTGGAATCTGTTTGTCCCTCTCCCTTTGCCCCTCCCCCTGCTTACTCATTCTCTCTCCCTCCCTCCATCTCTAAAATAAATAAATGAATAAAATCTTTTAAAAAAGAGAGAGAGTATTAAGAAGGGCACATTCTGCATGGAGCACTGGGTGTTACACGCAAACAATGAAACATGGAACACTACACCAAAAACTAATGATGTAATATATGGTGATTAACACAATATAATAATTTAAAAAATAAATAAAAACTAATTATGCACAAAAATAAATAAATAAATAAAATTTTAAAAAGAGAGAAAGAGAAACAATCTGCACAAAGTACTTAGAAGAAGGGAAGGAAAAAAGTAAGGGCTCAGTAAATAGCTCTTATGGTCAGTAAGTATAGGAGTCTGTTTTACAAACTTTTTCATGACACTTGAATTATTTCCAAGTCTAATTGCAAAAGTTGATACATTTGTCATTTCAAATTTTCTTCAGCTATGGGAGGGATGGTAACTAAATTAGCCTGATATTTTAATTCTCACTTGGTAATTGTTCTCTTTCCTTTCATATAACATTATTTCTTTAAATCTTAAACTATGAACAGAAAAATCAAATTCTCTTGAAAAGAGCACACAGAAAACTATTAAGCCTGCAAGCTGGTCCTCAATTTTCTATTATTTTGAATATGGGGAAAGAGATCCATGTAACCCAACCATATTTTACTATTATGTTCTGTATGTGTTTATATTTTAAGAAAAGTATAAATAATGAAATGCGATTTTGATAGATTAATAATGATAGTCTCTATTTGACATTTCGATACATATACTTTTACTTTGTACCTTTAATATTTATATTTATCATGTCTTCCAAGTACAGTTCCTAAAACTTAGGAGAGAAAAAAATACCCTTTGTTATCAAAAGTCTTTAGTTCATTTCCTGTTGTATTTCAGATCTTCAAGGACTCCACATATTGCCTCAGACTGTTGACTGGTCATCTTTTCCTCCCCAACAATATCTCCTGACTCTTGGGTTCAAAAACAAAGAAGATGGGAAATTTTTGGAAAAACTATCAAGTAGAAAGCTGCCTACATTTACAGGTAAATCATCTGGACTTCTTTTTATCCTTTAATGCTGTTGCAAGGCAGGAATTGTGCATTCTTCATCAAGTCTTATTCATCATAAGGCCTAGCATATAGATGGGCTAGGCCCCCAAAAAATGTTTATCAGGTTATAACGAACTCCTTCCAATCTTCTTTGTGGGCTAGTTAACAATACCTGGGATTCAGGTTCCCCCAAGACCAGCACGTTTCTAGAATGTCTGCCTCCCTCACTCCAACCATCTCACCCCAACCACGCTATCACCAGTGCCTAAGCATAAGGCACTTAAGAATACAAGTTTTTGTCATAATCAATTAACAAATGTAGAAGAAAATTATCGAAAATACTTAGGTGAAATCAAAAATATAGCCAATGACAAACTTAAATCACTTGGATTATCTGTTATTATATTGATATTTGTTCCACTCTTTTCTTATGTAATTAACCGAGAGCTTAGATCTCTTGAAGAGTTATTACAGTTAAATGGTATTCAGTAATTCTGTTGAAACTTCCAAAACTCAAGAAAGTATTCACATGGAGTCGAAGTCTCAGATTTGTGGGCAAAATTCACGACAGTTTGAATTTCTTCCTTCAACGCTACCCACATAATTAAGGATTTGTGTTTTGTCTGGCACTCTATTCTCTGAGGCTTAGCTCAACTTCAGGCTACATTCAAGGTCAATGGGATCTGCACACTTGAATAATACCTGGGAGGAACAAGACGACAATCAGACACATTTATGACATTTCTTCACAGTCAGGAAAAACATACTCTGCAGAGAGGGATGAATTGTTATAGGCTGTCTCTTAGATCTCTCAATCAGGAAACACAACAAAATGAATAAATGATAGTCTCTAAAGGGCAATGTCTCCTCTGCCTTTCTCCTCATAGATCTTTCATTGGTATGCATGTGGTCCAGGGATGGTGCTAGTTTCTACACTAAAGATTTCATATCTATTAACATTGAGATATCTGTTTATAGCTTGCTAAAGAAAGCATTTTGAAATGGAAGTCTGGAAAAAGTAGTATAAAAGTTTATTGTTACAATTTTTAGAACATAAAACTCCCTTCGGTCTGCTGACCAAAGAAGACACAGTGAGACACATGGAGACAATGGGGAAGCGAATCTTGCCAATATTGGATTTTATTAGAAGCACCCAACTGAATGTAAGTATATGAGTCTTTTATATTTGTCCAACGCACAAATATTAGACAATCCTAGAAGTACGGAAAGTTTATGGTACAAATATTGCAAGTATTGGAGGGTTTTAGAAACAGTCATGGTAAATCTCATCTGCAAAACCAAGCAAAGTTTAGCTAATGATTTTTTTTTATATTTTAAAACATACTACAATGCTACACTTTGCAATTTCCAGCACTTATTTGGCTAGTGGCTCTTTGTGGGTTTTTCAAGATTTTTATTTATTTATTTATTTATTTGTCAGAGAGAGAGTGCGCAAGCAGGGGTAGCGGCAGAGGGAGAGGGAGAAGCAGGCTCCCCGCTGAGCAGGGAGCCCGATGTGGGACCCGATCCCAGGACCCTGGATCATGACCTGAGCTGAGGGCAGACGCTTAACTGACTGAGCCACCCAGGCATCCCAGCTCTTTGAAGAGCCTTTTTCTTTGTGCCTTCCTGCTATCTAATTCAAGTTTGCAGGGCATTTCTTACTTCAGATCAATAACAAAATTTTAGTAAATACAGTGTTTCCCTGTTTCATATACTGGGCTATTATGCATAACTACTTTGTTACCTACACAAGAATTTGGAGTTTTCAAACTAGTGCCTCCACACCACACTGATAAACTGGATGCTTCCCTAAGCATTGGCAGTTGATCTTTGTATACCGTCAGGGCAAGTTATCTAATCCCTATTTCTGATCTGGGGAAAATATGCCCTTTCTACTTTTCAGTGTTAAAAAGCCCAAAAGAAGACCTAAATTATGCTATGCTGTTTTACAAAATTTAAGCCATTATACTGAAAGAACATAAAGGGAACTTCTCATTAACAGGCTATAAATGTTGCAGATTTCCCCCTTTTTAAAATATTTTTCAAAAGGCCTGTAAGCTGGAAATTTTGAAGAATTTTCTTTTTGTGGCTTCTGTATTACATCATTGATTTGATGTTCTTACCTTACAAGGGGAACCAAGGGGGTCATCACAAACAGCTACTTAACATCTGTTCAGCAGTTTATCTGCTCGATAACATTATTCACCATTTTAGAAAAGCTATAAAACCCCGAATCTATTTGCATGATTTGTAATTCTATGCATTACAAATACAAAAGCACATTTTTACCCATTTTCCTACCACACAGCTCCCCCCTCCCCATAACTGTGTTCCACTCAATTATCTCCCCTATATTTCTATTATGAAGAAATCCATCTCTGTTTGCTCACAGTTCTAGAAGCAAGAAGTCCAAGATCACGGTGTCAGCATGGTCAGGTTCTGATGAAGGCCCTCTTCCTGGCTTGCAGACTCCCACCTTGCCTCACATGGCCGAGAGTAAACTCTCTGGTGTCTCTTTGTATAAGGACATCAATCCCATCATGAGGCCTCCACCCTCATGACCTTGCCTAATCCCAAAGGCCCCATCACCATACCATCACATTGAGGGTTAGGACTTCAATATATGAATTTTGGGTGGACACAAACGTTCAGTTTACAGCAATCTCATTGGCTCTACCACAGATTTGAGGTCCTGTTCTCTAATTTACCCTCTATCATAACCTCCTCCAGCCACACACACACCATCACCAACCTCCCATCTTAATTAGAGATCCACATACATCATCCTTGTCATCATCAGACCCTTGCATGTAGTGGAATCTTTGATAACAAGAACCATCACCATACAGCATTATTTTACCTCATCGGTTCATGGTTAGCCTAGCAGAGCCAGTGTACTAGAAGTTGTGGAAGTGATCTCCGTCCTGGCTTGTTGGGGTAATACCTGCCATGCCTCGTTACTTGTCAGGACACTGGTCACATCACCTCTTGCCAGCTCATATCTCAGTGTGTCCTGTATGCAGGTTGGGCCCATCTAGGCATCATGCACTTTTTAAATGTTCTTAACTCATTTTTTTTTCACCCTTCAAAGGGCATTCTAGCCACTTAGAAATTGGTATATGCCTGTGTCTTTAGGTGTCTCTAAAGGAAATTTGAAAACCATAACTAAGATTCTTGGCATCTAATTAATAACTCAGTGTTCTTTAAAATGAGTCAGTATTGTACAAGGAATTTTATCAACATTTCTACGTTAGCTTCTATGGAAAATAATAGTTTTTGGAAGATTATCACAAAGAGTTTAATAGAATTGAAGCAAGTGAGCCAGAAGGTACCCAGGGACCACAAGTATATCCAAATATTGGCCTTTAGGTTTTTTTATTATATGCCCAACCACAGCTCCATAAAGCAGGACTGAATAAAACTGGCTGCAAAGGTAACCTAGGTTAATGAAGCAAGTAATGAGTTGGTGAGTAGAAATTATTCCTACATGGTACCATTAACTGTGATCCAAGAAGCACTCGACAGTGTTTTTAAGAGTCCCTGAAGTGTGTTTTTCCTTGCCACATAGCAAATGCTGTCCACTTGAAAGTTTAGGTATTGCATTGTTCTTATTAGTTGTCACCCTCACTTGTGACGCCTCTAGATGAAGACTTTTGTCCATAGTTGTGCTCTGTCTGTGTAACCCTAAGGCAAGTCATTTAACCTCTGAGCTATTTTTTCTCATTTATTAAATAAGCTGATATCTGCCATGCCCACCTCACAGAGTTGTTGTGAGATCCAAAGTACATAATCCATGTTGAAGCACTTTGTTCAGCATTACAGATTTCAGAAGTTTTAATTATTTGTATTGGTTTTTAGTGTGCTTTGACAAAAGGACTGTTTTATAGGCCTTTCTCTTTCTTGATACAAGTGTGTACTCTGAAACTATATGTCCTTCTGAAATGAAGATTACGCGAGTGTCTTATAGATTTCTAATTTTTTTCCTCAGATCACTAATGTGCTCAGATCTACTCACAAAGGCAGGATTAGAGGTGTCATCTCCAGCCATGGAGTAGATCTACTAACCACAGTAGGCCTTCCCAGGGAACGTGAATTTTCACCTCTTGCCATAAAATCATGGAAGGAGAGTATGAGGGAGGTCTCTATGTACCAGGCAATGATTCTCCTTACACTCTGATCCCAGTTTCCTTATCCTTATAGATTTTTTTTTCCTAGGCGTACAATGACACATGGGCAAAGAAGAATGATTCTGACATTGTAAGGGTTATAATCTCAAATATTCTACCACCATCCTACCTGGTGGCTTTTAATGCCACTGAACAGCAATCCCATTCAACCAGCAGCTCTGCCCTAATGGTATTTTTCCTTCTCTGGATCCTTGTCTTAATTATGTCACATGCTACCAGATGCCACTGTGCTTCTCCATTCATCAACTGTATTGGCTGCTGTCAGTTTCAAACCTTATGGACTGTGCTTCCTGGGTTAAATGTTAAAGAGTTAAAATAATAAAATCTCTTGCTGTGCATAAAGTCTTCTTCCCAGGCTGACTTGCCAAAAAATGACCTAACCATGTTTTTAATACTTCATTAATTTTACTTTTAATTTCCTCTAAGTGAAGCATAAAAAATGTTTACATATACACATTAGAAATGAACAGTAATATGCGTTTTCTATCCCTTTTTGGCAATTAATGTTTCTATATGTATGTCAAATGGAAATATATTCCAAATACTTGGGCTCTGCTTTCTGGTGGTATTACACAGTACCACTTATTTGCCAAACATTTAACCATACGTGCTATTAAATCTAGGCAAATCTCTGACTGAAGCCTTCCTTTGAGCTTGCTGTTTACCTAACCTTCATTGTACCTGTGTGAGGTTTTAGCTTCAATCTTGGCCACTTTATTACACTTTCTCCAGCAGCTAAGGACCCCTTTGATCACTCCTGAAGTCTCATAGGGAAGGCTACTTCTCCTTTAGATTTAGCTCTTGGTAACATTAGATGTTTAAGCTACTTCCTTCATGTTTCATTATTTCCTTTATCTTCTTAAAGCAACAGCATTGAAACATTCCTCCTAGCATTAGATATCATTTGTATTTCTTTTCCACTTTGTCTCTCAAAGACCCTCATCTTACATAGGTAACATATTAATCTATTAGTGTCCTGATACCCACAGCTGCTTTGGCTTTGGGGAGAGGAGGATAGGTGACTATTAGCAGTCAATTATGTTCCATCCCTAGGATCTGATTTGTATGGAGCACTTCCTGTTTTGTTATGCACCCGACAATCAAGCTAACAAAGCACCATTGCCTTCCACTATTTTTATTTTCCTGATGTTTTGGAAAATTACACTGATAGATTATGTTCCCGAGCAGACTGCTGTTGTTTCTGCTCTTTGGAGTTGAGTCACTACACTACTTTCCTACAAGGAGCCCCATTGTTTATTTTAAAGAAGAACAAAGAAAGCAATTTTTCTTCAGAAAGAAAACGGTTTCTCCTGCAACTTGCTTTTCTCTATTTGACAGTATCCCATTGTTTAGCTGCATGTTTAAACTAAACGGGTAGGCTAGCTATTTTGTCAAGTCAGAGAAGGGATCCCAAATCTACAATTTGCAATCGTTGCTCCTATAGGTTTATAGGTTTTCAGATAAATGATTAATCATAAAGAACAAATTAGCAGGGATAGAGGGATATTAGTCAAGTGGCCATTAGATAGGTGTTAGGGAGACACACAGCAAATACAATGCAATGGTGCTCAACCTTCCTGTATTACCAAGATTCTACAAAAGTGCCAACTTCTAGAGGTCAGTGTCCATCAAAATATGAGTATGACATTTCAGAAGGAACTGCTTTGCAAATTCAAGTTGAAGTGCAGATGCTCTTTAGTAATGCCAGTTTCTAATAATTTTTCTCTTTAGAAGAGATTCTATTTGAAGAAGAAAAAACCATGTGTGCCTTCTCTAATGTCTGGGGAGTAAAATTTGCTTAAAAGCATGCACAAACTAAAATAGTCCTTGTTCAGATACTAGGCTTTAAGATGGTGGTTTGTTCAACTTCCATTTGAGATATTCAAATATGGGGGCGGAGAGGGCACCTAGCTAAATTTCAAGTTCCTAGGGCCACATATCAAGAGATATGTGATTCACCAAGGAAGGCCCAGGACTCTGCCTAGTTAACAAAACCTTGTGATTCTGGTACAGGTGGTCCAGGAGGAACCCTGTCATAAAGGAACACTGGTCATCCAGACTTTCTCTTCTGGCACCAGGATGCAGAATGCAGTTGTCAAATTCAGTCCTCCTGCAACCTCCCACTTCTTACCATCCTACACACACAGCAGAAATCCAAAGCTTTTCTATTAACTCTTAGATACCCTTTATGCCCCCTTTTTCCTAATATAAATGAGAATTTTATGATAAACTTTATTTCTCCTATCAAGAAGTACAACTTGTATTCAAATTTTTAGAGAAGGTAATGTCTCCTCTTTTATGGCTGGCAGTTGAAAAACACATAGGTGGACCACCTTATTAAAAGTATGCCCAATTTTAAGAAAGCCCAAAATAGGGTGCCTGGGTGGCTCAGTCAGTTAAGCATCTGCCTTCCACTCAGGTCATGATCTCGGGTCCTGGGATCGAGTCCCATATCAGGTTCCCTGCTCAGCAGGGAACCTGCTTCTCCCTCTGCCTGCTGCTCCCCCTGTTTGTACGTGCTCTCTCTCTCTCTTTCTCTCTCACTCACTCGCTCTCTCTGACAAATAAAATCTTAAAAAAAAAGAAAAGAAAAGAAACAAAATAGCAGGCAACTCTTAGCTCCTATGATGTTTTGATGACATAGATAAAGTCACCCTCTTTCAACGAACACGACTTTGTGGGATCCCCACTAGGAGAATGGAATGCATGTTCAATTTCAGTCCCCTCTTTTCCCCTCAGCCCAAGTTCCTTATGCAGGGCCACCAGCAAATCTTTCTGAACAGTCTTGCAAAGCATTCCCCTTTATATACATTCATCTGTTTGAAGGAAGGGTACAGACAATTCTCTAAAATAATGGAAACAAACATTTATTTGTGCTAGGTACCCATTGCTTCAAAGGATGTAAATATATTACAATAATCCCTGACTTCAATCCCCAGGGAGATGTCGATTTCTGTGATTTTGTTCTAAAACAGTTCCTTTTACTGGGAGACTAGGGGAGTTTCCACGGGTGCTCAGGTGTGATGGAGAAGTTGCAATATGCCAGTCTCCTCAGCCGACTGCAGAGAGTAAAGGAGCAGTCCCAGGTGATCAATCAAGCAATGGCAGAGCTAGCAACCATTCCCTATCTACAGGACATCAGTCAACAGGAGGCGGAATTGGTAAGTGTTTTTCTTTGTTTAAGGCTTTCCCGGGCCCTGGGCTAACAGAAGAGTGATATGTTCTGAAAAGAAAAAACTGTGAGAATCAATGTAGTCTGAGGGCAAACTGCCCAACCCTCCTGAGGCATTTTAATAAAGAAACTGGAAAATGTAGAAAGGTGTTTCTGTCTTTTATTTGCTCTCATTGCCTAGCTTCCATTTTTATAGCAAAAACTTTGTGATGTGTAAAAACATGGAAAAGGGCTGATTATTCATATCGTGGATCAAGCTTTTTGTTTTAAATAAAGTGTAATTATAATAAATTATTTCTTAAACTTCAAGATATGTTAATATATAATTTTCTTGAAGGGGAAGGTGAGAGGACAAGAGTAATTGCTATATAAAAACCAACCCTACAAAATAGTCTTTGTAGTTTTCTTATTCATTTCTAGTGTCATATATATGTTGGCAGTGCCAACACACACACACACACACACACACACACACACACACACACGCAGGTACATTTTTTTTTTTAAGATTTGTTTATTTTAGAGAGAGAGAGAGAGAGAGAGCACAAGCGGGACAAGGAACAAAGAGAGAGGGAGAGAGAGAATCCTCAGGCAGACTCCCTGCTCAGCAGGGAGCCCGACATGGGGCTTAATCCCAGAGCCCAACACAGGGTTTGATCCCAGGAACCTGGGATCATGACCTGAGCCAAAGGCAGTTGCTTAACCAACTGAGCCACCCAGCGCCCCCACACTGATGCATTTAGATAAAACAGTTGTTTCATTGGAGGGGAAAATGTAGTTAGTCAAATGGTTTTTTTAAAACTAAATTGACCAATTAACTCAGAAAACACAGAGCCAGTCAAAAATTAGTTGAAGGAATAAATCACAGAAACAATCTTCAAACAGATGTGTATATTATAACCATAATTAATATTAGAAATGATGGCTCCTCATTTGTAAAACTATTACTAACCAGTGTGAGGGCCATTCAAGGAAAGGTGAAATTTACTGTATATGGAGATCCTAATGTGTTGTAGGGAAGGGCTCTTTACTTTGAGGCTTTAATTGAAGGTAGCTAAAACTAATAATAGACCTGAACTGAATTCACATAGCAGGGATGAGAACAGCCCAAATTGATCACCTGTAATTTTCAGATAACTAAAGCAACCCTCCCTCTTTGAGCTTTAAAGTTGTAACAAATTAATCCATCAAGAAATGAACTGCCAACATTTATAATGTTCATCTGACCCTGTAAAAGGATATTAAATAAATACTGTCGTTCAAAGTAAGTATATAAAATGGTCTGACTCGCCAAATAATAAAACTATGCGTACTAAAGTTTAAAACTGTGGGGTGAAAAAAAGTCTATTAATCAAGGAATTACTAAGTCAAAACTGGCAAGAATACTTTCTAAACCTTTACGGTTCTGTGCAGCGGAAAACCTTCTAAAAGGCTAAGTGTTTATCCTGCCACTCGTAAGGCATTCAGGAATGCAGTAAGTATGGAGTTTTCAAAGTGCATATTATAGCCAATTTTAGATGATTAATGCTCCTCTGAGATAAGAGGAAGCAAAGAAAATGTTAATTTAAGAAGCTGGCACAGTGTTGATCCTGTCTTCCTGAAAAGCACATTCAAGATTTAAATGAAAAATACAGGGGAGTTTCCTGCACTTAGGTTTCCTTAACCACATATCTGCAGCTTTTTTTTTTTTCTGGAAATATATTTCCAAATATAAACAAAGAACATCAAACTCGCATTATTGACATCTTTTACTCACATGTTAGTGCAATAGCCCACTATCTGAAATCTTGGAAAATAGGATTTCAAGGGATATTTTCATAATTTATATGCCTACTAGGAAAAAAATTAATGTATGTGGATGTATATGTATAGGCCAAATATTTAAAAATCATGTATCTTGCAAGATTTCATCACCTGAAGTAACAGATTTTACTTTCCAACTTCCAAGCATAGGTTAACCTAGAAAATAAATCCTAGTATCTTTTATCTTTTATGGTGCCACATAAACAGGGACTGCTCAGAAGAGTCTTGAGTGACTCAACTCTCTGCCCTCCTGCTTAAGCTCTGCAATATCTAAAGTAGAGGAAGATTATCTGAGAGTTCATATTCTGATGCCACAGTGAACTGAACTGGCATTTGTTTTATTTAGAGAACTTTCTTTTTTAGCTTTGATTATCACAGGGCTTGATGCAGCTTCATTACTTTGCAGCCACATATACAGCATGTGCACAGGATTGTTTTAAATTGGAATATGGCAGTTTTGGGCAAAGGGTGGAATTTTCTAAACTTGCCTTTGAAAAAAGCAACTTGGTTATTTTGAAATTTTAGAAAATAAAAGAACAGTAAAAGAATTTAAATGAGCTAACATCCTTTAAGAGGCAATAAAACAGCACAATTTTAGTATTGTCCTCGGGTGAGCTTTTGCATGATGCCTAGAATTATGATACATTAGCCTCAGGAGAAAATACTAAAATGCGTTCATGTACTACATGCCATTTCCTGAGAGAATTAACTACTGCCTTTATTCTTTACAACCCAAATCTGTGGGTTTTTTTTACAAAACATCAACACTTACTACATTAAAACCTATATGTTTTCTACAAATTTTCAAGAAGAATCTTTCCATTGTTACAATATTTTATATCTGCAATAATACTTGGTAATGACTGAAGCAAAGACGAGGTGGCAGTGTTCATTGTCGGAAAGATGAGTAATAAAATCATCAGCGTACAAATGATTTTTTAATTAGGTTTTAATCTGTGTATTTAGAGAAGTTATTTCTGCATGAATTCCACACTGATAATTTTTATCTTGGTGCCACAGCTGCAGTCACTAATGGCAGATGCTATGGACACCCTTGAAGGAAGAAGAAACGATAAAGAACGTGTGTGGAATACAATCCAAAAGGTAAAACTTTCAGTTGAAGGGAAAAAATATATTATCCTCAAAGAAAATGTCCATCTTGGGTCAAATCTGTTTAGAAGATAAAAAGAAAAGAAAGCTCCTCAGGTTGTTTTACTGTTTGTTTTCCTTTTTAAATAAATGCAACTATCTCCCTGGAAGTAACACTAGAATCAAAATGGATTTATACAATGTTTCCTTGGGTCTGCTTCTCCAACAGATTGTGGTCATATGCTTTCATGGGTCTTCTTATGTTCATTTTCATATTCTATTTTCATTATCTGCTTCTTCATTATTGGTTATTATAGATTTTTTTTAAAGCCCTCTCATCTCTGTTTTAGTCCACCCCCCAACACTTTCCCCACTTGAGAAGAGATGGCTACATTTCAGGGAACAACAAAGAAACTAGCACATTGATGTTTTGGGTGGAGGAGTAACATACTGTTTGTTAAGAAGTAGAGGAACATCCCTTCTTTGGCTACCTGAGTTAAATAAAACAAGCACAGAGATGCACCTAGCACCAGGTAATCAGAAGACTTGTGTGACACTACAGAGCTCTCTGACAATGTAGGAGGAAATAATGTTGAGTCTCCAGTCCAGTTAAAGGTGATAGATTCTAGTCAATCTACTCCCCATTCAGTCTCCTCCAATCACTTTCAGAATCCATAAAGGGAAAACTGGTGTCAGATATGAGAAGAGCAAACCAAAGAAACCTCTGGTTTAAGAGGTAACGGTCAGCCACGATGGATTCTGGTGCATCTAGAATGAGGAAATGGGTGTCTTCTCTTCAGTTCAGAGGCCCTATGGTAAATGCACAGAACAGAAATTAACTGAAGTCAGCAAATATTTGTTGACTATCTACTGTGCTGGAAAGAACACTGGGTGTTACGGATATTATGCTAGACAATACAAACACAGCCCCTGCCTATTTGGGCCTTACCATCTAGTAAAGAAGACAAGTATACAGCTACAAGTTTACTGAATTTTATAGTTAAAAAGTAGATGTGCAATAATCTATAGAAACAAATAGGGGAATATAATCTGTTCTGAGAGGTCAGAAAAGCCATCTCTCACGGGTGCTCAGGTGGCTCAGTTGGTTAAGCATCTGCCTTCAGGTCAGGTCATGATCCCAGGATCCTGGGATTGAGCCCCACATCGGGCTCCCTGCTCAGTGGGGAGTCTGCTTGTCTCTCTCCCTCTGCCCCTCCCCCCACTCATGCTCATGCATGTTCTCTCTCTCTCTCTCTCAAATAAATAAATAAATAATCTTTAAAAGCGAGAGAGAGAAAGTGATATTAATACAACATTTTAAGGATATATAGTAGCTATCCAGATGCAAACTGATTTCTACAAAGAGGAAAGAGTTTGTACCAAGAGTGTAAAGAAAGCATGGCAAATTGAAAAACTGATAAAGGGAAGAAAACTAATAAAGGAGCAAGGAACGTATTTCAAGATGAAGTGCAGAAGCAGAAGTCAAATCACAGAAAGACTGATAAATGATGTTAAGGATTTGGAATGTTTCAGAAATTATCTGGAAAATGTTTTTGATACATCTCTAGGGCTATAGTAAGAGAACAGTTTGAGGAGCTAGGTCAATTATAAGGCGGTGGCTTGATCTATGGTGGTGGGTGTGCAGACAGAAAGAAGGAATGTGCAGGAAGCCAAATCTACAGTCCTTGGTCACTGATTGCGTAAGGGAGTTTAGAGAACAGAAGAAGTTAGAATGATGTCCAGACACTGGGTTTGAATCACTGGACAGGGCATGGGGAAAGATTTGCTGGTGCCATTTACTAAGGAAGAATGCACTTCAAAAGTGTAGCTTTCGGGGGCGCCTGGGTGGCTCAGTCGGTTAAGTGTCTGCCTTCAGCTCAGGTCATGATCCCAGGGTCCTAGGATCCAGCCCCACATCAGGCTCCTCGCTCCGCAGGGAGCCCGTTTCTCCCTCTCCCTCTGCTGCTCCCCATGCTTGTGCTCTCTCTCTCTCTCTGTCAAATAAATAAATAAAATCTTTTTTAAAAAGTGTAGCTTTGGGCTGGGAATATAAACTCAGAGTCCAGTCAGGAGACAGAAACCACTCCAGGTATTTGAAAGGGAATTTAATATAAAGAATGGTCAACTAGGTATGACACTGTTAACTAGGTAACTGAAAAAGCAAAGGAGAACAGGCTCCCTGCTCGGCCGGAAGCCTCCTTCTCCCTTTCCCACTCCCCCTGCTTGTGTTCCCTCTCTCACTGTCTCTCTCTCTCTGTCAAATAAATAAATAAAATCTTTAAAAAAAATAAATAAAGAGAGCAGCTACCACCCATTAGGGCTGGGAAATCCAATAGGAGAGATGGAATTATTAAAAGTTAGAAACTTGAAGCAGGACCCTGCTGTGGACCAAAACTCAGACCTCCCACTAAGAGGCGTTGCTCAGCTGGTGTTATTATTATCTCCGAGCTTGGAGGAGAAATCCTGAAGGGTTGAGGTCCAGACTTCTGAGGAGGGGAAGGGTGGCGGAAGTGGGGATGGAGTTGTAATGGAGGTAATTCTGCAACTTTGGGAAAAACTAGATTCAACCACTACTACAGAAAAGAGTATAACTTTCTAGAGCAAAGAAGCCTTGCTGAAGAGATGCTCACAGGAACCCCAAGCAGACAGGAAATCAGCAGCAAGTAAACAGGAAGCAGCAAGTCCTCCTCTCTCCTTTGGCATTGCGATGCCCCTCTAATGCCTCCTATTGACAGAGACTAACAGCTGGCAAAATAAAAATGGCGTTTGCAGAGTTCCAACCCTCAGCATCACAGAGCTAATCATAGAAGGGTGGGTTTGGGGTTAAGAGACTATAGGCTAATAACTGGCACAAAAGTGGATTGAACTCAGGGTGCTGGCAAGACATCCAAGGGGAAGTACAGGAGTCTGGAGTTCTAGATAAAAGACTGAATAGAAAGAGATTTTTTAGTTGTTGGCAAACTGATATTAACTGAAATCATTCGAGAAGCTGAAATGGCTGAGAAGAGCATAGAATAAGAAGAGAAGAGAGCCTTGAGGAGCACATTTCAAACTTAGGAAGAAAAACCCTACAAAGGAGACTCAGAAGAAATAGCAAGAGGAATTGGAGCTAGAGGTAAACCAAATGCAATTCTGATGAGACTCAAACAATATAATCAAATATCTCTGTTGGCTATAAAAACAATTTTTTAGCGTGGGGCCGGCAAACTATAGCCCACAGATCGAAACCAGACAATCACCTATTTTTATAAATAAAGCTTCTTGCACACAGCTGTGTCATTCATTTATACAGCATCTATGTCACCTCGGCCAAGGTGATTAATTGCTACGGAGACCATATAGCTCACAAAGCCTAAAATATTTACTATCCGACCCTACATAGAAAAAGTTTGCTGTACCCTGGCTTATAGCGTTATTCATCCCAGAAACATTTACATTTGTACACTACATATTTGTATTTATTAATCCAAGTGATAATAGGGCAATAGTCCAATTATGAAATTCCAAGGACCAGTCAAAAAATGGAGAGAAATTGACAGTTGTCTATACCCGTCTCCATCTTATAAATAACCACCAATTCCACCTCACACTAAGCTAAGTTTTAATGCCCACATTCATAGGAATGCTTAGCCTGTGGCTTCCCACTTTGCCCCTATTGCAATTAGGTATTGCTGTGTTATAAATCATCGCAAATATAGTGGTGTAGAACAATAACCCAATATTATCTCTCACAATTCTGAGTTGACCAGACTTGGCTAGTTGGTTCTTGCTCAGTGTCTTTCATGTGGTTCAATCAGATGGCTTCTATGCCTGGGGCTGGGGTCATCTGAAGGCTAAGATATACTAGACTACAACATGGCTGGCTCATGTGGTTAACAACTAACATTAGTCAAGTGAGACAGCCGACTGGAGTGCCTACATGTGGCCTCTCCATGTGAATTAGGCTTTAAACAGCTGGGTTCTGAAAGGAACTATTTCAAGAAGAAAGGCAGTGGAAACCATCAGTCCTCTTAAAGGTTAGGCCCAGAACTTTGCCATATTCTACTGGTAGTAGTTACAGACCAGCCCAGATTCCTGGGCTCAGGAGGAATAGATTCCATTTCTCCAAGGAGGAGTGACATGTGCATTCATAAAGAGAATGAAATGATAGCATCAATCTTGGAGACAAGCTCCAGCAGCAGAGCTATGGATCTCTGTCCTGTGCTGGAAAATACCTGCAAGCGAGCAAGAGTCAGGAGGATAGTAAAGTCAAGGTGTCTGAGGATGGAACATTGCAAAGCCACTCTACCCAACCACTAGGTGTCTAGAAAGACTCACTGGTGAGCAGCCAATCTTTCCAAATTAAAAGCCCTGGTAATGATCCTAGCTTTCTAAATGGAAGCTCCTGAGAGGTCTTTAGGAAGATGTGAATGGGAAGGAACAGGGTGCCAAATTTTTCCCAAGGGCTTTTAATTTGGTTAATGTGACTCTACAAAGGATGATCATATCACTTTCAGACAATTTCGGTAGCAAGTAAGTAATTTCCTTTTACTGCTACAGAGTTCATTTGTGTGTGCAGAAAAAATAATTAAAAAAACCTAATTGTACAAGCTACACTGTGTTCTGAGCCCACTAGAAGTTGATATCAGCATCACCACCTCTGAGATCTGTTATCTGTAATAGAAACAGCTGTTGTACCTAATGAAAACACTTGGAATTTTCATCTGAAGCACAGAATTATAGCAGCACCTCCTAGTTCCACGTACTTAAGGCATCTGTCAGAATCCCCATCACCTAACACAATTTCCAGGGCTTCACTTTTTTACAGGTCTATAAAAAGCTTATCAAGATGAAATCTGATTCATGAGTGCTGACCTCCTGTCTACATTTTTTTTCTTTGAGATTTGTCTAGGAACCCAGAAAAAGAAAGGAGACAATTGTGTTTTTTCCTAATTTACCAAAACTAAAATATATTCTTTATAGAGCTTTAGGAAAGTGACTTTTCTTTTGGTTTGGCTTTATAGACTATTTCCTTCCCAGTAATTAACTCAAGAAAATTATATGTACATTGGGTTAGCTGTGCAAATACAAAAATAAGCAGATTGTGTGTTAAAAAGAAAAAAAGTAAATTTTCTCATGTTGGAAAGTCCCATGACACAGCAGGAGTCTTTAACAAGGGTTAGTCCATAACCACAACAACAACAAAACGCTGAGAGAACATACACTTTTGAATATCCCAGAGGTCTTGTTATCACACTGCTCATTCATGCATGCATCCAACATTTACTGGGCATCTCCTGCAGGTAAGACGGTGTTCTAGACATTGGAGATATAGCCATGAAAAAATAGTGCCCTCATAATGTTTGCATTCTAAAGTAGGCAATAAACTACCAAAAGAAATATGGAATATATTGTAAGTAATGAATGCCATAGCTGGAGGAAGCAGGAAAGGAAAATGGAAAGTGCCAATGATTGCAACTGAACTAGAATAGTCAGGCCAGGATTCACTGAGGTGACGCTTGAACAAAAGTCTGAAGGGAATGCAAACCGTGCAAATACCTTGTAAAAAGCATCGTAAAGGAAACAGCAAATGTAGAAGCCCAAGATGAGAGAGTACCTGGCGTGTACAAGGGATTACAAGGAGGGCCGGGGAACTGGAAGAGAATGAACAAGAGTAACAGAAGATGAAGTGAGCAGAGGACACAATGCTTTGTCAAAGAGAAAAACAAAAGCACTCTAAGCTGCTGAGTTGAGAATAGATCGAAGGGGGCGAGGGTAGAGTCAGGGAGACCAGTTAGTAGTTTACTGCAATGATACAGGAGACTAATTATGATGGCTTGAACCCAAGGTTGGATGGCTTCAATCTTGAACACAGGCGGTGGCAGTGGATGTGAGAAATGGTCAGATTCAGTCTTTTATCCAAAAGAAGACCAAAGGCTTATTTAGGGGGTAGCTAGAAAAGTAAAAAAGCACCCGGAACTAGCAATTTGGAGACCTGGGCCTGTTGCAAATTAGCTCAGAAGCCACATCCTTTCTCTGGGCCTCAGTTTTTTCAACTTTTGTAAAGTAAAGATATTGAACTAGAAGATTTTAGGTCCCCTCCCAGCTCTGAATGAATGAGTCTTTCAAAAGCCAGACCATAAAAATGAAGGAATAAGAGTCAACGTTTACTAAGCTCTTCATATGTGCCAACACTGTCCTGTATTCCCTTTACATATACCAACTCACTAATCCTCACATGAGATCAAACGTGTACTTCATTAAACAGAGAAGTTCAGCAGTTTGCGTAAAGGCACACAGCCAATAAGTGATGGAGCCAGGACTTGATCTGACCCTAGAGCCTAAACTCTTTCTTGATAAGTCTAAGCTTTGTGCTGCCTGAAAAAGCCTGACTGACCAGCATCATTTTATGTATAGCTGAGCATTCAGGTGTAAGGCCAAATGGGGAATTATGGAGACTTCCAACGAAAGTGAAATTTGACCATAAGTTAGCACCGTTTGATTGTCTTCAATTCTCAAAATAAATTTCTTTTCATCTGGGTCTAAGGAGTCACTAAGGAATTTTTGGTGTAGTCTACCTCTATAATCCACCTATACAGGATCCTCATCCTCTGTTCCTTAGTTTTTCCTCTATAACCAAAAAAGATACAGAACATAAATCTGCAAACCCTTCGCCATTAATTTAGCACCCACTCATGGGACCTGGGGCAAGTCACAGCCTTCTGAGAAACTGTGTTTATATACTTACCACCTTCAGAGTCTATGATTTTATGTTACCTAGCATTGAATCCTAAAGCCCATTAAAGCTTTATGAACTAGGCCTGAAGATAAATAGAAAAAGAAGTCTTTAGAAAAGGAGTCTTTAAAAAAAAATGTGCCAACTGTTAAGTTGGAACATTCCTATTTCTTCTCACCATAGAATCAGTTAAGAGAAACAGTTAAGCAGCACTCTGTCTGCAACTCGGAGGAAAAGTTCTTTGTTCTTCCTTTACAAAGTCTAAGTTTCACATTGAGAAGATCAGAATCTAATCTGATACAACATAAAGTATTATCTTATTCTGATATTCCTCTGGATCACTGATTTGAGACTAAATGAGGAGAAATGAAATTTTGTTATTTTAAAAGTAATAAGGGAAATACTCTACCATGTAATCATGGTCCTGTGAATTTTCATGAAAAGAAATACTACTTTAAAATTTCATCAAATATTATAATGTGGTACATCACAATCTTCAGTGAATTCAACTAATGGAGTATAGGTGGATATCTTTAAACCATCCATATGAACTTGTTCAAAATTAGTTAGCTTTTCATGTCCCTTTTATCTCAAAATCTTAACTTATAAGTCATATTCATCATCTTACAGACATGATATTCATTGATATACTAATTTGGTCTTTTAAGATGAAAATGGGATAGAATTGTATGTCACTTAGCAACTCTGTTCTGTTCAAGGCTGTTGATGTAGGCAGAGCAAGGAGGGGAGAATACAAATCTGGGAGATGGGCCAGGGGCAGTTGGTTGAGGAGGAAGAGAGAAGAGCAAATTGGAACATTTTATTTACTTTCCACATCAGCATTCAAACCTGAACCCCTCCAGAAACCCTTCTGAGAGAGATTGCACATGCGGCACTATCATTCATCGGCCAGTCATTTGGGCTGACTAATAATATTTGGTTAGGGCATGCAGTTGTGTCTCTCTGAAAGTACTGCTGTCTTTTCAAAAATTCAGCGGCCGTACTACTCATTTGCAAAGCAGTTTTTCCAGCAATCAGGCTTTTCCTGTGTGTCTTGTTCTTTAAGGAGTCTCTGCAGATTTATTGCAATTTGATTGTGAATCTTCTCTGCTTCTGGTTATGGGCTTCCTCATTAGCATATCCCCAAATTCCTTTACAGTGTGTACTCTAAGCACTGCTAAGAAGTTCTGTCCGTGGCATAATGCAGATCATGTGGAGATCTAAGTGCTCATGTTGCTGACCACACTGGGGCGAAGGACAGGGACAGACTCTGAGGACAAGGAGCGAGGCAGGGCTCAAGGGACAGAAGAGGCCAGACATCTGGGATAAATCTTTGAGGTTCCTAGGATGAATGAGTGTGTGCCAGTAGGTGTCCAGACAGCAGCAGGAGTGGAGTAGGCTCCACCAAAGCCCTGGCAGACCTCCTGATTGTGGTCAGAGGCTGAGCCCTGGGCCATTTGGACCTGAGGGAGCATTTCATCCTCAAACGTCACACTCAGCAAAGCCAAGTCTAGCCTGGAAAGTGGAGAAAGCCAAAAGCCTTGGTTCTAGCCATTTTCCCCAGCTATAGTGTGATCCTCCAAATCTAGATGACAAATTTCAGTTACCATTCAAACCAAACAACATCTTTCTCCTCTGACTTAAAGGAAAAAATGTGTGGTTAATTTGTTAAACATTTTCAACAACTGTATTTGCTAATCACTGATTTTCCACCTGTGCTTGGTCTTCCCTCCAAAACTGAGAATACCTCTTTTATGTACTTGTTTGGTTGAAAGTATCCTAAAACTTTCATGATTTCTGCAGCAGAAGCATTTCTGTGCAAGAGTCAAATCCTAGCATGGCCCTCATCTAGGGATTACGTATCCAGGAGCTTTGCCAGATTTCACCAGGAGTTTTTCAAGGGGCAGACAAAACTGTCATTGTGCTCACATACCTAAACATACCTAATAAAATACTGTGTTACTCAATAAATGATCAAGCTATGTTAGTCTCTTTGAAGTTTGCTTTTGAATAACTATCCCAATTAAAACAAGCTATAGAAAATTTTATTTCAAATAAATAAGTTAATTAATACTGTGGTGATGGCAAATATTATCAGTGATTACTGTTGATCTTTTAATATGTGCCAAGCACTTCATCATCAGGTTATCACATTTACTCATTGCAACAACCCTGTGAGGGAGATGTCATTATTTTTCCTTTGGAAGATGAGAAAAAGAGCTTTGTAGAATTAACAAGGAAACAAACCTAAGCTTGTAGTGACAAGGTTTAGTTTTAAATCAGATTTGTTCGGGTGGATCAAAGGCTCTGTTCCTAATCATTAGCTAGAACACTTATGTTAAACCAAATGCAGCTACTAAAAGTCAATGGCACAAAGAATGTTGTGTGATCCAAGTTCAGATTCTGTAGGACAGCCAGTAAGACAACCCTTGAGCCTACTTTTCAGCAGTGAGTGGAATAGGAGCATCAGAGGCTATTCATAGCCATCCTCTATCCTTCTCTAGATCACAGCTGACTGGCCCAGCTGAGGATGTATCCAGACAACTTTGAGGCAGTGGCCTGACCAAATCCAAAACTTGACACCCACTGTCCCCTGGATCATCTTCTCTCACTGTCTTCCCTCATTATCCCTCCTTCTATTAACATTGTGTTTAGATTGGCTTTTCCCTCTTCCTGCAACTTTAGAACTTCAAAGAAACAGCTTGGAAGTCTGGTCATTCCTATAGTGTACTTATTATTGATCTGAGGGTCACCTTCTGGTGAGTTATCTGAACTACTCTGAAATGCAGGCTGTCAATGATAACACAATTTCAGGAACACATATTGCCATAACCCCTCCAAGCTTCATCCTCAGAGCCTAGAAGACTTGAGCCTAGGACTGTACAGCATAATTTTCACTCCCTCACTTCCTGGGATCCCTCCCTGCCTGTCCCACTAGTGAGCTAATATAGGAAGGTAACTAAAACAGAAAATTGGAAATGCGTATAGTTTTTTTAATGTCTATAAAAACTTTTCAAAATGTATCTTTCAGAAGTTCAGTGAAATATCTGGGGCAAGGGAGGGGAGCATATATCCCAATTCTATTTTGAACTGAA
Organism: Eumetopias jubatus; assembly: GCF_037043125.1. Classification (NCBI taxonomy): domain Eukaryota; kingdom Metazoa; phylum Chordata; class Mammalia; order Carnivora; family Otariidae; genus Eumetopias; species Eumetopias jubatus. The sequence continues at coordinate 91,565,999 of NW_028274807.1, forward strand.
GAGTGAGTTTGCAGTTCATTCTAAAGTTACTCTCCTTAAATTACCAAAGGTGTCTTCTTTGCTTGGCAGCCCAGCATTTTATTGCATGTATTTTATGCATTAAGTTTTGCAATCCTTTATAATGCTGGAGAATAACACGATAACAGCTTATACCACTTGGTAGTTAAATGAACCATAGGACATCTTCCATTCTGTATTGAAAGTGGGATTAATACAGAGTTCAGAGCAATTGACTTGTAGTTCATTCAATCATTTACAGTGTACTCATTATACCTTTCATCTTTTGGAGAAGGGCAGAAATGAAAGTGCCTTTACATGCAGCCCTAAAGGAAGATATGGTCCATTTCTCATTCTGATTATGACTTTATTAAAATGGTGCATGTGGAGGAGGGGACAAGACTATAATCTAAAACATATACAAATGCCATAAGCATAAACACACCCACATCTCTTAGTATCATCAAAACTGTGTGTGTGTGTGTGTGTGTGTGTGTGTGTGAAATTTATGTGTACTCTGCTAAAAATGGTTTTCTGCTTGAGAAAAGATTCTGGAGAGGGGCATGAGATGGCTGGTGAAAGAATGAATGTGGACCTATGTTAGAGAGCCTGACCTAAAAACAAGATAAAGTTAGGCCCCTCTCTTATTGAATTAAAAGGAATCGGAGAGACTTTTAACTTCCCAAGACCTCTTATGCAGAGAAGACCCCTTCAGCTTCACAATGATTCACTAAATCATATTAACATAGATATTTAGAAGGAACTGGAAAAACTGATTCAAGAAATGATACTACATCTCCCTGAAGTACAGGGGTCAAAATTATTTTTTTAAAAAACCATGATAGAAGACTTCCACTTCAGGAATATGGGGTAGATATGCTTTTCCCTATTCCTTCCATTAAGCACAACTAAAAATCCTGAACATTATATGTAAAACAAATACGAGATTCTGGAAGGTGGAATGAAAAGGACTGACAACCAAGAGACATGGAGACTTGAGGAATGACATGATGGATTTTTGTTTTCCCATACATCCCACACTTGTTGCTAAAGAAGTTAGTAACCCAGAAACACTAACATGTGTAGACAAAAGAAGCCTCAACAAAAACCTGCTCTCTTTCGTCAAAGGGCAAGGAAAGAGGAAGCCTAGTAAAATGGAAAATTCTTAGACAATAATCATTCTACTCCAGCCAAACATCACAGAAAAAAATGGGGTTCCAACACCCACCTATGTCAGCAAAGCCCAAGCAAGGAATTAGACTTCTGTCCTTACTAGGCTATAACAAGGTGTCCCAGCTTTCCCACTCTAACAGGGTGGTGTCAGAAAAGACCAGATATGGAGCCTGGACTTTCATCTCCACTGGGTGGTAAGGCACCACTTCCTCTGTCCCCTGTTGGTGTGGTGTCAGAGGAGGCCTGGTAGGCAGTCAAGATTTTTGCCAAGCACCAACTATTATGAGCCTGCCTCCTCAATATGACATCAGTGGAGTCCACATGGCAAGCACTGATGAGGTATTGCTACCTCTCCCAGCTAGGGAGGTATCAGTGAAAACCTAGTGAGGAGCTTGAACACTCATCCTCACCCAGAAGTAATAAGGAGCCCCTCCCTCAGAAGTCAATGAAAGCTGAGTGGGGAACCTGAACTTCCATACCCACCTAGCAGTAACAAGGCAGTGCCTCTCCCATCCTCTGCCATAGCAGTGTCAGAAAAATCCAGCTAAATGAGAAGGTTTAAATAAGATCCAGAGTTTCATAGCATAATGCTCAAAATGTCCAGATTTCAAATGAAAGTCACTCATCCTACCAAGAACCAGGAAGATCTCAAACTGAATGAGGAAAGACAATAGATTCTAACACAGAGATGATAGAGATATTAGAATTATCTGACAAAGATTTGAAAGCAGCCATTATAAGAAATGTTTTAATGAGCAATTACAAACACCTTAAAACAAATGGGGAAAAAAAAAAACGAGTCTCCACAAAGAAATAGAAAGGTTCAGCAGATAATAGAAGATATAAAAAAGAACCAAATAGAAATTTTAGAACTCAAATACTGAAATAAAAACTGAAAATGAAAAAAAAACCTCAGTGGATGTAAAATATGTGTAAAATATGATACCAAATATCTGAAACGTGGAGGGGAGAGGAGTAAAGAATGAGTTTAAAATTAAGTGACAATCAGCTTAATGTAGACTGGTGTATGCAGAAAATGTTATATATAAACCAAATGGTAACCACAAATCAAAAAAACAGTAATAGATATGCAAAAATAAAAAGTAAGGCATCCAAGTACATCCCTAAAGGAAACCAGCAAACCATGAAAGAAAGAGAATAAAGGATCAGAGAAAAACCACAAAAACAACCACAAAACAAGTAACAAAATGGCAATAAATATGTATCTATCAATAATTAGTTTGAATGAAAATAGACTAATCAATCAAAAGACATAGGGTGACAGAGTGGATAAAAAAAAGAGACCCACCTATATGCTACATGAAACTCCTTTCAGACCTAAAGACACCTGCAGATCAAAAGTGAGGGGATAGAGAAACATTTATCATGCAAATGGATGTCAAAAGCCAGAGTAGCAATACTTATGTTAGACAAAATAGACTTTAAAACAAAGATTGTAAAAGAGGCAAAGAAGGATACTGTATAATAATAAAGGGGACAATCCAACAAGAAGATATAATAATTGTAAATATGTATGCATCCAACATGGGAGCACCTAAATAGATAAAACAATTAATAACAAACATAAAGAAACTGCTTGTTAGTAATACAATAATAGTAGAGGACTTTATCACCCCACTTACATCAATGGACATATCATCCAAACAGAAAATCAACAAGAAAACAGTGGCTTTGAATGACACACTAGATCAGATGGATTTAACAGATAGATTCAGAACAATTCATCCTAACAGCAGAATACACACATTCTTTTCAAGTGCACATGGAACATTCTCCAGAATACATATTAGGCCACAAAACAAGCCTCAACAAATTCAAAATGACTAAGTCATACTATGCATCTTTTCTGACCGTAATGCTATGAAACTAGAAGTTAACCACAAAAAAAAAATCTAGAAGGACTACAAATACATGGAGGTTAAATAATATGCTACTAATAAATGCTACTAAACAGTGAATGGATCAGCTAAGAAATCAAAGAAGAAATCAACATAGAAACAAACGAAAATGAAAACACAATGATCCAACACCTTGGGATGCAGCAAAGGCGGTTCTAAGAGGGAAGTATATAGCAATACTGGTCTACCTCAGCAAACAAGAATAATCTCAAACAACCTAAACTTACACCTAAATGAGCTAGAAAACGAATAACAAACAAAACCCAAAATCATCAGAAGGAAGGAAATAATAAAGATTAGAACAGAAATAAATGATATAGAAACTAAAACACACACACACACACACACACACACACACACACACACACACACACTAGAACAAATCAATGAAACCAGGTGCTTATTCTTTGAAAAGATCAACAGAATCAATAAGCCTCTAGCCAGACTCATCAAGAAAAAGAGAGAAAGGGCTCAAAAAAATAAAATCATAAATGAAAGAAGAGAAATGACAACCAACACCACAGAAATACAAATTATTGTAAGAGAATATTATGAAAAACTATATGCCAAAAAATTAGACAACCTAGAGGAAATAAATTCCTAGAAATATATAACCTACCAAAACTGAAGCAGTTTAGAAATAGGAAATTTGAACAGACCAATTACCAGCAAGGAGATTGAATCCGTAGTCCAAAAACTCCCAACAAACAAAAATCCAGGACCAGAGAGCTTCAAGGGGAATTCTACCAAATATTTAAGGAAGAGTTAATACCTATTCTTCTCAAACTATTCCAAAAAATAGAAAGAAAACTTCCAAATTCATTCTATAAAGCCAGTATCACCCTGATACCAAAATCAGATAAAGACACCACAAAAAAAGGACTACAAGCCAATATCTCTGATGATCATAGATGCAAAAATCCTCAACAAAATCCTAGCAAACTGAATCCAACAATACATTAACAAAATCGTTCACCATGATCAAGTAAGATTTATTCCTGAGATACAAGTGTGGTTCAATATTCATGAATCAATCAACTGAGAGCTTTTCCCCTAAGATCAGGAACAAGACAAGGATGTCCACACTCACCACTTTTATTCAACATAGTACTGGAAGTCCAAGTCACAGCAACACAAATACAACAAAAAGAAATAAAAGGCATCCAAATTGATAAGGAAGAAGTAAAACTGTCACTATTTGCAGATGTCATGATACTACATATAGAAAATGCTAAAGGCTCTACCAAAAAACTACTAGAACTGACAAATGAATTCAGTAAAGTTACAGGATACAAAATAAATGTGCAGAAATCGGCCACATTTCTATATGCTAATAATGAAGCAGCAGAAAGAGAAATTAAGAAAACTACCCCACCTACAATTCCATCAAAAATAATAAAATACCTAGGAACAAACCCAACCAAAGAGGTCAAAGACCTGTACTCTGAAAACTATAAAACATTGATGAAAGAAATTGAAGATGACACAAAGAAATGGAAAGACATTCCATGCCCGTGGATTGGAAGAACAAATATTGTCAAAATGTCTATACTACCCAAAGCAATCTACACATTTAATGCAATCCCTATCAAAATGCCAACAACATTTTTCACAGAGCTAGAACAAACATCCTAAAGTTTATATGGAACCACAAAAGACCCCAAATAGTCAAAGCAATTTTGAAAAAGAAAAGCAAAGGTATCACAGTTCTGAACTTCAAGTTATATTACAAAGTGGCAGTAATCAAAACAATATGGTCCTGGCACAAAAATAAACATCTAGATCAACAGAACAGAATAGAAAGCCCAAAATAAACACATACTTATATGGTCAATTAATCTTTGGCAAAGCAAGAAAGAATATCCGATGAGGAAAAGACCATCTCTTCAACAAATGGTGTTGAGAAAACTGGACAGATACATGCAAAAGAATGAAAATGGACCAATTTCTTACAACATACACAAAAATAAACTTAAAATGTATTAAAGACCATAATGTGAGACCTGAAACCATAAAAATCCTAGAAGAGAACATAGGCAGTAAGCTATCTGACATTGGCCATAGCAACATATTTCTAACTGTCTCCTGAGGGAAGGGAAATAAAAGCAAAAATAAATTATTGGGACTGCATACATCAAAAGCTTCTGCACAGCAAAGGAAACAATCAACAAAACTAAAAGGCAACCTACTGAATGGGAAAAGATATTTATTTGCCAATGACTTATCCGATAAAGGGTTAGTGTCCAAAATATATAAAGAACTGATACAACCTAAAAAAAATGAAATCTTGCCATTTGCAACAACATGGTTGGAGCTAGAGAGTATATTGTTAAGTGAAATAAGTCAGTCAGAGAAAGACAAATACCATATGATTTCATGCATATGTGGAATTTAAGAAACAAAACAAACGAGCCAACGTGCGGGGGCGGGGGGGGCAGGGAGAGAGAGACAAACCAAGAAACAGACCCTTAACTATAGAGAAGAAACTGATGGTTACCCAAGGGGAGTTGGGTAGGGAGATGGGTGAAATAGGTGATGGGAATTAAGGAGTACACTTGTATTATTGAGGACTGACTGATATATGGAATTGTTGAATTACTATATTGTACACCTGAAACTAATATAACACTGTATCATAACTATACTGAAACTAAAATAAAAACTTAAAAACTCAGTGGAGGGTCTCAATGACAGAATGAAGGGGACAGAGAAAAGAAGCAATAAAATGAAGATAGAAAAATGAAAATTACCCAATCTAAACAACACCAATGGGCCCTAATAAAGGCATGTGCCCTGGGTCCTGTCTGTCTCTCTTTCTGCCTGTACCCTGCCTCAACCTCTCCATATGGTGCCTCAAGGCATGCTGTGTACTTCCTCCAGGACTTATGAATAACATATTTCTCTATTTCAGTTTCTCTTGTGGTCTTTTGTTTAACTGCATGCAGCTCATCATCCAGCACCCTGTGCTCTATTTGGCAAACGTTGACAAAGTCATAAAAGTCTTCCAGTCTTTCTCTGCCTTTTGTGGTTCTAACTGGGTATTTTATATGATTCTATTTTCTCTCCTTTCTTAGCATATCAGTTATAATTTTTTATTATTTTTACTAGTTGTCCTAGAGTTTACAATATACCTTTACAACTAATCCAAGTCCACTTTCAAATGGATACAACTACACCACTACACAGGTAGTATGAGTACCTTATAACAAAATAATCATTTTTTTCATCTCTGTATCATTGCTCTCATTTATTTTATTTATATATATAAGCAAACATAAGTGTGTCTGTATATATGTATATACATATACACACATACACATAAGATATATACATAGACATATATATACATACATATATATATATATATACACACACACATACACATAAGATATGTACATAGGCATGCATAATCAAATACATTGTTGCTTTATTGTTGCCCATTCACCAAGATAGGCCACATTCTAGGCCATAAAAGCCACCTTAAAATTTAAAATAATAGAAATCATACAATGTCTGCTCTCAGGCCCTGATGGAATTAGATTAGAATCAATAACAGGAAAATCTCAAAATACATAAAGGTTAAACAATATACAGCTACAGAATACATGGATCAAATAAGAAATCTCAAGAGAAATTTCAAAATATTTTAAACCAAATGAAAATAAAAACACAACTTAACCAAATTTTTGTGACATAGTGAAATTAGTGCTTAGAGGGAGATTTGTAGCATTTGAATGTACACATTAGAAAAGAAGATCTAAAATCAATCATCTTAGTTTCACCTTAAGAAACTAGGGGAAAAAAGAGAGCAAATCAAATCCAAAGTAAGCAGAAGAAAATAAATATTAAGAATTAGAGCATAAATCAATGAAAGTGAAAACAGGAAATCAATAGAGAAAATCAACCAAACCAAAAGTGGTTCTTTGAAAAGATCAATAAAATCAATTAGCCTCTAGCCAAGCTAACTGAGGAAAAAAACAAAACAAAACAAAACAAAACCAGAAGACACAAATTAATAATCAGTTATTAAAGAGGGGACATCACTATAGATCCCATGGAAATTAAGAGGACAAAAAAGGAATAATGTGAACAAATGCTATGCCCACAAATTTGATAACCTAGATGAAATGGTCGAATTCCTTGAAAGACACAATCTGCCAAAACTCACTCAAGAAGAAATAGACAATCTGAATAGGCATATCTATTAAGGGAATTAAATCTATAATTAATAACCTTCTAAATATATGTAGAGCAAATATTTAAATGGGGGAATATATGTAGAGCAAATTATAAATGGAGAAAGGTAAAGACATGTTTAAAGTAAGGTCTCTACACTCCAATTGAACATAAAATGAAGAAAAAAGTAAACAATTTTCAGTCTACTGGTGTCTGCATTTTATGTTTGAAGTGTATTTATATATATAATTTTATATTATATATTGAAATATATATGTTAATACCTAGAGCAACTACTAAAAATGCTGTACAAAGTGACACGCAAAAAACACTAGATAAATTAAAATGGAATTCTTAAAAGTGTCTCAGTACTCCTAAGCAGGTTAAAAAAAATTTTAAAAAAAAGAGAGCAAAAGGAAAACAAAAAATAAAATGACAAAGTCCTTACATAGCAATAATTATATTAAATGTAAATGGTCTAAATATACCAATTGAAGGACAGAGACTGGCAAAATGAATTTAGATTCATGATTCAACAATATGCTGTCTACAAACTCATCAAATATAATGACATAGGCAGGCTGAAAGTCAAAGGATGGAAAAAGATATCACACAGACATTAATATAAGGAAAGTGGTAGTGGCTATATTAATATCAAAGTGACTTCACAGCAAAGAAAATTACTGGAGACGGAGAGAGATATCACATAATGATAAAAGGGTCAATCCACCAAGAAGACGTAGCAATGTATATGCACCAAACAGGTCTGAAAAATATATGAAAGAAAAATTGATAGGACTGAAAGGAAAAATAAACAAGTCTGCAATTATGGTTGGAGATTTTAACTCCTCTCTCTCAACAATCAATAGAGCAACTAATCAGAAAAGTCAGCAAGTATATATAGAACTCCATAACACCATCAAACAAGAGTACCTAACCCACATTTATAGAACATCTATCCAACAACAGCAAAATACACATTCTTTTCAAGTGCCCATGGAATATATACCAAAATAGACTATATCCCAGGCCATAAACAAACCTCAACATTTTTTTTAACTGAAATCATAAACAACATTTACTTCAACTTCAATGGAACAAATATCAGAGAGATAACAGAAAATCTCTAAACACTAGAATAATCCATGGATCAAAAAGAAGTCTCAAAGAAAATTAAAAACTACATTGAACTGAATGAAAATGAAAATACAACATATCAACATTTGGGGGACACAGCCAAAGCGGCACTGAAAGATAAGTGTATAATATTAAATGCATATAGTATAATAGAAAAAAAATCTCAAATCAATTACTGAAGGCCCACCTCAAGAACATAAAAAAGAAAAGCAAAATAAACCCAAAGCAAGCACAAAGAAGGAAATAATAAAAAGAAAACTAAAAATCAATGAAAATGAAAGCAGGAAAAAAAAATAGAGAAAATCAGTTAAACAAAGCACCAGTTTTTAAACAGATCAACAAAATCTGCAAAGCCTGAATAGGACTAATGAAGAACAAAAGAGAAGACACAAATGACCAATATCAGGAATGGAATGGGATATCACTATAGACCCTGCAGACATCAAAATGCTAATAAGGGAATAATATGATCAACTCTACACATATAAATTTGGCACTTAGATGAAATGTACAATTCCTCAAAAAAACACAAACTAGCACAACTCACCCAATATGAAATAATTTCAATCATCATATAACTATTAAGAAAATTAAATTCATAACTTAAAACTCCCAAAAAAGAAATCTCCAAGCACAGCTGGTTTGATGTAAATTCTATATAATCTCTTTCAAAGAATACAAGAGGAAGAAACACTCCCCAATTCACATTATAAAGTTAGTATTATATTGATAACAAACAAGACAAAAACAGTACCAAAAAATGCAACTCAATATCCTTTATGAATATAGAGGCAAAAATCCTTAAAATCTTAGGAAATAGAATTTAGCAAAATGTAAAAAGAATTATAAGCCATAACCAGGTGGAGTTCATTCCAGAGATGCAAGTCTGATTATTTGAAATTCATTGTAATCTTTCAAATTAACAGGATACAAAAGAAAAAAAATCATATGATCATATCAATTGATGCAAAAAAAGCAGTCAACAAAATTAAACACCTATTTATGATAAGAAAAACTCTCAGAAAATTAGGAATAGAGGAGAACCCCCTCAGCTTGTTAAACGGCATCTACAAAAATCCTATAGCTAACATTATACTTAATACTCAAAGACTGAAGTCATTCCCCCTAAGATCAGAAACAAGGCAAGTGTGTCAGCTCTCACCACTCCTATTCAACATTGTACTGGAAATTCTAGCCACTGCTGAAAGGCAAGAAAAGGAAATAAAAGGCATAGAGATCAGAAAAGAAGAAATAGAACTTTCCCTATTTGCAGACGGCATGATTGTCTACATAGAAAATCCCAAGGAATCTACAAAATGATGATGATAATAATAATAATAATAAGTAGCAGTAGTAGTGCGTTCACCAAGGTTGCAAGACACAAGAAAAATGTGCAAAACTCAATTATGTTACTATATCCTAGCAGTGATCAAGGACACTGAGATTTAAAATACCATTTATAATTGCTTTAAAAAAGTGAAATGCTTTGCTATGAATCTAACAGAACAAGCATAGAATTTGCATGCCAAAAACTACAAAACAATAAGGAAAAAAGTCAAAGATCTAAATAAATGGTGGGACATGCTGTGTTCATAAACTGGAAGACTCAACATAGTATGGACATCAGTCTCTCAAAATTGATATACAGGCTTAATGCAATTCCTATTAAAATTCCAGGAAGATTTTTCATACATGAAGACAAGACCATTCTAAAATGTATATGGGAAGAAAAAGAAAACAGAATAGCTAAAACACTTTAGAAAAAGAATGAAAGGTGAGGAATCAGTCTACTTAAATTCAAGACTTTATTAGACTCTATTACCTACAGCTATCAAGACTTTATGGTATTGACGGAGTAACAGACACATAGCTCAATGAAACAAACTAGAAAACTCAGTAATAAACCCAGATAAACATGTTCAAATGATGTTTTATAAAGAAACAAAAACAATTTAATGAAGGAAAAATAGCCTCTTCAACAAATGGTTCTGGAGCATTTGGACACACATAGGGAAAAAAGATCCTGACTTAAGTATCACTCTTTATTCAAAAGCTGACTAAAACTGTAAAATATAAAACTATAAAACTTTTAGAAAAAAAAAATCTTTGGGATTTTAGTCTCTGCAAAGAGTTTTTAAACTTGATACCAAAAACATGATCCATAAAAGTCTAATTGGAAATTAGATTCCAAATTAAAAACTTTTGCTTTGTGAAAGATTCTGTTGCAAAGGATGAAAAGACAAGTTACAGGACAAGAGAAAAATATTTGCAGCCTACATATCCAACAAAGGACTAATATTTAGATTATATAAAGAATTCTCAAAATTCAACAGTTAAAATGCAGTTAAACCAATTTCAAAGGGTGAATCATTAAACAAATTGTGGTACATGGGATACTACTCAGCAATGAAAAGGGACAAACTGTTGATACACACAACCTGAATAAGTCTCCAGAGAATTGCAGAATTCTACATGTGTCCATGTATATAACCTTCTTAAAATGATAAAATTGTACAAATGGACAATAGATTAATGGTTGCCAAGGCTTCAGGGCTGAGGAACCTGGAGAAAAATGGGTGTAGATGTAAAAGGGAAACATGTGAGATCTTCGTGGTAATGGAGCTGTTCTGTTTCTCAACCATGTCAATGTCAATATCCTGGCTATGGTATTCTACAGTTTGCAGGATGTTACCATTGGGGCAAACTGAGAGTACATAGGCTCTCCTTGTATTGCTTTTCACCGATGCATGTGAATCCACACTTACCTCAAAATAAAAATTTTAAAAATATATATTTAAACCCCTCAGACAAATTATGCCATTAAATGTTAAAAAATAATTTTTTAAAAAACCATGACACATGGTTTCCTGGACAAAGTCATGGAAAGATTTTGTAATTTTTCTTTAACTCTATAGTAAACATAGCAAAAAGTGTTATCGTTAGGGGAGTTTTCAATCAAGAGTTGGTAATACAGTTTAGCACGAAGTTTTTTTGCACATTTTGTAATTTCTCTGGGGCAGGTGCCTCATGTTTTCATGTTGCACTTTTATGACTAAAATACTGAATAAAATTCCAAATTCACTAAATGAAAAAGGAAAAATGTGGAGCTTGTCTGCTTGAACGCAGTCCAAAAGCTAAAGGAAATTGATATATTATGAATAACAGAAACAACTCCGTTTCAAAAATTAAGTTTATTTTAGAAATTAATTTCAAGCCTGTTTGAAAACAATTGTCATTCTAATAAGAATTAAAATTCAAACCATTTTGGATGATAAATATTTAAAAGCATTTGGTCTGGAAACTAAATGGAACAGAGCAAAGAAACTAATGTTATGAAATCCATTGTGGTGAAGTGAAATGTCTGTTTTGCCGAGAGGATTTTGGTCCATACTGCTAGTCTCTAGAAACACATTCTCATTCTGTAACCACCATCATAGTCATATAAACATGATATTTATTCCTGAAGAATGTGATTCTTATTTCATCTACATTTTTTCTTCTTAATAATCATCTTTAAAAGCTTTACTAAAAAATCCTTTGAGCACCCAATTCCTAAGGCATGAGCATATACAAACAAACCCATACAAACATAGCTAATCCCCTCTCTGTGACCCAGGCTACATGAAACCCAATAGGAAGTACCAATTCAAGTCTTCCCAGTGTAATTTACCCATGCTTTCACGTTTGAGGTCAACTTCCTCTCACTGCCATTATTGGGAAGAAGCCGCCTTGGTTCCCATTGTACACACTAAACTGGGCAGGCTTAGTAGGGAGCATGAACCAGCAGGAAAAGTGAATTTTAGAAAGCATCAGTCATGTTTGAGGGGAAAATTAGAACTTAATTGAGCTTCCATTAATTTTATGGCTTAGTTGTTGTATAAGTTTCCTAGGGCTACTATAACAAAGTACCACAAACTAAGTGGTTAAAACAACAGAAATTGATCATCTTGCGGTTTTGGAAGCTGGAAATTCCAAGATCAAAGTGTCATGGAGTTGGTTTCTTCTGAGAGCCATGAGGAAGAATTCATTCCATGCCTCTCTAGCTTCCTGTGGTTTTTTGGCAATTTTTATCATACCTTGGCTTATAGGAATATCACCCCAATCTCTGCCTTTGTCTTCATATGGCACTCTCCCTGTATGCCTATCCAAAATTCCCTTTTTTATGAGAACACCAATCATTCTGGATTAAGGGCCCACCCTAATGACTTCATTTTAACTTGACTACCTCTCTAAATAAGGTCACATTCTGAAGTACAGAGAGTTAAGACTTCAATGTATGGATTTTGAGAGAACACAATTCAACTCAATCCAATAGTGTTTGATCTTAATTGACTTTGGAAGGAAAAGGGCCACCCAAATCTTCATAGTGACTCTCCTTCCCCTCTACCACATCTGAATGACTCCCCTTTCAAAGCTCTATCAGGTCACTGCTGTGTAGTCCCTTATTGTTATCATCTCTCACTAAATTTGCTCATGTTGAGCTTCTAGGTATCTCTTTCCTTAGTTCGCCCCCATTTCTAACTATTGCCCTAAAATTCAGTTTCTTTCTCAGCAATGCCTTTGATCTCATGGCCAGCCCTCACACAATAAATGGAAGGCAGTAATGTTGCTTTCACCCTGGCTCATATGCTTTCAATTACCATGTGAAAATAGGTTAGATCTCTGTGCAAATGAAGGCACAGTCAACACCACAAAATGATGGAGAGTTAATAGTAATCCTCCTTCACATGAAAGCTCTTAAATGAACAGAATGTCACTTGACCCATGGGCATCCTTATACTTTCCACCTGCATATAAGATACAAACCAATTTAAAGTAAAAGATTATTGGAGTAAATATTCAAGTACCTTTTAGCCTGCCTATATTTAAAGTGATTATGAGTGGTTGTATGTGGGAAAACATATTATTTTTATCTGTAAAAATGTTGCATTTTATCCTGAAATCCAGTAGAAAATTGTAAGTTTTGATATGCTGAAAAAATATAAAATCATTAACTGAAAAGAAACATTTTAGTGCCAGTACATAATCTTGTGCAGTTATAAGACAAAAAGGAAATGAGTGTGCTGTGAACTACCTTCTGCTATTAAGCTAATCCATAATAAGGGCCCTGTACATGCAAGATACAATTCTGATACATCCAGAGAAGAAAATACAGGTCTTTTAGAGATGATAATCTTATAAATGGGACACGGGGGAGGCTCAAGAATCCCAGTATCTATGGGTGTTTATATTAATTAGTTCAGTACTTCCAGGATATAAAAAACTACAATAGAAGTTGTTGGGTCCCTCTCATTTCCATAATGCTTCTCCGTGTGGTACAGGCAAAGTGCAATATGCCCTCCTTCCATGGAGCACATTTCTGTGGAATGAATCCAGGTCAAACGTACCATCATGGAATTAGTACTTTAAAGTTGGAATGGATTTTAAAAATTTATTGAATCCAACCCCTAGCTCACACATGACTCACAAATATTTCATGCTCTCCAAAAGAGTCATCTAATGTTTGATTTCCAGTCTCTGTGATGGGGGTTGCCATACCTCACCCTAAAGTCTCTTTCATTTTTATACAATTGTGAAAAAAAATTATACCTAATATCTACTCTTTCATTCATTTGATGACTCCTTCAGTTATTCATTGATTCAGCAAATATTTACTGAGAATCTACTATGGAGGCACCAGACACTACACAATGTACTGATATTATAATCTCCCTGGATGGCTTAACCATTTATGAAGAACTTTTCACAAACATTAAACCATTTAATCCTCACAAAAACCCTGTCAAGTAGACCATGATTATCATTATTAATTTGCTATTTATGCGAGATATGAGAAAATTAAAGGTCAGAAGTTAAGTCACATGGCTAGTGGGAGACTCAAGAATCAAACTTACTCTCTAATAGTAGATAACACTGTTTCCACTGTATCAGCTAACACAAAACAAATCCATCACCCCTTCCACATAACAACCTTGATATACTTGGACACCACAGATTCTTGTTATGATTCCCTTCTTCATTTTAAAGACCTCCAGATCCTTCAACTGTTCTTGAGAACCAAGCATGATAGCCCAGATGTGATAGGACCTGAGTAGAGAAGGAATAAAAGTATTTGTCTCCTTTGAAACAGACATATTTTACAGGAAAAGTGGGGTTTTTTGTATTTTATAGAGATATAATTGACATATAACATTATAGTAATTTCAGGCGTACAACATAATGATATCCATATACATTGTGAAATGATCACCACAGTAAGTCTAGTTAACATCCATTGCCACACATAGTTAAAGTTTTGTTTTTTTTTATGATGAGAACTCCTAAGATTGAATCTCTCATCAACTTTCAAATATACAGTACCATATTATTAACTATAGTGACCATGCTATACATTACATCCCCATGACTTATTTATTTCATAACTGGAAGTTTGTACCTTTTGACTACCTTCATCTATTTTGCCCACCTCCCCCCACCCCCCGCATTTCTGACAACCACCAGTCTGTTCTCTGTGTCTATGAACATGGTTGTCTTTCTCTGACTTATTTCACTTAGCATAATGCCTTCAAGTTCCATTCACGCCGTTGCAAATGACAAGATTTCTTTCTTTTCTTCTGGCTGAATAATATTCTCTCTCTCTCTCTCTCTCTCTCTCTGTGTGTGTGTGTGTGTGTGTGTGTGTGTGTGTGTAAGACATTTCTTTACTCATTCATCCTTCAGTAAACACTTAAGTTGCTTCCATGAGACAGACACATTGTTGTCTATAAGCAGATTGGTTTCTAGGGAGGCAACCAGAGAATACTGTTGATTTATATTGAACTTGCAACTAATACGTGCTATCAGAAACTCCTCTCTCCTCTCCTTTCTCTGCCCCATCCTAATTCTGACTTTTATATATAAGCGGAATTTTGAGACCTGATCACCAGACTTTAATGTGTGGCAACTACAATTAGTGCAGGTACTGAGGCCACATCCCTCGCAGAGTAGAGGCCAAAAATGGAGTGTCTGTTAATGTGGTTTATCTTTTTATTTTCCTTCACTTTTGTATTTTTTTCATTTAGTTATTTTTTCTATTTACTGAGCATACACTTCCATATTCAAATATTAATGTTATTAAATAATAGTGATTCAGACCTATGCAAATATTTCACATAAATTAATTTAATCTTACTAGGATCCTGTGAAGCAATTGATAGAAAAAGAATCTTAGGTTTTAAGAAGTTAAATAAAATTGCACAAAGTCACACAACAAGTAAATGCTGGAGCGGGAATTCCAAACCAGGTATATCTGACTTCGATCCAGTACCGTATCTCTGTGGTAATCACTCTGAATAACTGAAAGCATCCTTTTTGTTTTTCTTAGCACTTTTTAACTGGTAGGGTGCTTTTCACATGGTAGGCTGCAAAATGGTAGGTTGTTGGGTTTTTTTAAATCTGGAGTTTTGTTCCATTCTGGCTTTTAGCCTAGTACTAGGCTATTATTATAGGTCCATTTTTAATTAATTTCTGATTATGTGAACTTTTTTCTATTTCTTGTATTTGTCATGAATCAAAATCATTTCTTTTCCCTAAAACTGTTCATCTAATTGTATTTCTTATCTCATTAAAAATCATTATCTCAAGTTAGAAACTTCACAGTCATTCCTAATTTTGCTGACCTTCTTGTCCCAACACAGAATTTTTCACCAAGTCTATAAAGTTTACTTCCAAATATCCCTTAAGTTCTTGATTCAGGCCTTCATAATATTTTCCATATCCAATTACACCAGTCCCCTAATTGATTCACCTGCCTCTAGTTTCCCTGGCTGCATTCCACTCCACATAATGGTACCAGATTTACTTTCTCACCACATGGCTAAATATTTTTCCACTTTTTACAAGCTGACCCCAATCAATAGTTCCTGCTGTATGTATCTCTACTCCCAGTCTCCCGATGCCCACATCTATGCTATAAGAAACTTATCCCTATCAAATAGCCCATGTTCTTTCACAACATGGCTCTATGGATGCCCTTCCCTCTGTCTGGAATGCACTTCTTGTCCTGGCGAGAAGCCAGCTCCTATCACCCCAGTACATGTCCACGTTCCTTCAAGTAGAATTCACTGTTCTGACATTTTTGCCAATAGAACTTTTCATATATTAACTTACAGAAGCAGTTATGCTTTATTGCAATCATTTTTTCATTAAGCCTCTCCTACATGAATATGAGTTCCTCATAAACAAATATCTTGATATTTTTACTTATCACCCTATTACAGTGCCAAGCACATAGTAAATGTTCAATAAGTATTTGCATGAAAGAATAAATGTGCTCCCTTTGAAATCTGAGTTGATTAGAAATTTTCCTCTAATATAAGTTGGTCTGTTTAGTTACCTCCCCATTTCTTACAGATTGGTATTTATTTGTTTTTGCATGGTTAAAATTTTAAATTTCAAAATCTCCTATTACTTCTCAGGCTGTCTTCTCTTTTAGAGTTGCAGAGTTCTGAACTTTGTTCTGAACTTCTTGAATCTACACTAAATCATGACTGAAAGATTTTTGTGTATAAGAATTAAGGGTCCTGAAAAATTAGTTGATAATGATTTCCTTACACTTTGATGTGGATTATGACTGATGGCCATATGATAGGTGAGAATCTGCCCTCTCACTGAGACCTTCAGTCCCCTTGATCATCTAACATCCCAAAATTCTCTGCAAGCTCATTTGTTCTGATGTCCATAGCTCTGTAAAGCCAAGTCAGCATTGGCACATAGACACATTAAAAAAAAAAATGCCATCTGCCCATTTTGCAAATGGGAAAATTAGACCCAGAATGACCAAGTAGACTATCTGATACAGTTAAGCAAGTAGATTCTGTACCAAAAAGGAAGTCTAATAAGGCCTCTGCTCCAAAAACTGGCTCATTTCCCTTCCTTGCATGCTTACATATTTCTTTGTGTTTTATTTCCCTAAGGGCTTTATAGAAATTTCTATCGTTTGCAATCTGTTCTTCTTAGTTATATGAATCTATTTTCTCTTCAACTAGCATTTTTCTTTCCTTGACTTAAAAAAAGAAAATAAAGAACCAGCTTTACTAAAAACATGTTGCAGCTCTCCTACACTTCAGAAAGTATAGGAGCTAAAATTGACTTACTTTACTGCATAGTGTGTCATTCATCTAATGGTATAATCTAAGAGAATAACCTCTGATTTGAAAAATGCGAAGACTCATGTAAGATTGGACTAACTTAGACCTGATGTGAGTACAAGTCATGGAATTTTTTGGCTTGATGTGTCCTTGGAAATTATCCAGGTGAACCCGTTCTTCACCCAAGGTCAGTTAAGCTGAAGCTCAGAGAAGCCAAGTGAATTCTCTGGGGTCACAGATCAGGGTTATAAGCCAGCCCACAAGCAGAACTCAAGATTCCTGACTCTTTCTTTATCCGGTGCCCTTTCTATCTCAGTCCATTTCAAGTATGGAGATCACACCTTGTTGGTATCTTGCCTGGAGACTCTCAAAGCTAAACAATGATGATAAAATGATGGCACATGAAAGTGGTGATTATTTAATGTGTAAAAGAAAAGAAAGCCTTCTGATGTGCTGCATACCAGGCATCACCGTGAATCTGGAAAAACAAATTGGTTGCTGAATGCCTTCAGCTCTATTCTTAGAGAGGAGGATTACTGAGGGTCTACCATATCCTAGATGCTGGGAATAGTGGACAACATGGAACTCATTCTTGCCTTAGAGACCTCAAAATCCAGACGGGATATTAAACAAATCATTATAAACAATTAGGTAAAAAAAATTACAATTTGCAAAGAGATAAATGGGCTGCTATGGGAATATATATGTTTTTGAGAGACCCAACCTAGTCTGGATTATCAAGGAAGATGTCCCTCAGGCACTGATGTTGAACTTGAAATCCAGAGGAATTTTAAGGGTTCCAATGGGAGTATTCCATCACATGGCATATCATTAAGAAGATCAAGGGTGCAGAGAACACTGCACTGCTGTGTTCAAATAACTGAAAGATGTACTACACACTGAGGAGAATGGAGTGATAGGAGACAGAAATGGAGATGCAAGTGAAAACAGATAACTCAAAGCTGTGTAGGCCATGTTAATGGCTTGGGGATCCATTTAGGTATTTTCAGCAAGGAAAAATGTGACCGGACCTACATTTTAGAAAGATCATTCCAGTACCAGTAGGAGAATGGGTTGAAAGGATAGCATGTAGACAGACCAGGTAGGATGTAAACAGGCCAGGCTAAGACGTGTAGGTAGCGTTTACTCTAGACCTCCAGCTTAATTTAACAGTACTCTTTGTTCCAAGCAGACATCCTATGTACTTCTTTGTCTTTTTTAATGAAAGGCAACCCAGTTAGTCAAAACTGCTGTTAATAAATACAATTTAAACAGGAAAAAAGACAGCAGCCACCTAATGGATATTTTAAAACAATTATCATTGAAAGAAGCTTTTTTGTTGCATTAGGATTGTAATTTTAAATTGTATTTGGACTAATTGCAAACATTCTAATTGTAAGGAGCTTTGATTTAAGTGGTACATTTTCAGTGCAAAAACATGAGTGAGTCATCAACTATTGAAATAACCATAAAGTGCCATCCATTACATTTGTTTTGATTGTGCTCTGTGTTAATTTTTTACTTATGATTTTGGTGTAAGTTGGAGAGTATAAATGTATGGAATACATAGACTAATTCACTGGCTTCATGTCAAATTATTTTGATGATTGCCACTATGATCAGACATCATAAATAACAATGTGCTTTTGGAGAAATTTGCCTAAAGTGATTTTAGGTTTTCAAAAAGAATTGTTTTCACATAAATAAATTATCTTATTTTCTTAAGGAAACCAATGGACAATTTATATCACCTGGTGTGATAAAAGACCTAAGCATAACATATAGATGAATGCTACCATTTATTATTCTCTTTTTGACAATCTGAATTATCTTTTGGATATTACCCTGAATGATAAATCAAGTGATTTAAAAGTAGAACTCAAAATTGGAAAATTAGAGTTTAAGTGCTTTTATCTTAAGTAGATGATATGTTTGTGTACCTTGAATAATAAGTGCTCTAGCTTTGAGCTAACTTTGTGACAATGGGCTCTTCAGTGAGTGACTTTAGGCTAATACAATATGCAGGTGCTGGGAGGCAGGGCTAAGTATGAATTATTATATCTACAGACTTTCATGAAAGCCCAACTCAGCATATATGTAAACTGTTTTATTCTACAGTTATTTAGTAGAATAAAATAGTGACAAATAGTACAACATATTCAACCAACAGTCACTGAATAATTATAGTTTTCTTTGGAGAAAGACTAATAGTTTATTTTTGAGAATTATTGTTTTGTATATCATTACTTTATCTTATCCCCTGGGGTGTGGCATTTTTTAAGAAAATGTATTTCCCCAAAATTGTGTTTTGATTTAAAGGAGAAATGATTCTTGCTAAGACAATGTGTAATACTCATTTTTCTCCCAAGTTGGCCAGGGACATACAAATAGAAATTCTGACTTTTGGGGCAGGGGGGTTGTTTGTTTCCATTTTTCCTTTTGATAATGGAATTTTTTTTCACCGTTTATTTCTTTTTGAAATCCCTGGTTTTACTGACCATTAAAGACAGTGGATGATGATGGTCCCCACTTCCATACCCAGGACATAGGACTGAGTGGTAAAGCAAACTCCTGCATGTCTGCTTCATGTTCCTAAAATAAGGGAACCCGACATGGAGACTGAAGGAAGCTTTTACGTTCAATCATTTCCATCTCTGCCAATTCTCTTCCAACACGGACCTGTATGTGCCTTTTCATTTTAACTACCTCACCATTTTCCTAACTACACTAAACCTGGAAAAAACAACCACAAATCGTGTTATATCTGTTTATTTCCTCTAGGTTGGACGAATTGAAGACTTCCTATACCAATTAGAGGACAGTTTCTTAAAAACTAAAAAACTGAGAACTGCTCGAAGGCAAAAAACAAAACTGAAGCGGCTTCAAACTGTGCAACAAAGCTAGTCATTGGGGAGCAGGCACTACCATCAAGAGGTCCCACAGGAAGGGGCAGTGGTGTCCCACCAGACTGACTGAGACAGTCCAGGAACAAAGGCCTAGCCAAAGGAGTGAGGGCGCACTCGCCTTGGCTCGCTTTACAAAGGGATTCTGTACTTCATTCATCTCCACTGGCAGCAATAAATGTTCTCGACAAGTATGACTTGACTCCTGTTCAAATTTGACTTATTTAGTTAAACAGCTTACAAAATAACCATTGTTGCCTCTTTTCACCTGCTTTGTTCCTTCAAAATCTACTAACATTTACCAGGTCTACCCAAGTATGCTTATAGTATTCATGCATATTCATGGGCATGGTTAAGAAGTACTCACCTGCCATGTATAGCTTTGGACAAACAATATATAGGCAAATTTCTCAAATACATAAAAATCTTAGAAAATAATAAAAATTATAAAACTCATATTTTCTCAATCCTTATGGAGGTAAGTCATATGTGGTAGGGCCGATATTATCAGTTGTCTCATTAAAATCTCTCTTCTCTCCTCCGGATCCTTCCGATTTTCCTATTCCTTCCCCTTTAAATGTGTGACTCAGCACAAACGCACATACGTGACAAGGTAGTGAGTCAATAGCCATCACTCGAGACCTCCGCTGACACCAACAGGGGGCTGTGAAGATAGGGTAAGAAGGAATAACTCAGACACAGAGGAAAATAAACAGGAAATCGGATTTTTTTTTGAATACTGGAAAAAATGACTAGGATCTCCGAGAACATTGATAATAACATGAAAAGGAAAAAAGAATAAAATACATAGTGCTGAATTTTTCATTACACAATGAGATTGCAAAGACATCAGTTAATAATTTAATCCTAAATGTATGTTACATTCGTGTAGTCATAATTATGCAAGGTATAAATGTTTTTAAACTTTGAAGTAAAATAGGACTTTGGTTTTCCCAGGGATCATCTTACCTTTATCAAATAGCCCCCTCTCTTCTACCCCACACGGGGAATCCATCACGGCTACCACCTTCCCTCAAGCTAGTTGCTAATATAATTGTAGGCGGTTAAAGACAGTGGAGTTTAAGAAACTCCTTGTTTTTAAACTCACACTGGCATGGCATCTCAGCTCTATTCTTGTAAGTACTGGAAAATAATGTATTTCTATGGGAACTTGAGGCTAGCCAAATGTGGGAGTCTAAGGCAAATGGCTCAGACTCCATCTGACCACCTCTGCTGTTATCACTTCTCACCACTGTGAGAATTGCCCATTAAAAAAAAAAAAAAAAATCTCATAACATCTCTAGGAAATGAAGCTTGTTAGCTTTGAATTTTAACCTTAGTGTTAAAATTTTATTTTCCAAAAGGATTTCTATGTTCTGTAACTGTTTGTTCTTAATTGAAATAAAATCTTAGCACTGCCTGTTTGTTTACTCAGCTGTTTTCTGGAAGTCTTATTGATATTCAATAGCTGATCAATTGCTTTATCTTTGGTTTTTGAAAATTAGAGTTCTCTCATTCCACAGTGCCTGAAGATTATACTTGAAAATAATATAATGACAATTACTAGATTATGGCTTCACTGTTTGATCACTTTCCCCACAACCAATACAAAATGTCCATTGTTATTTTGGCTGGTGCTTGGTTAGGGAAAGAAGAGAGGTTCTAGTCAGTCTTAGGAAGGATGATATAAAATGGAAATCCAAAACTTTCAAAAGAAACTTCTTTTCAGAAAAAGAGAATCAATTTTCATAGCTTTGCAATAAGGTATCAAAGTATCAAATCTTTAGAATTCTTAATAGTTCAACAGCATTGTCCATAGGAATGAATTTTGCTCGTAGTCTCCGCTTTCCACATTAGTGTCAAGAGCCTTGAATACCAACAACGCAGTATAAATTTACTGCACCTGGCTTCTCTTCCTTTCCTTTTTTTTCCTTTTTATTTTTGAGAAGGGGAGGGGCAGAGGGAGAGTGAGAGAGAGAGAATTTTAAGCAAGTTCCATGCCCAGTGCAGAACCAAAATGGGGCTTGAGCTCACAACTCTGAGATCGTGACCTGAGCTAAAACCAAGAGTCAGATGCTTGACTGACTGAGCCACACAGGTGCTCCATCCCATCTTTGTTTTTAAGTTCTCTGCAGAGGAAGGATTTGTAAAGCAATATGGTATTAGTAAAATAATAATAATAATAATAATAGAGAAAGCAAGGTTTACAAAGTACTTTCAGAATGCTTATTTCATTTCAACTTCACGAGAATTTGATATATGCATTTTCTCCATTTTACAACTGAGGAAACCAAGAGCCAAAGAGGGTAATACCTTCCTTTGAGTCCAAAGACTTGTTTTGTCCTCTACTTGTTATTTGAAATATGATCCATGGACCAGCAGTATCAGCATCACCTGGGAATTTGTGAGAAATGAAGAATTTTAATCTCCTCCCCAGATCAAATGGATCCCAATCTGTGTTTTTAAGAAGATCCCTGGGTAGGGGTGCCTGAGTGGCTCAGTTGGTTAAGTGTCTGACTCTTGATTTTGGCTCAGGTCATTACCTCAGGGTCATGAGCTTGAGCCACCATTGGGCTCTGTACTGAGCATGGAGCCTGCTTAAGATTCTCTCTCTCCCGCTCCCCTCCCCCTCCCCCACCCCCCCACACACATTCTCACTTTCTCAAAAAAAAAAAAAAAAAGTCCCTGGGTGATTTATATGCACATTAAAGTCCAAGAATTGCTCGTTTACCATATTGGAAAGTATTTTCTTGTCAGCTCAAAGTTAACTTGGCACAAGGACTAATGAGGTGGCCACTCTTAAGTTTTGGTTCAAATTAATGTCTCCTAATATCATTTTTGCAGAGGTTTATGGACCAAAAGAACCCAAAATTAAAAGTTCAGTGATAATAGGATAAGTTCTCTCTCTCTGTCATTTTCTTGAAGAGATATTGGATTTTATTCTGTAATATTCCAAAGACATGAAGTCAAACAACAAAAAAAGACATGTTAGCCAAAAAGGAGAAGTGATATACACTTGATGATCAGCCCAATTGAAATATTATTAATTGTATAGCTAGTCCACGCCCTAAATGCTTCAATAATCTCAGCTTCTTTTGTCTTCTACTACTTCCCGTGTCCCTCCATCATTTGCCAAAGCATCTGGATGATGAGCGGAGCTCTGCTGATCTCTGGTGCTGGGGGCAACTTGTCTTTCAAAACGTCTAAACAGATTCTTCCCAACTTGTATATATTAGGATGATAAATTCTGCCCATAAAATACATTTGGAAGGTTGCCACCGGGTATTCTTTTGTAAGAAATAGTTCGAGTACACAAGTCCCCCACTCAAAGGAAGAATCCCAAAGGAGACTACCCATGATCACATGAAAATCATGTATGTTCTGATCCACATCTGCCTTGATGCCAGGCCCTTGATCATTTTCAGTCATTCCTGGATCGTTCTTCAGGGCATTTTGGTGTTGTTTGTATGTGTAGGGGTTCAGAATATGTCACCCTAAAATATGCTACATTGACATATTGATTATTTTGAATAAAGATAGTTAAGAAACAGTTTAAGAAGGACATTTTGAGCTTCCTCTGTCCCCCTGAAAGCAGGAAATAAATCTCCCATGTGAAAGATACACTCCCTGTACCAGGAGGATAGAAGACAACCTTAACACCAGAGATAGGGAATTTAGGGCCAAGAAGACTTTATAAACCTTGTTCATTCTTTACCATTTGCCACTCCAAGCCCAAACCCTTCTGCCTTGTCAATTCTACACAAACTTATTATTTCTTTGTCTAAAAAGTATAAAAGCTGCCTGCTCTGGTAACTTCTTTGAGTCTCATTTGAGGGGCTCCTATTCATGCATACATACGTAATTAAATTTGTTTTTCTCCCATTAATCTTTTTTATACAGGGGTGTCTTGGCCAAGAACATAGAAGGGAAGAAGAAAATTATTCTTCCTCCCCTACAGATGCTTGTTTTTCTCATCTTTTCAGCTTCAAATTTTTCAAACCTAAAGAAAAGTGGCAAGAATAGTAAAAATCACTGATACATTCTTCATATAGATTTCTCCAGTTATTAAAATTTTGCCTCGTTTGCTTTCTCTCTGCCCCTTGTATCTCTCTCTCTCGCTCTCGATTTTGCTCTCTCCTCAAGTAAAACCCATTAAAACACGTTCCATAGAAAAATCAAATTATTTCTTTTAATAAAATCACACTGTCATGAATACACTATGCTAATTCCCCACTTTCAGGTCTAAATTTGTTCCCTGCATCAAATGGAGCCAAGTAAGCACAGTTCCTTAGACGCTGCTAGGGGAAGAGGCTGTGGACAGCACACACCCCATTGTCCCTCTCCTCCTCTCTTCCAGCCCTCCTATGGCATTGCTTTGATGGTCATAGCAGCACTCGGCAGGGGCAGGATCTTTGAAGAAGGAAAAGCAAGCAGCAAGGGCTATTTGCTGGTAATTCATATTTTGTATATCTTTGAGGGTAGCAAGTCTTTATTCTTTGAGAACAGATCATGCAATTTTTGAAAACAGCCAAAAATTACTGAGAACCCAAATTGGTGATGCTATTCTATGTCTAAATCATGGGCATCTCTGAAGTAATGGCATGTACACAGCCAACTACATTTAAATAGGTATAGCTTTCCAAGGTGACTCCTCGGAAGAGAACCACCTGTACCTTGGTATCTACATACTAATACATTTGTTTTTAAAAATCTGTCTTCTCAGACACTATATGCTTCTGATGGGACAGAGCATTGGATAAGTTAAAAACCTGTCTAGAAATCAATTTGTCATTATGTATCATGAGCTCTAAAAATATTTATAACCTTTGCCCCAATAATTCCACTTTTAGGAAACTATACTAAAGGAATAATAAAATATGTGTTAAAAGATAAAAAACTCAAAGGCATTCATCACAGAGTTATTTTAAAGAGAAAAATAAAATGAACTCAACCAAAATTTTCCAATATAGGTAATAGACTAAATGATTTATGACAGTCTATCCAATGCTTAACCTAGTAACATAAAAAATTTATAATGTTAAAAGAAAAAAGCAAGAAATAAAACTATATACAGCACAATTATAACTAGGTTATAAAATATATGCATATAAAAGCCTGGAAGGAAATACAAGATAAATTAAGAATGGCTATCTTTAGTGGAAGTACCTATGGGTGATTTTATTATCTTTTCCTTAATATTATACAATAAGTATATGTTCCTTGATAATAAGAAAAAAAAATCCTTAAAAAACTCATTATTCAGTATTATTCTGCAGAGAAGGACCAATTCATATCAACTTTTCTTTGCCTATTTACAAAGAAAAATTATATATTCTGATACTTGCATCACAGATCATTGTTGCTGCATAGACGGAAGCCTGTGGAAGCATTTTATTTACAGAATTCCTGTGGCATAAAGTTTTTTATGACTACCTCTACCACACATCCCTGAGACACACAGTCTGGAGGGTCACTGAAGTAACTATTACACAGCACCAATTGTGATGTTTCACCTGCCTTTTTATAAATAACGACATGATACCATATGTGGGTTGGCCCTATTTTCTTTGCTTGTGTTCCTCATAACTGTCTTCTCCAAATGTTTGGTTTCATTCTTTCCCTGCACTTACAAAATATCACCTCATAAAGTATGAGGTGATCAGAGACCAGAGTCCCTTAAATCAAATGTATTGAAAGTTGAAAGACCACTGGCAGAACAAAGCTTTAATTTACAGTGGCTTGATTCATTGAGATGGCGTGATGGAGTCCAAGTTCAATCAGATATTTCACAAGTTGCCTGATCCACTGAGCAGTGCCCTGGGCTCCCAGACAGGGACACAAAGGACTATGGGGCAGCCTTGACAAGTCACAGATTATCAAGACAGAATGGACTGGAATGACACCTAGGGGCAGACTCCTGTTTTTGACAAGTCATGAAAGGAAGAGAAAATCAGAAAACAGACCCAACGAGCATCCCAAATTTATAAATGTAAGCATATCCTGCTTATACCTCAATGAAAGGAAACCAGAAACACTCAGACCACATGAGATAGAGCTCAAAATCACTCTCCACACACATTCTTTAATAAATGGCATGAGAATTTGAAAATTAACTATTGCTTATGTTCTTTCATTGTGATCGTCTATCAATCTGAGGCAAGGTGCAAAACAAACATGCATGAATAATCAAGACCTTTACTTTCT
Source organism: Eumetopias jubatus (assembly GCF_037043125.1). Classification (NCBI taxonomy): domain Eukaryota; kingdom Metazoa; phylum Chordata; class Mammalia; order Carnivora; family Otariidae; genus Eumetopias; species Eumetopias jubatus. Next base: position 91,592,636 of record NW_028274807.1, read on the forward strand.
TTTTAAGTAAGTGTTTAGGGACATAGAAAGACAAATATTTCATAAGAAATAGTTAGACTGAATCCCTGATATTGATAACAAGTCTGCCTTTTCTCTAAGTCTTGTACAATAGGTTTATAGATATGAATAGCTGTGTCAGGCCCTACTTCCTCAAACCAGAGGGTAAAATTAGGGTAGTATAGCCAACAAAAGTGCAGCCCTAAGAACAGTACCTGTCATAGGGACCACTCAATTCAAGCCGGCTGATGGTGATAGTAATCATAATATGGAAAACACAATAGGCTTAGATTTTGAAGACCCCTGTTCAAGTTCTAGATCTTTTATAAAGGGAGATAATAAATCTTAACATTCTTAATGAGATTTCAGGAAGAAGCAAATGAAATAATGAAAGATGAAAGGATTTTTAAACTCTGAAACATTACCTTGCCTTTATTGACAACACACCATATGCTCACTAGGCATTGTCCTATTTAGTCCTCACTACAAAGCTGAGGCCAGAAATATTATTGCCCTCCCTAGATGAGGTCCAGAAGGTGAAGTAACTTCCTTATAGACAGAAAGTAGCAAAACTAGAGTTCAAACCCAGAGTTGGGACTTGATATATTTCTTCTTTGTGTTTTATTATATTACTGTTTTTAAGACCTGCTAGGTCCCAGGTAATATTAATATTATACATACCTGGGATTGCCCAAAAATGACCCCAGGAGCTTGCTCTGTGTCCAATACAGTAGCCATTAGCCAAGTAGGACTATCAAGCCCCTGAAATGTGCCTAGCACAACCAAAGCACTAATTTTAATTTAAACTTTATTTTTAAAAAATTTTAGTTAAATTTAAAAATTGGTACTTAATTTGGGTATTGGAAAACTTTGAAGTATTTATTTGGAACAATTTGGAGATGAAAATCTACTTTCTAACTATAAATTTTGTGAAATCTAAATACAGATCAAGTATTTCAAAGAAAATTTAGTGTCCAAATTGAGAGATTCTGTAAGTGTAAAATACATACCTGATGACTTCAAAGACTTAGTATTTAAAAAATGTAAAATATCTCAATAATGACTTTTATATTGATTACATGCTGAAATGATATTTTGGATATAGTGATTTAAAGAAAATGTGTTATTAAAATGCATTTCATATTTTTGTTTCCTTTTTCTACTGTAGTTAGTAACACACCCACACTTGCATATATGTTTTGCACTGTATTTCTGTTGATCAGCACTAGCCTGGATAAGTCAGCTGGAACTGAGAGCTCTCCCCTCTTCCCAGCAGGTGGGGCTGACCAGGAACTTGGCCATCCTATCTTAGAGGTAAGTTACCATGGACCCCAGGTCCCTCTTGTTTTGTCAATTCTTCACAAACTTATTGTTTCTTTGTCTAACAGTTACAAAGGTGTAACTGTTGGTCATTTCTTTGGCTCTCCTATAGGCATAAAATTAAATTTGTTTTTCTCTGGTTAATCTGTCTTATGTCAGTTGAATTATTAGACTAGTCAAAGAACCTAGAAGGGAAGAGGAAGAAAGTTTTCCTCCCCTATGCTTGCCCTATAAAATGAGAGATCGAGAAGGAAGCAGGTCCTGCTCCTAGAATGTTCACCTTAAAATGTGCGCAGTGCCCTGCTCACAGCACACCTTTCTGTTCATGTCATCAACACCACATCTTGCTGAAACTTGCTTAAAGTTCCCCTAATAAAGCCTTTCTAACCCATAGAACTGTAGAATTTGCCTTGGCTCATGACAGATGGTGACCATGAAGGGAACCACCTTGCATAACAGGGGCTCCTGGGAATACTTGGAGAGAAAGATCTAGGAAAAGACTGAACTTCCTCCTAATAGGAAAACAGATACTCAAAGAACAATGAGATTTGTGATCTTATCGTAAATGTGACACATGTGTAATTAACACAAGAGAAGCCAAGGGCATACTGGTTACATCTGTAACCAGTGTTGTTCTCCTGAGGCACATTATCCCATAAAAACATAAGTGGCATTAAAGCGAGATTCCTGTACTAACACACAATGTTGCATTTAGCCCAGAATAAAACTGAAACACAATACAATTTATATACTCCAGGGACAGGGCAATTCCTATCCACCAGCAAGCATGACAGAGGGCTACCTACTGATGAGCAAATCTACCTCTGTTTAAATGCTAATTAAACATCTACTGAGAGTGTCCAACTATATGTCAGGACATAGAATAGACATTAAGACAGTAATGTGAAATAATATAAAAAGCATTGGTTTCTCATTATGTGATCCAGGTCTCAGTCTCCTAATCTGTGAAACAATAATAGTCCTCAAATGGGTATTGAGAGCCTTAAGTTGATCATGTATTTTAATGACTTAGACAGGGTGTGACATAGTAAAGACTTTAAATTTCAGCTCCCTCCCTCCGAAAGCTAGAAGAGTAGAAAAGAGTCCCTGCCCTGAAGGAGTTAATGCCGTTGCCAGAGGAGCAGACCAGACTCAGTCCTCAGGGCTTCTCCTCCTCATTAGACCGAGGACAGCCCAGCGGTGGTGGCAGGAAGGAAGGAGGGCCACTGCAGCCCGTGGGTGTGAAGGTAGGACAAGAAGGGACAGGAATGTGACCCAGAAGACGTAAGAAATTGAACTGATCTAAAACGATCCCAGAACAAAAAGTAAGAATTCCCTCCTTAAAGATAAAATTGATTTTCAATTTGATTTCTTGTCATTTGCCTTTCCTAGAAATGTTTAGCACGGAAAAACCAACTATTTGAGGAATTTAATGAGCTATGTTCCAAATAATCACAATTTTAAACTGAATGTTTGTGTTCTACCAGAAACCTAGATTTTTGTGAAATGGAAACATGCCTTCCCCCCTATACTTTACAACTAGGTATTCCAGGTAGGGTTTTTTTTTTTCCCTTTTATCTCAAAATCTCAAATTTGTCCACCGCACTCCCTTTGTTCCCATGGTCACTGCCTGAGTTCAGCCTTTCTATCCTCTTTCTGTTAGTATTCCTGATGGCCCCCACTCTCCAGTTTGTCCTCACTCCAGTCCCTCTTCCCTGAGCACAACACTGTCTCAGGATCCCACAGTGTCTATGCTGCTTTCTACACTATCTGCAGCTCCCCATTTCGACAGATGAGCCCCGGCCACTTAGAACGCACTGGGACTGCATGACCTGTTGTGCCTAATTGCCTGCCCCGGGTCTTGAGCAGCCCTGACCCAGGACACCCCATATCTGGGACATACTGGGCACCACACCCTGGCCATCTCTGCTCTCCTTAACCTGCTCCCACTCTTCCCTGTGCCCTTCCCTTCTCTCTACCTCAACTTCAAAGCCTCAGCCCCAAATGTCACTGACTTTTTAAAACCTTCATCCGTTCACTTCTCCCTCCAAGCCCTAGCAGACTCTTACACTTCCTCAGCATTTACAGAGAACTTTGTGCATACCGCTAGCACAACTCTAGTCATATCACATCAGATGAGAATGAACTGTATACACATTATTTTTCTCCATTACATTATTCTGAGAGGAAAGAACATCTTTTTTTTTTTTTAAAAAGATTTTATTTATTTATTTGGCAGAGAGAGAAAGAGAGTACAAGCCCAGGGAGCGACAGGTAGAGGGAGAAGCAGACTCCCCACAGAGCAGAGCCAGACGCAGAACTCCATCCTGGCAGACGCTTAACCAACTCAGCCACCCAGGCGCCCCAGGACATTTTTTTTTAATCCCTAATTTAATGATGGTGTGGGCAAGGTATCATCTTCAAAAATCAGGGCAGCTAATCAGTAGTCCTTTAAAGTGTCCAGGATGGAGTGAATGCCTCCAAAAATATTTATAGAAAAGAAAAAAATTAGAGACCAGAAAAGAAAAGGAAAGGGGGGGGTGTTTAGCAATTAAATTTAAAATTTAACACAAGTGGTTTTTAGCCTAGTTCCTAGAGATGAAGTTGCTGTGCTGTGATCAAGGACAACCCACATTGTTTCTGTGAATGTCACTCACCCCATCTGCAAAGTGGAAATAATAGTAATAGATCCTACCTCCCTGGCACTGTTATGGGAGTAAATGAATTTCAAGAGTGGCTGTAAAATTCCAGTTTTGAATTGAGTCCAAGGTCATTCTATTTTTTAAAATGTCTTTTTCAGAAAATTGGAAATTTGCTCTAAAATTTTTTTGAAAAAATATTCTCTTTTGTTGAATAATGATAGGAGATAAAACAGGACACAGTTCCAACTCATCCCCCTTTATTAATGAATTAAGCCACATCAAAATGTAATAAAAAGGGTATAAGAGGCTCCTAAGAAGCATTCAAATTTTTATCCATCATTTTCCTTCCATAAAATGAGCATTTCTATTAAAATTATATTACATAAAAATGGAATTTTAATGTGTGGAGATTCTTTAAAATCACAAGACCACCTGGTAAAAGGCAGGCTTAACACTACTTTTCCCTCCATAGAAATTAGGAATGAAAGAAATCAAAAATGATTGAAATTAGAAAATGCAAAACCAAAATAGTCACAAAATAAATGTGCTCCCCAAATGTGGAAGTGTTAGGACATCCAACCTGAAGATGCCATTGTTAAGAGTATTAGGTTCTTGGTGGGCAGTGACCATGGGTGGTAAGAAGTTCCACATGGGTCATGAAAGCATATGGGTCATGCGGGAAGACGCAACTTCAGGGAAAGAGGCCACATCTGACCGGGAGACGGGGATTGTGACACTGCGGCTCAGTCAAAAACATGAATTCCTTGCCAACAAGGTACATGCCATGAGAGAGTCACAGTAGGCAAAAATACAGTAAAGTTGAAAGGATGGTTACTCCCAAGGGAAATGGGCTCCACAAAGAATAGGGAAAGGGTGTGTTTGGTAAAGATGTATCAATAGTCACTCTGTAATGTCATTTACAAAATACGATTATTGGTGATGAATAGAAAACATTTCAAATTGAGAAGTGTTGAGACAATAAGCATAAAAGCTCATACACTGTATTTGTAAATATTTTGGGGATGTGAATACTTATCTTGATCATCTCTGAAGAATTTTAATTTTTTCTCCTTTATAATTTTAACCAAAACATCGCTATTCATTTTTTCTTAACTCTTTCTTATAGGCACCAAATTTTAATATCTAACTCAATCTTTGGGAAAGAAACAGCATTAAGAACTCCCCTCCAGAACAAAACAGTGATGTTCTTTCCTACAAATAACCAAATCCAAAATCTACCAAAACAAAAACAAAAAGCCCGCACACAAAAAAAGTAACAAAAATCACATTCTAGGGCTTCAGTGCATTTAGCAGCCTTCACTGAGCAGCCTAATCATCCTTCAGCCTACCTCCAAAAAAAGTAACACCCTAGCTCATCAAAATATGCATTTTCCATTTGCTTTTTTTTCATTAAAGATAACAAATAAAGAAAAAAGAAGCCTTGAAGAAATTCGCAATCAATTGCGACTCATTTTGATGTCATGTACAGCATACAGAGGTCAGGAAGGCTATTTGCAGCACACGTGACTAGGGGATATTGGTCTTCAAGGATTTGCTTTCTTCCAAACAGTGTAAAATACCCACAATTCCCAGTATGAAGGAACACAGACTATGTCCTTTGAGAATTCCATGGGACAGTACAGGCACCCGAGCTGTTCTTCACAGAGTGCCAGGGCTTCTGTCAAATTGACAGTTACCCTCTGTAAAATATTTCTCATCCTGTTTCAGTACTTTCATGGAGAGGTCAAGAGTCAGTCTATGGGGCACCTGGGTGGCTCAGTCAGTTAAGCGTCTGCCTTCGGCTTGGGTCATGACCCCAGGATCCTGGGATTGAGCCCCCACATGGGAATCTCTGCTCAGGGGGGAGTTTGCTTTGCCTTCTCCCTCTACCTGCCCCTTCCCCCTGCTTGTGCTCACTCTCTCTCTGTCAAATAAATAAAATCTTAAAAAAAAAAAAAGTCAGTCTGAGAAACTCCCATATGGAATCTTCTTCCAGAGATGAAAATGGCTGTCAAATCATTAATCACATAATCAAACTCTCTCCCTTCTTCGGTGTACCTCTTCAGTACTAGAATACAGTCTTCTATTAAAACCTGAGAGCAGTCTCCTTTAGGATTGTCTAAGGGGTGGCCACATGGTTTTTGCAAATGTTTCTTATATCCAGCAGTCACCATTTGGTCAATTTCTACAGTAGTGACCATCTTTGGTTTCGGTTTGCCTATTTCACATAACATGCGCCCACCTCCACCGCCTAGAATCAGTGTGTCTTTGCCACCATAGTCTTTTCCACTGGCCTTTTCCATACATGCCCTATATACACCCAAATCATCCTCCACCAGATGAACATCTCCAAATTGCCTCGAGTATAGAATTTTAATGTTCTTAGATGGTGAGTCTTCATCATACACCACTTCATCTATGTCACACCCATAACCAGGTGGCCTTCAGCAGTGATCCAATATAAGTTGAGGGCCCCTCCTCCAACTATGGGCGGTAATCTCTTCACCCGCCCGGTACAGTCCTTACTCAGTTATTTCGTTCTTTCTTCTACTTCGTTCAAAAGACCATCAACTTCTTGGCCTTGCGAATCACCATCATAACTCTGAAGTTCCAACAACACCAATCCCAATCCATGTGGGTAAATTCTCAAATTGGCAAAGCTGCCATTTTCGTTTCTGTGGGTCACTAAAATAACCGTGGTCTTGCCAGGTGTGCCCCGATTCCATCGTCCCTTGCTCCTGGAAAATGGATTGGAGGCCCTTTTAGAGTGGTCTCACCACGAAGCATGCCAAGCATGAAGTCCAGCGTGCCAGTGCTGTGCTGCCGTCATGCGGAGGAGAGGCCCTGTGGCCTGCCTGAGGGAGGTGGCCTCGGGAGACTGGGCGGCAGTGGGGATGTCAGGCTGCCCAGGGAGTACCTCTCAGAAGAATTTTAATATGAAAAAAATAAAAGATAAAAAATGTATGTGAAAGCAGAAGACCCAACAAACAAGAGTCTTCCAGGGTCTCAGCCGAGTTCCTTGGAGAGGGCAGCACATCCATTGTCCCTCAGACACAGCTCAGGAAATAACTTTTCTTACACCAGCATCTCCCCCGTGAACTAGAAGAACTGGATCTCCTGAGGGATTTCATTCACTGTTAACAGTCTTTCATAGGCAGGAAAGATCTAGCTTAAAACCCTCAATGTACTTAAGAAATCTACAAGGCCACAAATCACTAGGACTAGAGTCTCCCGTTTGGCTTTCTAACCTCACTGTCAGATACCAACACTGACGTCATTTTACAATTGCAATATTGTGATTTATAAGAAATACATATTTGGTCATTTAAATATATATTTTCCTTATCTATTTGCCTTCTTCCACAGTTCCTAACTCACAGCTCCAGAAAGCCTTGGAATTTCCTAAGTGTGAAGAGAGATAAAGTTGTCTTTATGTTAATGAGGTGACTTTTGCAAAGCACCAAAGGATGGAGTCTGGGGGCCAATGGAGCCAACACTGTGATCTGAGGGTTAGAACTTACAGTCCCACCCCCTGACCCATGGGGTGGGGAAAAGGGCTAGAGGTTGAATCAACTGCCAAGGGCCAATGATGTAATCAATCGTGCCTATGTAATAAAGCCTCCTAAAAATCCAAAAGGACTGGACGCAGAGAACTTCCAGGTTGATAAACATGTGGAGATTTGGGGCGTGTTAGTGAGCCTAAAGAAGGCATGGAAGTTCTGTACCCTTTGGCCATACCTTGCCCTACGTATCTCCTCCGTCTGGCTGTTCCTGAATTATATCCTTTTATAATAAACCAGTAATTTAGGAAGTAGAATATTTCTCTGAGTTCTGTGTTCTAGCCTCTTGAGCAAATTAATCACACCTGAGAGGGGGTGTTGGGAACCAATGACCTATAGAAAGTTGGTGAGAAGTGCAGGTAACAAACCTGAGTTTGTGGCTGGCATCTGAAGGGTGGGAGGGAGGGCAGTCTTGGAGGACTGAGCCCTTAACCCGGAGAATCTGCTGTTATCTCTGGGTAGAGAGTGTCGGAACTGAGTTAAATTGTAGGGCATCTGGCAGTTTCCGGGGCATTGTTTGTTGTGGGGGAATCCCGGCAGGTGAGAACACACACACACACACACACACACACACACACACACACACACACACACACACACACACACACACACCCTGGAATTGGTCTCTGAATACCATTTTTACATGTGAAAAGCTGGTCCTGCTTCCAAAGCAACTTCACACACATTAGCTCTTTTGATGTTCAACATAGCCCCTTGCAACAGGTAGTGCCGTTATTTTCTGGATGAGAAAACAAAAGAGCACGAAGGTCATCCTCCTAGAAAGAGGCACGTGGAAGACAAAACTCCAGGTCTTCTGGGTCCAAATCGAACGCCTGTCTCACTTCCATTTTAAATTGCATAATGATCCTAAGAAGATTCAGTTCTCCAAAAAAAAAAAAAAGAGCAAAACCTTTGGCAAGGGCTCCTACATTTTTCCAGGGCCCCTTGGAAGAGTAGGTGCTGTGTTTTCATCACCTGGCAGGGGATGGGGGGAGACCACAGTGAGCTGAATTTCTCCCGTGCAAGGGGGAGGCATTGGCCCCAAGCACAGGCTGCAGATGGGCAGAGGGAGGGGAGACCAGGGTGCCACGCTCCAAGCGGGGATTAAACATCCACGTTGGAAGGAGAACAGCTGTGGCCCCTTTACATTACATTTTTTAAATTCTGAGCGTGTAAAGAACTATAAAAATCCCAAGTAGGCCCTGGATCATAACAGATGAATAAGGGATTTATAATCTTTAAACCGCAAGGAGAATGGCTTGCATTTGTACCATTTCCTATTTTGATTACAATCATTGTCCTGAGAGCAGATTCATGTTGTGCCTTTTCTGATTCTTTTTGCAATCCATCACAAGGAGACAACAGAATGGTAATGCTGCCGTACATTCTTTGAAAGACAATAAAAGCCCTATGTAACTTCAGACCTTCCCATTTGTTTTTGTTTTTTTTCTTTTCTTTCTTTTCTTTTCTTTTTTTTTTTTTTTGATTGTCATAATTTGATTGGGCAGTCATTTTCTATTGTGGCCTGTTAGCTACCTCATTAACCTGAAAAGGTGAGATGGTCTGGACAATTAACTTCCAGAATATTAAAAAGGTTAAAGCAAAGAGCCTGCCGCTTAGTGCTTTTCATAAACTAGTTTGGGTATTAAATTCTGATATCTTGTTCCAGGTTCCCAGCCTGTAATCCTAAGAAATGGCACAAAGCAAGGCAAGGCTCTTCCTGAATTGTTTTAAAATGGCATTCTTCTCCTAATGCTTTCTGGGCCTTATGTAGTTTATATGCCAATAAACCTTGGGGAAATTTCTATGCCTCCCTTCGCTACATCGCCCTGCTGCAGCAGAACGTCCTTTTTTCCTTAGTAGGGACTTTTTTCGGCTCAATCTGTTTTACTTGGTATTAAAGGAACTTGCATGAAATTGATAAGAACGTCTATCACAACCAAAATTTTCTATTACTCTAGAAATTCACCATTCACAAAAGCAGCATGAAGATATTGGCGGAAGCTCATATGCAAAGAAAAAATGCAAAAGCCTCAGAAACTGGTGGGCGCCTCTGGGCTCTAGCCTGGCTCTTAGCTCTCCCGGCCCAGAGTAGAGCTGTGGTGGGATGCGCCCACCTGTCTTACCGTGATATCCGTGTAGCCATCGGGAAAACGCTGGCCGCATCAGCGCAAGAAAACTGAAAAAGGAAGACATGGATTATGTGACATTTTCCAGGTGTCATTCAAATCCTACCGCTGGGTAAATGCCAGGATGACATGAAAATCCAGTAATTTCTAAATTAAGAAGGCAACATTAACTTTTTCTTCTCTGTTAGTTTTTTCACTCTCAGCCCAGCTAGCTTGCCCAGGCTTTTACAGCCTAGGAAATACATGGAGCCTAAGAAACTAGTAGCAGGCCCTCAGCTGACCTGACTTTACAGAAGTACACTCCTATCCTCATTGCTTATATTCCAACCATCCCCTGGGTGGCTTGGGACCTACGGGGACTTTCCTCTTGGAGGCAGCAAAGCTTAGGGCAGATTATACCACGTGTGGCATATCTAGGAGCTCATTAAAACATTTCGACACAGTGCTTTAGGAGAGATTTCGCAGGCTCAGGAATTCCAGTTGGATATATAAAGAGCCTTTTGTTGTTTGTTATTCTCATTGTGATCATTATACAAATGTAAATGAAACATACACTCTGCTCTTCATTTGCATGCAAATTTGGCAAGTGGTATTTGAAAAAAAAAGCCTTGTCACCCACTTCTTTTACCAATCGGTATCCTTCTCAGACAATAGATTAACTCATGCATTTACCATTCATTTATTCCACAAACATTTACTCTACATCTCTCAGGCACCAGGCAGTGGGAGAGGGTAACAAAAATGATGAGAGCCCCCTGCCCTAGTGCGGAGAGAAATCTAGACAGATAAATTGTAAGTACTATTTGCTTGTTAAGTGGTATAATTCATGTACCAATAAAATTCTATATCGGGAAACCCAAGCAGGCAGGTTTAGTGGAGACGTTACTTGAGTCAGATTTTGAGGAATGAGAAGGACGTTTCCAAACGGAGATAGCTCACAGGACATCCTTGATAGGAGGAAGAGCAAAGGCCGGGAGAAGATGTGTGTCAAGAGAATGCAACGTTAGTCCCGGCCTAAAAAAATATAATTCAGTAAAGGAAATCCTCTTTCCATTGCTTCCTCTCCACCTTCCCTAAATCACATAACACCCGCAAACTCCAATACAAATAATTTGGCACTTTGTTTCTGTTCCTCTCTGCCGTTATAAACAAAGACAAGATTTTGTTACAAGAGCCACAAAGGTGACATGCTCTTTCACATCGCTATCTCCCTTGATCTCACAGGTCGTAGGAAGAAATCGAATGCCGTTGCAGGACAGACGATGTCTCAAGGAGCTGGTTACTGCCCCAGCAATGAAGTGGTCTGAGGACTATATTTTCTAAAGACAGAATGAAACCACGGCATCTGGTAACAGGACAGGATTATCTTGAAGAACTGCCAAGATGGAAGGGTGCCGCAACTATTTCTCGGAGCAGGATCTGTTCTCCAGACCGTGCTGCCCAGGAAGAATATCATGTGAGGCACAAATGTGAACCACATATGCAATTTAAAAAAACTGTATAGCCACAATAAAAAAGCTTAAAAAAGTGAAATTCATTTTAATATTTTATTTAACCTAATCTATCCAAAATATAAACAATGTTTTTAAAGTAGTAGCAGGATATTTTACTTTTTTATATGCATATATATACTAAGTCTTTGACATCCCGTATGTATTTTCCACTGACAGCACATCTCCATTTGGACTTGCCACACACTGCAAGTGCCGAGTAGCCATGGGGGTCTGGTGACTCTGGTCTCAAACAGCATAGGTCTATACCTAAGCAACTATCCATGGCCCTCCCTTCCCTATACCACTCTGCATTGGTAGTAATCCCCAAATAATCAAAGGACTAACCAGGGTTAATCAAGACTCTAGCTAAGGACATGTAGTAAATATTCTTGGTTCTTTCATTCATTCATTTATTCACTTACCAAACACTGGTTCAGCAACTATTATTGTATGTCAAGTTATGTGCTTCATTTGGGAACACAAAGTGAACTGGGTCTTGGTCTCGGCTTTCAAAGTCTTGTTGAGGAGAAACAAGTAAACCGTAAGGATGCCGTGCCTTGAATCTCGACAGTGTGCGCACAGGAAGTCTTGGGAGCTCAGAAGGAAGTCACGAATGAAAAGGAAAAGAGGGGAGCTAGGGAATCATTCAGGGCACTGGGGGGCTAGTGAAAGTATAGTTAGGCCATTGTAAAGTGGAAGGGAAAACATACCTTGAAAGAAAAAGGAGTATGTGCAAAGACCTAAGGCATTATTCTACAAAGTCAAAAGTAAAAGTAAAGTGGGGCACCCGGGTGACTCAGCGGGTTAAGCATCTGCCTTCAGTTCAGGTCATGATCTCAGGGGTCCTGGGATCGAGCCCAGGCAGGAATCCCTGCTCAGCAGGGAGTCTGTTTCTCCCTCTCCCTCTGCCCCTCCCCCTCCTTGTGCTCTCTCTCTCTCTCTCTCTCTCTCTCAAATAAATAAATAAAATCTTTGGGGAAAAAAAAGTAAAGCATTATTTACAATAGCCAAGATATGGAAGCCATATAAATGTCCATCAATAGATGAATGGATAAAGAAGATGCAGTATATATACACAATGGAATATTATTCAGCCATAAAAAAGAATGAGATCTTGCCATTCACAGTGACATGGATGGAGCTAGAGAGTATTATGCTAGTGAAATAAGTCAGATAGAAAAAGAAAATACCATATGATTTCACTTATATGTGGAATCTAGAAAAACAAAAGCAAAACAAAACAGGTGAACAAACAAATAAACCAAAAAGCAGAAACCGATCCCCATAAATACAGAGAACAAAGTGGTGATTATCAGAGGGAAGAAGATGGGGGGCAGATGGACAAAACGGGGGGAAGGGGAGAGAGAGGTACAGGTTTCCATTTATGAAATGAGTAAGTCACAAAGACAAAAGCTCCAGTATAGGAAATATAGTCAATGGCACTGTAATAGCTTTGTGTAGTAACAGATGGCAGTAGCTACGCTGGTGGTGAGCAGTGCTTATAGTACAGAGAAGCAGAATCGCTCTGTTGTACACCTGAAACTAACGTAACACTCTGTGTCAACTACACTTCAATAAATAAAATAAATAAAAGGCTTTAGCACTTGGGTAAAATTTGTAATGAGGACATTCTGAAGATATCAGAGAATATGTTGGGAGCATCTGTGTGTCTGGGTATATGCATATACCCAGCCACAGTCGGCATGGCATGGAACCAGAGAGCCCACAAGCCTCCAAAACATAGTCTAGAGTCTTCTGATAATTTCCAGGAAAATCCCTGCAACTTGCTCTTAGATCGGGACAGTAGGGTCTGCTATTAACACTCCAGCACCAAACTAAAAATCCAACAAATTATGCTGCCAATGTATATGCTGGATATGAATGTAAGGTACTGTCATAGTTACTTAAACTTACGGTATTTTCAAACCAAAGGCTGGGGGCTTAAGGTCAAGATGTCTTGCTTATAAAATAAAACACATTGTACCAATTCAGAGAACACTATGCTAAAATATTTTCGGCAATAGTAGCAGAATTACACTTACCTTGGTTGACTCCCTTTGACTTTAAGGTGGCAGGCAAGGTTGCTCCTCTGTCTACATCTCCAGCCCCACCTCCTCCTACATGCCCACCCCGACGCTCACACGTGCAAGCACGCTGCACTCTGGTTGTGGCAAATTACTTACACTTCCTGAAATCCAGAGCTGCAGCCCTCCCAGTTGCACCCCTGTGCACCTATGATTCCCAGAATGCACTGCCAATTTCCACCTGACCAACTCCTTAAAACTCAGCTCAAGCTCAACCTCCTTGGGGAATCCTCCCCATCTTCCCACTCTCCACCCCTCTGGGTGGATGCTGCTCTTAGGGGCTCTCGTAGACCCCAGTGAATATCTCCGCCAGAGTTTTTTCTTCCATTTACTTGCTATCTTCTCCCACAAGACTGTTAACTGCTAGTGGGCAATGATTTTTTTTTTTAAATTTCTGTATCCCCTACTCAAGTGCTAAGTGATGATAAATGAATAAATGAATGAAACAATCAGTTAATTAGAACAAAATGATTTGGGTTGAAGAATTTATGTGTTTTGAATAATTTACATACAAAAGACAGAGTTGGGGCCAAATATTTTTTATGGAAAGTAATGCGTAGTAAAGATATAAAAGATTATAATTAATATAAAGAGAGGCAGATTCGGGGTGCCTGGGTGGCTCAGTCAGTTAAGTGGCTGACTCTTGATTTTGGCACAGGTCATGATCTCAGGGTCCTAGGACTGAGCCCTGAGATGAGCTCTGTGCTCAGCGGGGAGTCCACTTAAGCATTCTCTCCCTCTCCTTCTCCCTCTGCCCCTCCTCCCACCCTTTCTCTCTTTCTCTAAAATAAATAAATAAATCTTTAAAAAAAGAGAGAGAGAAAGAGGCAGATTTGGGCTCAAAGTAGAATTTTCTAAAAACCAGGACCATCCCACAAAAGAAGGGCCTGTCTCTGCATAGGCAAATTATGCCAGTGGACTGAATTCAGCCCATGCCTATTTTTGTAAATAAAGTTTTACTGTAACACAGCCACACCCACTTGTTTACACATTGTCCATAGCTGCTTTCACACACAGCGGCAGAACTGAGTAGTTATAAGAAAACCCTAGGGCTGCAAAGCCTAAAATATTTACCATCTGGCCCTGTATAGAAAAAATTTGCTGACCCCTGGTCTACTAATGAAGTTGTGAGATTCCCATTATAGAAAGTATTCAAGTAGAGTCTGGATCTGTCCAGGATGTGGAAGGAATATGTTCTCTTAACGGGAGAGTGGTAACCTTTAAATTTCCTCTCCTCTGGGCAGGTCTGTGATTACAGGTCTCCTTTTCTATGACAAAAACAAGTCATACTCTCTCATTTGTCTTTGACTGACAGCCCTATAATGGGTAGCATTGCTAGGTGTAGAAAAGGAAATCATTGCCCAGCCGCGGTTTAAGTAATGCACCTGACTCCCTAAATACAGTTTACTGGCGCTCTGAATAATGAAAGAAATAAGTTTTTGCCTTCAAGCGTCACCAGGGCACTATCATAGGAAGCTGTCATGAAAGATTCAAAGGAAGCCAAAGGGACAGTGACCTGACCTGCTGCTAACTCGGTATTTCCCACAGACCTAAACCCAGGCTCTCCCTCTGGACCACACGTATTAATCAGCTTGTAGCCCTTCGGCCTTCACTCACTGTTCTTTATGAGGCTGGGTGGTCGCGGTGGGAGAGGAGTCACCTATGAGATTACCTCTCCTGCTTGCTTTCTTCTTATCGACTCCCCTCAATGGTGCCCCGAGGTCAGGCCTCCAAGGCTGCTTTTTCATCCTTTGGCAGGTTTATTTACTAGGAATGACAAATTCTCAGAGTCAAGCACTCTGGATGAAAAACAATTCCCTTTCAGAAATCATCCCCTCTTCACATATTAATATGAGACTTGTGAAATGTTGTTAATGTTGGACTAAAACTGGGTGTGTACAAACATTTGTTGTGTATTAGGAGAGTTGAAATGTCTGCATGCTTCCAGACTTTCCTTTGCAGAGGCTGTCTCTTTAGGTAGATGAAGGAAGGAGCCGCGGCATCAGGAAGACAGAAGGCATGGCTGTATCCTGCCACGGAAAGCCTTGCTGCAGGGAACTGGCCACCCACGGCAGGGTGGGGGCAAGTGGCGTCTTTGCTCCCACCTCCACATCGGTGCAGCTCGTCGGCCATCTTAACACGGTTATGGTATCACTAGGTATATTGTTCTACCAGTAAAGGAGGGAGAGAAGCTAGCCCCAAAGGCTTCTTTTTTTTTTTTTAAGATTTTATTTATTTATTTATTTGACAGAGAGAGAGAGAGCACACAACCAGGGGAAGTGGGAGAAGGAGAAGCAGGCTCCCCGCTGAGCAGGGGGCCCAATGTGGGGCTCGATCCCAGGACCCTGGGATCAGGACCTGAGCCGAAGGCAGTCGCTTAACTGACAGCCATCCAGGCGCCCGCCCCAAAGGCTTCATTTTCAAGTGGTTACATGAGCTTTCCCCAAAGACACTTAACTTTCATTCAGCCCCCTTCAAATTGCTCCTCACCAAATCTATCAAGTCCCAGGAGATGTTCAAGGAGGAAGGCAGCTGAAAAGACCCCCAAATATTTGTGGTTGAAATTATTTATGGCTGTTGTTGACTTCTTCCGTGGCCACATTCGAAAACGATGCTTTCGGGTTTCTAGCAAATCCTTCTCCTTCCCCTCCTGTCCCTTCACTCGGTGGCTGTCTCCTTGCTGACCACAGCTGCTGTGCCAAGGAGCTGTACTCCAGCTTCCAGATTTCTGCCCACTCTTGTTATCAGTCTGAGGGAACCAGCTGCCTGAGAAGGGACAGGAAGAAATAGCTCCCGCATCACGTGGTATAAAGGGAGGCTCATGTAAGCTGCAGCTGTCTGGGGCCAACTTGCACAGATCGCTCGCATTGGCTCCCCTCTGCCTCCTCCTCCCCCTCTCCCCAGTGCTGGAGGGTACCTGCTGTAATAAAAAATAATAGAGAAAATTTTGCTCCCCTGAAACCTGATTGAAATGCTCCACTGCAAGGAGTGACTGGAGGTCAGTAGGGGAAACCTTCGATCATGGGATTCAGAGAGTGGCTCCCTCTTCTGAACTCCTTTGGCACCAACTGGCTGAACCAGTCAGTGGCATTTATCAAATCCTGCTCTGCTCTGTTGTCTGTGCTTGTCTATCTCATCCACTCAAAGAGTGTGTAAAAATTCCTTAAAGACGGGCGCCTGGGTGGCTCAGTTGGTTAAGCGATTGCCTTCGGCTCGGGTCATGATCCCGGAGTCCTGGGATCAAGTCCCGCATCCGGCTCCCCCTTCTCTGTGGGGATCCTGCTTCTCCCTCTGCCTCTGCCTGCCACTCCCCCTGCTTGTGCTCACTCTGTCTCTCTCTCTCTATGTCAAATACATAAATAAAATATTAAAAAAAAAAATTCCTTAAAGGCAGTATAATCCCACATGCTCTCCCCTGCACTTCCAATGGCTCCTAGCACAGGACCTTGCACCCTGAAGTCATTTGACACTTCTTTTTTTTTTTTTTTTTGGTTCGCTACTTTTGAAGCCTGTGAGCTCTTTGAATACACTTTAGGAATTTTTAAAAGTCTGAAGAGTAACCTGAACACAGAAGGGAAGGGATCAGATTGTTTCAGCCTTCTTTACTGCAGTAAACAGAATGATGGTACCGCGGAGATGTCCAAGTCTTAATTCCCCAGGAGCCGTGGATATATTATGTGACATAGCACAAGGGGGAATTAAAGTTGCAGATGGAATTAAGGTTACTAATCACCTGACCATAAAACAGGAAGGTTTCCCTGGATTGTGTGGGTAGACCCAACATAAACACAAAGGTCCTTGGAAGTGGAAGCAGGAAGTAGGAGAGTCAGAGTCAGAGTAAGGCCCTGTGAGGAAGACTCTGCTAGCCTTTGCTGACTGTGAGGATGGAAGGGCACACAAGCCAAGCCATGTGGGCAATCTCTGGAACCTGGAAAAGGCCAGAAAACAGATATATCCCAGGGCTTCCAGAAAAGGAGGCAGCTCTGCTGACTCCTTGCCTTTAGCTCAGTTCTGGCTTCCAGAAAGATAAGATAATAAGTTTGTGTTGTTTTAAGCCACCAAATTGATAAAAAAATTTTTACAGAAGCAGTAAGAAACTAATAGACTCAACTATCCAAGATTTATGGAAAAGGAAACAAAGTTTAATGAGGAAGTATTAAGGAAGTTTAATAAGGAAGGGAGTATGATTTCATGGAGAAGGAGAAGGTGTCCCAATTTACTTCCCAAAAAATGTTCCTCCCACTTCCCACTGGGCCTTGAGAACTGGGAAAGTAATATCTCAGCCAGTTGAATAGGGCACCGTCCCTGGTTTCTGTAAGGAAATTTTTTTTTCTTAGAGAGAGAGAAAGAGAGCACATGAAGAGGGAGGAGGGGTGGGGGGAGGAGGGGTGGAGGGACAGAGGGAGACAGAGAGAGAGAGAATCCCAAGCAGGCTCCACTCTGAGTGCAGAGCCCGACTTGGGACTCAGTCTCACAGCCTTGAGATCATGACCCGAGCCAAAATCAAGAGTCAGATGTTCAACCGCCTGAGCCACCCAGGCAACCCTCCGTAAGGAAATCTTACATTGTTGGCTATCAAGGATCTAGTTTTCACGATGGAAAACCACTTGTTATAGTGCCTAGACAACAAAATGTTGCTTGAAAGTGGTGTCTCCAAACCTGATAAGCAGTGGATGTTGCCAACTGAGATAGGCTTGGAACCAATAATACTGGCTGGAAACACAAGGTGATGCATGGAGACACAGGTGTTTGCCAAGCCAGAGAGGAAAATAGAATTGGGCTCCAAAGGCCATCTTTGCTAATATCACAATTTTGCTTACTGTCAAACACTTAGAGGGGCAGGCTCCCCAGTTCAGTCTTTATTGAGTTGATTAGCCTGGGAGGGCTGCAGAGGCTGCTTCTATTACATCCACTGAGTGAAATAGGAGCCTCCAGGGTTCTTGTAATTGCTCAGTACCGAGGTACAAGTCAAACACGTTTATGGGAGTTGGCCTCTAGCCCACTTCCTATGAATACACATAAACACACCTTTTATTGCTCAATAATGTTTTCCCTTTTGCAACTTTTTATGAACCACTAAAAAAATGGGGACTGTATTTTAATTTTTTCCAAAAAAGGAACCACAGAAATACCAAATCTTCCAAATGGGAACTACTCTTGCCTGCTGCCTCAACCAAAAATTATTCACCAAGGGAGTGGTCGAAGACTCAGCTTGATATTAATTTGGTCCAAATCCAGCTAACTTGCTCCCCAGACTGAGTTTCTGCATTCCTCTTTATGAGCCCAACCTCAGCCTCTGGGGTGCCTAGGTGCAATGCAGCAGAATTCATCAGCTCTTTATGCCTATGGGAGGTGCTCCCCACTGGCTCTGTTACCAATCAGCGTTCTCTTGCCTTGGCTCCCATCCAGAAAAGCAAGAAGGTCTTTCCTCCACGCACACCTTTCATTGCCACCTCTACACTGTGAGTCAAGCCTTTGTGACCTCCTACTTGGACCATTGCAATAGCTTCCTGAGTACCTTATCTCCAGTATCCACGTTCTCCAATTTCTGTAACAAACCACATTGCCACCAGATTAATATCTAAAGGAGAGATACAATCATATCATCCCAGCTTCAGTGCTTCAAAAATTCTCCACTTTTCACCCAGTGAAGGTCAATCTCCTTAACCTGGCACTCAGCTTCATACAACCAGGATCCGAGTCACCTTCCCAGATCTCTCTCTCACTACTCGTTTCCCCGCATTCTGCCCTGCAGACAGCCTGGATGATCCGACACTCTGGCAGCATACCCCACACATGCCTTTACCCTTGCCACTTTCGAATTCTTTGTTGCAAGCCACAAAACCCGATGTGGGCTACCTTGGGAACAAACGGATGTGCTGGAATGATGTAGGGCAGTTCACAAGAATCTGAAGAGCAAGGCATAGAAAGTACAGGAACAAAAGTTACTCTGGGGAGAGGGCTGCTCAGTAGCAGGAACTGTTGGACCATCTCTTGGGGCACAGCCGAAGTGGATACACGCACCCCAGCTTTTTGAGTTGTGTTGTTTGCCACTCTGCTTTTGCTTAGATTCCAGTTCCAGAGAGTATTCAATAGACCTGACTTTGGCTAGAGAAAATCAGACCACTTTGATAGATGATTTTGCAAACTTCATCCAATGGGAGAAGAGAATTCCCCAAAAGTGAGTCAGCGTGTTAGCGCCGAAAGAACACATCATGGAGGCCGGGCAGCCAAAAGCAACAGATATCGGCACCACAGTATCTTCATCGAAGATGCTCATTCTCTACCTGCCAGTCCCTGCCCATCCTCGAGACCCAGTTCAGACATCATTTTGAAACCTACGCTCATCTCTCTTGTTATGAACCCCCAGTTCAGTGTGCTCCCTCCTTTCTTGGATCCCCCTTGCTTTCTTCCTTGTTTTATAGGTTTTATGTCTCATCCCTTTCCTCAGTAGCTTTGGATTGAGAAAGTTACCTCCCTTCTTTCTGCTCCAGTTTCTGGCTCTACAAAAAGCAGACAGTAATAACCGTTTCACAGAATCTTAGCATGTAATGGGATTAGTTCAGTGCCTGGCACATAAGAGGTCCTCAGTAAATGCTGTTGTTGTTTGTATTAGCCTGTCATTGTCACCATCATCAGTATATAACTACTTTAGACTGGAAACCAGGATGAGTCTGTCTTTATGGACCCCGGTGAAATATTTTACACACAAAACTCTTTGCTACGTCTGGTGAATAAATTACTCACTCAATAGAACAATCAATCAATAAAGTAAGAAAAAATTTGGAAGCTGAGATTAAAAGTGGGGTTTCAGTAGGTCTGCTGTTTCTACCTTTACCACCCAGTAACAGACCCCAAGTGGAAGAGCAAGGGTCTCATAGAAGTTCCAAGAAACAGACAGAAACAGAGCTTTCCATTGAACATTCCGTGGTTGTGAGGCAGTTGGAAATACAGCACCAGTTCTGTTGTTGTTTTTTTTTTCAGTGACAGCCTGTGTCTGCAGAAGATTTTAAAATTGGTGATGAAAAGAAGAAAGAAAGGAGGGAAGGAGACCATTTATTAAATCTTTAGGGTGGCCCATGGTAATAGGAACCAGATACCCTAGCCCCCGACCTAGTTTTCCAACTCTCTCAGTCGTCCCCTCAAGAGCCATCCTTGGTTGCTACTATGTGCAGTAGGTAGGGATGCTCCTCAGGCATTCTTATCTCCTTGGTTACCATTATGGGTCTGTCATCTATGAATTATCTAAACCCTCTTCAAATCTATTTATATGTCCAGCTTTTGCCACTTTCCACTTGTATCTTAAAGTTTTGCTTTAAGCCTCATCTGGATGATTAGGGGAAAAAAAAAAAATAAGTCCTTCCAACAAAACCTAGAGATAGTTCCATTGAAATCTTACCTGCGCCACTCACTCAACAGCCTTGGGCCAGGCATTTGCTCTCTCTGCTTCATTTTCATTAACTTAAAATTGATATAATAATCTTCAGATTAGTGCATTAAAGGTTAGTTAGATTTTAACTTTTCCCTGCCATTTCAGAATATAAAGGAGATTATGTACATGTTACATCTTATTACAGATTCTGGATTGGAATCCATTTTTAATTTGCCTAAATGTGTATGCCTCCCTGATCACTTTTTTGTCATCCTATTTTTTATGCACTTTGGATAATTCCGGTAGGACCACAACATATGGCTATGTGGATGATGCACTGCAGTACTCTAGGGGACAACACCCATATCTTGTTTATCCTAGATAATGTACGTTCGTTATCAAACTTTCCAGACAATTACCCGTAAGGTGTCTCAAGGAAGGGGTACATTTTTCTACTTCGCACAAAGATACTAAGAAGACATTATGGCTGGATTTGAGACAAAGTGTGTCTTCCCCCACTTTCCCCCCTTGGGTCTTTAATGAACTTCCATTTATTAAATAGATTCAAGGGAGCCCACTGGTATTTCAAATGCAATGACCTCCTGCATCAGACTTCCCACTCATGGCATATTGACAGTACTCTGATGGCAGCTCTTCCTCATGGAGTTGGTCTTTGAGGCCCCACACTTCCTCCTTCTATAAGATGCCAGCAAGCAGATGCAGAGGTCTACTCAGTTTACAGCAGCCCAAGACAAGCCTCAAATGTAAGTAAGTCCCCTTGTTTCTTAAACCCGCCACCTACCAATCTGGAGTGCTCTGCCTCTTCCTTTGGTCTCTTCCCGCCCTCTGCGTGCAGGGCAGAGGGAGAGCAGGGGAACTCCTGAGATTGCAAACCCCAGCACCTGGCCTTGGGCCCAACACAACATAGTCAGGAAATGGTGGCCGAAGGATGGGATGGAGGGAAGGAGTAGAGGGAGGGAGGGTAGAGGCAGCAAGGTGACAGGACACCAGGATTTGGCACTGAGACCCACGAGGCTCCATCATTTGGGTGCAGATTTGTCTCCATTTTTAGATTTTGAGCTTAAGAACAAAGATCATAGTCTAGAATCATCTTTATATTCCTCCAGCCAAAATGCCTAATACAGAATCAAACATGTACTAAACGTTCAATAAATGTTCACTACATTGAATTTCCTCAATGAAATGCATTGGCTTTCTTCTTTCACTTTTCGGGAGGGTGATGTGTAGATTAGCCCTACTTTTTAAGATCCACGAATTCTTGTATATGGGTAACTTCTAAATCCCAAATTATAATGGGTTTCCACCTAGTACTAATAGTAGTACCACTGATCGGCCTGCCTCTTGTGCCCAGGAATACTTGAAGATCCCATGGGTAAAGGAGACTGGAGTCTTTTAAAACTAAAGGAGCCCGCCTTCACCTTCTCTCCAGCACACCAGCAAGAATTAATTACCTACTTGGAGGGGAATGAGCAGAAGCATCATCCCATCTAGAATGGGAAAACCAGGCCCTTGGGACTCAGAGGACCTCAAAGCTGAGCCTGCTAAGCTGCATCAATTTAAGGAGGATTTAAATGGCATTAGCCTGCTTTCTCTGTGTCAGAAGTGAATCACATTGAGATGAGAAGGAGGTCTAGCGATGACAGCAAGCATCTCGCATGGGGTCAGTTGGCATCATCTATTCTAGATACCTGAAGTCTAAAGATAGCAACTGTGTCTCTGGACTTAGCACAACTTTGAATTATTAAGAACAGGGATTCAAGATTAGAAAGAAGCCTTGCATTTAAAAACAGATGGGTTTCTCTTAATTTCTAGGGAAATTAGGAATGCCTAGATGCTGCTGCTGATAGAATTGACTTCTCCTATTAGCATACTACAAGGTTGATGCTGGGTCATTTGTGCTTTATTGCTTTGTAAAATTCCAAAATCTTTAAGTGCTCTCAACAGCAAAAACCCAAGCAAACTGAAAAAGCTCCTCTGTCCACGTCCCTCACCATCTTCCACTTCCCCTCTTCTGCTTTGCACCAAGCACTTTCTGATTAAAAGGCAGTCACCCATAAAAAGCAGGCAGAAGCCCAGCAAAGGTAATGTGTTCTTTCCCTTTATAAAACGAGTGGAATGTCAAGCTATTACCCAATGTAGGAGCACACCAGTTTTAAAGATCTTCAGCAAGCTTTCTAGGTGTTAAGCCGTGCCAAACGATTCACTCGTTATCTGAACAAACTTTTCTTGAGCATCTATGTTATGCCAGGGATTGAGCTGTCAGATGTACTGGTCAGAATCCATTACCAAGAGTTTAGGGCAAAAGGCAGTGGTCTAGACCTCACAGGCACGAAGGTCGGTGCACTCCGTTCAGTGAAAGGCTGTGTTATCTTCCCAACGATATACTGGCAGGAATGAAAGAAGGTCTTCATAGTGTCTATAGTGGCCTTTGAAATACGTTTTTATAAATCTCATGACTCTCTTGTGAAAAACCTACTTACATTGCACTGTGTTTTTTGGTCATAGAATTATGACCAAATTGGTCATAGATACACACATTTTTTTAATATGCCAGTTTTTAACCCTGTTTTAGCATTTCTCCATTTGTGAATATACTGGGTGTCTCAAAATGTGAAAGTGGCCCAGGCATCCCCGAGGGTATAAAATAATACAGCTAGCATTATAGCACAGAAGTGACATCATCGTTTTCTAGCACTTAACTCATCTCAAAGTAACAATTACTACCCTTTTAAATCTCCACTAAAGGTTTCTTACTGACTCTATAATGGCTTGATGGCATTTCACTGTAGTTTGGAATTGTATTCTGCTGCACTTTCATCTAAATCCCCCCACATCAATTTCCCTCCATTCTTTCTTGACCTATTGGTGTAAGTAGAAAAAAAGAGAGTCATTGACCATCTTTTATACTGGCTATTCCTTACCTTTCTGCAGTGTATGTGGACAGAGTACTTTGCTTGTCGTAGATGCTGAACAAATGCTGCTCAATTTTAACCAGTCAAACATATTCATACACCAAATCTATCTATATCCATATGTAGATATATAGATATATATGGAGAGAGACTATTGAGCAAACTACTTCTTCCAAAACACTTCATGTACATTATTTTGCAAAATCCTGTAAAGTTGTTTTTATTATCCTAGATTATACAGCTGAGGAAGCCAAGTTTCAGAGAGGCTAAGTGACTTGCCCCAGGTCACACTGCTAATAAATTACAGAGTTGGGACTTATGCTCAAGCCCATCTAACATCAAAGCCATGTTTCTGGCTCCAGATTACTTGGTAGTGTCTCACCTTTGGTCCTGGGGCTAGATTTGGCTGCATCTAATTGCCAACAGACTTCATATGTACTTTCTAACAAAAACAATTCTTAGCTATGAACAACTCTACGGAGAATTTGAAAAAAAAAAATGAAGAGTAAATTTGGAGAGGTCAGAGCTTTGAAATTTGTTCTCATCATATTTCTTGAAAGTAATTGCCCAGGAAGATAAGGTGGTACTTGTTTCCAGTAAAACTGTGACAGTCTCAGAAATGCTGACTCACTTGTAAGGGAACAACATTCCTGGAACTATGTCCCATATAAAGTGTCCTGTCAGAACTCTAGAGCGCATGAAAGGGCCTCTCTGACCACAGCACCTCTTCCCCCTCACGTGAGCGAAGGTGTTCAAGGGACACCTGTCTAGTCGATGATCACACGACATGTCTGCTTTAAAGAAGCCACTACTTCTCCAGTTGCATTCTAAAATATGTTGCTGCCAGGACACTTGTTTTCTTTAAAATGAACAGTTTGAAATTAATAACTTATTTTGTCTCCTTTACTATTTTAGCATTTCACTGTTTGGATTATTTTACCCCTGCCTCATTTATGTGCAAGTCACATTTATGAGTTCTGACCCTACACATAGAGAGCAAGAAGCGAGCTCTAGCCAACTCTCTCTCTCTCTTTCTCTCTCTCTCTCCAAAACTCCCCACCCAGTACTTTCTAGTATCCCATGGCCAAGCTTTATAAAGATGCATGTCCACCCTATCATTTCTCATTCTCTCTTCGGTGTTCAGCCTTCAACCCACCGTTCCCTCCACTACAGTAAAATGGTTTTACTCATGTACCTCCAAAAAGTCATGTTGAATGCATGTTCCATTCCTTATTTATTTGATCTCTCCAATATTTGGAACCACTCACCATTCCCTCCTTGAGACTTTTATGTCCTTTGACTTCCTTGGTATCATTCTTTCCTTGTTTTCCTCCTACTTGGCCAATCCTCCTTCCCATTTTCATTCATATGATATCTTTCATAACATTCACCATTCTTTTCCCTCCTGCATATTGAATGTTAATCATTCATGAGAGCCTGCTTCTGCACTTTTAACTACACTCTCCCCAGGTGACCTTACTGTTAAGACAGTCTTATAATGTGCCCATTATACTGCGTCTGCCAACTACTGTAATCATAATAAGGGCAAGGATCACACGAGTCTTGGCCTGGAGCATAGAAAATGGTTACTAGATGTTTGTGGAATGCAGTAAATATCTATCTTCAGCCCAGGTCTCCTTCCTGGGTCCCAGACAATAAGTGTGTATATGTGTGTGTGTGTGTGTGTGTGTGTGTGTGTGTGTACATGTGTCTATACATATTATACGTCTACCTACTGGACTACTCCCCCTGAATGTCCTACAGGCATCTCACATTTATCTTAGTCAAAAGAAGCTTATTCTCAGCTGGCCCTCAACCTCTTCCTTACCTTTGGTTCTCTTTTTTAGTAAGTGGCATCATGCAAATCAGATACCCTAGAGGTTGTCTTTATGACTCCCTCTTCACCCACATGCCCTCTCCCCGTATCTAATTATTCATCAAATCCACTTATTTTTCTCTTCCAAAGCTTTCGTATCTACCCTCTCTAATCCATCTGCTCATGCGACCACAACCTGAGTTCGGGCCTTCATCGTTATGTATCTACCATGGCCCTTCTAACTGGTCTAACTCTTCACTCTTTGAATACCTCCATGCATCTTCTACACTGCCATCTGTCAGAATATTTTTTTCTGAAAGCAAACCCAATCATGTGTAATTATATATCGAGTATTAAATGTCCATGAATTTCCCCTTTCTCTGTCTTTATAAAGACTACAACAGGCACATCTCATGAAAGGGGCCCTCAAGGCAAATGCAACTATATCCTTGTAACAGGATTCAGCCAACCTTCTCTAATGGGGATCAGAGCACCAGGTCAAGAGCACCCTAGATTCTTATACTTTGTTCATGCAAGAGTGGTAGTGCCTGTACCATATCCCTAGGCAATATACTCATCTTGAATAGTACTTATTTCACTCACGTAAAATTATTGCTAGCATCCCTCTGGCTAATTAATAAACCCTCCAGTGTCCATTGAGATGGCGGAGACTTTATCATTTACAGTAGCCACCTGATTAGACTCTTGCAAAGGCTAACTAACCTCCCCTGGAGTGTAGATTTCTGATCAAGTTCCTTCAAGTATTAGCAGGCTGCCCCTGGAGGTAAGTTAAACTGACTAAACACACACATATGCATTACACTTTCCATGCTGAATGATTTTAAACTAAATGACAGACAATATAATGCCCTATTTTGTGGGGCCTTACATGCTGGTATAATTTACCTAGTGGGTACTTAAGCAGTGCCAGTATATACCCAACCTTTTGCATCCTTGCCTCAATGATCAATACAAGGTTTTGCAACAGAGGTTTTGTTAATGAATAAATGAGTAACTTTCCTAACTCATGACTTATAAGGACAAAGGTTCTGGAGAGGAACTCAGAATTCATTTTACCTATCTTGGCTTAAATCTTCTATTTTCTGATTGTAGCTAATATTAAGTTAAACCATACTGAAAATGAAAATGCCATCTTTAAAAGTGAAAAACACGTGAATACTGGCAATTTTATACGGCTCGGCCTTCCATGAGGCTTCCAAGCCACCTTCAAATAAATGAAGAGAGACGAGTTTAAAGAACTTGTAAGAATCAAGTTCTGTTCAAATGCCTAAGGGTGGGGTCCCAGGAAGAGGTACCCCTACCTGTCAGTGTTTTGATGCCTCCAACCCCCTTAATATTCTTTAATCATTCAGTGGGGACTGTGGTTGCCTTGAAGTTGTCACAGATCAATTAAATCCCGGGTGCTTCAGAGGTGACATTCAGATTAGCGGGAGGGTGAAAAGAAATCAATTCTTATTTCTCGGCCTGTGGGTACCCACAGATGCCTCGGTGTGAAGAGTGAATTCTCATTTCAGACACAAAGGCAAAGGTGGCCTCTCCTTTCAGGGCCACTAGCTGATTGCTGAGGTGATGCATGGAAGAATAGGAACCCCAGGGGTCTTGCCTCTCCATTAAGGGCACTGACACAAAAAAGACCTCTTTATACCAGCAGTTAGAAAGAGGGCAGGATGGAATTCCTCTTTCACCAATCCTTGAAGTAAAATTACCTTGAGAATTTGGGCTTCAAACAGGGATAAGAGCACCAGCTTTCATTATCCAGCCAACAGGTGAAGGGAAGAAGTGCTTTCTGTGGGGGGTGCAGGGAAGGAGGAGTGAGTCAGGGTGAGGCAGGTGAATTCCACCATTTAATAAGCCATCACCCCCGACCCACCAGACAAAGACAATGTAATTCCTGAATGGTTAAGTCAGAGCAAAAGGGCAAGTAATTAGACCGCGGGTGCCAGAGCACTGAGGAGCGTTACATTTCCAGGGTTTGCACTGAGAGCAAATTGGATATATGTACTCTGCTTTTAATATATTCTGTTTTCTAATTAGCAATGAGGGCTGATTTGTCAGTCATTCCACCTATAATGCATAAAGCACTGGAACATGGGGGGGAAGCAAGTTGAGAAAATCAATTATGCTTATATTTATATTCCCTCAAGGCTGAGGCGTTACCAAAAAAATGCCGAAATATTATCTCTCTCTTTACAAAGGAGCAGAACGGAAGGGTGAGATTGCAATTCAATATAATGAATAAATCCCTGGCTGTTTGGCGAGAGGTACAATAACTAAATATTTATGAGACCAATGATGGAAATGCATTTCATGTGGTCAACAATTGTGGAAATATTCTACCCTTTTTAAAAAGCCTAGGAAAAAGTACATGTTTAAGAAATAGAGAATCATCTTTTATATGTGGGGAGTTAGCAGGAAATGGTTTAAAATCCAGCCTTTTTACTGGATGGTGGGTGGCAGAATGGGAATTTCTCACCCCCTCCAATAGCCACATGAGTGTAACCACACTTTTACAATAGGTGGTATATAACTTCCAGACTTCTCAAGAGGGTACTCTAAACTCATTCAGTTACTCCACTTCAGCTCACGTTCAGTCCCCAACGAAAATGAAGGCATTCCTTTACCACCAGTCGGTCCAACCTAGCCCTGCTAAGGCCACCAGGATCTCTTAATTTCCAATTTAGTGAATACTTCCCATCTTCATCCTAACAGGCTGCCCTATGGTTGTTGCCACAGATGACTCCTCCCTTCTTCTTCAAAGACCCTTGTCCTTGGTTTCTGGGATACCTCACTCTTGAGCCACCCAGACGCCCCGAGGATTCCTTGTTTAATAGGTACAGAGTTTCAGTTCTGGAAGATGAAAAAGTTCTGGAGATCTGTTTCACAACAGGGTAAATATTTTTAACATTACCAAATTTAACCTTAAAAATCAGCCAAAGATGGGCAACATGATACATTTTGCCACAATAAAAAAAGTCTTTAATAAAAAAAATAAATGTATGGGTGCCCGGGTGGCTCAGTCGGTTAAGCAACTGCCTTTGGCTCAGGTCATGATCTCAGAGTCCCAGGACTGAGTCCCGCACAGAGCTCCCTGCTCAGCGGGGAGCCTGCTTCTCCCTCTGGCCTTCACCCGGCTCGTGTTCTCGCGCGTGTGCTCTCTCTCAAATAAATAAATAAAATCTTTAAAAAAAAACCTAAATGTATTCCACTTCAAAATGGCAAAAAAGTATACTGTCCTTTCTGAGACTAGATTTAAATGTTAATAAATTGTTCAAATTAAAAAAAAAATAATTTTAGACATAAAAAAATCTGAAAAAAAAAAAAAACAGTTCAAAGTATAGCCTTTACTCAGCTTCTTCTTCTAAACTTACATAATTTATATGCATAATTTAGTGATGAAAACTGGGACATGAACATTGTACCAATACTATTAAGTAAACTAGAAAACATATTCAAATTCCATCAGTTTCCCCCCTAAAGTCCTTTTTCTGCTCCAGGATCTAATCAGAATGCCTCCTTAATTTTATTCCTCATTTTCCCCTTGTTTTTCATGTTCTTGACAGAATACTGGCCTGTCATTTTGTAGAATGGAGCTTAATTTGTTTTTTCTCATGTTTTCTTATGATTGGATTGACCTTGAGTCTTTGGGGCAAGAACACGACATTAAGTACTGTTTGGCCTTCTCAGTGTCTAGTAGAAGGTCATGCCTTATTACTTGTGATGTTAGCCTTGATCACTGGCTAAGGTGGTGCCTGCAGTTTTTCCTTTCTACAGCTACTATGATTCCCCTTGTAATTAGCAGAGATGGTTTGAGACTGTGCTAATATCCTGGTTTTCCTCAAATTTTTGCCCAATCATTTTAGCATCTATCTTAGTAGATTTTACTTCTGGATTCGCTCAGGAATGATTTTGTATTTCCTTTCCTTCTGTACTTTTTAATTGGATTTTTTCTGTAGGAAAAAGCCATCCCTTCTCTTCATGTATTTATTTGATTATTTAATCAAATAATCAAGTATTGATTCAAGGATACTTTATTTTATTGATTATATATTTATATATATCATATATATCAAATATTATCATCTTTATATATATATGAATACTAAGCCACACATATACACATCTATATTTATTTCTATATCAATCTATCTGCATTTTTATTAAAAACCATGAATTCATATTGATACCTATGATTTGAATCCAATCCCATGAGGTTCATTCTGGCCCTCTCCCTTTATTTTTCTGTAACTTCTTTCCCCAGTGAGACCCAACTGTCATTATCTACAATATATCACCTATTTGTTTAATACTAGTTTACACATAAGGTAGTTACACTATTGTTTATCTGTATCTCTAGGAGAAATAGATTTACTAACAAGATAACAGTACTTGTATATCATTTGTTTCATCTTTGGCCTCACAATATCCAGTCATAACTTTTTCCAAAGTTCTTTAGGTGAGTTCTTTTTTAATCCATTCACTTCAGTGCAGTTATGCCTTTCATTTTTTTTTTTATTCAGCCATCGTTTATTAAGTATCTACCATGTGCTAGTAGTCACTGCTATACAATGTGCATATAAATCAGTGAGAAAAGAGACACCCAAGAACTCAGTGCTACCCTCTTCAACACAATAATAGAGTTAGGTTCATTTGTGACTGATTACATTCTATTTTAGATTTCCTTTACTTCCTCATTGATTTTATTTATGGAGGAGAAGGTTTGTATATGAAAGATTACTATGGTTCTAAAAGTCACACCTATATTTTAAAACGTATATAGTATATACATATATAAAATAATGTGCTTGTGTGTATAGATATGTGTGTTTCTCCCTTTTCATCCCTACTAACCCGTTCCCATTCATGCCTTCATTCCGGCATCTTTTCCCGCAACTTCTGCAGGTACCCAATCTCTTTAGTTTCTCATTTATCTTTCCTATATTTCTTTTGCACAGATGTGCAGATATGTATGTATTTTCTTATTTCCCTTCTTTCACACATGAAAGTTAACATCCCATATACACTTGTTTGTACTCTTCCTTTCCACTTATTTGGAGAAATCACTCCATAACAGCTCACAGAGATCTTCCTCAGTCCTTTTTACCATAGCAGAGTACTCCACTGTGTAGTTGAGCTACAGTGTATTCAGCCACTCCCCTATGTACTGGAATTTAGATTGTTTCCAATATTTTGCAATTACAAACAATGCTGCCATAAGTAACATTGACATATATATTTTTGTATTTATGGGAAGTATATCTTCTAGATTCCTAGAAGTGGGATTTCTGGGTCAAAAAGCAAGTACATATGTAGTCTTGTTAGGTATTACTAATTTGGCCTCCAGGAGAGTTGTAATGGTGCACATTCTCGCTAACGATTTATGAGCGAGTGTCTGTGTCCTCACGGCCTCATTAACAAAATGTGTTGACATGCTTTCTGGTTTTTACCAGTCTCATAGTGAGAAATTGTACTTCAGCACTTTTTAATGTGCATTTCTCTGTTTATAAGTGAATCGGAACATCTTTTCATGTTTGAGAGCTATTTACATATTTTTGTGTCTGTTCATGGTTTTTTCCCATTTTTCTAACACATCTCAGCCTTTGTCTCTCAATTTCTTTGTAAATATGTATCTCTGTCTGTGGTATATGTTATAGATATTTTGTTATAGTTTGTCAGTCCTCCTTTGATTTTGTTTATGGTATGTGGGTTTTGTTGTGAAAAAATTTTTAATGTAGTTAGATTTCTCAATCTTTACTTTTATTGATCCTCGATTTTGAGTCATGCCTAGAGAGCTTTTCCCTCACCTTTAATAAGGTTGAAGGGGAATTTGCTCATGCCTTCCTCACATATTGTATGCTTTTTTTTTTACATTCATTTAGATCCCTAACACCTTTGGAGTTTATCCTTGTGTATAGTGTGAGATATGAATCTAATCCTATCTTCTTCCAAATGGCTACCCACTTGTCCAGCACCGTTTATTAAAAAGTCCACCTTTACCCAATGATCAGAGATGCCACCTAATAAACTAACTTCTAAATCTATGACAATGAAGAGACTATGAGAGCCATCAACTGAAAAGAAATTTACAAAAAATTATTTATTACAAGAAGCAAATAGAAGAGCATTGACAAAAGAAAGTGAGCTAAAGAAGCCATGACTAGAATATATACAGAGGAGGGACATTTTCTAATGATTAAAAAGAAATCATCAAGAATACATAACACGCTTAAATGGGTGTAACTGTAGCATGTCTCTTGACTGATTTTCTAATCTACCAAAATGTTATGGGTCTCATTTAACACAAAAGTTTGGGTTGGAAAACCATTTCTTTGTTGCTCAGAAACTGTTTTCCATTTCAACCCACAGAGCCAGAGGCATAACGAGGAGCTTTGAGCCACATCTACAGTAACATCTTAATATTCTCAACATACTTTAGGTCCTTGGGAAACAGCTGGATATAGTATTCATTTAATTTTTCCAGCTGTGAGTTTTTAGCTTTTGCTTTTGGCCTTTTAAAATTTTACCAATTAATTTCTATTCTCCAGGTAATGAAAACATCAAAAAAATTTTTAAGGGAGTGGTTCTGGGATAAGACTTGATTCTAAGAAAAACATGAAAAGCCAAGCAAAGCAGCTTGGCAATGCAGTTCTGTGTTAGTCCTGATCACTGCTCTGCTTCCCACCCTGCAAAAGCATTGAATTTCAAAAACACTTGGGGTTCATTACAAACTGGATGATGATTTTTGTTATTAGTCAGATCAGTTTGACATTTAGGAAACTCTCCAGAAGGCACTTTTAAGGTGTGCATGAGGTGGGTAGATTAAATAACTAGAATTCATACCAAAAGATTTATCCATGTCCCTGAGCTGTGGGAATCAGTGAATCAGCTAAAGTCTTCTTTTCATGTTTATGAAATATGTTTCCTCCCGGGAGTTCTCCTCACATTCATTATCTCACTAATCATCTACCTATTCCCTTGGAGAAAGGAAAGTGGGTAGAAATGAGTTATGTTAGCTCTTTTATTCCCAGGAGGGAATACTGACGCTCAGAGAGAACAAAAATAGTAATTTAAATCTGGGGGGGGGGAAAAATGCTGTCCTAAGAACTGTGTGGAGTAAACATGTAGATTTTACCTTTAATCCCTAAAACTGATATTGAGAATAAAATGTGAACTCTGCCCAATGAGTATCTTTAGTGTTAATTTGTGATTTAATGCGAAAAGTACTTTAGAGCACTGTACCAATAATGTTGGTTAAAGTTTTGACATAAAACCCAAACTCATCAGAGTCTCTTCTGGCCAACCTGCTGAAAGCCCTATCTTCTTGTGCATGCTATGAAGACTTAGGTATGATCTGCTTCAGATGGGGATAAATCACTGAATTTCCTCATCTATAAAATGAGTCCTCTGGCCTCTCCCAAATGTTTTTGCTCTAGGTACTTGATGAGAATGAAAAGATTTGGGAAGGTCCTTTGCCTCTTTAGAACAAAATAATTCTATATGGCTAGTCCACAAATTATTACAGGCTGAAAGCCCTAGGACCTCAAGAGAAATGAGGACCTTATGCCACTTGACCTCAGTGAGAATTTTAATAAAAATGAAAAATATACCATGAAAGTACCTACTGCTGTTTTGTGGCTCCTGATATTTATTTCTGGTGGATCATGGTTATGATCCCAGCCAATGAAGCTTTTATAGGTTGGTCACCATTCGAAGGTATTGATGTGTTTATCACATATATGAAAGAATGAAATTAATTAACATTTAGGGGTACTATCTTTGCACGCATAATTGTAATTATTCTTAACATCAACCAAAACAATACAGCATTATTATCCTGCTTGATTAGTTTATACAGAAGAAATTATAAAAGAAACTTATCCAGGATATCACAGCCAGTATGTGGTAGAGCTGAGATTTGAATTCAGGTCTTTTGATTCTTAAATACAGGTTCTTTCCAATACACAGAACACTTGTCAGCCATGATGTTTCATTTTAATTTGAGTTACTGCAATATTTTAAATTGTGTAATTTACAAAATGGACATGCATCTGTATCTGCTGTTTTGGAAATACTGGGGTTCTGGATGAGATGGGGGCAAATTCAACCTCTGTAAGTAGAAGAAGGATACACAGTGTCACTTCTTGAGAAAGGCATCCCTGGGGAGTTTGCAGGTTCAAGGGACACCTGCAACCCCAGGAGTTGCATACCTGCATAGAGATTCTCTGAAGGATGTTCCATAACCCGATACGTCTGGGAAAGGAGGTATTGTGGGTATTTTTAATATAACTGAATAGTGGGTATTTTCAAAAATAACAATGTTCAAGGCTAAAATTATGACTGCCATACAATATGACATTAATTTTCAACTTTTATTTTGCCCTAGCATCCCTGTGGAATACAATACACTGATACCAGTCATAGTGGTGTATTTCTCTGCTACACCATTCACGGCCAAGTGAGCAATCTATCTGATTTCTTGAGGATATCTGTAGAAATTTGGAAAAGTTCCAAACTTTTCCAATTTGGAAATTTAGAAAAGTTCCCTTCCTCAGATAATTCACCTGTGGGAGTTGGGGGAGGTAAGGAGAGCCATACTCTCACCACTGTAGAAATTTGGAAAAGTTCCCTTCCTCAGATAATTCACCTGTGGGAGTTGGGGGAGGTAAGGAGAGCCATACTCTCACCACTAAATAAATCCAATCCTCGGGGCGCCTGGGTGGCTCGGTTGGTTAAGCGTCCGACTCTTGATTTTGGCTCAGGTCATGATCTCAGGGTGGTGAGACTAAGCCCTGTGTCGGGATCTGCACTGGGTGTGGAGCCTGCTTAAGATTCTCTCCCTCTCCCTTTGCACCTCTTCTCTCTCCCTCTGCCTCTAAATAAATAAATAAATCCAACCCTCATTAGAGCAGACCATGCTTTCACACAAATTATTAGAAATAACAGCCTACAAAACTACAGATTCCTGTAATTGTAAAGGCCTGATGTAGCCCCATGCCCCAAGGCATGTAGCTTGATAAGTACATACTGTATACATCAATCGCAACTCTCCTCTCTGGGCTAATTGGGGCATAGTCTCCACAACTACCAGCAGTGACCCTGCTCAGGGACTATGAAAATACAAGTCTCCACATTTCATTAGAAGCACAGAAGGGCTCCAACCAAGTACCTGTTAAAAGATTAAAACCTCAATCTCTTTGCTCCTCAATAATTATCAACAACTCAGTTGATCTACTTACCAAAAACATTTATCCTGCCTAGAAATTAAAGAAATACAAACTAAAATGATTTTTCACTTCTCAGAATTGTGATTTTATAAAGTTTAAACCAATGCTGATAACCCATACATTTCTACTGGCGGTGTGCATGTTGGTACAAACTTGCTAGAAAGCACTGTGGCAATGTGATTCAAAAAGTAAAGATAGGGACGGACGCCTGGGTGGCTCAGTCGGTTAAGCCTCTTGCCTTCGGCTCAGGTCATGATCTCAGTCTTCTCCCTCTGCCTGCCGCTCCCCCTGCTTGGGCTCTCTCTCTCCTCTGGCAAATAAATAAATGAGGTCTTAAAAAATATATTTAAAAATTTTTAAAGTAAAGATAAAGGCTATATCCTGTATAATTCCAACTATATTATATTCAGGAAAAGGCAGAACCCATGGAGACAGTAAAAACTGTCAGTGGTTGTCAGAGGTTAGGGGGAAGAGAGGAATAAATAGGTGGAGCAGAGAATTTTTAGGGCAGTGAAACTACTCCATATGATACTAGAAATGGTAGATACATATCATTACAAAGTTGTCAAACCCATAGAACATACAACACAAAGAGTGAACCTTAGTGTAAATGACAGACTTTGGGTGATGACATATCCAGGTAGGTTCATTGTAACAAGTGTCCCACTCTGGTGCAGGATGTTGATAATAGGGGAGGCTGTGCATGTGTAGGGACAGGTGGTATAGGAGAACTATAATTTTTACTCCATTTTGAGGTGAACCTAAAACTGCTGTAAAAAAAATTAAAGTATTTTAAAGAAAAATTTTTTTTAATTTTGTTTTAAAAATCTTACTAATAAAAATCAATCTTGAAGAAATACTCAAGATGCAATCAAAAGGTTACATTAAGGATGTTTATCAGAGTAATTGTGAAAATTTAGAGACTAAATATCTACCCGTAGGATAACAGGAAGAGAATTAATGGTACCGCCATAAGGGAATACTACGCAGACATTTAAAATCAACCCTTTGATTTTACATACATAAAACTATGAGAAAATTCCCATTGAGGGTAAAAATCAGGATATAAAAATAAGTGTAATACCTAGGGTATATAGTCCTTTCCATCTCTTGGGTATAACAAGATCTGTATCTAGAGACAATGTGAAAGGTTTTTCTTTTAATTTGGGATGGGGAAAGCTTTCTAAAGCATGACAATGAAAACAGAATCCATAAGAAAAAAATGGATGAAATTTAATATATATAAAATATTTTTACTGCTGGGCATCAATCAAAACAGCAATATAAATAAATTAGATATAAACAGGGAAAAATACTAATAGCATATGTGACACAAACAATTAGTGAACTAACCTCACAATCTGGAAATCCAGATCAATATCTGCTCGTATTTGTTCATATTAAAGTTCTCTTTACTCGGTTTTCATTTCTCTAATAATAGCTACCACGTTAGGTTGTTGTGATGATTAAATTAAACTTTGAAGTTCATAGCACAACTTATGACACATAGCTCTAAATTAATAATAGATGTTACTACTACTAAGCTAAAGAAAACTCTAGCAAGTCAGCATTTTTCACCCAAACTATTAGTAAAAATTAAAATGACAAGTAATACCAAGTATTGGGAAGGGATGAGGACTCTCATATTTTGCTGATGGGGAGTATAAATCTACAAAGTCTTTTTCAATGGCAATTTGGCAATACATATCAAAATCCTGAGAATGCCCACATATTCTTTGAGAAATGTCACTTCTTAAAATTTATCCTAGGGAATATCAAATACACCATAATGAATGTACAAGGGTTTTCATGACAAAATTGTATATAAGGTTGGAAATAATTTTAATGTTCAACAACGAGGAATTGATTAAATAAATTATGGTACATTAATACTACTAGGATTTTTTGGTTATAAAAGACTCATTCAATTTGCCTCAAGGAAGTGAATATTTATTGAAACTATAAATGGCACAGAATGAAGTTGAGAATCTTATCCACATTATCATGCTTCAGTGGAACCCAAAGATATTCTCAGAGGAAGCACTAGTCCAACCGTCCGTTAAGACCTCCCAAGGATGAGAATGGAATTAAAAGAACCAAGGAGTCATTCAGCAGACAGCAACCTAAGAAACCCAGAGTATCTGTCCACTCATCCCTCTGAGTTTGTTCGTCCAGACTGTATCATGACTCAGCTACTATCTAACTGCTTCTGCTAACCAGCTACCTAACCCTCTATATTAGCTTCTAATAATACTTTTCTCTTACTCTTGGCATCTGTAATCTCTTCCATGTCTGCTCTGTCACTGACTAAAATCCTCGTAGTATTGTACAAATTCTCAAAAGAATATGATTGGTTGTGTCAATTGCCATTGTCTCTAATTAAGCATGCTTTGGCGGCAGACCATCTCGTAGGTCCTAGGTCATTGGAACGTGCACACATGGACTGCTCTTAGAAAGGCCAGAGTGGGGGGCACCTGGCTGGTGCAGCAGGTTAAGCAACCGACTCTTGGTATCCACTCAGGTCATGATCTCGTGGTCATGGGATCGAGCCCCTCCACGGGCTCTGAACTCAGTGCAAAGTCAGCTTAGGACTCCCTCTCTCTCTGCCCCTCCCCACTGCATGTGCGTTTGCTCGCTCTCTCAAATAAATAAATAAATCTTTCCGAAATTAGAAGGAAAGAAAGAAAGAAAAAGACCAGAGGGTGCAAACAACCTACATATGGACTAAATCCAGTCTATAGATATATTTGCTTGGCCTGAACTTTGTTGGCCCACACAGTGGAAAGATCAGGGAATTTCATTTAAAAATAGAAACTTTTAGCTCTTCTTGAAAATCCAAAGATTTTGGCAATACTTAGTCTTTATTTCCTGGGTAACGATAGTTGGCAAAAACGGAGTACTGTCCTCCCCCTTAAAATAGGACTTCAGTGCTTCAGTTCTTTGCAGTCTCCAATGAACCCTCTATGGTCTTCTGCATCTGCCTGCTTACTTGCCTGGCCTCTATTGACTTTTGAATTTGCAAACCCTGGTTAAGTGCCCTCCTCTGCTCCAGTCATTTCTGACCAGAGTGGTGGAATCGGGTGATAATAAACAGTTCCCCATTTGTAAGAAACAGTAAGTTCCTGCTCCCTCAACATAGGGCCAAGGACAGGAACACTTCTGCATGTGGGTATGGCAGACATTCTGAGGCTTGGCTTATCCATTACACAAACCGGGCAAATGCGTATATTTTTATAATCAATATAAATCATTTATTTATACATAGATATGGTCGCAATACATCGCAAAAAAAAGCAGGTTCAAGGGACACCTGACTGGCTCAGTCGGTAGAGCCTACGACTCTTGATTTCGGGGTTGTAAATTTGAGCCTCACGTTGGGTGTAGATATTACTTAAAAAAAAAAGTGGGTTCAAATCAATAAGAGTATTATCTCATTTTTTGTAAAAAAATAAATAAATTTATATTCAGGAATTGCTTGTTCTTTGAATCTAATCCTTCCCTGGTTTGATACATTGGATATCAAATTTGGAAGTAGTGGGAGAGTAGGGCTATACATATTCCACTATTTTAAGATTTTATTTATGTATTTTGAGAGAGGGCATGTGGGGGGGGGGGCAGAAGGAAAGGGAGAGAGAGAATCTTGAGCAGACTCGGCTCTGAGTGCAGAATCCGAGCAGGGCTCTGAAATCATGACCTGAGCCGGAATCAAGAATCCACTGAGCCTCCCAGGTGCCCCATATTCCACTATTTTAAATGGGAAAAATTATAATCTGTTTTAAGTCCATCCAAAACCCCAACAAATTCTCCAAAATTTAAGTAAATATTCTTAAACACCTATATAATAATATCGCCAAGGATTTCTGCATAAATGTATGAAATGTCAGCTACATAATTATTTAATACTTTATGGGCTTTTTAATGGAGACATCTTTATGTAATATGCAACAATACAGTAGAAATTAGTTTTCCTTCTGTACTGTAACAAGCACATACTATAATGTAAATTTAAAGGTACTATATATTTTAAAGTTATGCTATGTATATAAATAACAGTTAAGCAAACATGGAAATTGTTTTTAAATGATCACTTACCAAATAAGGAGTCATTTAGAGAGAGGAAGGTAGAGGCTGCAGTTAGGTAAATGTTGATGCTGCTCAGGATTGGGTGAAGGTGGGGCACCTGGGTGGCTCAATTGGATAAGCATCTGCCTTTGGGTCATGTCATGATCCCAGGGTCCTAGGATTGAGTCCTGCATCAGGCTCCCTGCTCAGTGCGGAGCCTGCTTCTCCCTCTGCCTGCTGCTCCCCCTGCTTGTGCTCTCTCTCTCTCTCTCTCTCTCAATTTGACAAATAAATAACATCTTTAAAAAAAAAAAGGATTGGGTGAAGGTGAGCTGGAGTGAGTTGGCAGAGAGCAAGTGAAAACAGCAAACACCTACAGATCACCTGTGTTCAAGTCCAAGATTCTCGTGGACAGTCATCTCTTTTCGGCACTTGAGTTTCTAGGAGTGGAAGGCTGTGAACCATTATCTAAAATGGTAGATAACGACGGAGCAACAAAATAAAACAAAACTTGCAAGAACGATCATTCATTCATCTTGCATAATTCCAAGTTCCCTAAAGACCAGCAACAAGTATTTATGGCTCTGCTTCCTTCCCTTCCTTTGACCTAGAATGAACATCAAGTTAAACAAGTGCTGTGGTCGTTAAGTTCTTTGTACCATCATCCACTTCACTAAATCTAGCCTTCTTCACAAGATTTAGGATTTTTCCTTTGCGTTAATCACTTCCTCCAAACCTTGAAAGTCAGCAACAATTGCGGGAGTAGTTGCTCCCATACTGCATTCATTGTTTGTTATGATACATGCCAAACCCAGTTGATAAATTTGAAGACCTTCTGAATGTCAAAACTCTTCCATAAATCCTGAATCGAAGCAGTGTTGCCTGCATC
Source organism: Eumetopias jubatus (assembly GCF_037043125.1). NCBI lineage: Eukaryota > Metazoa > Chordata > Mammalia > Carnivora > Otariidae > Eumetopias > Eumetopias jubatus. The sequence goes on from NW_028274807.1 coordinate 91,632,175, forward strand.
ATCAGACCATTTATCAGCATATAAGCACCACATACTGCACCACCATCTGTAAACAATATGCCTTGACGGCTGCAGCAACTCTTAGGTTCAGAGGCTACAATAATGACATAACGCTGGGAGGCAAAAAGACCACTGTGGTATTATTTCCGTAATTGTCAACACTTGAAGGACATCTGGGCGCATTGTCTATTATCGAAAGAGCCTTGTTTGCAAGTTTTCCATTCTTGTGTACTCTCTGATGAATAGAGACAGTTAGCCCCTCATGAAATCACTGAACACTGCCTTGGGCACCCAATCTTTATGAGCTGAATATCCCAGAACAGACAATTCACTTTTCAATAGCCCCTAAAAGGTGGCAGGGTTTTCGAAGTGATACAGCAGCAGAGGTTTTAGTTTCGACATCATATTCACTTTAAAGCAATGTTAGCCTATTTTGGATGGTTTATGTTCTAGCACTTTTGTCTCCCTTACTGAAATGAACGTGCAAGATGGCATTCCCTTCCAAAATAGCCTCGTTTCATCAACATTAAAAATTTGCTTTGCAGGTCAATCACTTTGTCAATAGTTTTCTGCAATTCACGGGCCCGTTGACTTTCTTCACAGGCTTCTTGGCATTCTTAGGAGACATTTTCATTTCATAACGTGGGGGATCTGATGAGATAATGCACAACATGTGGGAAGTATGCAGGCACGGGATTTAGTATGATCGGAACAAGAGCTGAGAATCCATTGGAGCGTGCTTTCTACTGTCTCCCCCGAATTTGGGCACAAATCAGTTTGGCTGCTGTGACAATGTGGATTTGCTATCACAAGTTCTCTTTTCAGATTGTGAATTTGGGAAAAGAAAAATTATGTCATTTATACAAAGATTTGGGTAGGAGATTCAGAAGGCAAGACACATCCATTACAGTATGAGAAGAATAAGGATATAAACCAAGGTTAATAGTAACTATCTCTGAAAGATGGGACAGTCATTTTCATGATTTTTCTTTCTCTTCATTAAAGCTTCTAATCTCTCAAAAATGAATATGTATCAATTTTGTGGTTGAAATGGGAAAAAGAGGTAAATCAATAGAATAAAATGCCATCTACCTGGACTAGCAATGCACTTTACACCTGAACCACACTGTTTTGGTCCTCAAAGCAGAAAGGCACTTTAACAATATTTCTCATTCACTTATACTGCAGAACTTTATTAAAAATGTAACAAGGTATTGCGGTACCTGGGTGGCTCAATCTGTGAAGTGTCTGCCTTCGGCTCAGGTCATGATCCCAGGGTCCTGGGATTGAGCCCCACATCAGGCTCCCTGCTCAGACGGAAGTCTGCTTCCCCGTCTGTGCTCTCCCTCCCTCTCTTTCAAATAAATGAATTTTAAAAATCATAAAAAAAAAATGCAATAAGGTATTAAAATGGGACTCTTTTTTTAATCCAGTTCAACAGAGACCACCAAGAAGCTGAGAGCCAGACAATAGGTGACAAAGGAGACTTGCAAAAAGGTGTCGGAAAGCTGGTTTTCCAGCCTTTAGATGAACGCCACGTCAATGGTATAAAAAAGGTTTTGTAGAAAATGTGAATAAAGAAAACCTGCCGGCACTGTGCCAATTTCCGTCCCCTCCCTTGGGGCAAAGAAGGCTGTTTGTCCTTTACCTCCAGCTTGGAGAAAGGGATTTGAGGGCAGCATTTAGAGAGCTTGATGTTTCCAGGAATGTGGAGGGCATGGTGCCTGACACCCAGAAGGAGCCACCGCCTGGGGTAGAAGAGCCCATGAAGAGCCCCAGCTGCAGAGGGCACGACCCACACTTGCACCAATTGCACGGTCACCGTACTGCCAGCTAAGGAAGCTGCTTCCTTACCCCACCTTCTCTTCACTTCTCCAGAGCAGAGGAATCCACGACAACTTAAGTCATGGAGGTAGGAGGACAGGGTGAAGTAAAGGAGAAAAAGAAAATTTCAAGACCGGGAAAAAAGCAAGATGCGAGACCTTGTCCTTCCCCTACCACCACAGACTTCCAGTCCAACTTGGAAGGAGGAGGAAGGTTCCGTTGCAAAGGAAGTTGTGTCTTGGGTGCAGGTCTTAAAAGTTAAGGTGCCTGACGTGGGGTTCAAACTCTTTGCTCCTCAGAGAGAATCCTAGGTTGGTGAGTTTCCTCCCAATTATTTAGTGGAGAGAACACAATAGACAAAAAGGAGACTATTCCAGTGACCAAAAGTGAATGGAAACACTTCATTTTCTGAAAATGATAAGAAAATCCAAAGGATCCTGTCCTAAACTTCAAAAGAAAGGGGGGGGACGGTGGGGAAAATCAACAGGCATTAAATGGATAGTGATTGTGGTGTGGGGAGCAGGAGAATAAAGTTGCTTCTAATTGTACCCTATCAAGTTCTGTTTGATCATATTCCTACAACTCCCATGGGCATCATATTGCTATGGTGACTATAAAAAAGGGATGGAGGGGCGCCTGGGTGGCACAGTCGGTTAAGCATCTGACTTTGGCTCAGGTCATGATCCCAGGGTCCGGGGATCGAGCCTGCTTCTCCCTCTCCCTCTGTCTTCTGCTCCCCCTGCTGGTGCCTTCACCCTCTCTCTCTGGCAAATAAATAAATAAAATCCTAAAAAGAAGTGATGGAGTACATCATAACTCCAAACTTAAACCTTCCTTCCCTACCAGAGCCCACAGGAAGTCATCACCCCAGTCTGTTGCAGCAGTAGGTCTACTCCACAGCAGACTGTTTTTATGTTACACTCACTGTGACTCAAGGAACTGGTCCTGCCGGTGGTGGAACCGGCTATTGCTCAGCTGTGAAGATGTACAGAATACAGTGCGTGGTGCCCTTCTCGCAAATACACCAGACACTCTGCAGGCACTTGAGGGACAACCTCAATCCTAGCTTCATCTTACCATTTCTACTTTTTGCCGTTGTTATCTTTTCTCTTTTCATGCACTACATTTCTATGTACACCACCTCAAATCCATTCTGTGCTATGGTAGGGCAATAAAGATATTTATCACAAATGTCTACAGTCCTAGCTTAAAATCATTTGTTCTAAAATTAATCTTGGACATAATTCAACTTCGTTCTGATAACTATAAAGATGCTTTGGGGTCTTGTATTGCCTTAAAATATGATCATATATTATGAACTCCAAGTTCATGGTCACAGGTAAGGAACAGGACAGGAGGACAGGGGACTGAAGAGAGATGAAAATTCTTCTAAACACTCTGGGAGAGGTGGTGGGGAGGTTGTAGTTGTAGGGACAGGTGAAGGGAGGAAGGCAATAAGGAATACAAGGGGAAAGAGCCTTACAAGAAAGTCCTGTTGTGGGCGCCTGGGTGGCACAGTCATTAAGCATCTGCCTTCGGCTCAGGTCATGATCCCGGGGTCCTGGGATCGAGCCCCGCATCGGGCTCCCTGCTCGGCGGGAAGCCTGCTTCTCCCTCTCCCACTCCCCCTGCTCGTGTTCCCTCTCTCACTGTCAAATAAATAAATAAAATCTTCAATCTAATTTGTTTGTAGAAATAATAATTCATTTGCTGTGGCAGGAATATAAAGGCAGGGGAAGTAATATTTTGGTGTACCTCGGGGCGCCTGGGTGGCTCAGTCGGTTAAGCGACTGCCTTCGGCTCAGGTCATGACCCCAGGGTCCTGGGATCGAGCCCCGCATCGGGCTCCCTGCTCGGTGGGAAGCCTGCTTCTCCCTCTCCCACTCCCCCTGCTTGTGTTCCCTCTCTCACTGTGTCTCTCTCTGTCAAATAAATAAATAAAATCTTTTAAAAAAAAGAAAAAGTCCTGTCCCCCAAATCATGGACACTGAAATATGGCATGATTTTGAACAGTTGGAAGAGGGCTTGCTGAAGAAATGGAAATCCATTTGAATTGGATACAAAGATCTTTTGGCTTTGATTGATTAAAACATCGAATTTATAATCCTAACATTATTTGTCTCCATATAGGACAGGCTTCACTCCATCACAACAAAGTAAATGCTGTGTATTAATGTTCAAACTTTGGATTCACCTATAAACCAAATCTGCAAAACTTAAGGATGTTAACAGAATGTAACACAACATAAATGTTGCCAATTTTGACATTATATAGTTAATTTCTTTTAGTGCATTATATAATTTCTTTTAGCGCAGACTGTTCAGGGCTCTCCACCTGCATCACACCCCCCGCCCCGCCCCCACCCTTCCTGAGGCCCTCTGTTCCAGGGCCCCCCTGTCACTGGAGCCCCCGCCAGGGTGCATGAGAGCATGCCCACCACCAGCCCCACCATTCCCACTTCCCATGCACAGGACTTGGAGGAGCTGCCTTTTCACTTCCGGAACGTAGGGGCAGGTGGATCAGAGAGCTTCCTCGGGAGAAGAGCCACAGAGTAAAAAGAAGCAGCATGATACTCTCACTGTGGAAGGTGAACAGGATGCGTCTGGGGAATGAAAAGGAAAAGAGCAGTTAGATGTAGGGGACAGGAGACGCATGAAAAAGTGGACAGACATAGTGGAAGGCAGGCAGACATTCTAAGAGCCTCCTTCATGTGGGAGATAATATTTATTACAAATGTATTTATCACTGTGGGGAACCAATGGAGCTTAATAACCACTAGCACAGATTTTAGAGCTATCCCAGCACTACCACTTATTAACTGGCAACCTCCTGCAAGTTACATAACTGCTCTGTGCCTCAGTTTCCATGCGTGACAAAGAGGGGAAAGAATTGTGATTTCTTAGGTCCAATGTGAAGATATATGAGCTGGGTGCTAATAAAAATGTGTTCAATACATTTAATATTATCTAAAGTCATTGGGAGGGGAGCCTGGGTGGCTCAGTTGGTTAAGGGTCTGACTCTTGATTTCAGCTCAGGTCATGATCCCAGCGCTGTGAGATGGAGCCCCGTGTGGGGCTCCACACTGAGCATGGAACCTGCTTCAGATTCTCTCTCTCCCCCTATTCTTCCCCCCAACTCAAAAAAAATCATTGGGAATTATGAGATGCTGTTTCACTTAGTATAATAAAAAATCAAACAAAAATAACAATTGTTTTAAATTGGAGGTGGAAGTGGGGTGAGGAGAAACTATAACTTATGTAGACTAAGTATTTTTCAGCCTCTCAGAAGTTCAACTAATAAATAATGCCTAAAGTTGACAGTTGAAGAAACAGCAGTGTTTTGTATTATTTAAAGTTAGGCAAGTAACCATTAGAAACACTAAAACCAGGAATAGTATAAGCATTTATTATTTTTTAATCAAGTAGAAAATTATACAGTTCTTCATTTCAAAAATAAAGTTATAATAAATTTGGCATGAATTAATTCTAGGGAAGTTGAAACCACAAAAGCCAAACAAATCAAGCTTAATCTCTTCTTTTGCAAATGAATTCAGCCTGGCAGATTTATTTGGAGGTGAAAAATAATCTCTCAGCCTACAATATTTTCCCAAGTCTCTGCCACACTTTCCCAGGGTTATTTCCAGCAATGCCCCTCCTCTTGGCAGTGAGGCTCAAATCCTGGGGAGGTACAATATTAGTGCCTTATGTCACATTTTCAAAGTCTACAAAAATTATCCTGGCCCACAGCCCAACTTCATCCGGGCTTATGTGGCTGCTCTTCTAGCTCCCACATGTGGGTGTGAGGTATGTGGATGAGGAAACACTTTCTCTAATGGATTGCTACAAAGGTTATCAGTTTTCACACTTTTTGCAGGCAGGTGATCAGCCAAGCACTACTTCCATCAGTAACAACAAGTTAGCAAGTCAGAGCTGCCACCTTTCTCATCTCTTTACCTAACACTGCTCCCTGCAATGCTTACAATCCGCATTCTTCCTATGGCATATCTAACTGGAACAGGTTTGATTTGCACCTGCTGAGAGGAACTAAAACCCCAAAGGTATTTAGACATACATTGAATGTGGTTTTTTTTTCACTTCAGTGACGGAGTTGGTTCACTTTCCCCAATATACTGGAAACATTTCAATCGTTATTGAGCACCTATTACCTGTCAAATTCTGTGCTAGGAATTGACAATCTAGTTTAACAGATAAATTAGACACCCTCCCCCCCCCCAATGTAACAAAATGTAAGTTCTAGGATGACGGCAAACACAGAATGCTGCTAGAACAGGTAGCAGGGGAACTAACCCAGCCTGAGAAAGAGAGTAGAGCAACAAGGCATCTTAAAGGAGAGAAGGGTTAAGCATAAAAGGAGAGGAAGGGCATTCTAGGAAGAGGGTACAGTATTGATAAAGAGTTAGAATAAGAGTGGAGAATGTTCTGGGAAGGTTTTATATGGGGAAGTGGTGAGTGAGGGCTCTAAAGAGGTAGGAAGGGGGCAGGGAGGATCATTATAATATTCTAAGAAGCATATATTTTTCTGGAAGTCTCTAGCAGACAGTGAACATTTTTAAGCAAGAAAATAACAGAATCATTTGTTTTTAAGAGATTACTCTGGGGCACCTGGGTAGTGGTTAAGCATCAGTTGGTTAAGCGTCTGCCTTTGGCTCAGGCCATCCCAGGGTCCTGGGATGGAGCTCTGCCTTGGGCTCCCTACTCAGCGGGAGTCTGCTTCTCTTTCTCTCCCTCTGTCCCTCCCCCAACTCGTGTGCTCTCTGTCTCCTAAATAAATAAAATCTTTAAAAAATTAAAAAAAAAAAAAAGATTACTCTGGCTCTAAAGGATGGACTGCAGTAGAAGAATCTGTCATTCAGAAGGTAAATCAGACACTTCCTAACCTACTTCAAATCCCTCCCACTGAAGCCTGTGCATGAGTATGTGCTACCTACCTCTCACTTCTGCCCCAGGCCATTTCTGAGGCTTTGAGGTGTCAAAATTGCCCACATTCATCATACAAATACAGCCTGGAATTGCTGGAAACCTAACTTAAAAAAACTGGGGATGGAAGCAGAGAAATCAGTGCTTCCCCCAACAACAAATAAAATTTTTTCCACAGGACTGAGCAACCGTGGCTTGTGGTGGTGGCCAACTAGATAAAGCAAACTGTGTTGGATTTCCCATCTCTGTTTCTCCATTCCTACTCCCCAAGATAAACCACCTCAAAAAAATAAAAAATAAAACAAAACAAAACCAAACAAAAAAAAAACCTTGAACACAGTCTTGTTCCACACTCTGCTTTTGTGTAATGCAGGCTAGAACTAGATTACCACATAAATGCAGGAGAAAGTCATGTATACCTGAAACAAAGCATAGCAATTAGATGCAGGCATGAATTCATTTATAAGATCTTAAGGAGTGGGATCCCAGGCTGACTATGAAGAATAAGGAAGAGAGACGAGCCAAGGCATAGGATGATTCCCAGGAGTCTGACTCAGGTGACAGTGTGGCCAGTAATGTCATTCATAGAAAGATATAGAGGGGGAAAAAAAAAACCAGTATTACAGGGGTGAAGGAAGAAGATGAGACTTCAGATCTGAAACTACAAAGTGTGAGGTGTCTTTAAATCAGGGGATGTTTAACTTGGGAGCACCCAAATATATAAATCAATTAATAACCAACATAAAGAAACTCATTGATAATACAATTATAGTATTGTAGGGGACTTCAACACCCCACTTACAGCAATGGACAGATCTAAGCAGAAAATCAAAAAGGAAACAAGGGCTTTGAATGACACACTGGACCAGATGGACTTAACAGATATATTCAGAGCATTTGATCCTAAAAGCAGCAGAATACACATTTTTCCTGAATGCACATGGAACATTCTCCAGAATAGATCACATACTGGATCACAAATCAGCCCTCAACAAGTACAAAAAGACTGAGATTACACAATGCATATTTTCAGACCACAATGCTATGAAACTTGAAGCTAACCACAAGATAAAATTTGCAAAGACCACAAATACATTGAGGTTAAAGAACACCCTGATAAAGAATTAATGGGTTAACCAGGAAATTAAAGAAGAAATTTAAAAAAAAATACATGGAAGCAAATGAAAATGAAAATACAACAGTCCAAAACCTTTGGGATGCAGTAAAGGCAGTCCTAAGAAGGAAGTATATTGCAATACAGGCCTACAACAAGATGCAAGGAAAGTCTCAAATATACAACCAAACCTTATACCTTACGGACCTAGAAAAGGAACAGCAAATAAAGCCTAAAGACAGCAGAAGGGAAATAATAAAGATTAAAGCAGAAATAAACAATATAGAAACAAAAAAAACCCCAGAAGAACAGATCAATGAAACTAAGAGCTGATTCTTTGAAAGAATTAATAAAATTCTTAATTAATAAAACCCCTAGCCAGACTTATCCAAAAGAAAAGAGAAAGGACCCAAATAAATAAAATCATGAGAGAGGAGAAATCACAAACACTACAGAAATACAAACAATTTTATAAGAGAATATTATGAAAAATTATATGCCAACAAACTGGACAATCTGGAAGAAATGGACAAATTCCTAGGAACGTATAAACTACCAAAACTGAAACAGGAAGAAATAGAAAATGATATGGCAAAGAAATGGAATCAGTAATCAAAAATCTCCCAACAAATAAAAGTCCAGGGCCAAATAGCTTCCCAAGGGAATTCTACCAGACATTTAGAGAAGAGTTAACCATTCTTTTCAAACTGTTCCAAAAAATAGGAATGGAAGGAAAACTTCCAAACTCATTCTATGAGGCAAGCATTACCTTGATTCCAAAACCAGACAAAGACTCCACTAAAAAGGAGAATCACAGGCCAATATCCCTGATGAACATAGATGCAAAAATTCTCAACAAGATACTAGCAAATCAAATCCAACAGTACATTAAAAGAATTGTTCACCATGATCAAGTGGAATTTATTCCTGGGCCGCAGGAGTGGTTCAATATTCTCAAATCAATCAACATGATATGCCACTTTAATAAAAGAAAGAATAAGAACCATATGAAAGCATTTGACAAAATACAGCATCCATTCTTGATTAAAAAAAAAAAAAACCTTCAGCAAAGTAGGTAGAGATGGAATATACCTCAACCTCATAAAAGCCACATATGAAAGAGTCTCAGCTAATACCATCCTCAATGGGGAAAAACTGAGAGCTTTTCATCTACAGTCAGGAAAAGACAGGGATGTCCACTCTCACCATTGTTACTTAACATAGTACTGGAAGTCTTAGCCTCAGCAATCACACAACAAAAAGAAATAAAAGGCATCCAAATCAGCAAGAAAGAAGTCAAACTTTCACTATTTGCAGACATCGTGATATTCTATGTAGAAAACCCAAAGACTTCACCAAAAAATTACTAGAACTAATACATGATTTCAGCAAAGATGCAGGATATAAAATCAATGTACAGAAACCTGTTGCATTTCTACATACCAATAATGAAACAGCAGAAAAAAAAAATCCAGTAATAGATCCCATTTACAATTGCACTAAAAACCGTAAGATACCTAGGAATAAATCTAACCAAAGAGGTGCAAGATCTGTACTCTGAAAACTATAGAACACTTATGAAAGAAATTAAAAAGGATGCAAAGAAATGGAAAAGTATTCCATGCTCATGGATTGAAAGAACAAATACCATTAAAATGTCCATACTGCTGAAAGCAATCTACACATTTAATGCAATCTTTATCAAAATACCACCAGCATTTTTCAGAGCTAGAACAAAAACAATCCTAAAATTTGTATGACACCACAAAAGACTCTGAATAGCCAAAGCAATCCTGAAAAAGAAAAGCAAAATGGGAGGCATCACATTATAAAGCTGTTTTATAGTACAAAGCTGTAGTCATCAAGACAGTGTGGTACTAGCACAAACACAGACACACAGATCAATGGAACAGAATAGAAAACCCAAAAATGGACCCACAACTACATGGTCAACCTATCTTCAACAAAGCAGGAAAGACTATCCCCGGAAAAAAGACAGCCTCTTCAACAAATGGTGTTGGGAAAACTGGACAGCCACATGCAGCAGAATGAAATTGGACCACTTTCTTACACCATACACAAAAATAAATTCAAAATGGATGAAAGACCTAAATGTGTGACAGGAAACCATCAAAATCCTAGAGGAGAATCCTAGAGCAGCAACCTTTTTGACAGCGGCCATACCAACTTCTTAACTAGATACATCTCTGGAGGCAAGGGAAAAAAAACAAAAATGAACTATTGGGACTTCATCAAGATAAAAAGCTTCTGCACAACAAAGTAAACAATCAACAAAACTAAAAGGCAACCTAGGGAATGGGAGAAGGTTTTTGCAAATGACATATCTGATAAAGGGTTAGTATCCAAAATCTATAAAAAAAGTTATCAAACTCAACACCCAATAAAAAAATAATCCAGTTAAGAAATGGGCAGAAAACATGAATAGACATTTTTCCAACAAAGGCATCCAGATGGCCAACAGACACATGAAAAGATGCTCAACATCAGGGAAATACAAATCAAAACCATGATGAGATACCACCTCACACCTTTTAGAAAAGGCTAAAATTAACAGCCAGATGTCAATGAGGATGTGGAGAAAGGAGATCCCTCTTACACTTTTGGTGAGAATGCAAACTGGTGCAAGCACTTTGGAAAACAGTGTGGAGTTTCCTCAAAAAGTTAAAAATAGAGCTACTCTATAATCCAGCAATTGCACTATTAAGGTATTTACCCAAAGGATACAAACATACAGATTTGAGGGGCACCTGGGTGGCCCAGTCAGTTAAGCATCCAGCTCTTGGTTTTGACTCAGGTCCTAATCTCAGGGTCTTTGAGATGGAGCCCTGTGTGGGGCTCGGACTTGGTTTCAGCTCAGGTCATGATCTTAGGGTCATGAGCCTGAGCCCTTTGTCAGGCTGGAGCATGGAGCCTGCTTAAGATTCTCTGTCTCCCTCTTCCTTTGCCTGTCCCCCCAACAATTTGTGGTATTTCTCTCTTAAAAAAAAATACGGATTTGAAGGGTTACACACACCCCAATGTTTATAGCATTATCAACAACAGCCAAACTATGTTAAGGGCCCAAGTGTCCATCGAGTGATGAAGGGATAGAGATGTGTTATGTATCTACAATGGAATATTACTCAGCCATCAAAAAGAATGAAATCTTGCCATTTGCAGCAACATGGATAGAGCTGGAGTGTATTATGCTAAGCAAAATAAGCCAGAGAAAGACAAACACCATACGATTTCACTCATATGTGGAATTTAGGAAACAAAACAGATGAACATGTGGGAAGGGACAGAAAAAGAGGAGTAGGCAAACTATAAGAGACTCTTAATGGTAGAGAACAAACTGAAGGTTGATGGAGGGAGGTGGATGGGGGATTAGCTAAATTGGTGATAGGTATTAAGGATGGCACTTGTTATGATAAGCACTGGGTATTTTTTTTTTAAGATTTTATTTACTTGAGGAAGAGAGAGAGCATGAGCAGGGGTAGGGGCAAAGGGACAAGCAGACTCCCCAGTGAGTGGGGAGCCTGACACAGGGCTTAATCCCAGGACCCCAAGATCAGGACCTGAGACAAAATCAGAAACTCAACTGACTGGGCCACCGAGGTGCCCCAGCACTGGGTATTATATGTTAAGTGATGAATCACAAATTCTACTCCTGAAATCCATATTACACTGTATGTAAACTAATTAGAATTTATTTATTTATTTATTTTAAGATCTTATCTATTTATTTGACAGAGAGAGACAGTGAGAGCAGGAACACAGCAGGGGGAGTGGGAGAGGGAGAAGCAGGCTTCCCGCCGAGCGGGGAGCCCGATGTGGGACTCGATCCCAGGACCCTGGGATCATGACCCGAGCCGAAGGCAGACGCCCAACGACTGAGCCACCCAGGCGCCCTAAACTAATTAGAATTTAAATAAAAATTTGGAAGAAAACAAAATTAAATAAAAAATTTAAAAAAATATAGTGATATGAACATAGATGTAGAGATAGAGACATACATACATACATACATAAAATAGTATAATGTGAGTATATAAGATGCAAAGAAATAAGGACCAAGATGAATATTTGGGGAGCAGCTACATGTAAGAGATGGGAAAAATTATTTTATACAAAGATATATATTGAGATGTAGCTCAACAGGTAGGAGGGAAAAAAGTAGTGACACAAAATCCAAAGGAGGAGAGAGTTTTTACAAAAGGAGGGAATGATGCATCAAAAAATATAAAATACCTAGGAATAAATTTAACAAAGGAGATGAAATATCTGTACGCTGATACTATAAGACATTAATAAAAGAAACTGAAAGAGATTCAAATAATTGGAAAGATAGTCCATGCTCATGGATTGGAAGAATTAATATTATGAAGATGTCCACACTAGGGGCGCCTAGGTGGCTCAGTCGTTAAGCGTCTGCCTTCAGCTCAGGTCATGATCCCAGGGTCCTGGGATCGAGCCCTGCATCGGGCTCCCTGCTCAGCGAGAAGCCTGCTTCTCCCTCTCCCCCTGCTTTTGTTCCCTCTCTCGCTGTGTCTCTCTCTGTCAAATCAATCAATCAATCAATCTTTAAAAAAAAAAAAAGATGTCCATACTATCCAAAGCAATCTTGATTCAATGCAGTTCCTATCAAAATTCCAATGGCATTTTTCACAAAAACAGAACAAACAATCCTAAAATTTGTATGAAACCACAGAAGACCCAAATAGCCAAAGCAATCCTGAAAAAGGGCAGAGCTGGAGGCATCACATTCCCTGATTCCACACTATATTACAAAGCTAGAGTAATCAAAACAGTATGGTATTGGCATAAAAACACATATTGATCAATGGAACAAATGAGGAGCCCACAAATAAACTCATGAATATATGGTCAATTAATTTACAACAAAGGAGCCAAGAATATAGTGTGGAAAAGACGTCTCTTTGATAAACAGTGTTGGGAAAACTAGTTAGCCATGAGCAAAAGAATCAAACTAGACCGTTATCTCCAACATGGACAAAAAATTAACTCAAAATGGATTAAAGACTTGAGTAAGACGTGAAACTGTAAAACTCTTAGAAGAAAAATAGGTGGTAAGTTCCCAGACATTGGTCTTGGCAATTATTTTTTGAATTTGACACCAAAAGCCAAGGCAACCCATAAAAGCAAAACTACACAAGCTTTGACAACATCAAACAAAAGGTTCTGCACAGCAAAGGAAACCATCAACAAAATGAAAAGGCAACCTACCGAATATAAGAAAATATCTGCAAATCATGTATTACAACTCAATAGCGAAAAAACAATCCAATTTAAAAATGAGTAGAAGACCTGAAGAGGCATTTTCCAAAGACATACAGATGACTATCAGGTACATGGGAATGTGCTCAACATCACTAATTATCAAGAAAATGCAAATTCGAATGCAATGAGTTATCCATTCATACCGGTTAGAATGGCTATTAGCAGAAAGGCAAAAGATAACAAGAGTTGGTAGAAATGTGGGGAAAAGCAAACCTTTGTGAATTATTGGTGGAAATAAATGTAAATTGGTACAGTCACTATGGAAAGGAGTATAGAAGTACCTCAAAAAATTAAAAATAGAACTACCATATGATCCAGCAATATTAACCATTTGGATTTTCTCAGTTGTGAAATGCTTGTTTTTCTACATGGAAGTCTAATTTTTTTGGCTTTTTAGTTCTTTATAATACAATTCTGGATGAGTCCATCAGTTATACATATTGTGAACATATACTCTGTGACTTTTGCTCTTAATGATATCTTTTCATGACCAGCGTTTTCTTTATTGTTATGTTAATCACCATATATTACATCATTAGTTTTTGATGTAGTGTTCCCATGACTAGAAGTTCTTAATTTTAATGCAGATTTATCAGTCTTTCTCACTACAATTATCTTAAACATAGTGACACATTTAAGCAGTATTTTCCAACCCTGGACAGATTAAGATACTTTCCTGTATTATCTAGTAAAATCTTTAGTTTTACCTTTCATATTTACATCTCTAATTCCCCTGGAATTCATTTTGTGTAGAGTGTGAAAAAGAGATTAGATTTTTCTTTTTAAAGAAAAAGATAACCTATTTTTCTCAGTATCATTTATTGAATAGACTGTCTTCACTGTTTTAAAGTGCTGCTTTTGTCTGTTTATCGGTTTTCAATTAAGATCCACTAATTTATTTGTGTTCAGTGCACCAAGACTTCCAATATCTCGCTGTCCTGATACTATATTTTTATAATAAACATTGTTTCTGATAAAGCAAGTTCTCTCACCTCTTCAACTGATTGGTCATATAACCCTTTGTATATCCATATACATTCTGGAAACAATTTGTCATGTTACACCCACACACACCCACACACACCCACACACACAAAACCTGTATTTTGATTGGCTTGGATTTCTATCAATTTCCCACACCTGGCAATTTCCATATTTTTAACCTCAGTTATACACTAAAATTATTTTTAAGTTGTATTTCACATACGTTTGATATTTGTTAGGAAACCCACTCTGGCTGTATTTAGTCATGTTGCCCAAAAGTCCTTAGTTGGAATTTTATGAAGAACAGTGCCTGAGTTTTATTAAATGACCTTATAGAATCTATTGATAAATCATGTTTTTTTCTCCTATAAATTGTCAATAAGTCATATTCGTAAAGTTCCAAATATTGAACCACACTTGTAATCTTGAAAGAACCGTATTTGATGCAGTAAAATCCCTAAAACAATTCAAAAGGCTCTTTAGCATTAATATTGGATCCATCTGGGAACCTGATTCCCATTTTGGCTCCCTAATGGTGCAGAGTTGAGAAATAAACTTGAATCAAACTATTTGAGTCTAAGAAGGCTGAAGTAATAGATGAGAATATATTCAGACTTCAGATTAATGTAATGCACCATTATCCTGTAATCATGCAGTATGTCACAGGACTGATTTTTCTTTCAGTCAAGGGAAGTGTGTTTCATTCACCATGATCATTTTGTCAGTTTAGATCTACTATGTTTATTAGTCATTCCAATGGTCATATATCGATTAGACTGTATTTTAATTGTACTTCTAGACTTAATTGTTCATTTAGAATGATTGCTTCTATATTCATAATTGAAATTAATCAGTACTTTTCTTTCTTAAATTCTTTTAAAATGTTGATATAAAGCTTATATTAACTTCATGAAATGAATTGGATAGCTGCTAATCTTTTTTAATTCTGCAAAGTAGGACTATTACTATACATTAAATAGCCTTTTAGTGCTGGAACTCAGCTTTGAAATTATTTGGAATTTGCATCTTTTTTTACAGTACATATTTACCTTTCTAACTTGTGCTATTTATTGGGCCATTAGAATTTTCTACTTCCTCTTGAGTCAACTTTGGCTTACTTTGCCTAGGTCCTCCACATTTTCAAATTTGCTATGGAGTTAAACATTTTCTTATGTCTCTTTCATACGTGTGATTCTTTATTGATATGGTTCTATATTCAATACAACATGTATGAATTATATGGTATAACCCACAAATACAAGAATGGGTTAACATTACAAAATATATTAATATAATGCAACAGATTAAAGATCAATGAATAAAACATTTTCTCAACAGAGAAGGTTAATTTTATATAATATCCATACATGATAAAGCATCTTAACAGGTAAAGAATATAAACAAACTGTTTTTAATTTTTTAATGGGGATATACCAAAAATACTAGATCTTAGAGTAGGTATCATTACTGAGAAAAACTAGAGGATTCCCTTTAAAGTTAAAATTAACTACCTGCTAATATTTTGCCAGTGTTCATCCAATACATTTCCAACTTCATGCCTTATCTCAGGTCATTTCCTCTCCCTAGACACACCATACTTTTGGAGGGAATCAAAGCTCCATCTCCAACAAAATGATAAAAGCTGTGTAATTTCTGCCAGAAAAATGCACACATGCACTAAACACAAAATTTTATATAAACTATCATAGGATTCACTATCTCCATCCTGCAAAAGATTCCAGATTAGAAGCTTCGGTCCTGGAGCGCCTGGGTGGCTCACTCCATTAAGCATCTGACTTCAGCTCAGGTCATGATCTCAGGGCCCTGGGATCAAGCCCCACATCAGGCTCCATGCTCAGCGGGGAGTCTGTTTCTCCCTCTCCCTCTGCCCCCTGTCCCCCCCAACCCCTGCTCATGCTCTCCCTTTCTCAAATAAATTTTTTTTAAAAAAATTGCTGTCCTACAGGGCGCCTGGGTGGCTCAGTTTGTTAAGCAACTGCCTTCGGCTCAGGTCATGATCCTGGAGTCCTGGGATCGAGTCCCACATTGGGCTCCCTGCTCAGCGGGGAGTCTGCTTCTCCCTCTGACCCTCTTCCCTCTCGTGCTCTCTATCTCTCATTCTCTCTCTCTCTCAAATAAATAAATAAAATCTTTGAAAAAAAAATTGCTGTCCTACATATAGCTCAGTATACATAATGCTTAAAAATATTAATGGAGAAAGGAACAAGCAGATATATAGGCAAGCAAATATATGAGAGAAGTTGATTCAGACATTCATACTGACCTATGAAAATCTGTGTAAAGGAATTATTTAAAACATGAAACATGGGTGCCCGGGTGGCTCAGGTGGTAGCATGTCCAACTCTTGATTTCAGCTCAGGTCATGATCTCAGGGTCATGGGATTGAGCCCTACATCGGGCTCCATGCTCAGCAGGGAGTCTGCTTGAGATTTTCATTCTCCCTCTCCCTTTGCCCCTCTCCCCACTATCTCTCTCTCTCTCTCTCTCTAAAAAAAAGAAATAAATCTTTAAAAAACAACAAAAAACATGAAACAAAATATACTTGAGTTTTAAGTATTTATTTACAAAGTTCTTACTAATACAACTGCTTTTAAAATATATCAATAAAGAGTGATTTACTATTTAAAAATGGCAAATATGTGGCATAGAAAAAATCTATATAGTCAAAGTATTAAAGCAGATGACTGAAAATTGTTAAATGACAGTTAAATGTTTGCAGTACTCCCTACACAGATAGGAAATAAAAATTCATTTGTTCATAGAAACTTGATTATTTTGAATCACTGACTATAAAAAAAAAATCTATTGTGAAAATTAACATCAGGGTTTGAAAGATATTTTACAATAGCAAATAAATGTATTTTGATTTTACATTTAATTATGGGACCAAAATAAAAGGTAGACCATACACATATCTATGTATTTTACAGATTAGTAAAACTGATGCCAATTTTAGAATTATTTCATAAAGAGTGTAACAGTCTATACCACAATTTCCCCATGGTCTTACCCTTCAAAATAAAATTCCTCAAACTATCAAACTAAATGAAGACTTGCTAGTGGCTAAAATCACCCAAAATATATGGCCCCTGAAAAAGTTACAAGTATACACCAATACCATGTTTGTCAAAATACACATTATTTTTTAATCTTTCTGTTCTTATCTCAATCTGCAAAAATATTTTGGAACCATCTCCTTTAACTATTATTCTTGTTAATAAGGGCAAATCTTTTAAAATCCACACTCTAGATCTTGACATTTGAGAATAAAATAAATTGCAACAGGAGCAGCTAAATAACTACTTCAAACAGCACATGTGAAACAAGTCCCCACTACTAACCAGAAATCTGTGCAGGGGTTTTATCTAGTACATTCTTTGATATCACTCAATTTCTTCACAAATTGAGATAACAAATAGGTATTTCCAAAAATTCATTCATGGACACTATACAGAGAGATTCACAGCAGTATTTGGCATCCACCAATAAAATTTATTTACTATTGTCAAGTTGCAAAGCTACTAATATCATGAATAACTTAAATTATTGGTCTTCGAATGAAGGATCTGAGCAAAGAGAAAAATTACATCAAAACCAATATAATTTTTACATGAATTAACTCAAAATATGTAAGAGGTTAACTTTACTCTTTCAAGAAGAAAATCAAATGACATAGATTTAGTGTTACCTATATTCTTTCCAGCTTTCACCAAGTGCTAATGACAAATACCATTTAAGTCAGTTTCTTATTTGAGTATGAAGTGTTTATAAGTTGCTATAAATTAAGATTTTTTAAGTTTCATATCAAATGAGTTGTAGATCTGCTTAAAGTATGACTTCTTCTTTCAAAGAAGGAAGGCAGGCTGACAAGGGAGGGGGATGGGATACCCTGTAAAGACAAGACAAATACTTTTATATTTAAATTTTTCTTTTAAAAAATTTTAAAATAGTTTAGCATCATGCATATTATTTTACAAATTAACACAATTAATTTTAAAACATCTGAAAATTCTAAACTCTTTAAATAAAAGAATTTAAATTAGGGTAAGGGGGATCGGAAGAAAACAATTAAAACTATTTTAGCATTCTGAAAACAAAAAAACAAATGGACAGACTAGTTAACTACATATTAACTCAATTGGTTTACTGCTACTAGGGTGTATCTGTGTGATATTAAAGACTGTTTCAGGTTCTTTAAAAAAAATTAATAAGTTTTTGAGGTAAAAAGACAAACCCTAGTGGTTTCTTAATCATAAAGCAAATTTAAGAGGAGTGAAATTACTTCATGAAAAATAATTCTCTAAAATTAAAGGTCATACATTCCTAGAGAGTTTCTGTGTTATGTGTGCAATCCATAGCAAAATAGCAGCAATTCTGATAAGAGATTATTAAGTTACTAAGCTATCTAAATTTATTGTTTCAGAGGCCAAAGTTAAATATCATCAGAATTTTCAGTAATAACAAAGGAACATGCACAAGAACACCAAAAACTGAAGAGCAGGTGTAAATCAAAATGAATTATAAAGAAAGTTACTGCTTTATTTTAACATACATGAATGTCTAACTGTAACTAAACTTAGAGCCAACAAGGTAGCTGGCTGTAAGTTCTCATCAACAAGGTAGTAAAATGTAGTATTTAAAGAGCTAGGTTGGTAAAGTATTACCATTCAGGTGATAACAAAGATGATTTAAGTAGATAGTATAAAAGCTTACATTTTCTTCAAGTGAAACGTTTATGATTTACCATATTAAAAAGCATGAATTTTATATAAATGCCATAAATCTAAGATTAAGAATCAGATTTGGAATAAAAATCTGCTTTACATCAAAATTATTACTATTCTTTAAAATGATCATTTTCATAAATAGGAACATTTCTAATGGGATTGAATTTTTCTGGACTTAAGAATAAATTACCTTGCAAAAAATATTTTTATGTATCAATACACAAGGAAACTCTATTAAGCCTAAATTGTTGTGAATTCAAAGCAGTTATAAAGTTGTGAATTTAAAAGTCCCCACCCGCCTAATAACGATTCAGTGAAGAAAGAATGCTTTCTTTTTTCACAAATACAAATTTCAAATAGCTAATAAGCTCACATTAAACTTTCACGAGGCTTGTTTCCATTACTGGTTGGCATATCTCCTAATTCTTCACAAATGTCAAAGATGACTTGGATAGGACTTTTTTTGAAATTTGAAAAATCAATAGTTCCTTCTAGTATCTCTGAAAAACTAGCTCGTGAGGCAGAATGACGGATAGATCGAAACCAGGAGTTTTGAGAGCGCCCACCAGTAGAGTTTGAGCGCTGTACATAAACATGCTTAGTAAATCCAATTATATTGCTTGTGGAAACAGAATGGACAATCTGTTAGAACAGAAATAAGCAATTGAGAAGAGGACATGAACGTCTTAAAGATATTTTAGGTACTTCGTATTTATATTATCTATATAAAAGTGACTAAACCATAAATAATTTTCTAAAAATTTTCTGTAAAATCAAATTACATTCATTTGAAAAGCAATGCTTATAATAGTTACACAGTTATATAGATGCAGGATATAAAGAAGGGACAGTACTTTGGCCTAACTGCATTTTGTCCATCTTAATTCATTTTCATTTTTCAAATTTCTTGGCATATATTTATATTATCAAGCACAACTTCCCTCCCATTGGAAGGTTAACCTTCCTCCAAAATTTGTATAAATATACTCATAGATTCAACTATAAGTCTCTGAGTTAAGACTTAGACTTAACTGGCTTTTTAAAAAAGTAAGAGTTATTGAGTATTAAGTACCTCATCTATAAATTTTATATAATAAAAGGTAACCAGGCCACTCACTATGTGCCAGGAACTGTTCAAAGCACTTTGCATATATTAACTTATTTAATCCTTACAACTACTACTTTAAATTCATCTTACTGATAGTGAAATTGAAACAGAGAGATCTTTAATAACTTCCCAAAAGTCATACAGCCAGCAAATAGCAGAGCCAGGATTTGAACATGTGAGTTCCAGAGTTTATGCTCTTAACCACTATTCAAACTGCCTCTCCTTAGATAATCACATTGTGTGTGTGTGTGTGTGTGTGTGTGTGTGTGTGTTTAGTCCTTATAGTCCTATATGGTTAAGTACTATTAACCTCTTTTTTCCTCAGCTGTAAAAATGAGGATAAGAAGAGAATAAGAAACTTGCTGAAGGACACACAACTAAGAAGTGACAGTCATTTGCTTTTCTTAACCTTAGTAGGTTAGATCAATAATAATTTTACAAAGAACAGACACATCACTCACATACTTAGAGACAGTAATAAATGTTAGAAATGTCCCTAATATTAATTATCTAATAATTCTGATATCACTAGGAATTTGAATTATTCAGGAAATATTTAAAAACATACACATATGAATTCAGAATCCATATCATCCTTCAGCTTCAGAGGTTATATTCTACTCATCACAGAAATAGTTAAAAAAAAAAAAAAAAAAAGCCAAACAAAAAAACCTCTATCTCAGCTATATTATTGGAGCCAATCTCCATAAACAGAACCATCATTATTTACATGTTTCTTTTCTTAGATTTTTGAATGTATCTCAATCCCAATAAAATTTCACATCAAACTATACACTAAGTACGTCTCTAGTTCATTAAGTGAAGTTTTTCTCAGTTACCTTTACCCAGTAAAGAGCCTAAAAGTTTAGAGATTAAAAAAGAGAGTTAAGACTTCCATCTTCAAAAAGTTAACAAATTCCATACCAATTCCATAAATGTGAGTAAGTCATTTAGCCCATTAGATCAAAGTCACTTACTGCTAATGATGATGTGCTAGAAAGACGACTCATTACATGCTTGTCATTGCTGGAAGGACTTCTTCCCTCCACTGAGCTTTGGGATGTCATAAGGGCCCTTCGCAGAGCTCTTTTTGGAGTTTTTGAGAAAGAGAATGCTCTTGTAACCTAGAGTTAAAAAGAGTCACAATTAATTAAGCATACATAAATCTAATACAACTGATAAGAACACAAACAATGCCAAATATACATGAAGTTTTTCTACAAATAGTATATGTCAGAATTAGAATTTCTTTGGACAAAACAATGAGAAGATGAAGTAGTACATTGTAGATAGACTATTCCATCCTGCAATCAGAAAGCACTATAGCCCGAAGGGAGAAAGAAAGCAGGAGGAAAAAACCTGGCCTGAGAGATTAGAAACCTGGGTTTATATTAGATTCTGCTAAAATTTAGTTGTGAAATCTTTAATCCAAGGCCACTTGAATCTCAATTTATTTATTAAAAAAGTGAAAGAGCTCATTTGAATCATTCAACGTGTTTATCCAGTATACATCATACACATTAAATGCTGGAAGATACAAAGATGGTTAAAATAGAAGGCCTCCCCCTCAAAAGCAAAGAAAACAACAAAAAATTGTAGATGATGGTTGCAAATTTTGCTCAAACTATTAAAACTCTAGTTCTACTTTTAAGAAGCCCCATTATACGGGCAAGTGGGTGGCTTAGTCGGTTAAGATCTGAATCTTGATTTTGCCTCAGGTCTTAATCTCAGGGTCGTGAGTTCAAGCCCCACGTTGGGCTCCATGCTGGGCATGGAGCCCACTTTAAATGAATAAATAAATAGCCCCATTACCAACATTTTTACATAGTCCTCAACTCTGATAAAGTAAGAAGGGAAGTGATCTTCATCATTAGGAGACTGAAACATATTTATGGTCAGGAATAGATCCCAGGTCTCCCAATTCTATCAGTGCCCTTTGCTGAAAAATATCTGAGGCAATATTTAAGATGAATGTACATATATCTACATCTAAACCACCACCCGTACATTTCTAGTGAAGCATGGGGCATAGAAGCATCACTATAACAAGAATGGGAGGGATAACAAGTTGTTAATAATTACTGTGTGAAAGGATTTGCTGAACTAAAACTATTATCCCTATGGGCCATTTCCTAGAACCAAGAAAATAGCTGTGTTAAACTATCCTTATACTGGTGTTTATAGCAATGTTATTTTAATATACTCTGAAAAATACATTTTGGAGATATGTTAAATAATAAGCTAAGACTCACCTTTTTTGAAGTCTTTTTTATTGCTCTAGATGCTCTACTCAATGTACTGTCCATATCTTTAGTATTTACTTCAAAGGATTCTGGATCAGCACTGTAAATAAGATTCTCCTGTTGAAAAAATAATACTTTTTTATAATTTTAAAATAAATAAGGGTGCCTGGGTGGTTCAGTTGGTTAAGCGACTGCCTTTGGCTTAGGTCATGATCCCAGGGTCCTGGGATCGAATCCCACATCGGGCTCCCAGCTCAGCGGGGAGCTTGCTTCTCCCTCTCCCCTCTCATGCTGTTTTTCTCTCTCTCAAAAAATAAATAAAATCTTTTTTAAAAATAAAAAAATAAAATAAATAGGTAAAACAAAATAAAAATATACAACTGTTTCTAAAATCAAAGCTCTAAGTACATGGGAGTATATACAAATAAAGCTACTCAGGTTTTTTATATGCTTGACATAATTTCAACTCTGAAATATACTAATTTAAGGACAGTAAAAAAAATCAGCATTCACTAAATGAAAAATTCATTGCAAGGACTATGGACACCAAAGCAACTGAAAAAAGAACTCAATATAAAATCTTTTTAACGACCCTAAAACCAACAAGTTAGAACCTTAGTGGACACAATGCTTACGTATAAAGTCTGCTATAAAACCAAAACCAAGAAACAATTTCCTTGAGATAATCTCAAATTAAACTTAGACTTTTTCCTTTTTTCTTTCTTCCTCAACCAACATCTAAATGGATTCTAAATTGGAGGTTCTGAACCTATGATCAAGAGCTCCTAGGAGTGGCAATGGATAGAAATAGGAGGTATGCAACCTCCCTGAAATCATGTGCAAAACTCTGTGTGTGCATAAATGCAAAGGACAGTTTTCTGAGGAGTAAGCTCATAGTTTGTTACATTCTAAAAGGAGTCAAAGATTTCAGATAGGCCAAGAACCACCGATCAAAATTAACCTTAAATGAGACAACTAATCTCCAAGTAATCCAAAATATCACTTACTCAAATTACATTTGGGCTTTTTGAGGAAAAAAGCACGTGAGACAAAATGTCTTTGCATACTCCTATAACCAATTTGCACTTTAAATTTATAGATCTAGGTCATGAATCAGTAAGTTTCCCCACTAGTCTAGCACTATTAAGACTATCCTCCACCACTGTCATTCTGTGGCTAGAGAGAATTTTATACAACCTTGTGAATACTGGTTTTTCTGAAAATGTTCTCACATGCAAAATGTAGAAAATATCTGTATACTTAACCCACAGGAGTCATGAAACAAGATAATGCACAGTAGTCCTTTGAAATAAAACGTTAAACCCCCTTGCAAACAAATAGTCTTAAATATTATATTCTACAATTATAAATGCTTGCTTTGGCTCTCTGCCATTGACATCCACATAGACAGGCTTGGTTTTGCCAAAGCTTCTTAAAACAAGCAAGTCCGCCCTGCCTGCTCCAGACCCTCTCTTTCCACTTCGTCCACCTGCTGAAAGACTCAGTCACTTACCGAATCTTAATCAGGTAACAGTACTTGTAATCATCAGTAACTTTTTAAAATGTTATAATTTTTTTCCTGAGTCAAAAAAACAAAAACAAAAACAAAAACACACACACACACTTCCATTATAGAAAATTTGAAAGAAAAATTACCCACAAGTGTCCTGGCCATTTGCTATTTACATTTAAACATATTTCTTACATATATTTTTATATGCATAAATGTTTTATTTTAATAAAATTAGAGTGGTTCTATTCAGTTTTATATCTTATATTTTTCAATTAGCTCTGTATTATGACTTTTTTCCATTATCATTAGATACTCAAAGTAATTACTATTAATGAACAGATGATAAAAGTCTCCTCTGATTATATGAGAATTAATTTTATTATTTCATTATTTTTTAACACAAAGAGCCTCTACTTTCTTCTCATTAAGAAACAAATATAACATCAAAAAATAAAATATTTAGGAATAAACTTAAAGAGATGAAAGACATACACTGTAAACTACAAAATGTTGTTGCTGAAAGGAATTAAAAAATACTTGAATAATTGGAAGATTTAATATTAACATGTCAATAGTACCCAAAGCAATCTACAGATTCAATGAAATCCCTATCAAAATCCGAGTGACTTTTTTTGCAAGAAAAAAAAAATTCATTCCAAAATTCATATGGAATCACAAGTGACTCCAAATAGCCAAGACAATCCTGGAAAAAATGTACAAAGTTGGAAGTCTCAAACTTCTTGGTTTAAAAACCTACTATTAAGGGGCGCCTGGGTGGCTCAGTTGGTTGAGCATCTGACTCTTGATTTCAGCTCAGGTCATGATCTTGGGGTCATAGGACTGAGCCCCACATCGGGCTCCTCCCTCAGTGGGGAGTCTGCTGGAGTCTCCCTCCCCCTCTCCCTCTGCCCCTCTTCCCACCCTCTCACACACTCTCTCTCTAAAATAAATGTATCTTTAAAAAAAAAGAAAAAACACCTACTACTATAATCAAAATGGTACTGTACTGGCATAAGATACAGAATAGAAATGGAATGAAACAGAATAGAGAGCGTAGAAATAAACCCTCAGTAATATGGTCAAATGATTTGACAAGGGCATCAAGACTATTCAGTAGGAAAAGGAGGACAGTCTTTTCAACAAATGGTGCTAAGAAAACTAGATATCCACAGGCAAAAGAATAAAGTTGGATCCTTACCTTACAGCACACACAAAAATTAACTCAAAATGGATCAAAGATCTAAATATAAGAGCTAAAAACTATAAAACTCTTTAAGACAAAGAAAACATAGGTCAAAAGCCTCAAGACACTAGATTTAACAGTGCTATCTTAGATATAACACCAGAGACAGAGGCAACAAAAGAAAAACAGAAAAATTAGATTTCATAAAAATTGGTAAATGTTGTGCAAAAGACACTATCAGTAAAATAGGTAGGAATCCACAGAATGGGAGAAAATATAAATCATTTATCTGATATATCTGAGAAGGGATTAATATCCAGAATATATAGAGAATGCCTAAAACTCAACATCAAAAAAAACAAAACAAAACAAAAAAACCAGATTCAACATTCACCACCTACACCTACATTTTCTTAAAGGTTTTTGAAATGGTTTCACTTTTAACTCGCAAATCTACCTATAAACTTATATGGATATAAGGTTAGGATATACATCTAATTTTTCCTATGTATTTAACCAACTATCGTAGCACCATATGTTAACAATCTTATTAAATTGTTAAAGTACTATATTTATCATACAATAAAGTCTTATTTCAAGAACATTTATTCTTTTCGTTGTGCAGTAGTGTTCTGATCATTGTAACTTTAAAAATACAATGTAATATCTCATAAAAGAAGTACTGTTCTTTACTTTTTTATTGTTGCTTTTTGTTTAAAAATTATCTTTGGAATCATTCTGTCAAAATCCAAAATTTCCTGTAGGATTTTATAAGAACTACAATGAATTGACATCTTTATGCTAGTCCGCATTCTCATTTAGGAACATCACAGATTTCTTTGTAAAGTATTATATAGTTTTCTTAAAATAGAAAACTTTCATTTATTTCTTACAAGGCTATTCCTAGATTTATACTAAAATTTCCTAAATTTATACCAAGTTTTATTGGAAAGAGGGGTCTTCCTTTCCTATACTTTCTAGTTAGTTACTGCCAGCATAGAGAAAAACTATTGAGGGGCACCTGGATGGTGCAGTCGGTTAAGTCTCCAACTCTTGGTTTTGGCTCAGGTTGTGATCTCAGGGTCATGAAATCGAGCCCCGTGTTGGGCTCCATGCTCAGCGGGGAATCTGCTTAGGACTCTCTCTCCTTTGCTCATGCCCTCCCCCCCACCACCACACTCTCTCATGCGCTCTCTAAAATAAATAAGTCTTTAAAAAAAAAGAAAAACTATTAATATGTATGTATTTTTTATTTGGCTGAACTAAGCTGTTACAAGTTCTAATACTTTTCAATTGGTTTTTGTTAGACAATCATTGGAAATAACTGAGTAGTTAACATCTCTTAACAATCTATGAAAAACCAAGTAGTCAGGACCGTGATTCAAGCTCTGCCTATCCCTGAGTCTCCCTTATCCCCATTCACATACACCTGGCAAGGTTCTGCATTAACATCTCCTACATCTTATAATAGAGGGATCACATTTCCTACATTGCTATACATATGACACCATAAACCAAGCACAGGTGTAACTTTAGTTTTATGAATTTGATTTTGTTCTCATTTCATTTACAATTTTAGTTTCATTTGATTTCATTTCAAATTTGCTTTCATTCAATCAACAAATACATATATTAAAAACCTATTTGATAGAACTTTTTTATGTTCCTAGATACAGAAGCAAATTCAGAAAAAGGATGTTTTGACACAAATATCTTTTCCTTCATGATGTTTTGTTTTCAAAGTACAAAGTAATTCATCAATGCTCACTCTAAAATGATCAACCCAAGATATTTTTAAAAAATGAAACACTGAAGGGGTGCCTCGTTGGTGCAGTCAATTAAGCATCGGACTCTTGGTTTTGGCTCAGGTTGTGATCTCATGGTTGTGAGATCGAGCCCCACATTGGGCTCTGCCCTCAGCATGGAGTCTGCTTGAGATTGTCTCTCCCTCTCCCTCTGCCCCTCCTGCTCATGCACACACTCTCTCTCTCTCTCAAATAAATAAATAAATCTTAAAATTAAACACTGGGTGCCTGGGTGGCTCAGTTGGTTAAGCGACTGCCTTCGGCTCAGGTCATGATCCTGGAATCCCAGGATCGAGTCCCGCATCGGGCTCCCTGCTCAGCAGGGAGTCTGCTTCTCCCTCTGACCTTCCTCCCTCTCATGCTCTCTCTCTACCATTCTCTCTCTCTCAATAAATAAATATCTTAAAAAAAAAAAAACAAGAAAAAAATTAAACACTGAAAGATCCAATAGAATTAGGTGGGACACAATTAGAAGCTGTAAGAGAATTAACAAAAGTGACTGGTTATAAAACTGACATACATATCAAAGATTAACCTACATACAAAACAATTAGAAAACAACTTAGCTAAAATATCTCATTTATAAATGGAATTATGGAGAGAAAATTACCTAGGAATACATCTAACCAGAAATCCATGTGTCTGCACTCTTTTTTCTGGAAAGATAGATGAAAGTATCAAAAGTTGCACTGCTATAAAAAAAGACTAGTGGGACAGGTGCATATAATTTACTGGAGTATACTTTTCTCTATTTGATTTTTTATGTGCAAATATTATTTTTCTATTTCAATTAGAGAGTAAAACTCATAATATGAATATAAAATTAAATCCCTAAGCAGTTGCTAATAAAAGAGATACTTTTCTATTGCTATCTTAACTGTTATTAAGCATATAACAACCTGAGCTGAAAAGAGAGCAGATGGCTTCCTGTTTTTTCAAGGAACAAATAAATTACTTCTAATTTGGTTACGGTCTTTTACATGAGGTCTTTTACATTTCTAGAAGCTCTGGGTGCAGAATGAATGAAAAAGTAAGCAACTAGGTGGTTCTAGTGGCTGAAAAGACAATATAGCTGTTTGCTAAGATGTAAAGATGAAGTACTTCCTTTAGTTCTCTCTACACAGAGGAAGGTAAATAGGGCAAATCACAGACAAAAATGTAAAGTAGGAGAAACTTCTCTTCATTATTCCAAGGTTTTTTCTACTAGTCTTCTTGTCTTATTAACAGCTCCCATTCTCTCTTCCAAATATTGAAAAACCTTACTCTGGGGTACTGGCGTGACCTGGTCTTTCCCCAAGGTTTTCCTCTCTCGCCCCCCCTGAGGCTTCCTAGACAGGCAGTTCCGCAGGGGACTGGACACTGAGACTGTCTAAAGCCGCAGGGAAATTGTGGGATATTCACCATCACCATTGCCAGAAAGAGTGATTTACGGCTTTGTTCTTTTCTTAAGCTCTCAATTACTGTCTCTCTCTTTTTTTTTAAAGATTTTATTTATTTTATTTGAGAAAGAGAATAAGAGAGAGAGAACACATGAGAGAGGGGAGGGTCAGAGGGAGAAGCAGACCCCCTGCTGAGCAGGGAGCCCAATGCGGGACTCGATCCCGAGACTCCAGGATCATGACCTGAGCCGAAGGCAGTCGCTCAACCAACTGAGCCACCCAGGCACCCTCATACTATCTCTTGTGTGGGCTTTTATTCCTGAATCTTGGCTAAACTCCTTAGGCTTAACCTATTGGCCTCAAAAATACCGGGCAGTTGCACTGCCTGTCTACCTCCTCATTACTATAGTAATCGGTTATGTACTCTTATTTGGGCTAAACCTGATGAGTACCTCTCCACTCAACTCCATTTATACAATCACAGACAACTATGCTAAAAATCAACAGCAGAAGAAATACCAAGAAGATGCCAGCTCAACCTTAAGAGATATTCCTACTAGTGAAGTAAACCAAATGTTCTTTTTTGTGGCCAAAGAACTTTATGTCAAAACTAAATTGTATGAAGACTAACACCAAGCATTTAAAGTTTTTGATGAAATAATTTTGACAATTATTTTTACTATCTTTTATAATACCCAATACTGAAATGTAAAAAAAAGGTGAACTTAGATTAAGTTCCATTAATATTATAAATGTTCTCAAACATTAGTTATTAATAGAATAAAATACTGCATTACCATATACCACTTTTTAAAAAATAAGTACCAGTAAAAGCAAGTCCCTCCAAAAAAACCTTACTCTATTCCTCTAAATTTCCAAAATAAAATAAAAATAAAATTTATAGGGCGCCTGGGTGGCTCAGTTGGTTAAGCGACTGCCTTCGGCTCAGGTCATGACCCTGGAGTCCCGGGATCGAGTCCCATATCAGGCTCCTGCTCAGCAGGGAGTCTGCTTCTCCCTCTGACCCTCCTCCCTCTCATGCTCTCTGTCTCTCATTCTCTCTCTCACAAACAAATAAGATCTTAAAAAAAAAATTTAAAAAATAAAATAAGAAATAAAATTTATACCAGAACTAAAACTCATTTTTAGTAACATACTAATATAATTCTAAAAACATTTCATGATTTAGTCAACATATCTCAAGGATTAAAGACTAGAAAGGGAAGGAGTTCTTCAATAAGCCCCAAATCCACATGTACCTAAGACTAGTTCTAAAGACAGAGCTGCAGAGTTTAAGATTAGAAAGTAGTAATCGATTTCTCCCACTGAGAGATAATAATATTAATTTCAGGAGAAACTGAATCTCAGCTACAGATTTATTCATGGGTGTTAATTCAAAAGAAATCTTCCAGCATTTCTGACATCTTAAGCTAATGAGCCTACCCACATGTGAGTTATCAGACCCTTTTTTCCCTAAGCTCTCCTCTCCCACTAGTCCTCAAATGCACATGCTAAAGTAAAAATAACTAGTATCATGGTGCCCCTCACCTTAGCTTATGCCTCAGTGATTTCCTCAAGCTCTATAATCATATTTATAGCTCAGAGCTTCGGCTTTGGCCAAATTAAAGGAGTACCAATAACAGATATTTATATTAACAACTTATTATGGATGACTAATAACCAGCAGAATTAAGTACAAATCATATTAACTCCATTACAAATATCTTCAGCTCAGAAGCACTAACTCTTCTCATATATGTTCTACTTTCAGTCTATTCTTCATGTAGTTAGTTCTTAAACTTGTAACTAGAATCTCTAAGAATGAATATTGCTACTTTAAGGTAGCCAGTAGTGACTAGACTAAGATGTAAAAACTTGATTTTTAAAAGAAATATGAAGAATTAGTAGTAAAAGACCTGAACTATAGCACTGGGCATTTAATTATCAAGTTACTTCCTCTAAACTATTCAAAGTAGGGGGAGTGAAAGAATAACATTGCTTAAATCCACTTGTTCATAGATTATACTTTTGATATTTGAGATTAGAAATCTGCAATGGCATCAGAAAGTTACTATCTGACCTTAGACAATATATGAACTTTAAGAGTATGGACCATACATTTAAAGGTTACATACTGGAAGAGACCAAAAATATAAACCTAAGTATTCTGAGAGATAAAGCTCTCAACAGATTAAAACTCTAATCTTTAAATTCGAAATTAAAATATGGGACACCATATCCATGGGGAGAAAAGATATTCAAAAGGGTTTAACCAAGAATGAGAATACCTGGATTCTAATGTAAGCTTTATGTTCTTGGCCTTAATTTCACATGTAAAATAATGAGATTAGATTAGGTTTTATTTCAGCTTAAAAATTCTTAAGTCATTTATAAATGGGCATGAAAAATGAAACAGTATAGAATAAAACAGTTGCAAGCTCCAGTTGTTTAGGGAACCCAAAATGTGTAATAGAAGGAAAAAAACTACTGATTGAAAGAATCAAGAAATTTTTATCTGTTACATTGTGTGTGTGTGTGTGTGTGTGTGTATTTAGAAATACTCTTCTTGTTATCAAGGCAAATGTTATCAAATGGTAAGACATCAACTCAGGGCTTTTTAAAATTTACTATGTATTTTATATATTTTTTAAAGATTTTATTTATTCATTTGCGAGAGACAGAGAGAGACAGAGAGAGAGAGAAAGAGAGAGAGCACGAAGGGGGGAGGATCAGAGGGAGAAGCAGACTCCCCGCTGAGCTGGGAGCCCAATGCGGGACTCCATCCAGGGACTCCAGGATCATGACCTGAGCCGAAGGCAGTCACTTAACCAACTGAGCCACCCAGGTGCCCTATGTGTAGTATTTTAAATGTGGGAAAGAGCTCAACTGAAGTCAGTGAGAATATCTCAATTTACAAAATATTTCTTAGTAACAAAATTTCACAACTTCAAAGAATTTTGTGGTTTAAGTATAAATCAGGACACAGTTAAATGTTTGCTGCCATCTTGTGGCTAACATATGAAATTTTTCCATTAGCTGTTTATATTTTAGTTCTAGAATGATTAGCCATCCTGTGGCTAGTAATTCAATAGACTATATTTTAAGGAAAATTTTCCATTAACAGCACTTCAGTATTATGGTTATAAATTTGGAAAGGTCTTCATAAGCCATGTAGTCTGACATAATAAATGTAGGAGTAATTTCTACAACAGGCAGTCACTATACTACAAGGATCCATTTTATATATGCATACTTAGACCTGTGGAAAACAAATTCCTCCTAACAATGAACACTTTTGTAAGCTTTATAACAAAAGCTGTCTTCATCATTTTTCTAGCCAGCACTGTTGTATGCACTAGCCTTCTGCGAACCTTTCTGTGGAACAATCCTTTATTTATAACAACATATTGTTGGCCCATAGAAATTAAGAAAACAAAAACATCATGCTGGATGAAGTGTTCTATAAATGACAATTAGGACAAATTAGTCAATCTCAGGATTTTATTCTTTGGTTTTCCCTGTCATGTCATTTACTGAAAAAGAAATTGAAATCTGCTTTTTAAAAAAAAGGGGGAGGGTCTGTTAATTGTTCTCAACATTTAGGCAGGAGGTTTTAATCAAATATTACCTACTCTATAAACCATTATAATTATACCTTAATAGCCTTCAAAGTCAGACTTAACTACGATAAACATTTTAGTCCAACAGGAATGTCCAAGGCAGTCTTCATTATAGTACTACTGTGCTGAAAAGGGTCGTTTATCAATGCATTCTCCTCTATGTCATTTGTATAAAGATGAAAGGGTCTATATCTGTCTATTACATGTCTCTGCCATTTATAATGAAGAAATCAAATTATTTCTTAAGGGATCTAGATTTCATCCAAGATCTACTACAGGCTATCTGATTTCTGTGAGTCATTTAACTTCAGTAATTTGATTTTCTCATGTATCTGCACTTTAAGCTGTATAAGATAATTATATATTCATAATGGTATTTGATTTTCAGAGGTTGGGCTCAGAAAACTGGACTGGCAACAGGCCTGACAGAACAACTTGCTACAACTCACCTATTGCTTTCAACAAGATAAAAGAACAATAGAAACAAGATTCCCTCTATTTTACAAATAGCCAGGTCAAAGAGCACCAATAAAAATCACAGAGTACTAGAACAAGTCCCAAAAGCCTCACTCAGTCAGAAAGGCACAGGAGCTATTAGGCTTTGAGGACCTATCTGTAAGCTAGGGACTCAAAATGTCTCGTGTGTCTATACTTTTAAAAAATCTTTCCCAAACCAATTTTTTAAACCAGTTTTCCTCAATTCACATAAAACAAACTCTCCTACATTCATAATTACCAAGTCATTAGAAATGTACAGGGTTAGTCTGAATGCATTGCAATGAAGTTAAAACTTTCATTATAATAGTTGTTTAAGAACTTACAGCGTCTGCTTTACAAATGGTATTGGCTACATGTCGACATAGCATCTTTAGCCAGTTTTCTTTTGGAAGTTCCTCTGATGTGATCTGGAAACTGAGCAGCACATTTGCCCGCTCTGTTGGTGGCCTCACAAGCAAGGCAAAAGCATTATGGCAATCTAGGGTTCCAGAATAAGTATAAACATTAAGTGTTACTCCTTGGAAAATGATAGATTTACTCAAGTTTGGTTTCCTCAGAGCAACAAAATTCCAATAAAATTATCTCTTCTCCATCCTTCCCATCCCTCTATTTTTAACTGGACAAAGAACATCACATGTTACATTGAAGCACTGGAAAGAATTCTAATAGTAAGTACCATGTGAGAAACCAACAATGATAATTTACTGACATTTAGTATTTTCTATGAAATCTACTATTTTCTGAGACAATTTTTTTGAATTAGATTATATCATTTCTTAGAATTCCAGAATTTAAGTTTTAAATTAAAATGTGATAAGATTAATTTGATAACTTAAATCAAGTGCAAAGAAATAAAATATCCAAATATCAAAATGTTACAAAATGTTTTTGGACCAAAATGCTAAAACAGAACCTATTTTAAACAATAATTATAATCTATAATTCCGATCCAAAAATATGGAGATGATTTAAATAAATGCACTATTGTAACCCTTAATAAATCCAGAATCTGACAACCAAATAAAGATAGCAATAAAAGCTGCTGTTCGAGTTTTCTTTGTTTCTCATTAACTCAAAGTCTTCCATCATTAGATGATGGGATCAGTAATGGAACCAGCTTACACCGTAAAAACATTATGTATAACATCTAAAATATGGCCATGCACACACATGCCAATTAACCGATGATACTGGTTTTGGTAGGTATAAACTTTTGGTAATTGCAGGCCTTCAGAGAACCCTCCCGAACACTATCAAGGTTGAGTAAACTCTCCTTAATACACATTTGTCCCATGTTAATTCTACCATAGTTACTTTAGGTACATTTATTCATGTACTTCTTTCCTGGTCATATCCTAAACATATTCCTAGCAATGCAGCCATTGCCAACAGGGAAGGAATAAGATGCAGAGCACAGGTAACAGACTGATTTCTTTTGGATTCTGAAGGAATAAAAGTAAGTTTTGTAAGGATAAGAGGCTAAGTTACTGCACTATCTTCACATATAACCATTTAAAAGCTCTTTGTCCCTTAAGGGATGAAGATATCCCACAAGTTGAGATAGTATTTTCATTTGAGAAAAATAAGTTATCAAGTAGGTTCCTAGAGAAGAGTTGGGATAGAAGTATAAGAAAAATTACTTTACCAAACTAACCAACTGTATTTAAAGATAATTTACCAGTTTAGGGGTACCTGGGTGGCTCAGTTGGTTAAGCATCCAACTCTTGATTTCAGCTAAGGTCATGATCTCAGAGTTGTGAGATCACGCCCCGTGTCAGGCTCCATGCTCAGTGGGGAGTCTGCTTGAGATTGTCTCTCTCCCTCTCCCTCTGCCCCTCCCCCTGCTCATGTGTGCACGCGCGCTCTCTCTAATAAATCTTTAAAAATAAATAAAAATAAAAAGGTAATTTACCAGTTTAAAAAAAAAAAACAAAAGGGAGTGAATCAAACTTACAATGAATGTTAACTATTTTCATTTAGCCAAGTTTATCCAGTGAGCATACCTTCTGTTTCTCTTATGTCCAGTACCTTCTTTATCTGAGAAAGAGGCATTAGATGAATATGCTTAAGAGAAGCTGGGGGCCGGGTATGGCCAGGAGGACTCCTAAAAGTGCCAATAACCTTGTGTCGTTTTCTTGCTATCTGATTACAGAAAAATATGAATGAAAACAATTAAAGACCAAATACTTAAAAATGATATTAATCACATAAATCTACAGATGATTCTTTTTGACTATTAGTCATTCCAGAATTACTATGTGATAAGAAGCAGAGTTACCATGTGACAAATTCATACATGAATGTAATTGTGTAGCAGAAATGCTGATGTATATATGAAAAGAGCCTAAAAGTCAGGAAAACAGACAAAGGGACAAGATCTATTGAAAAGGTCCCAAAGGTGTGAAAAAACTCAGAAGCACTTTGAGAAGGAATAGCATTGAAGGACAGAGGAATCTTCAACAAAAAACTTTGATCTTAGGAAGGGGAATAGTTGCTCTGGGATCTCAGTCTTGGGTTCAAAAGATAATTGATTTCAGTTTAAGAGCAGAATTCACAATGATCTCAGATCCTGTACAAGGCATTGAGGACAAAAGAGTAAATAACACAGAAATGGTTCTGGCTCTCGTGATATTTACATACCATTCAGAAAGAGGCAGGGTAAAGAACTAACTAACTAAACAATACATTATGTAAATGACACAAATTATAAACTCAAGCTACAGTGTTAAGATGGAACCCTACTTAAACCCCGAACTCCTGTAAGAGGAAAAGATAGGTAAAGTAACTCTGGGGAAGACAGGAGCAAAATCAGAAAGGACCTTGTGATTCATTATGTACTGAATTCTGTGAATTTTATAAGGTTTTTAAATTTATTATTTTCATTTCCATGAAAGCCTAGTGTACTATTTTGCCTTTTTAAAAGAATGTCTTTTTTGAGGTCATAATAATCAAATGAAAGATATTAACACAAAATGACTTAGGATAAGTTACTTAATGAGTTGAGATTAGTCATCATCATGAATGACACAGTATGGCTAAAAATGCACTACCCTGTGTTGGCTAATCAGAAAAGATCAAAAGGCAGTCAATATCATATTCACACTGAAGCAGAAATATGATACAGATCTATGTTACATATCAAATATTAAAAGTTAATTTACATTAATATAGTTAAAATAAGCAATGAAGAGTTTCTTTAAATAATTTCCACCATAAATATGAATATTCTTTTAAATCAATTTGGATAAGCAAATAATTTTAAAGTTCATTTTTAAAAAGGAAAAACAATAACAAGTACCAATACTGATGACACAAATGCTAGCACATCAAGGTAAAAACTCAAAACACAGATAAAATATAAAAGGGAATATATGTCTGTAAATCCTCAGTTAGTTTAGCTTCAGTAAAACATCAACTGTCAAATTTAAGAGAAGTCAATATAGATTTTATCCACTTTAAATGTTTCTAACTTTTACCATATTCTTCACTCCAAATTTGCTAAGGATTTTTTTTTTTTAACAAGCTAAAGAATAAAAGTTTAGGATTATAAATCTTGAAGTCCAAATTGAATGTTGGCGATAGAGCTGTTTCAGTTAATATGATTCTAAGATAGGGAGCTAAGATAAACTAGAACAAAAAGTCAGTGGATTTAAGAAAGTAAAGGAAATGCGGAATCGGAGTATCACATAATGGGACTCAGAAGCTACAGGAAATAACCAATGACAGGAATTAAAGAGGCAGGTAAGTCAATGAGGCAGTTATAGAAAACTTCATGGAATTTGAAGATGTATGATCAAAAATTTAAAGTAAGCCACAACTCTCTCAAGAGTATGAGGATAAAACCCAGAATAGATTAGCAAAGAGGTACAGACAATGAAGCCAGTTGACCTGGGCACTTCAAGAGGAAAAACCTAAAAAAGGCTTTTAAGAGAAGCAAATAAACAGAAGTACTGAGCAACTATGTACAGTAAAACCCCACTGGAAATTGACTTCACCTAGCCCCTGTTCTCCAAAGCAAAGCAGGCTGATATTCTCCTTATGGGGGTGACAAGTAGTTCAAAATTATCTGCCTCATGATTTTTTATGACTTTTTCAGTTCAGGGTACCTTCAATTATGGGTAGTATTTTCATTGTCTTTTGTGACATTACTGACCAATAAAAAGACGATTTTTTATTAACCTCACTAAACAAAACTCCGCATTTAACACAAATCAAGTTTTGGTGAGATTTTATTACACCTGTAACTGCACATGGTTGGTTCTCTAAAATTCCCTTGTATTTTACACTTTAAATAATAATGTATATAAGAGGGCAGCACTTTAAGAGAAGTAGAAAAGGATAAAAGAGGTACAGACTTTAAAGCAAAAGGAAACCCATCAAATCACTTCAATGAAAGCAAAAGCAAGTTACCTAATAACAGAAATGTCAGGAGTCTTCTGACTAATATTTGTTTTATCAAAATACACAGGTTTTTTTTTTCTGAGATAAAGGAAAATACACATTTTTATATCTCCCATTAGACTGTTTCATTGTTTAAAAATACACTATTAGAGTTGGAAAAGCACACAAAGATGATTCAATTTGCCCACAGAATATGGGGTAAATGCTTTAAGAGATGAGAATTTTAAATTATAATCATTGTACCCCATCTGATATACTAACCACTCACTCACCCTAAAACCTGCTGTTTTAAGCAAAAATCGGGGGATCATGATTCATGGTAGTAAATAATCAAGTTATCCTACTCTTCAACAAAATACTGGCTCCCTCTTTGCTTGAAAAATCTACTTAAATTTCAAATTATTTTGTGGATCTTGAACAAACATACATAGAAACAGAAAGTTCCTAAAATTCTTGACCTAAGCATTTATTAACATGAAAATAAACTAAATTTTCATTTTGACTTGGATTTTAAGTCATGAAAATTTACCATACTTCTTAGTATTAAACCTTCTCTTAAAAGCATTCTATTAATAGTATTACCAACAAGAAGTCTCAAAAGTGATTAAGTTTACTTTAACTTGTATATTCTACTTCAGTCAAGGCTTGGCTTTAAATATTCAGGCAAGTCACACAAATCAGCAGTGTTATATACATTAAGTACAAATTTACCTCCAGGCAGTCATTGAAGAGAAAGAGAGTTACTTGCTCTCCTCTGTCACAGGGGTGTTCACCTAGAGAAATTGTTTCAACTCGTTGGACTAAGCTTCGGTGAGAAGACAAAAGATTAGCCTGTATAGATTGAAAATATTAGTAAAAGAGATCACTCGGTAGTAATCTTTTTAAATTTATCATTTAAAAGAAAATGGTGCCGGGGTGCCTGGGTGGCCCAATTGTTTAAGTATCTGGTTTTGGCTTGATTTTGGCTCAGGTCATTATATCAGGGATCGAGCCCTATGTTGGGCTCTGTGCTCAGTGGGGAGTCTGTCTGAGATTCTTTCTCTCCCTCTCCCTCTCCCCACCCTCCAGAATAAATAAATCTTTAAAAATAAAAAAAGAAAAGAAAGAAAGAAAAAGAAGATGGTGCCAAGATTCTGTTTATATTAGAACTATAGAATCTAAATAATAAGAAAGAAAATAAATTGACAATCATCAAAAATGAATACTTACTGGGCATCCATCTACTTCATAAACAACATCAAAAATTTGCTTTTGGGCTTCTGTTTTTCTCTTATCTTCATTAATATGGCTGAAAAATTAATAAGTTTACTTTTAAAACTTCAACTTTTAAAACAATATGAAAACTGCATACAAAGATATCTCGTGTCACAAAAAATGATCTTCCATGTGTTTATCTTAATTTTGACAACTGAATCAGTTAAAATACTTCCTAAAAGTAGCCTATTATATTAAAAAAAATTCCATAGAATCCTTCAGAAAATTGTTTTACTATCTTCTTTCTGTATTATTTTTTTTTTTACTATACTCACTATATACTTCCTAAAATACAGTAAACCTATACAAACTTCACATTAACAATTCTAAATGTTAAGGTTTTATGTAGGTCATTCCCAAGTCATATCCTAATCATTTTATTGAAACAAAAACTAAGACTAATGCTTCCATACAAGATGAAGTAAGAAGGAAAGGATACACCTTCTTCCTGAAACAACTAAAAAACTGTCAAGATATAAAGAAACAGGGTTGGGGGGTGCCTAGAGGCCTGATGGCCCCCCATCAAAATAATACTGGTAAAGTACTCTACACACCAAACAAGTAAATTGGGCAAGTAATAACCTTTCAGCTTTCTCTTTTGTGAAGATTAAGTTAACGCTGTCTACTTCACAGTTTGTTGAAAGGATCAAGGTAAATTACGTGCAGTGTATGTTAAACCATTAAGTGTTGAAAAAAACTATTATCCTGGCCCTAAAATAACAAAGCAAAAGCATGAAGGCTGGCTGATCGACATATAAAATATACATAAACAAAAACAGAAACTGTTATTTGCTAATTTGAACATTATTCTGCTGCTGGACCCTCTCTCTAGAGCTAAGTATTTTAAGAAACTCTGTTTCATATAGAAGCACCTCAGGAAATCTCAGAAATCATTTAACTAGATCTATTAAACATGTTGATGACATAATATCCAAAGAGTTAAAGTGCCCTCACCCTCCATGAGGCAAAACAATAGCAAGTTTTCATTTCTGATTATAATAATCAAGAAAGATCATTTCTGGGGTGCCTGGGTGTCTCAGTTGGTTAAGCATCTGCCTTTGGCTCAGGTCATGATCCTGGGATGGAGCCCCACATCAGGCTCCCTGCTCGGTGGGGAGCCTGCTTCTTCCTCTCTCTTTGTTGTTTCCCCTGCTTGTGCTCTGACTCAGTCTATCTCAAATAAATAAATAAAATCTTAAAAAAAAAATTAAAATGTAAAAAATAAAAATAAATAAAAGAAAGATCATTTAAGTTTATTTACTTATTTATTTTTAAATAATCTCTATACCCAACGTGGGGCTTGAACTCACGACCCCTAAAAAAGATGTAGTACACACACACACACACACACACACACACACACACACACACACAATGAAATATTACTCAGCCATCAAAAAAATGAAATCTTGCCATTTGCAATGACGTGGATGGAATTAGAGGGTATTATGCTAAGTGAAATAAGTCAATCACAGAAAGACATTTATCATATGATTTCACTCATATGTGGAATTTAAGAAACAAAATAGAGCACAGGGGAGGGAAGGGAGAGAAAAAATAAAATGAGATGAAAATAGAGAGGGAAGCAAACCATAAGAGACTCTTAATCATAGGAAACAAACTAAGGGTTGCTGGAGGGGAGGGAGGTGGAGGGTAACTGGGCATTAAGGAGGGCACGTGCTGTAATGAGCACTGGGTGTTATATAAGACTGATGAATCACTGAACTCTACCTCCGAAACTAATACACTATATGTTAATTAATTGAATTTAAATTAAAAAAAGATCATTTCTGATTAGAGCTACATCTCCAAGTTAGACCTATAGTAAGTAGCCTAAGTTTAACAATCAATCACCCAAGTCAAT
Source organism: Eumetopias jubatus (assembly GCF_037043125.1). Lineage (NCBI taxonomy): Eukaryota > Metazoa > Chordata > Mammalia > Carnivora > Otariidae > Eumetopias > Eumetopias jubatus. Next base: position 91,671,952 of record NW_028274807.1, read on the forward strand.
TCTACAGAGTTTATACTTTAATACATTTCCAACCAACCCTATCAATTTATACTCCATTAAATTCAAGGTAAGAAACAAAAAATCAAAAGTAAAAGTGAAAGAAGTATTATAAATCTATCTTTTTATTTCACCACAGTCAACTTTCTGAGTTACATTTGGGTAGTTTAAATGAAGACAAGAACACACTATGCCTGGAGGTATATGAAGAACATGTCCAGAAGTATTTATAACATCACCAAATTTCTAAATCAATGTTACTTTCTATGCATAATAGTTTAATACCTTAAGAAATAAATGTTTTTGATTTATCAATGTATTCTTACAATACTTCTCTCATCATTTTAATGTGTAACTACACTATTAGAAAAATAATTTAGATAACACTTTATAAAAATTTGCCATTGATATTTTTTCTTCATTTATGATTCCTAATTGTTCTACAATTCCATTTTAATCTAGGAAACAATAAGAAATTGAAATAATGCACTTACGTCATTACTTCCTTTAATGATCCAATAGCTTTTTCTAGAGTGCTTTTGTCAGGATTTTCTTCGGCTGTATGCTTCTTAAGATCTGTTATGATAAAATGGTTTTTTTCCATGATTAGAAAAACAGTAGTAAAAAAAAAAATAGTTTTTTAATCTGACTTCAAAATACTGTCCATCTTGGAGCACCTGGGTGGCTCAGTTGGTTAAGTGTCTGACTTCGGTTCTGGTCATGATCTCAGGGTCCTGGAATAACGCCCCATGTTGGGAAGCTCAGCAGCAACCTGTCTGCTTATCCCTCTCCCGCTGCCTCTCCCAATGCTCTCTCTCTCTCTCAAATAAATCTTTTAAAAAAATAAAATAAAATGCTGTCCATTTTGATATAGGCTGCTTAATTTTTTAAAGATATTATCTAAGCTTTACTTCAAAAAAAGTTTTTCCACGTTCTCTTAGGAGCTCTCTTCTTACACATTTGTTAGGGTTTCCACAATTTTATTGACTAAATTCTCAGGATATGTACAGATTTTCTTACACTGCTATCTCAATTCCCTTTTAGTAAAGCCTGGGGACACTTAGGTTCCTCAAGCTCTCTCCAAAGTGCTGAATGAAAACACACAATCCTCAATTAGCTGAGAAGTCATTATATGTTGTATTTCATGTTGGGACCCATGGCTCTATAACAGAGAGCATTCGGTAACCCTGAAACCTGCAAATGGCAGGTTTTGTTTAACTTAGAGGTTCATGACATGCTGACACTTTGACTCCTATAGAGGTTAAGCTTCCTATGCCATGTTCCATCTGATGGTTCCCTAGTACCATGTCCACCCGATCTCATAAGAGAAAGGCTTAGAAACTATTTGATGGATTTCTAAATATACTTAATAAAAAATAATGAAGTAAATAATCCAAAAAAATGCTTTATAAAGTTAAATCACACTGCTTTGTTTGTGTAGTCTCCTTATAATCTAAAAAAACAGGACAGCTTTTAAAGATGGGGGAAATCATCTTATAAACTAGCTATTCTAACCTACATTAGATGATCTTAAAAACAACAAAAATGATCAATTTTTTAAATTACTACAACTCATACATTACCCAAAATATTTTAAAGAGAAAAATAGATTAAACAGTCACAAAATTAGCCTCTTTATCTGCTGCTATCCATAATACTGTGCTTAAGGTTTGGGGAACAAAATGCTTTATTACAGACTTATTCCTGTTTGTAATTTAGTTTTCATACTTAATTTTAAAAAATATAAAAACTGACCCTGTCCTAAAAATATTCACTAGTCAGCTAAATGTAAAGGCATATACATATGCTTTTCTTTTGATAGAGGCAAAATTTATTCATAAAAATTAAATGTAAAAAAATAAAATTAACTCTCTTTAAGCTCCAGAATAAATGGATTCAGGCTTCAAGCGTGTTCTGCACAATCTAAGAAAGAAAGTAAGCATTAGATCAAGTATACAGATTTTATAAAGATTCAAAAAAGGACTAAATAACTTGAGACATGAATCGTCTCTCATCTTGTGATTTTTGTGGGTTAATTTTATTTACATGGATATAAATTGATTTTGAATTAATGACACACCATGAAATAAACGTAAGGCTTTTGGTAGAGAAACAAAACTAAAAAAATAGTCAATGTAATTGATATGGTAACAAATAAAGCATTTTAGGAGACTTAATTATTATAGTATCTGTGATTTTAAGATTATCCATAAAGGTATTTTCTATGTAAGACATAAACTTTAATGCTGAAATCTAAGAAAACTATGAAAATGAAAAGAATTTCAAAATTTTTAGAGCAAAACAATTCCATAAAAAAACCATCCAAAGTAGTCTGAAAACAGATCAGACAAGTACCATTTAAAAGTAACGCAACACTGGGTAACCTCTGTACTGGTCGAATGAGAAGTTCAACAAGGCTCTGCCGTCCACATTCTGGTTTAGCTTGGTTTATCTGAAAAGAATTAACAACAAAAAAGGTTTTCTGCAAAGATTAAACGCCTTACATTTATTATACCTTATCACTAGTGCCCTGAAAAGAACTAATAGAAGAGATGGGGTGGCAGTTGTTCTCTGGAAGATTACTGTGGTTAAATAATCTTCCAGGACCTGAACTGACCTCCTGGCCACTCAAGGATTAGCATCTTAAACACAAAGTGAGTTTCTCTGCACACTCGTATAAATTCCATCTTAAGTTTCTCTTGAGTCTACACCATTCACAAGAAAAAACAGTTTTTGAGGTATTAAGTATGCTGATACCACTGAGTAAACAAAATAAAGCACTGGTAAAGAAAAAAAAAATCCCTAAAGGGAAAACCAAATCACACTGACAAATGTTTGAGAACTAAAACATGTATAACTTTAAAAAATATGAGTACCTACAGACAACATTTTCACTCACTCAGCTCCCTCATGGCCTCTGCTATCTAAATCTTCTGAAGCCTAATATCACTGCCACTCTCAGGTCTGGCTAAAGTTAACAGATTAAACATTAAGGTGTTCTTACAATGGATAGATTTTTACTAAAAGCGTAATTTAAATGAACTCCTTCAGAAATTATCCTGATTTTTTATTTGAAAGAAACACATGTTACCTTCAGAAAAGCATGAAATCTTGGTTTCTGTTTTTCACATTTAATAATTGTTTCCTTGCTCATTTCAAAGAAGTTTACAAAGGGAGGGTAGGTTTTTACCAAATCTTTTGACTAGGAAGAAGAAGAAAAAACACATTAATTGTTATACATGTTACCCTTAGATAATGAAATTTAAAGCCAAATAATAAATAGTCAAAATCTGATATACTGGATGCAAAAGAGAAATTTAAAACAAGTTTCTTAAGTTAAACACAGAAATTTTATGAATTTCTCATTAATGAGTTAATTGCTAACCAAAATGCATCAACTGGTACATATAGCCTAAAACTTGAAAAGCAAAGACTCAGAATCGAAAGTATACTAATGCTTATTGTATTGACATAAACATGACAAAGTTTAGGGCGCCTGGGTGGCTCAGTTGGTTAAGCGACTGCCTTCGGCTCAGGTCATGATCCTGGAGTCCCTGGATGGAGTCCCGCATCGGGCTCCCTGCTCAGCGGGGAATCTGCTTCTCCCTCGGACCCTCTTCCCTCTCGTGCTCTCTATCTCTCATTCTCTCTCTCTCAAATAAATAAATAAAATCTTTAAAAAAAAAAAACGACAAAGTTTAAAAACTTCTGTAAGTTCAGAATATAGTAATTAGTACCCAAGAACATGCTATTATTTATTGACGAATCCAAACCACCATTTAAAAGATCAATTATATTACCCAAAATCTCAACAACAAAAAAAGGGAAAACGTCTTGGCTAACTGAGGAGACTAACAGGTATCAAAAAGATATGTGACACAATAGCCAAAATATGGAAAGAGTCCAGATGTCCATTGAGGGATGAATGTATGAAGAACATGTGGTACACATACATACAATGAAATATTACTCAGCTATCAAAAAGAATGAAATCTTGCCATTTGCAATGACGTGGACGGAACCACAATATGGTATTATGCTAAGTGGAAGAGTCAATCAGGGAATGATACCACATGATTTCACTCACATGTGGAATTTAAGAAACAAAACAGATCAACATAGGGGAAGGGAGGAAAAAATAAAATGAGATGAAAACAGAGAGGGAGGCAAACCATAAGAGACTCTTAACTCCAGGAAACAAACTGAGGGTTGCTGGAGGGGAGTGGGTGGGAGGATAGGGTAACTGGGTGGTGGGCATTAAGGACACTTGAAGTAATGAGCACTGGATGTTGTACGCAACTGACGAATCACTAAATTCTACCTCTGAAACTAAAAAAAAAAGATGTGACCAAAAATAAGAAGAGAAAAAGATATGTGACAATAATCTGCATATTTGGAATTCTCAACCAACCAGAAAAAAAACATGTAAGACTATATGGTAAGGATGGAAGTTAGGAGAAGGTTTCAGAAAAGTATGTGCCAGAACTCAAGGAATTGAAATCTATAAATGATATTCAAAGAGACTGAAAGACACTTATAAACCCTATTCACAGCACCTCTTTCAAAATGAATTTACTTTATTTGATAAAATTAAGTTATGTGGTTCCTACCCTAGTTTAAAAAAAAAAAAGGCAGTTCATTAGAAGCTTTTATGCAGAGGAAACACAATGACAGCAAAAAAATGGCATCAACTATAAAGAAAAAAAAAAACCTCAATTACAGAAAATTTTTTAAAAAAATCAATCTGTGACAGGCAAATAACTTGACATATATAAAATGATTACAGCAGAGTATGACAATCAGTGTTCCTAACAATGACCTTGGGGTTTCAAGAAAGTATTAACTTATATATAGCAAATATGTTTCAGAAGAACACTTCCAATATATTTTACAAACACAACTGTATCAAAGTTTTGAAAGCTCTCACATTTAAACAAGTAACTGTCATTCCCTGCGAGTACTTAATGAGATGATGCTTTAACCTGAAATCCTAAAGAAGAAATAAAATACTTACATATTTAAGAAATATGTCACCAATGCTTTTGCTCTCATCCCAATTAACAATAAGGTCTTCAAGATCATCCTAAAAGAGCACAGATTGAAACATTTAAGCTTGAACTTGACAGTCCCTTAAACATCTTTCAATATTTTTGAAATATTTGAAAGAAGCACCTTACAAAGTATCTTAATTTGATGTGCAAAACAATTAATATAACACATTCTTTCTCCTTAACAAGGAATCAACTTTTTGACTAGAAGGAAAATATCCTTTGAAAAATAGTTAAGAAAATATAAAGAGTGTCAAGTCAGTAAGACTAAGCCTAACTTTCCAAACTGATATGACAGCTCAACATCTTTTCCTATTAACTATAAAGCTGATTGCCATTATTAATTACAGAAAACTACTTTCAATCTTGCTGCTAAAGCATCTTACTTAACATCAGCCATTTGAAACTGTAATCTCTAACAGGTCAGCAAATTTTACTTAAAGGACCAGATGGTAAATATTTTAAACCTTGCAGACCATATGGTTTCTGTTACAAGTACAAGTCCTTATACTGTGGAAGCAGCCAGACAATTCATAAGCAAGTGAATGTGGCTGTGTTTCAATAAAACTTTCTTTACCAAAACAAGCAAAACTACGAAAGTCCAAAACTGACTGGATTTGGTCCATCAACCGTAGTTTGCTAATTCCTGATCTATAAAACTTTTCTATCATCATCCTAAAATAAGAAATATTTATAAAAAATTAAGACATGTAAAAGCATTATAAAATAAAACACAAATCAGATGATAAAATGAGATGCCAAGAAATTACACATTCCCTAAATGAAATTCTAAAAGTGACTTGAAAGTAGAAATTAATCAATAAGCTCTTATAACCAAAAGTTCTCCAAGTGTCAGCGACAGGCCCCCCAGGACATCTTTTTAATGGGATTCATGAGATTAAAACTATTTTCATTACAATACTAAAGCTCTATTTGGTTTTCCACTCTAATTCTCTCAAATCATACAACAGAGTTTCCCACAGGCTACGTGATGTGTGATACTGCAAAAGACTGAATTCAGAAGCAGATATGAGAAAGTCTTCTCTTAAACCAGACAGAAAAAATGTAAAACAGTGTCACTCTTCTCACTATTTCTGCTTTGGAAATTAGTTACTCTCCATAAAGATTATGTTATTTATGCTACCCACATAATGAGTTATTATTGCTTTAAATGTATTAATATAATTTTTAAAATGGATTGGATATCCACATGCAAAAAGATGAACCCTCACTTTACCCAAAAATTCAAAATGGATTATAGACCTAACTATAGAGCTAAAACAATACAACTTTTAGAAGAAAACATAATCTTTAAAACCTTAAGTTAGGCAAAATTTCTTAGATATGAAAGCAAAATCACAGTACATAAAAGAAAAAATGGATAAACTGGACTTCATCAAAATTAAAAGCTGTGGCATTTCGGGCACCTGGGTGGCTCAGTTGGTTAAGCGACTGCCTTCGGCTCAGGTCATGATCCTGGAGTCCCGGGATCGAGTCCCGCATCGGGCTCCCTGCTCAGCAGGGAGTCTGCTTCTCCCTCTGACCCTCTTCCCTCTCGTGCTCTCTATCTCTCATTCTCTCTCTCTCAAATAAATAAAATCTTTAAAAAAAAAAAAAAAGCTTTGGCATTTCAAAAGACACCATTAAAAAAATGAAAAGACGACCAACAATAGACTGAGAGAGATATGTACAAAATACGTAGCTGATAAAGGACTTGTATCTAGCATTTATAGAGAATACTTGCAATTCAGTAAGACTGACAACCCAGTCAAAAAATGAGCGACAGAAGTAAACACACATTTTACCAAATATAAAAATGACTAATAAGCATGTGAAAAGATGCTCAACACCATTTATCATTAAGGAAATGTTTACCAAGGCCACAATGAGGGGCACCTGGCTGGCTCCGTCATTGGAGCGTGCAACTCTTGATCTTGGGGTTTTAAGTTCAAGCTCCACATTGGGTGTAGAGATTACTTAAAAATAAAATCTTAAAAAAGCCAAAAAACAAAAAACTGCTATGTATAAGAAAAATAAGAAAATACACAAATTTTTTAAATTTGGGTGATGAGATTATGGGTATTTTTTTTTAAGATTTTTTTATTTATTTATTTGTCAGAGAGGGCACAAGCAGGAGAAGCAGCAGAGGTGGAGGCAGAAGCAGGCTCCCGGCTGAGCAAGAAGCCTGATATGGGACTCATTCCCAGGACCCTGGGATCATGACCTGAGCCGAAGGCAGACACTTAACTGACTAAGCCACCCAGGCGTCCCAAATTATAGGTATTTTCTATTCCTCTTTTCTTTACTCCTGATTTTACAAATGTTTGACAACATGTATTGGTTTCGTGGAAAAGAACACAGGCTTTGAAAACCTTTTTTTTTTTAAGATTTTATTTATTTATTTTAGAGAGAGACGGAGATTGTGCAAGCAGTGGGAGGAAGGGAGGAGCAGAGGGAGAGCCAGAGAATCTCAACCAGACTCTGCTCTGAGCATGGAGCCTAATGTGGGACTCGATCTCATGACCCTGAGATCATTCATGACCTGAGCCAAAACTAAGAGTCAGATGTTTCACCAACTGAGCCACCCAGGAGCCCCACACACTCTGAAATTTTTAAATGTGTGACAAACCTGAAATCAGCTAAAAAAACAACTAGTAGTTACAATATTGTTAATCCAACTTTCTAGAAAAAGCTTAAAGAATTATGTTACACACGAGAAAACTAAAGAGTGACAATCACTTCCAAAGCTCCAGTGAATCAGAGAACATGATTTTTCTCAATTGAGATTATGATCCCGTACACATAACAAGTATAACATTTTATATTAGAAGAGCACTTGCACACCCAGACTGGCTAAATGACTGACACAAATTCAACCTGATTCACAAATTAGTGGTAGAACATCAAGCTGAAAACCTACTTGCCTTCCCACTCTACCTTTATGCCTCCCAGTGTTTCCTATGAAAGAAAAAATACACCAAGAATACTTTTCAAGTATTCAGAAACCTAACTAGAAACAAGGATAAACTAGGCTGAAACTTTGTTAGCTTTTTAAGAAAATAAAGATTCCTTCAGAGTTCCCTTTAGATCTAGAAATAACTGAAATATGATTGTGGATTTTGATAAAGTACAAAATATGTTTGATAAATTGCATTTTTATTAACTTATAGATCATTTATATTTGTTTATAATGTGCAGTAAAATCAAAAGTAACTTAATGTACTTGTTTGAAAACATTCTATAATTCAGATTGATCTTTTTATTGGAATATGGACTAAACATTAATATGAGGTGTTCTGAGGAGAAAATTGATCAGTTTACTCAAGCATCTCATAGGAAAAATAAGAGGAAATAAAGCTTAACTACTTTTAAGAGTTCAGGTAAACCTGCCCCAAAATTACTTAACTATGAGAGACTAATACCTGTAAATCACAAACCCTTCATCAAAGGAAAAATCATTAAAAAGATAGCATTGTCTTATGTGGTTTTTGTATTTATCTGACCAGAAGTAGAGAAATGAACAAAATGGTCTCTAAGTCTCTTTCAGCTTCAGTTTTTCAAACAATCCAAAGCAAAACAAAATATACAACCTGAGAGAAACAGTAAGAAAATAAGAAAATTAGCAAAAGCAACCACGTCTCTATAGAAAAGACATGAGAAGGCTTAATTCCTTATTTTCAGGATTCATAAAAAATAAATAAAATAAAAAACAGGCAAACAACAAATATTAATAAGGCATTGTAGCAAAGGGACATAAATGATTCAAAGAAATAAATAAGGGAATAAGTTTTAGGTACAAAACTCATTTAGCCAATCAATAGTACCTGAAAAAAGCATTATATAAACACAATCCAAAAAGAATTACTACCAACCTAACATATAAAATTTACCTTTATCTTTGTGTGCACATCAAAGATATCAGGGATACTACCAAAAATAGTCTTAATCTCTTCTGGTGCAAGGATAGGCCCACCACGTTGTCCTTCCTCTTCCAATGGTACTTGAAATAACTAAAATGTTTAAAAAAAAAAAAAAAGACTAATTTAGATAGATTGTGGGAAAAGGAAAAAAAGTAAACATATAGACAGTGATAAGAGAGGAGATGTTGAGGGGTGCCTGGGTAGTTCGGTCAGTAAAGTGTCTGCCTTCGGCTCAGGTCATGATCCCAGGGTACTGGGATCAAGCCCCTTATCAGGTTCCCTGCTCAGCAGGGAGTCTGCTTCTCCCTCTGCCTCTCCTCTCCCGCCGCCCCCCACCCCACTTGTGCGTGCGCGCCCTCTTGCTCTCTCTCTTGCAAATAAAATCTTAAAAAAAAAAAAGAGAGGAGATGTTGATGGAAAAGAAAAAAGTAATTAAAAAAATACTTCTCCCTAAATTTGAAACCTTTTTTCTTATAACATTTTCTATTTTATCCTATTTATTTATACATCTGTGTGTGTATACATACTCTTATAATAAAATGTTGTTAGAATCTAATAAAAGTTTATCACACAGTTCTACAAATCATTAAAATTGTTAGAATACAAGAGTAATTTCTACTTTCTATTCAGGTTACTAAGGAAGACAATAAGCAATCAGTTATTTCCAGACATACACTTAATATAAGTATTAAATGTCTTGACATAGTAGTGTATTAAACCAAGTTTAATAGAAAGAGACTGGATTTCAAACTAGAAGACATGTTTATGTCTATATTGCTGCTTGTATCAATCTAAAAAAATAAAAGGAAAAAACCTAGAATAAATGAGTTTAGCAAGGTCATAGGTCAGCATAGAGATGTGCACATTCTCTCTCTCTCTCAACACACACAATCACATTCCTATATACCAATAATGTACAAATGGAAACCAAAATTCAAAAAGCAGTACACTTACAATAAAAAATTAAAATTAGTATAAATATAATAAAATATGTACATGATGCTGAAAATTATAGAAAGCTAATGAAAGAAGTCAAAGACCTAAATAAATGAAGACATGGATCGAAAGATTCAACACAGTAAGAAATGTCCATTCTTCCCCAAATTGATTTATGGATTTAACCCAATGTCAATCAAAATCCCAGGACTTTTTGTAGATAAAGAAAACCTAATTCCACAAATTTATATGTAAAGGCAAAGAACACATTAGTATAAAGCTGCAGTATTCATGACTGTGATATTGGTGAATGGAAAAACATACAAGATTAATAGACGAGAAAAATGTCCACAAACCAACATACACAAAGATGACCAAGTAATTTTTGACAGATCCGATGGTGGAAGGCTAGTCATTCAACAAATGGTACTAAAACACCATTTGCCCTAGGCAAAAAAATAAACTAAAAATGGATCACAGACCTAAGCAAAAAGCTAAAACCATGAAAACATTTAAAAGAAAACATAAGAGAAAATCCTGTAATTTAAGCTTAGGTTAGAGCTTTTAAATATGAAATCAAAAGCATGAACTATAAAAGAAAAAAACTGATAAGACTTCATCAAAATTTAAGTTTTCAACCTAGAATAAAAAGACATGCTAAAATGTCCACAATAGCCAAACTATGGAAAGAGCCTAGATGCCCATCAACAGATGAATGGATAAAGAAGACACACACACACACACACACACACACACACACACACACACAATGGAATATTATGTAGCCATCAAAAAAATGAAATCTTGTCATTTGCAACGACGTGGATGGAACTAGAGGGTATTATGCTAAGAAATAAGTCAATCAGAGAAAGATAAGTATCATATGATCTCACTGATATGAGGAATTTGAGAAACAAGACAGAGGATCATGGGGAAGAGAGGGAAAAATGAAACAAGATGAAACCAGAGAGGGAGACAAACCATAAAAGACTCTTAATCTCAGGAAACAAACTGAGGGTTGCTGGAGTGGAGGGGGGGGTGGGAGGGATGAGGTGGCTGGTGATGGACACTGGGGAGGGTATGTGCTATGATGAGCACTGTGAATTGTGTAAGACTGATGAATTACAGACCTGTACCCCTGAAACAAATAGTACATTATATGTTAATTTAAAAAAAAAAAGACATGCTAAAGACTAGGACAAAAATATTTGCAAATCACATATCTGACAAAGGACTAGTATTCAAAATATATAAAGAATTCTCAAAACTCAGGAAGGAAACAACTCAATTAAAAATGGGCAAAATCTTGAGCAGTTATTTCAACAAAAAAAGATAGAATAGATATTCAACATCATTTATCATTACAGAAATGAAAATTAAGGCCATAACATACCATTACATCTGTATGGCTAAAATAAAAAGTACTGATAATATCGAAACTGGTTGGGATGTAATCAACCCGAACTCTTACACATTGCTGGTGGAAATCCAAAATTGTATAACCCCTCTGGAAAAGGGTTTTACAGTTTCTTAAAGTTAAATATTACTTACCATATGATTAAAGAACTTCTGGGTGTTTACTCAAGAGCAATGAAAACTTATGTTCACATAAAACCTATACAAAAATGTTGATAATAGCTCTTTTTATAATCACCCAAACTGGAAATAACCCAAATGTCCTTTAAGGATCATCAGATAAAATTGTGGTACATCCATACAGTGGTATACTATTCAGCAATATAAAGGATCAAACTATGCAGACAAGTTAGAAGAACCTCAAAGGCTAGCAAAATGCTAGCCCCAACAGGTTATATTAACTATAATCCCATTCATAGGACATTCTCAAAAAAGACAAATTTTTTTTTTTAAAAAGACAAAATTATAGCGATGAAGAAGAAATCAGTGGTTACCAGGAGTTGCAATCAGGAAAGGGTGTGACTTATAAAGGAATAGGAAGTACCAGGAGTTTTTTTGGGGTATGGAAATTACCTATATTCTGATTGTAACAGAGGCTATACAAATTTTTGCATGTGTTAAAGTTCATAGAACTGTACAAAGTCAATTTCACTGTATGATAATTTAAAAAGTAAAACTTTAAAAAGCCAATTGACTATTCAAACTAAAAATAATAATGTATTGTTGGGGTCTTAATATATGTGGCAGTAAAATGAATGCCAATAGCGCAAAGGGGAGGAGGAGATGAAGTAAAAAACAAAACAAAAAACAACAAAAAAGATAAAAGGAAAATACATTATAAAGAGTAAGGAACTAAATGAAGATTATGAATTGTTACTATTTTTAAGAACTACAATTCTGTAAGTTTATTTATCCAAAATATTTATATGTACATATAGATATATATTGTAAATAAATATATTTTTCAGGCCTTCCATTTCTGCAATTATGATGAACCCTACCTGCTAAAAACAACTAAAAATACCGAAGTAAGAAAGAAGAAAAGAAACATGGTTACATTTACATAGCTTGTGCACCTACACATATATGATAAAACTGTAAGGGTAATGATAAGCACAAAATTCCAAATGATAATTAACTTCTGAGGAAAGGGAAAGGATTAGGATTCGGGGGGAAAAAACAAAATAGAGGTTTCAAAGATATTTGTAATCATTTATAAACATTCCTTTATCAACATTTAATTAAAAATCTTTAACAAAAATATTCAGACAACCAAAATACATCAAGGTTCATTAAAAACTCCCAATAGTCTTAAGACATGTTAAACTATCCAAAAGCAGTTCTCCTGTGTTTGGCTATATAAAATTAGATAGCCAAAAACTTCTGATTCTACCTTTCCAACATTTCTCAAATTTATCCTGTTTTCATTTTCACTGACTTTATCCTAAGAAGTTCAGGTCCTCAAAATCTCTAACCAAGACTGCTGAAATAACCTTCAAATTGGTCTTGCCTCCACAATTTCCCTTCTCCAATACTTTCTTCAAAGTGAACCAAGTTATCTTTCTAAAATCCAAGTCAGATATCATCTTCCCCTTCCCATCAAAAATTCTTCTCTAGATTACAGATGACCTAACATACTATACAAAGGCCTACTCTGGTCTGGCATAGGCAGACTTACCTCAAATCTCACTATATCCAAACCCCACCCCCTACTCTAAGTCCCCTTAACCACCCTAAACTCTAACGCCCCTAGACTAGTCATAATACCTTGAATGATACACATCTTCAATTGTCTGTACTGTTTGCACAATCTCAAATACACTTCCCACCCATATTTTTTGCATGTACTAATCATACTCATACTTTAAAATTCACTTCAGGGGTGCCTGGGTAGCTCAATTTGTTAAGCATCCAACTCTTGGTTTCAGCTCACATCATGGTCTCAGGGTCGTGGGATGGAGCCCTATCGGGCTCAGCACAGAGTCTGACTGACATTCTCTCCCTCTCCCTCCGCCCCTCCCCTTGCACATGCACAATGCACGCTCTCTCTCTCTCTCCCTCTCTAAAATATATAAATCTTTATTTTTTTTTAAGATTTTATTTATTTATTTGACAGAGAGAGACAGTGAGAGCAGGAACACAAGCAGGGGGAGTGGGAGAGGAAGAAGCAGGCTTCCTTCTGAGTAGGGAGACCAATGTGGGACTCAATCCCAGGACCCTGGGATCATGACCTTAGCCGAAGGGCAGACACTTAACGACTGAGCCACCCAGGCGCCCTAAAATATATAAATCTTTAAAAATAAATAAAATTAACTTCAATTTTTCTATTCTTTATGATACTCTTTCCAATGTTCAATCCATTGAAACTTCCAGCCCAACACCTTCCCTAAGCTGGAAGAGTAAAACTCTCACTTCACATATTTCCAAATACCTTATCTAAACCTCCTTCGTGATGCTGATAACCTTCCATTTGGTATTATAATTAGGTATGCATGTTTTATCTCCTCTTCCAGTCTAAGCTCCTCTAAAACAGGAATCCTCTTTAACACTTGGCACAATAATTTATATTAACAGGCACCCACATATTACATGAAATAAAGAAGCTTCTGGATATTCATTTAATTTGGAGCCTAAATTAAGTTTTTCCAAATCCAATTTCAAAAAAGGGGAAGGGAAAACATCAGTCCTAAAATAAAGCTGAAGGGAACATCATTATGAATTTAGACCACAATCTTTTAAATAAAATCTTAGGTGAGTTTATAGTAAGCATAGTGGTATGAGACTATCTACAGTCTAATAATTCTAAGGGCGTTTTTTAAAAGGCATTTTAGTGAGTTTAACTGATATGCAAATTAGAATTCTGAAACTCCAGTGCATTTAACATGGCCTGAAAGGATTTACATTTCTGGGTAATAAATGCTACCAAAGTACATGAACAGTATATGCCAAGGGGATTTTCCGCTACTCGACTACATTTTTGGCTGACTATAAAAACTTCAACAAGAAACTCATCTAGAATGATTTCCCTTGAGGAAGAGCAAAGCTGAGTTAAAACAAGTAAAGTTTACTACAGCAGAGGGCCTCATAAACCCTTGACTACTGCTAAACAAATTAACTGTGAAGAATAACCTCTCCATGAATACCAGGAAAGAAGTCTTTCCATTTCTTATCCATGCATTTTATCAATGGCACAAGCAACTAAAGGCTATTATATTGAACACTAATGAGTTATATTAAGAATTCAAATAGAGATCAGTTAAAAATTAACCCCAATCAGAAACTCCCTATTATTTTTCTATTCAAAGATAAGCTTGATGGTATCAACTTTATTTTCCTGACAATCTCCTTCATTACCTAAAACAAATCTATTCCCTCTTTCTGCAGATGCCAAAATAGTGTCCTAAATATTGCCTTTTAGAACTCTGAATTTCAGTTTATTCTTAGTATCTTCTTCAATCTCATCCTATAAGGATCGATTAGAATTTTTTCTTCAGCAGTAACTTCACAGAACATTTTAATGATAAGCAATGAGTTAACATTTATGATTAACCACTGCATACTTTAAGAAACTTGACTCATGAAAGGATTACCAAAAAAATTACATCCATATTGTTATGCTTCATTGCTATTGCTTTTCACATATATACAGTACTAAATAAAGCAATGACTCCTAGAATGCACACTTTTAGAAAAAGTTACCTACCATATCCACGTATAAATATAAATGCAGTATCATGACAGAGAACCTGCAAAGTTCCATATCAAATAAAACTTGGTCCCCTCTAAGATCATCTACTGAGGATCCTTCTCTTTTTTAGTCACTATAAAGAAGGTGCTATTTCTATAAGAATAAAAGCTACTATTACAGTATGGCATTTCCCTAATAGCAGTTTTTTGTCATATATTTTCATTTTTAATACGTATGTTCAAATTCTATGCTTATATAACTTTCTTATAAGAAATAGTATCTCTTAGATTTTTTAGTTAAGAACACTGGAACAGGGATCATTTTGCAACAAACTTTTACCTGAATAATTGTGGCCAATATATTTACGTAATTACTTTCAGTTTGATAAAGTTCTTTTGCAACTTGCCACCTGGCTGACTGCTTCGAAGGAACTGGAGTAGAATTTTTAGAAGACTTAGTACAAGACTTCGGTGTTTCTAAAAGGTAAAAAGGAAGAAAGATTTAATGAAAAACCAGACATTGTACAGATTTAACAACAAAAAAAGGGGAAGGATATCCACTCTGAGAAATATACCCATTTAGATTTTCATTAAAGTAAAATTTCCTCATGGGATAAGGCCAGAAAAAAATAATGGTCAAAAGTATCAATGGCTCCAAACTGACAGACATTATACTAAATAACTGGCCTGTACTCTTCAAAAATGTCAACGTCACTAAAAACAAAGTTGAGGAACTATTCCAGATTAGAAGGCACAAAAGAGAGAGAACAACATATGATCCTGGATTGGACCTTAGACCAGAAAAAAAAAAACTCTTTTCTTTTCCTAAAAAGGGTATTAGCAGAACAACTGATTAAAATTAAGAGTCGGTCATACTATTAATGTCAATTTCCTAATTACAATACCTCTATTGTAGTGGTACAAGAAATTTCCCTCTATTTTGGGAAATACACATTTAAGTATTTAGAAGAAAAGGCACATCTTATCTGCAACTTAGTCTCCAACGGTGCAGAATACGTGTGCATATAGACAAAGAGAGAGAATGAATGAATGCTAAAGCAAACATGGCAGAATATTTCCATTTGGGAATTCTGAGAAGAGTACTGGAATCTCTGTACTATTTTTGCAGCTTTTTGCAATCTGAAATTATTTCAAAATAAAAAGCTCAAATAATAAAATGAAAAAACTATATAAAAATATTTAAGTTTAAGAATAAAAAGGTTATGATTATATAGTAACAGAAAACTTATCATATATATAGAGGAAGCCTTCCTCAACAAAACACAACATCAACTGCAAATTCTGTTAGTTTTTAACATAATATAAAACATCCAGTCCAACACAAAGTGGGAGGACACATTAGTATACTTCATATGTATTTCAAAAAAATGAAATCATAAGCTTTCATAAAAGCTTAAGATATACTTTCTTACTATAGATATGGTTAAAGTACTTTAACATATTGTACAGAATCTCCTAATGGCAAGTTTTTAAATAGGAAAACAAATGTATAATATACAATGACATGAAAAAACAACATATAGACCCAGCATATCAATTTTACTCAATGATAATTTTAAATATTAAAATAATGATGTATACAATAGAGTTTGAATGCTTTCTAAAGCTAACAGACCAAAGATTTTCCCACTTGTACATTATTTCAGACTATTCTCCAGACCCAAGAGCTTCTGCCATTACAAATGTCAAGAGGAAAAATTTGACATATATTGACTCAATTTAACTATTGTGTTTACACAGTGACCTACAAACTGAGGATTCTATATAGAGTACCTAATATATTAGAATAGTTGTCATGTCTATTTTCTTCTCCTGTCCCCTAAACTGCATATTCAAGCTTCAGTCCTTTATGATCAGCTCTTAACATCTCATGCCCAGTATGTCCATCACAATTATGGAACCAATAAATTCTCACACCTATGGATCTAATCATAATCTTTCCACCCAAGCACCAAGTTCAATTTTTCCAAATACCCACTGGGCATGTGTACCTCAATTTAACGTGAATAGTCTCTAAAACTATACTATCTTCCTCTAAAATAAGGACTCCCTATTTTCACCAAGGTAACATTCTTCTATTTTAATACTCTGCTGTCATCTCTTATTCCCTTCTTGTCACTCCATTCTATCAGTATCTCCACAGTGCTTCCTACTTTCCTTTCCAACCATTAGCAACCCTGGTTCAGGGCTTTATCACCTTGTGGCCCAAGCCACTGTAGATTACTTCATGGTCTGGCCATCTCTAAACTGTCTTCCTTTTAATCGTTCTTCAGAATAATCCACTACAAATTACCTACTCAACCAATTACTCTACTGCTCAATAGTTTCTAAAGTTCCTTGTTGATGACAATATGCAGTCCAGACATACCAGTCTGATTTCAAAGTCCTCTAATATTGGGCCCCAATTAACCTTTCCAATTTAATTATTACTCCTCCATTCTCATAAGCAAACTGACCAATTCACTATCCCTTAAAATATGAATTTGTATAGTATTATTTATATTCTTGTTCCCCTCATTTCTCAACTCCACCTCAGTTTTCTGGGCCTTCTATAAATAGACACTGAACTCTTTCCAAGAATATTTAGTAAGTACCTACTCTATACTAGGTATTGAGAACAAAGCAAAGGATTAGACAAGGTTCTTGTTCTCTTAAAGCTTACATTCTGGTGAAACAAACAAAAAAATATAATTTCTAACAATGATAACTACTACTGAAGACACAACCAGGTAATGGTTTAGTGAGAAGTGCTGGAACAGGGACTTAACTTTGCAGAAAGCCCAGTAAGATTTCTTTAAGGCAAAGAGGTCAAGTATAAAGTTCCAGAGGTATGAATGTAGTGGAAATATCCAAAGAATAACAGAGATAGTGTGACTAAAGCTTAGAGTATTACAGGAGAGCATGATATCGTCATATGAGGTTGGATGTAGGTGAGAAAGGATCACATAGAAACTTGAAAGCTATGGTAATACAAACCCACTGAATGACTTCAGGCACAGGACTGGCATGATTTAATTTATATGTATTTTGGAGACCTAAGTGCTGCATATAGAAAGGCAAAAATGGGGGCACCTGGCTGACTCAGTGGGAGGAGCATGTGACTCTTAATCTCAGGGTTGTGAGTTCAATTCCCACATTGGGTATAGAGATTTCTTAAATAAATAAACAAACTGGGGCGCCTGGGTGGCTCAGTAGGTTAAGTGTCTGCCTTCAGCTGAGGTCACGATCCCAGGGTCCTGGGATCGAGCCCTGCATCAGGCTCCCTGCTCGGCGGGGAGCCTGCTTCTTCTTCTCACTATGCCTGCTGCTCTGCCAGTTGTGCTCTCTATCTCTCTGTCAAATAAATAAATAAAATCTTTAAAAAAATAAATAAAAATAAACTTAACAAAAAAGGCAAAAATGAATATAGAGAAACCATTTAGGAGACCAACATAATCATCTAAGAGAGATCCATTTTATAGAAAAGGCTGATAAAGGAGTAGAGAGTGGTAGAGAGAATCAAAATCAAGGGTTCTAATTTGATTATGTTAGGTTTCAGATATATATTAGACATGGACAAGTAAGTATTAAGTAGGTAGTTGGACAGGGAAGAAGACACATTGGGGAGTCAACAGCATATGAATGTTTCTAAAGCCATGGAATTAAATGAGACCACTTTGGGAGAATACAGTGGAGAAGAAATGACTCAGGAATAACATTCAAGTTAGAGCTGGAGAAGTTAGGCAAAGGAGAATGAGAAATGAGGTACAAAAGCTAAGAGAAAAAAACTATCTCCAGCAAGAAATAGCCATTCATGTGTTAGATGCTGCTGACTGCATAAAAACTGTCAGTCGCGGGGCACCTGGGTGGCTCAGTTGGTTAAACGTCTAACTTCAGCTCAGGTCATGATCTCAGGGTCCTGAGAACGAGCCCCACATCAGGCTCCAGGCTCAGTGGGGAGTCGGCTTGTCCCTCTGCCCCCTCCCCCAGCTCATGCTCATGTTCTCTCTCTCACAAATAAATAAAATCTTTAAAAAAAAAAAAAAAAACTGTCAGTCTCCTCAGCAAGAGCAATTTCATGCAGTAGGGGCTTAAGTTCAATTGGAATGGTTGGAGAAGACAATGAAAAGCAAGGAAATGACACAACAGATCAAGGTAATTCTTTGAAGAGTACTCATGTAAAAGGAAAGAGAGAAATGAAATAGTTAAGTAGAGAGTCATGGGGTCAAGAGGTTTTGATTATTTCTTAACTCTAAAATACACAACATATTGTGTGCAAATTAAAAAACAAAAATAGAGCGAAAAATTGATGATCAAGAAAGAAGAGTTAATTGTAGAGCCTCCCTGTATCATTTGAGAACAAACTGAGCTCACCCTCCACTGATTTCATCGTACCTATTTTCTCCATAATTCATGTGACACCTTCTGTGATCTTGTTTTGCTAATGTTAAGAATTTGCCCTTTGAACAGCTCCACCATTTTCTAGAGTGATATACAAATAAAATATAGAAAGCACTTAGCATATAGTAAGCAATCATTAAATGGAAGCATTTTTATGTGTCTCTTCTCCTCAGCTAGAACAAAGGTGATAAAGTCAGAACCTTTCATATTCCCGCTGTGGTAGTGATTTATCTAAATTCTAATAATTATTCCATTCCACTAACTTTTAATGATCAATTTTTTTAAATGTGAATTACCTCCATAGTTAATGCTAGACTCTGGTGTGTTGGAGATATCTAGAAGTGACGCTATAGAAAGGGAATGTTCAGCTGATGGGCGCTTACGGGGAGGAAAAGGTGACATGTCTGTCTCTCTTGAAAGCTGAGCAAGTGTCTCTTTTAAACGACGTCTTTTGCGATTGCTGTTTGGGGTATTTAGAGAAAGCAGTGACACTGATTTCTTGAGCTCAGGAGTATTAGCCTGCAATCAAAAGCACAAAAGCTCAATTTTACTTCCTTGGTTCTATACTGAGACAGCAACAGAAGAAAAATATATTTACAAGTCTGACAAAATCTGGATTTTGAACAATAATTTTACAACTACACACTCTGCCAGGTAATTCAGAAGATTCATAAAACACAACAGTCAAGGGACCACTGTAATTGCCTAACCCCAAGCACCTCATTCTGTTTCTTCACAGCTCTATCATCATTACATATTCATTTGTAAGCTTGTTTACTGTCTAGTCCCCTGTTAAACTCTGGAGGGCAGGGACCATTCATAGTTTGTTCACGATATCCTTAGCATTTAGCACAGTGCCTGGACATATTGCTCTACAATATTTGCCAAATAACACTTGGCTTTAAAAGCTCTCTCCTGAAATTTTAAGCGGTTTTTAAACTTTATGGTTAAGAACCTTATACTAAGAACAAAAGCATTCAGAAGACAATATAGTACCTATCTAGATTTTATAGTAATACAATAAATCTGCACCTCATCTTCATTAGTCCATTCAAATTAAATCTCCAACTAAAGAAAATCCTCCCTTAAAGCCTGCTTCTATACCTTTATGCCATGTTTTGGTGAATGATACCACTCTTCACCAATCTAGCATGAAGGCTGTGTTTTCCTTGCCTATAATCTACTACTAGAGTCATTTTTCTAATGACATCTCTCCCCTTAATATTCTTCAATGGCTCCCAATACTTACCAAATTCTTTAACATTTTAAAAACCACTTGATTCTACCTAAATCATAAGCTTTATTTGTTGGCCTTCTTTCCCATACTCTTTTCTAAAGCCACACTGAACTACTTGCTATTTCAATGTACTTTCAAGCTTCACACCATCTCTCACCTGCTGTCTAACTTGAATGTCCTTACAAGGTTAACCTAGTAAGTTGGCTCTTTACTCTTTTTACTCTTTTCAGTCCTGCCTGAGTCTCTCAGAATGAGGCTAGTTAAAATAATTACTCAACTATAGCACATATTCTGCACCATAGTTGTATGTATATCTATCTTTCCCTTAAGATTCTAAGTTTCTGAAGATAGGAGTGTTATTGTTCATAACAGTATCACTATGAAGTAGCACAGAATGACATATATTAGATTAAAATAATTCTGCATTGAAGAGTTTTACTTAAATCTACACAAACTATCACTCAGTAACTAACTGTTCAATTATTTTCAAACTCTTAAACATGACTTAAAGATGACCAGTAGGCCAATTATACTACGCTCTTTTCGAACAGAAGTGTTATCTTTATACAATCAAATGCACAAAACAAATGACTAATGGACAAAAAAAGGCATACCTTTTCATATAAATACATAGTTTCTCCAGCTCGGGCATCCATTTGAATGCTTCCCCAGAACCACTAGGGTAAGAGGAAATAAAAAATGAATTAAGAATTTATCTTATCAGAGAAGCAATTAGTAATATTTTTAAAAAACCAATCTTGGGGCTTCTAGCTGACTCAGTCGGTACAGAAGGCAACTCTTAATTTGGGGGTCATTAGTTCAAGCCCTGCATTGGGTGTGAAGCCTACTTAAAATAAAAAAATAAAACAAAATAAAAATAAAATTCTATCTAAAAAAAAAGCCAATCTTATCCTAGAATTACTTGCCTCCTGTTTGACAACATAAAGTTTCTTCGAAGGTTCAAATGGAAGTTCTTTTACTACATTCTCTTCAACTACAAGGTGAGTGCATCTTTCATCTCCAACAGGTAAACAGTTACCTCCTAAAGAGAAATGCATGCAAGCATAAATAAGCCGAACTATTTATCTCCAAACCTGAATTTTTAAAGAGGCATATTCGCCAGGAGATGATAAAGCAAGAGTGGGGGGAAAAAATATAACTTTTAAATTGTAATAAATTCTACCTTGCATTTTAGTCATTTCTTCCATATTGGTTTTTTCTTCATCCGAAAATCCCAAGAAACTTAAAATGCAATCTTGAAATGGAGGAACTTTAAATTCATTTCTAAAGTCATCAACTGATGCACAGAAATCCCTAAAAACAAAATATACTCTTCTAAAACCAGCTAAAATTCAGTAAGTATATCAATTTATGAATCTATAATAATTCAAGGTTTTCAGCATAATCCATTTATTGAAAATATTTTACATGTAGTCCTGAAATGTTCACAAAAACACCAGTTAAAAAAAAAAAAATTGGTGTGTCCTCAGTCATCCCGGAAATAACTTCTAACAAAATTTGATCACAAGTAGTCTTTACAAGATTCAGATCCTTGCTCTGGACATGAAATTTTCTATGTATTCCAGGGGTTCTGTAGTTTCATGAAATGTTAAATAATGATGAAGTAGAATAGCAAGGAATTATGAGGTTGGAAAGCTTAACAGGTTATGAACTGCAATCACCACTTAGAATGTAACTAGACAAACAGTGAAAAAAGTGTAACAATCTAAATATCCAGATGCATTAAGTTTTTACATAATAGTTTTAGAATGTTAACGATAATCAAAATTATTTCACAAGGTAAAGTCTGAAGATATCACGGATGCTTTTCAATTTTCAATTTTTTATAATTTTTTTTTATAACTTTGCTCCTCCTAGACTTTATTCCTTAGGCTACCCAAAAACTATTCATTTTATCTACACTATCTATGAATTTAGGGTTTTGGGCACATGGGTTTATAGTCATAACATACTTAATTCAAATAATGAGCTACTGAATTTCTAGAAGTCCAAAGCGCTATCCATAGCGCTAGAGCCACCTTGAACTACTGAATTTCTAAACACTTACTGTTCATTCCGCCTTTCCCAAGCTTTATAAATCCATTCTGACTTCATAATTGGAGTGCCCAGGCTCACAGCAATCTAAAAATATAAACATTAATTACAATAAATTTTCACCCTAAATAACTGCATTCATGGAATTTCTAAGCAATTTTATGCATACTGTTTTTTGCAGTTTTAGATAATTATTCATCTGCTTTCCGACAAAGTATAAAGAAAAATTAACAGAAAAACTGTCTTTCAATCATACAAGTTAGGTTAAAATAATTTAGAACGAGTTCCATGATGTCCAAACCATTTCCTTATTTTATTTTTTTTAAAGATTTTATTTATTTATTTGACAGACAGAGACATAGCGAGAGAGGGACCACAAGCAGGAGGAGTGGGAGAGGGAGAAGCAGGCTTCCCGCCGAGCAGGGAACCCGATGCGGGGCTCGATCCCAGGACCCTGGGATCATGACCTGAGCTGAAGGCAGAAGCTTAACGACTGAGCCACCCAGGCGCCCCCATTTCTTTATTTTAAACAAATATAACTCTGAAGCTAAGTTCATCTTTATTTTACTATATTTCTATTTCTCCTTTCTCCATCTTTACTTCCTTGGAAGTACTGACTCCCAAGATAGGACTACAGAAGAAAATATCTGATTAAGTCACGAAAAACGGAGATATGAATTGGAAAGAATACCTCCCAGGAATTTAACACTACCCCAAAATTACCATGTTACATAAATACACTGATGGAGGGTGGGAACAAGGTGATAAATTCTTTGTAGATACTCAAGTGCAGTCTTAAACTAAGATTTTAATTCTAGTAAAAGTAGTTTCTCCTGTTCCTTTACAGTTTTCGCTAGTTAAATCTTATAACCATTTTATAAGAACATAACTTTGTTCTTATTAATACCATTTAGACAAGAATGAAATATCTGCTCAACACTTCCTAACCCCCTTATTCCCCAACACTTCTAGTAACCTTTGCTAATATTAATCATCTGCCTGAAATGTCACCCATCTACCAACCTCCACAATCCTACTCATTCACAAATCCTACTTATTTCAAGACCTAACTCAGGTTCCATTGCTTCCTCAAAAACTAAAGACCACACTCCTATAATTTAAAATTTTTACTAAATGTACATATAGCAAAAATGGAATTTCTGATCCTCAATAAACCGTGGGAGAAATAGATAGGATGAAAGTACTGTTATTAAATCCACCCCCACCAAAATGCTATACTGAAATACACTCAAGTTTACATACCCTGAATTTTTCTCCTTGTGTACAATTTGCCACCAAATGTGTAACTTTTGAATTAAAGTCTTTTCGAATAACTCCACCCATGTGATGAACCAATGTCACCAATCTGACCTCAAAAGAAAAATTAGGGAACATTAACTATGATTAATTTGAACAAAATTTTAAATTATGTTTAGAAGTCATTTAGAATCTACTGAAAAATTTTTACTTATAAGGTACATATAAGAATTTTTATAAAGATATGAATTTTATGTCAAAAAATTAAAGATTCATTGCCTAACAGGCACAGACAAAATTATATATAGAGATAAGATAGTAAAGATAATTACACAAAACTTAATTAAACAACTGGCTTTCATGCATCCTAAACAGAAGACTTCTTTTAAACACGAGGTTATATCACACCAAGATTCTGCCCACAAAGTTACAGTAATACCCTATTAGCTCCAACACAGAATTTTATGAATCAAAAAAGTTTCTACGAATTCTCTAGGGCAATGAATATACTTTAAGCCTGGACGTGTATAACAAAAAATTGCAATGTATTAACAAAAACTTGAAATAACGTGGCTGATGATCCTTAACAAAAAGACAATTTAAACAGATCAGATAGTAATGAAGGTTTTCTCTTAATTCATATGCCTGCCAGCCTAAACAAAATGTTTCTTTACAAGTCTCTTCATAATGTTTCTTCATAAAATTTAAAATAGTATATTCATAAATTCTCCTTCAATATGTTTAAAATAAAACTATGATATAATTAACCCCCCAAAAAATGTCAATTTAAATTTATTTGGCTGGAAAAAATATTCCTTGAATGGAATGTTTTAAAATACTTACTAGTTCTTCTTTTTTCCTGAATCCAGTAAAGCATAGTACTAGATTCATCATGCTTGTACAATAGAGTGGGCGACATGAAAAAGGCAAAGGCTAAAGGACACAACAATTTTAAATCTGTGAGTTTTCTTTATAGTAGAGAACAGAACACATCTTTCTCAAGCTAAAACATATTTCCCCCTCTTGCCAATCAACTTTGTCAATCCAAAGATTTCCTGCATTTTTCAATATGCAACAAAAAAATAGCAAAAAAAGATTACATGTTTTATAATACAAAAATCCCCCATAACTCCCAATTTATATTTGACACACACAATCTAAACACACTTTACTACTGGCAAATTAAACATATTTATATGTAAACTTTCAGTTCTAAAATATACTTTGACTCAAAGTTTTATCTGCTAGGAAAAATTTCAGACTCCATACACTATTGTAAATGTTTCCAATTAAAATTCCATTTTATAATGAACACTACATAAATAACACTATACTTGAACCAAATATGATTCCAATTTTTGAGCTAAAAAAATGGAAATAGTAAATAATTTAAGCAACAGAGATAGATAGATAGATGTATGTATGTATGTATATATATAAATAATAGGAAAAGAATGGTTAAAAAAATAAGTATAGATATATAGTTCCCACCATTATGCAAGATTATTTAACAATTTTGGCCTTTAAAAGGTTTACTTGGTTTTTTGAAAGGAACACTTCTGACTCAAAACAGAGAATTAAAGATTATCATGCACTTTACTAAGTATCTATAACAAAAGAAGCACAAAATTGACCTATACAATTTTAAGTTAATAAGGCAAGTTTAAGAATGGCAAAACATAGCAACAAAACCAAAGATTACAGACTAACTCTACTACAACTCTAACACTGAAATGTTATTTAAAAACAAAAAGCTGGGGCTCCTCACTGGCTCAGTTGGAAGAGCATGCAACTCCTGACCTACGGGTTGGGAGTTCAAGCCCCACACCGGGTGTAGAGATTACTTAAAATAAATAAATAAACTTAAATTTACAACCCAATATAAAAAAAAAGCTAAAATAATTTAATTTTAAGCCATGCAGTAACAAATAAAAATGGAAATGTGTATTTATTCTGTGGAAGAAAATAAGTTTATATATGTATATACATTTCTGGAACCCAAGTTTAAAAAATTATTTCTCCCAAGATATTGCAGGTATTAAGATATATATGTGTGTATATATACACACAAATATGTAATTGTCATTATTTAACTTTCAAAGTCTTAGATTTTCACTCTTAAAAGTTACAATAGAAAGATTTTAAAAACTATATTAGAGTAGCCAATACTATCCCTATTCTAAATCTTACATACTCCCAACAATTAACAGGATTTTCCTATCGTAAAATGCTTACGAATTTTCACAAAATTCATTAATAAAAATTTAACCTTGAAAGTCATAATAAATGTATATTTTCTTACCTCTCCTTTTTGGGCACAGTTTAAGATAACTGGTGGTCCAATAATTCTATAATCAGTCTTGTGTAACTCATTAAAAACAGAATCCTGGAAGTCCATGACTATGAATACATTTTCAAATTCTGGAGAATCCAAACTTTCAAATTCTTCCAGTGATTCCATCTTTACAAAGGGCACTTTAATTTCCTTGATTTTTTTTCAGGTGGTTATTAGAAATAAAAATTATTTATAGATTACAAAGTTAACTCATATAACTCTAAATAACACCTAAAAAAATCAATTCACTATCAACACTTTTTTATATTTGTAGTAAACTTTTAAATCACACAATGAGCATTATACTTAATAGTGAACAGGCTTATTTCTTTACTATTTGTTTTTTTATATATACATTTCTCCATCCATACTGATATTAAATTTTGAATATTAATATCATAAAGGCATAACTGTGGACATGACTTAGTCATTATAAATCATCTAATACACATATAAAATTAAAATGATTTTTTTAAGTATACACATT
Organism: Eumetopias jubatus; assembly: GCF_037043125.1. Classification (NCBI taxonomy): domain Eukaryota; kingdom Metazoa; phylum Chordata; class Mammalia; order Carnivora; family Otariidae; genus Eumetopias; species Eumetopias jubatus. The sequence continues at coordinate 91,698,728 of NW_028274807.1, forward strand.
TCGATAGTAAGATGCATTAGAAAGATATCCACTATTACTTTTTATTTTCACCAAGAAAATGATGCCACACTTAACAGTTCTTCCTGCATAAATCATCTTCAGAATGATTTATAGAAATAGAAATAGAAAAAATACTATGGCATTTAGTATCTACAAAAAGGGTATAGATTAACTTAATCATTTCAGGATATATGAGGGAAATAAGAGAAAGATATAAACATGTAGGTAGCTGTTACACGGCAAATGTAGAATATAAAAAGGCTTTCCTGTTTAACACTTTATAATGTACATCTATGAAAAAGAATGAAGATATTTCAGTACCTGTATGACTCCTATGCAAAAAGAACAGAACCATTTAAAAGAAAATCCTAAATAGGTCAGTAAATTGCTTGGGCTTTATTTGCTAGGCTGATGTGATGAGCTGAATTGTGTATCCTCGAAATTCACACTGAAGCCCTAACCCCCATACCTCAAAATGAGACTGCATTTGAAGACAGGGCCTTTTAAGAGGTCATTAAGGTTAACTGAGGTCACGTAGGTAGACCCCAATCCAATCTAATTGGTGTACTTATGGGAGGAAATTTAGACACACAGAGCTATCAGGGATGTGCATGCCCAGAAGGGCCATGTGAAGACACAACAAAAAAGTGCTGGCCATCTGCAAGCCAAGGAGAGAGACCTGAAGAGAAACCAAACCTGCCAACACCTCGATCTTGGGACTTTTAGTCTCCAGAACCTAGAGAAAATACATTTCTGTTGTTTAAGTCACCCAATGTCGGTATTTTGTTATGGCAGCCCTCCAAACTAATACAGCTGGTATATAGAATTAGATATATTTCATATGCTGAGACAAATTCCCTGATGACTGTCAAATTATTGTAATTTATATTTTTTAAGATTTTATTTGAGAGAGAGACTGTGTGCAAGCAAGCAGGTGGGGGGGGGGAGTCTTAAGGAGATTCCATAACAATCGTGGACCCCAACCCAGGGCTGGATCCCACCACCCTGAGAACATGACCCGAGCCAAAACCAAGAGTTGGACACTTAACCAACTGTGCCACCCAGGTGCCCCTGTGATTTATAATTTTGGAAATAAAGGAAGAATTTGGAATAAACATAAAATTAATGGGAAAAAAAGAAGCTAAAGAGTTTAAAGAAAAACATCAGACCTTTGTGAATATATGTGTGCCATTTAAATTTAACAATGCCAAATTACAGTGTAAAAAGTTCATTACTTATAATATATACCATAGTTTGGGATTTCAGAAACACCTAAATTTTTAAAAATAAATATAAAAGATTCTATTCATCTAGCTTCAGAGTGCACAAAATATACCTTGTGCCTAATTTAGGTCCAATCACCATTAAGTGGAATTTAAGAATACAATCAAGAGTAGTGCAGCATGCCACATGCAATGAAATGCTTGACCTACCATATTAACAACACTTTTTATTAATTTTTCATCCGACTTTCCAGGACAACTTTCTCTTATCTTTATAACAGGGACTTCCATTATTTTAATAGTCTGTGGAAAAGAGACTTAAGTATAAGATTAAGAAAACTATAAAATTATTTAAACACTGATGGAAGAAAAATAGCCTTTCTTAAAAAAAAAAGCTAAAATTCCATACCTTTAAAGCTTTTATAAGTTCTTCTTGTTTTCCAGCTTCCTGAACCAATATCAGTCTCGTTTCAATTTGAGGCATTTCTTCTATTAAAATTAAAAATGTTTAAATATGTTTATCAGGTACTAATATCAAAATCAACAGTTCTTAATCCCTCTTTTCGCTATATCTGGCATGTTTTTCCATCTTTGAGGAGACTGCTTTCTCTAAAATTAAAATGACTTAATTCTCAGTTTATTTTTTAAAATTTGGCCATCTATCACTTTAGAGAAAGAAAAAACAAATTGCCACAAAGTCTACAAACATTAGCACTCCTCCTAACCAAAAAAAGCATTCACTATCTTGCACAGCCATCCTCTTCAACAGTGCATGCAACGTCGGGACAGACCCATTTATATAGGGGCTAAGGGAATAAGTGGCTTTTCACCTGACCAGTCATAACTGGGTAAACTCTAACAGTGTTGCAGCTAGATTGCCCTCACACACAGAAAAAGCAATATTCAACAATAAGATGCTTTCTCCTTCAAAGCTGAGAAGCATTAATCCAAACAATAATCAAAAATCTAAACAGTATAAATGGCTAAAATCAACAACAAAAGAAACAACAGGTGTTGGTGAGGATGTGGGGAAAAGGAACCCTCATGCACTATTGGTGGGAATGCAAACTGGTGCAGCCACTGAGGAAAACAGTATGGAGGTTCTTCAAAAAGTTAAAAATAGAGCTACCTTATGATCCAGCAATTGCACTACTGGTATTTACCCAAAGAATACAAGAACGCTAATTCAAAGGGATACACGTACACTATGTTTATAGCAGCATTATCTATAATAGCCAAATTATGGAAGCCAAGTATCCATCATCAATTGGCGAATGGATAAAGAAGATGTGGTGTATATATAATGAAATATTACTGAGCCATAAAAAGAACAAAATCTTGCCATTTGCAACAACATGGATGGTATTAGAGGGTATAATACTAAGAGAACTAAGTCAGAGAAAGACAAATACCATATAATTTCACTCATGTGAAATTTAAGAAACAAAACAAGCAAAGTGAAAAAAATGAGAGAAAGATAAAGCAAGAAACAGACAATAGAGAACAAACTGATGGTTACTGTGGCGGGGGAGTTAAATAGGTGATGAGCACAGGGTGATACATAGAAGTGTTGAATTACTATATTGTACAACTGAAACTAATATAACACTGTATGTTAACTAACTGGAATTGAAATAAAAACTTAAAAAAACTACAAAGAATAAAAGATTCTGTCAACAAATATTTACTGAATCACTTTACTCTAGCTTAACAGTATTACAGTTAAATTCTAAATTCCTAGTCAGTTTAGGATTAAAATAATGATTTGGTGTTTTAAAGCTGATTAACAGGTTTACCTTCAACAGGTTTACCTTCAACATATGAAGCAGATCCAATAAATACATTTTCCTTAGAAATTTCAGTAATTTTAGAATCAAAAATAGAGGAGTCTGCCAAGCTTGTCCTCCCAGTAGTAGATGTTAATACACTATTGTCAGCCATTGTTAGTACTCTTCTACGTTGGCTGAAAAAAATAAAGTTTGAATAAAAACACATGAGCATTGGGCAAAAACATGCATTAGAGGCTCTACTTTTATATCTAGAATTTATAAAAAGTATCATTACTCATTTTTCTTAATACTGAACCACAGAAATGTCATTCAACCTCTCTGAGCCTCCATTTCCTGTAAAATAAAGATACTACTACCTGACTCATAGGAATAGAGTAAAAATAACAAATAACACTCAGAACATGACCCGATATACAATGAAAATTCAGAAGGTAGTCATAAATATTCCATCTCCCTCCTCCTCTACCCCTTTGCCCTCAACCAACCCATTTTCCTATCTTCATTTACAATACTACCATCATCCCTCAAATAATCCCTGTCAAAAACTAGATCTATTCTTACCCTTTCCTCTACTTTATTTTGCCCTCCCCCAAATTCCTATCAATCCTATCTCAAGTACTCTGGGAACTCATAGGGTTGTCTCTGATTATTAATCTATTGCCAAAGCAGCTTCAAATTTTAGAAAAAAAGAGCTGAGACCTGGCCCCACTTCTCTATGTTCAATGCCACAATGGCCACTTGGTCAAATACAACAGCCCCAAACAACTTTATCATCAGTTTCTTCAGATCACTCTCCACATTGTTGCCTGGGTTGTGGTCCTAAAAACAAATGTGACCATATCACTTCCCTGCTTAAGAACTTCCACGAGCACTCTTCCCTATAGGGTCAAGTCCAAATTCACCATCAGGTTTACAGTTTGGTCCTAGATTAACTCTTCAACCTCATCTCCTGTTTAATTTCTGCAGTCCACATATACTGTACTGTATGCTCCAGCCACAATGTATTTCTCAGCATTTTTCAAACACAGATCACGATTTACTCCACACACCTACTTACATTTAATAGTACTCAATTCTCCACCCAGCAGATCTTTCAACTCCCAACCCACTGCTCTTGACTCATTCTCTGTGGATGTCTCTGTATATCTCATATGTGTAGATTGCTCTTATCTGTATTTTCATATTACTTTACTATCATCTCTCCTTTAAAAGATTTAACAAGACAATTACACATGGGTTAGTGTCACTATGGCTCTAGACATTAAAGGATTTTTTTTTTTAAGACTTCCAGGACTTAAGAGTTGAAAAGTTAGGCTAACAGGGAATAAAGAAAAAGTTAAATGAATTTTCAATTCAAATCAAGGTTATTATGTAAGTTTATTATCTTGAAGTTAGTTTCCAGAATATTCGGCAAATATAAAGAGGCGGCCCTATCTTTATCTGGTACATGTCTGACCTACTGTACCCTCTCCTACTTTTTTTAGGTTAATAAGATATACAAATATCTTCCACCAGCTTTTTATCAAAGTAATAGTTTAAATAAACTATATGCTGTGGAGAAACAGCATATAGTTCAGGTATCATTAGCATCATTTCTAGATGGTGATATTAAGTAGTGCGAAGATGAGCAAACTAATAATATCCAAAGACCTAAGCATAATTGTTAGGCGCACACTTCAAAGCCAGGCAACCCAGCCTCCTGTCTCAACTCTGCACTCAGTTTCCACATCCAAGAAAAAGATAATAGCACAACTCAAATCCAGTTGTGATGAAAACTGAATAGATGACATCTTAATATGAGTGACAATTATTAACTTTCATAATATTCATAATGTGGACATTTTTAATTGTCTTACCATACATCCATATCAATCATTATTCTAAGGATCTCCAAAGGAATGCCCCAACAGTTGTTAATAACAGTCTCCATTTACAATCAATGACAAATTCTATCGAGCCCTTATTGTTGCTAAGTCTCCTACACTTAACGGTTTCCAGTCAAAAAGAAAAGGCTCTACAAAGGCTATCATTCAAAGTTCCCTTAAAAGAACCTTTAAAAAAAGTCAAGAGATGAACTAACATACTTTAAGAACTGAAGGAGGGAGATTTTAATAATCAAAAACATGAATTTACATTCTTCTCCTATGCCTGTTTAAAGGCCAACAAAATAGGTAATTAAAAATTAAAATTGTCTCTGTTAAAACTGTATATGATCAATTTATTGCTGAAATAGCTTCAAATTTTAGGGAAAAAGAGTTGCGTGGAAAGTTGATGACAACACCCAACACTCTGATTACAAAAGGAAATACACTAATCACTTTTTCACATTCATGCATTCTGTAAGCTTGTAAGACAATAGGATCAGTGTTCATAAACCTATACAGCTTATTTCTCATCCAAGAATATAGTCAAGCAGCTTTTGACTAAATAACACATGCCTCTTTTCATCCCAAAGAGAAAATCTGTCACTTCAACAAATAATTCACTTTAGGTTTCCCTTTACTTATTTTTTTAGGCAATCATCTTTCAGAGGAGTTAAATGAAATACTGGATATGATGGTAGTGTTACTGACAATAATAACATTAGTGTTAACATTATAAACGTTATGGTTAATATTTATTTAACGCTTAATATGTGGCAGACATTGTTCTAAGTCTTTGAAACCATCCTAAGAGGCACGTACTATTCCTGTCTCCATCTCATAAAGAATCCTAGAAAAGAGAGGTCAAGTAACCAGCCAAGTCAATAAAACAGGGATCCAAACCCGGGCTGATTCCAGAGGCTTGCACTTTAAACCACTAAGCCAAACAAATCTGTACGGGGAAGGAAGGCGCACGCGGGGGGGTCGGGAGGGGAGGGTCAGGCGGAGGCCGGAATGGGCTGGCATTTTTAAAAACTAAAAAGTAAACCTCCTACAGAGAAAACACCAAAAAGAATCCTGGAGTGAAACCACTAGGCACTCTGAGATAAGCCCCCAAAGGCAGCAGCTGTGGGCCGCCAGAACCGCAAGGACAAGGCGGCTTGTTGAGACCACGCTTCCCAACTCCCTCCCTTCATCCAGACATTCTTCCGGAAAAAATATCTCACCAGGTGAGAGATGAAGATGCCCAACAACCGGGAGGACTTCGGGATCCCACTGCGCTCACTGCCCAGCTGTTAGTAGTGCGGTGGGGGAGTTCCCAGAGCCAGGAAGCCTGAGCAGGGGGTGCTCCGGAATTCGCGGTCATGGGGCGGGGTAGCCGGACAAGAGAAGGGGCCCACTGCTCCGGGGGCGCTGGCCCACTCCCACCTCCCCTACCCACATCCACAAAGTTCTCACCACTCTCAAAAAACGCCTCGGAAGTCCACCTCTTCAAGCACTGATTCCCCTTACTGGTACCGCCATTCCTCGCGGGTGTCAGCCACAACCAATTCAAAAAGTGAGCCTCTTTCTCTAAAAGCCATGCCGATTGGCGCGTGATGTCAACCTCCTTCCCATAGGCTGCGGTCTCCAGAGGGGCGGTGATTGGCCACTGCTCTCCGCCCACCTCCCCGCAGGCGCCGATTGATTGGTTCTGCGTGTGTTTCAAATAAACCTAACGGCTCGCACGTCGGAACGACCGGAGTTTGTAGAGAAGTGCCCGGATGTGACCGGGAGGTGGCAGTGGTAGCTCCTGGGTTTGTCTGGGAGTGGCAGGTGTGTCTGAGGCTACCGCTTGTTTACTCAATAAACTTCCCATTTCCTGAGTCAAGTTTTGAGTGGATTCCTGCCCCCCCCAGCCCCCGCGCCATTTACTTTTTTTAAGCGTCACTAAATCCTTTAAATTAAATCAGTGCCCCCACGGTTGAATTTTTTTCACTGCTTGCTGGGAGCTGAAAGATTTTCCTGCTTGTGTGCTTTCTGCTTTAGGAATGTTATTTCAAGTTGGCTTCAGAGGTTTTGACTTTGGTAGTTGTGTTGGCGTGGCACTGCCATGGACAGGGAGGGGCTCTCCAGGTGGACTTCAAATCAGCAGCCAATTATTTAAATGCTAATGTATGTAAGCACTGCCCTGGTCTGAGGAATTTCACCGGTGATTAGAATAAATTCTTAGTGTTTCTCGGACTTTTTATAGATATATATATAAGTTTACGCTTGAACAAATGTAAAAATATGTCAGAAGATTCTAGAATCTCCTGGAGCCAAAGTAAATTGCTTCTTGCTGCCTCCTCCGGCCACCGTGAGATCTTTTCTTTCCTGTAAAGTCTAGCCAAGAATTTATCGTTTGTCCTGTAATTACTATAGTTATTGTGAAAATTATTTTACTTTCTTCAGTTTCTAAATATGATACCCTGTAACATTATCTCTTAAGAAAAATACTGGGCGCCTGGGTGGCTCAGTTGGTTAAGCGACTGCCTTCGGCTCAGGTCATGATCCTGGAGTCCCGGGATCGAGTCCCGCATCGGGCTCCCTGCTCGGCGGGGAGTCTGCTTCTCCCTCTGACCCCCTTCCCCCTCGTGCTTTCTCTCTCTCATTCTCTCTCTCTCTCTCTGAAATAAATAAATAAAATCTTTAAATAAAAAAAAAAAAAAGAAAAATACTTCTCCCCCCAGGTAGGTTTTGCTTAGTTCCCACCTAATCACTGATTTAAGTAAAAGAAAGGGAAATCCGTTGCCCAAATCTTAAATCCCAATAAGAGAAGGAAAACTTGTACTCTGGAATGGAACACTTCCGACCATGTCAAACAGGTGAGAATTTACAAGTTTTCCTGATTTTGCCTGGCCACTTTAGAATCACTGAAAAGTGTAATGTAATCCAAAAAAATGTGTGACTCAGTCTGGTAATTATTGGTTTCCCTGTTTATAACTGAAGAATATTTGCAGTCTGCCCTTCAGTATAAGGCTGTGATAACCGTTAAGGCAAAAGAAAAGAAAAATAGTCATTGAAATTTCACTTTGGAATGTGCTTGCATACTTAAATCAGGGTGTGCCCAGCATTCCAAAAATTCTCACCAGTGAAACATATTAAGCTAGTGAAGAGAGCAGCCTATTTCCTCTGTGCACTGCTCTGTTAAAGTGGCTTTGCACCCAAATCTAATGACCATGAGGTATCACCACACAAAATGTATACTAGCCTAGCAAAAGCTATACTTGATTTCTTTTAAGGGATATATGGCATTTTACTAACAAACAGGCAATACAATCTTCTTCCATTTCATAACCATGTAACAACCTCCTTTTACATCTCCTATCCATGTAACCTCAAGCAAGTTACTTAACCTCTCTATGCCTCAGTTTGCCCTCTATAAAAGGGTCTAATAGTACTTCATAATTTTGTTGTGAGGATTTAATTTATGTAATTAAAGCAGGTGCCTGGCAGGCTCAGTCCGTAGATCTCAGGGTTGTGAGTTAGAGCCCCACATTGGGCATGGAGCCTACTTTAAATATATATATGTTTATATATATAATATATATATTACATAAATATTATATATAAAAAAACATATTCTAGCATATGGTAAACATGCAAGAGAATGTTAGCTGCTAATATTAGTACTACTTTTATTACTACTGTTATCTCAACTAAGGGGCCCTATAAATTGCCTGATGGGACTGATGGTTCTCTACATTGCCTTCTCATCCCTGACCCCAGGAGCGATGGCACATATGCCTCCCTTTGCCCCACCCTACCCCAGCCACAAACTACCACCCTCTCCAACCAAGCTCCAAGCTTGATACAGCCAAGACCTCCATTGCTTTCTTTCCCTGCCAGAGAGAGGACAATTTTCCTTCTATACCAAATCTATTCTTCCTTTTCTCCTTTAGGGAAATCCTGCTGTGCTGTGCTCAAGACATGGCTCTCTTGCTGCTGCCCTTGGCCCGACTTTTGTCCCCTTCCAAGGCAGGTCCTAGCTAAGATTCTTTACGTTAAATGTTAGCCTCATTCTCCAGGCCCCTTCACTGGAAATACACTTATTAAATTAATATGTCAACCTCTGTTTGTATAGGGTAGATAGATAAATTAAAATAAAGAGTAACTTGAAAGATAAACCATTAAACAATTCTTATGTGTCATCCACAACTCCTAGGATACCAAATGGACAGGTTTCAGATATAAAATACTAAAGAAATTTAACTGAATTTAAGTACTTAGTAGTGTATGACATATTTTCCCCCAAGCAATAAAACAACTTCTAAAGATGGGGGATAAAAATTTTAGATGTGGAGAAAATGAAATGTGAAAGATAGAACTACTGAGATTTTTCCTTTAGAGGATCAGCTTTCCCACCTCCATCTTCAAATTGGGTGACACTCTGGACTCTCTTTCTTTACCCCTACAGCCTTGTGCCTCTTCAAGTTTATTCCCTCTTACTCATATTTCCTCTTTTTCCTCCATGCCCACACCCTCCATCTCCATCTTCTTTCAGCTTCTTCAGAGCAGCAGAGAATGGGAAGTTAGGAAAGTTAATTTTGAGTTACGGGATATCTTTCCCCACCTCATACTTACCCTAATAAGAACTAGTATATCTGAAAAATTATTAAATCTGTTGCAATAAATGGGCAATATCTGTTGTAATGGACTTTGATTTTATTACCTAAAGCTGTAATGAAATATATTACAATTTCCAGATTTTATTTTAAAAATGTGAAATGTTGGGGCACCTGGGTGGCTCAGTCGGTTAAGCGTCTGCCTTGGATTCCAGTCATGATCTCAGGGTCCTGGGATCAGGCCCTGCATCGTTGGGCTTCTTGGGGGGGGGGGGCGGCGGCTGCTCAGCAGGGAGTCTGCTTCTCCCTCTCCCTTCCACCCCCCTCCCCACCCCCCGCCCCACTCATGCTCACTTGCTAGCTCACTCTCTCACATAAATAAATAAAATCTTTAAAAACTTTGTAAAAAGAAAGTACTTTCATATGGAGTGACAAAAAAAGTTTTAAAATGTGAAATGTTATCAACCACTAATTCTATTTTATAGTAAATTTAAATACTTCATCATAGGATTGAATGTTTTACTTTAACTAAATATTAACTTTGTGATGTCACAGATTTCATGAAATTGTTTTTCTCCTTCTAGCACCATCCTTACCTCCTCAAAACATTTTTGAAGTATGTACCTATATATAATGCCACACAAGATACCAAGATTCAGTCCCTCTAAGAACTGATCACTTATTTCAGAAATTTTAATGAATAGCCTCGGAATTCTGTCCTTTCTTGGAATTAATAACATTTTCCAATGGAAATGTCATATTTCCAAGTAGGTTATAATGCAGCATCTTTTAACCTGTCATCTCTGCCTGTAAACAAGCTTTAGAAATTACAATCACTGGGAGCCAGAAGAAGCCATTTTAGATACCTCGATAACCAGTAATTAGGATATGAATCGTAGCTTTATTTGTATGACTCATTAGGCTATAAATCACTTAACATAGATTTCCAAGACTGTACAAATTTAGCACTTAAAGTTTCACTTGAACAAAGAGAATTAGCTTTGCTTGATGGAGCAAGAGGTTTCCAAATATGATGAGACCATTATTTCAAATTATGTAATTTGATTAAAAAATATTTAGACGTGGAAAAAAAATCTCAGCTCGTTAGTCTCATTCTTTATCTTACAGAAGAATTTTACCAAGGCCAGCACCATAGAGGTTATATTCCTTTGCCAAGGTCAGATAACTAGTCAATGGCAAAATCAAGATCAAATGTTTTATTTTCATTAAACTATTCTGTCTTTACTAAAATATTAATATTTATATTTTACAACATACTTATAAAAGTACCAATATCTTTATTCATAATGCTTATATATATATATATATATATTTTTTTTTTTTTTACCTTTGAAAGCCTTAAGATACTTTCAATTACTTAAGAGCCTTGTTGGCGGGTGCCTGAGTGGCTCAGTCAGTTAAGCGGCTGCCTTTGGCTCAGGTCATGATCCAGGGTCCTGGGATCGAGCCACATCAGGCTCCCTGCTCGGTGGGGAGTCTGCTTCTCCCTCTCCCTCTGTCTGCTGCTCTGCCTACTTGTGCTCTCTCTCTATCTCTGTTAAATAAATAAATAAAAATCTTTAAAAAAAAAAGAGCCTTGTTGGTCTTGTTTACCTATGTACCTTCAGCACCTAGCAACAGTTCCTGGCATACAGTAGGTGTTTCATGAATACATTGTAATTGATCCCTAAGAATACACATTGCTTTCTAATCCATTCTCCACCTGGATTCAGAGTGACATTATGCAAATACAAACTCATCGTCTAGCACCACCTCTTTAAAACACTTCAATCCTACTAGGCCTTCAATCCTTCTACCTACATTTCCAGCTTCATCTTACACCATGTTCGCTTTCTTTGAATTCTATACCTGCTTTCCTTCTCAGGGTTTTTTGCACCCACTCCTCTACCAATCCCTCTGATCCCCATTCCTTTAACCTAGAGTAGGCAACTTCTATTCATCCTTTAACATTTGCTCACTTTGCCACTTCTCGGAAGGTCTTTCCTAACTACCGACGGTATCAGAACCGTTTTAACCACAGTACCTAGCACACAGAAGGCACTCAATTAAATATTTGTTGAAATAACAAGTAACTCAATGAATGAATGAACTTATTTTTATTATAGTATCAGTGATGTTTTTTCCAAAGATACTAAAGAAAGTGTCTCTTATTTTTACTTTTATCTAACCCATTATTTATGACAGTTTTTCAGGAAAAATTAACTGGCATGTTTCCAAAATTAATAAATTTACATCAAGGACAAAATAATTTGCATCTTTGATATTCAAGTACATTACCCAAGAATTGAATGATTTTTGTACCACAGCCAGTCCAGCTATGAGTGGAAGAGAGTTAATGCTAATGGTACTGAACTGATTCAGGTAAGACTTAATAGTTTATGAACATAGGCAATTATCCATATCAAAAATTCAGTTTTCCTACAACCTGCACCTTTATACATTATACACTGACACTCACAAATTACCTCTTCCACACTATCAACTAACTTGTAAATATCTGAGGTATTCTAAAGTAATACTATCTGCCAGTTTAGTCTTGACAGCTACTTCATCTCTGTAGAGTAGTATTTGCTATGGCAACAATTTGAATACTTTGATTGTACTTAGCAGTATTTTTGTTGCTGCTGTTCAAATGAATGGGAAAAAATGGAATTGTTAATGCAGGTGAAATAAAAATGGAAACCAGGTCATTCAAAAATGGTGAATATTTGACCTCAATTGCATGCCCATTTGCAATAAGCAGTTTAACTGTGGGTTTAATAATGAAGGAAAAACTACATGTAAGAGAGGCACCTGGGTGGCTCAGTCGGTTAAGCATCTGCCTTCAGCTCAGTTCATGATCCCGGAGTCCCTGAATTGAGTCCCCATGTCCAGTTCCCTGCTTATCAGGGAGTCTACTTCTCCCTCTGACCCTCCCCTCTCTCGTGCCCTCTCTCTCTCAAATAAATAAGTAAATAAAATCTTTTTTAAAAATTACATGTAAGAAATAACAAATTCATTGGGAAAATTAAAACATGAGATTTAAATGATATTTAAGTGCACAATGCAACTCTATATAAATCCTATGTGTAGAAAAAAATTATGAAGAAATAAAAAAAAATGTTCTTAGTGTTTCTATCTGGCCAATAGCATTTGAGATTATTTCTCCCTCTCCTTTCCTTTTTTTGGTAATTTTCAAATGTTTTATCATCATGTTTTAGTGGACAATTGTTGTTTTCGAGGCTGTTCAGCATTTATCCCTTCCTTCCTAATAATAGTCTGATTTCCATTTTGAGAAATCCCTCATGGAATGTGGTTTTAGTGAGAGGTAGTGCTTCTCTGTTACCACAGATATGAATGGGGCCACATTCTTCCCATGATTAAAGCTCTGCCAATCAGATGCTCTCTTCATAGGACTTTGAATGATTAGCATGTGCTAAAGATATGGAAAGGAGTAAGGATCATATGCATTCCAATAGTAACAGCAGTGTGCAGACAAGAGTCTTTGAGTCCAATAATCTTTGCTAGTATTTCCACTACCTACTACTCCTCTCTGATCTTGCCCATTTCCCAAGGTTGATCCTTACACAGATTCTGCAAAAAAAAATAATAATAATAATAAATCTTTTTTTCCCTTCAAGACAGAATTTATTTCTATTGCTTGTAACCAAAAATGCCAAGATATATTGCTTTTACAAATCCAAATCTTGTCGGCTCTACCTTCAGAATACATCCAGAAGCTGACCAGTTCTTAGCCCCTCCATTACCCTTTTGTAGGCTACCATCTTCCCTGACCTGAGTTATTGCAGTAGCTACTAACTCATCTCCTCAGTTTCACCTTTAAACCTCCACTGTCTATTCTCAGTAAAGCTGCTGAAGCATTCCTGTTAAAACGTAAGTCAGATCTTGTCACTATGCTCAAAAACCTTTAATGGCTTCCCATTTCTTCCATTCTAAAACCAGTGTTCTCACAATAGACTTTATGGCCCCAACACAATCCTCACTGACATCATCCCTACTCCTCTCCCCTTCAGTTTTACTTACCTCTAGCCACCTCTTTGCTGCTAGCCAGCCTTTTTGCCTCCTCCTGTCAGGAACACATGGGAGGCATGCTCCTAAGTCAGGCTGTTTCCTCTGCTTTTATGTTCTTCCCTCATAAATGCATGACTTTTTCCCCCTTTTCCTTCAATTCTTCATCAAATGCACTGTTTCAATCAGCCTAGGTGGCTACCCCAGCCAAAACTGCAGCCCCTCCCCAAACACCTCTGGTCCCCTTTGCCTTGCTCTTTTTTTATTTCATAGCCATTATTATCAGCAGTTATGTCATTGATTGTCTGTCTCTGCATACTAGAATGTGAGCTCCATGACAGCAGAGAGTTTTCTCTGTTTTGTTCCCCGGTATATTTCCAGTAACCAGGTCAGTACCTGCCACATATTAGGTACTCAAATTTTTTTGAAATAAAGAATAAGCAAAGAAAGAAATGAAAAATGAAAAGGAGGAAGGGAGGAAAGATTTTAAAATTTCTAAATATTATCTACATGTTATAATGACAAGCTGTTTTCAAGCTTTTTTTTAAGTTTTCATTTAAATTCCAGTTGGTTAACATATAGTGTAATATTAGTTTCAGGTGTACAACTTAGCAATTCAACACTTCCATATATCACCTTGTGCTCATCACGATGAATGCACTCTGTAATTGCCATCATCTATTTCCCCCATGTCCCCAACCACCTCCCCTGTGGTAACCATCAATTTGTTCTCTATAGTTAAGTTTTCAAGCTTTTTGAATATTTCTTCAAATGAAACATCACAATGAACTCCCATATATAAAACATATAAAAGCCAAGCTGAATTGAAATAGGGGAAGGGGGGTGCCTGGGTGACTCAGTCGGTTAAGTGGCTGACTCTTGGTTTATGCTCAGTTGGTGATCTCATGGGTGGTAAGATCAGCTCCATGTCTGGCTCCCGCTTTGGGCTCTGGATTCAGTGGGGAGTCTGCTTGGTTTCTTTCTCTCTCTCTCTCTCTCTCTCTCCCTCTGCCCCTCCCCCTGCTCACACTCTCTCTCTCAAATAAATAAATCTTTAAAAAAAAAGTTAAACATATGATTGCGTAAGACCCAGCAATCCATTCCTACATGTAAGAATCTTTGAGGAAATTTTATTCATGATTGCTAAAAACTGGAAAAAATTTAAATGTATAGCATTAGCGAATGCATAAACAGATAGTGGTACATCCCAAACATGGACTACTACTAAGCAATTTCCATGCAACAAAAAGGATGACTCTCAGAAGCATTATGTTAAGTGAAATAAACCAGAAACAAAAAGTAAGTGTTGTATGATTCAATTTATATGGCATTATGAAAAAGACAAAGATAGGGACAAAAATGCAGATCAGTGATTGACAGAGGCTGAGGGTGAGGAGACAAGTTTACTGCAGAATGGCACAGGAAGACTATTGGGGATAGTGGAAGTCCTCATGTCTTGATTGTGGTAATAGCTACACCAATGTATACCTTTGTCAAAACTCATGAATTTTACCATATGTAAGTAATATCTCAATAAACATACTTTTAAAAAGAACAAAATGGAATCTGTTTTCCATTTTCAAAATTTTCTAACAGTTAAAATCCAAAATTAACGGGATGGGCTAACAGTAGAATGTAGGTGTCAGAGGAAAGAATTCATTAACTTGAAAATAAATTAATAGAAATTATTCAATATTGACAAGATAGAAAAATGTTGGAAAAAATGAGAGCTTCAGGAACTTGTGGGAAAACATCATATATAATTGGAGTCCCATTGTTAAGAAACAATAACCAAAAATTTCTCAAATTTGACAAAAGACATAGATAGCTTTTGCCAGAAGAAAAAGTTTCTACTTCCAAAAGATCAGCAAACCCAACTTAGGATAAATACAAAGAAAGTCTTGCATATCAAAGTCAAATTGCTGAAAGCCAAAGAGAAGTTTTAAACCCATGATGACTGAGCTATTGAAGTTGTAGCAAGCATAAGGGACCAAGTAAACTGTGTGAGATGCTAAGGACCAAAGAGCACAGACAGGAAAAGAAATTCCATATTTTAGACAATGGTAAGTGAGAAGAAACCTATAATTCAGGCAATTGTATGATTCCAAAAGTTCTTAACCTTTGCCCTATAGTGAATTAACTATAAACTTCTTTTAGGTCCCAGTGCCTTTGAACTCATATCCCGTAAGTTGTAAATTCCTGCACTAATAGATACGCTATGAAGTAGTTTGTGAGTTTTTGTGAGGACTGTATAATATTAGTGTTTAGAATAGTGCACTGAAAGCACTCAATAAATGCTAGCTATTACTATTATTATTTATCTCACAAATATTTATGAGGTACTTATTATACACCAGGCACTGTACTAGGCACTGGGGATACAACTGAGAAACAAGCTGATGCAGACTTTGCCCTCATAGAGCTCAGAGTTTAGTGAGCCTTATCTAAACAATCGCTATTTCATCCTACCACCTTTCTTTTTGTACAACTGGAGTTCACAAGGCTATAGAGCATGCTAACCATCTATAGTAGAGAGGTAATTTCATGGTAATTTGTATAAAATTGAAAAATGTTTCCCTAATGCACACTAATATGAAAGTTGTGATGCTTGATATAGTCACAGATGTGAAAAAAAAAAACCTAATGCTTTACCTCTCATTATTTTTACCTTCTCTTTCACACACAATTAAACTTATTTTATAGAGGCAATTAAAATATTAGGCTATTTTCTCCTTCATTAAGCATAATTTCCTTTAATTTTTCATTAACATTTTGCCTGCTTCTCTTTTTGAAGATTAAATGGAGCTGTTATGTATGGTATCATATGGACTTGAGATGTTTATCAAGATTTTAAAATTACACTGTTTCATTTTCCTAATTAAAATATTTTTTGTTTGTTTTCTTTTCCTTTTTGCATGAATGTGACTGACCAAAGAATTTATATGTATTAAATTACTGCTCTTGGGAACACCAACATGAAATTAAAAGCCAATATGTTATCATACAGTAGATACCTCTAGACAGCACTTGTACATTGATTGATTTTTAAAATTGTAAACGTAGATTACTTTTATAATTTATAAGTTAGGGGAAAAAAGTACCCCAATTGTGCCATTTTCCTTATCAAATGCTTGACTCCCTGTTAGTTATCGGTAGCATACATCCAAGCACTGTCCCATGAACATTCAAGGTCTTTTACCAACTCTCCCCCAAAGCAGACAGAACAAATATGTTTCCATGCTATGAAACTAAGAAACATAAGTTAAAAGACCCATTTCCTGGAAATTCTTGGAATACCTTGAGGTAGAAACCACAATTCATATATTTATCTGAAATTTTAAAAATTAGAAATTAAATCATCTATCCATAAACTATACAAGTAATAGTGCAAATCTCAAAAACAAAAACAAAAGAAAAAGCTTGAGTTTCTAGTCTTAGTCTATTCGATTGTCTTGTTAGAATTGTAATGATTATATTTACCATCTTATTATCTCAGATCCCTAAAGAAAAATCAACTGTGTTTGATTATCACAAGATTATCAAAAGGAAGGAATTTTTTAGTAAAACCAACATTGTATTGTCTTGAGGAAGCTCTGGCTTGATTTCTTGACTTGACTTTAAAATTCTTCAAGACAGGGAGCCTGGGTGGCTCAGTTGGTTAAGTGACTGCCTTCAGCTCAGGCCATGCTCCTGGAGTCCCAGGATCGAGTCCCACATCGGGCTCCCTGCCCAGCAGGGAGTCTGCTTCTCCCTCTGACACTCTTCCTTCTCGTGCTCTGTATCTCTCATTCTCTCTCTCAAATAAATAAATAAAATCTTTAAAAAATAAATAAATAAATAAATAAATAAAATTCTTCAAGACAGAAAAAAATTGATTATTACAGTACAGTTCCTCTTCTTAAACCAAGAGAAGGGGATTTAAGCATAGGCTTTGTTTCCTAAGCCATACAAACGAAGAGCTAAGTTCTAGTTCATTGTCCTTGGCTTATAGCACATTACTGGGCTATACCTCCACCTGCTTCAGTTGGTTCACCTTTTTATATCTCCTCTCAAATGTGGACACATTCTGTGGAACCAGGGATCTCACAGTAGTACCTTTTCCATGGGTCTTGAATAGCTTAGGCTGAGTCAAAATATACTGGCCCCATTACTTTTTTTTTAAGTTTATTATCTTTTTTTCTTGATAATCTCTGCAACCAACATGGGCCTGGAACTCACAACCCTGAGATCAAGAGTCACATGCTCTTCCAGCTGAGCCAGCCAAGAACTTCTGGTTCCACTACTTTTATAAAGGATATGAATCTGCTCTACAGTACTGGGTGCAAAAAAACATCATTTTCTTTAGTGTTCTAAATTAGATATATCTACCCTAAGCTTGCTATTCATCAGGATTGATGGGAAATTTAATCCACCTTATTTAACTGATTTTATGGGAGAAATAAGATAGAACAGATGAGCTTCACCCCTCTCCAGGTCGCAAATAATCTGGGTCATCATATACAATCTAGGGGAAAAAGGCGGAAAGGGTTCTAGTCTTCAGTCCTTTTTGATCACCTTTGAAATGTTAATTATTGATCCCTGCATAAATCATTTGTAGGCAGATAATTCTACTCCTTTTATGCCATGCTTGAACAAGAATATCTTTCATTTCCCCAAATCATGACATGTGGTTGGTGTTCAGTCCTCACGCATCCCCAAACTACGCCTACTCAGCAGCTTCTTCTCCAGGAGTGGTGCATGAGAGTGCGTCTGAGATCTTCCTCCCTCTTAGAACTGCCTCCACCATGTTCAGGAAAAATGCACTGGAAGTCGGAATCCATCTTCACCTCAAAGAACTGGTCTGTTTTCTCCCTCTCCTTCCCTCAAGTGCTTCCAAAACAAAATGGCTTACTTCCTTGAGGTTAAATGGGAGAGTGTTCAGAGGACCTTCAATTCCTGGAGCTTTTCTTGAAAGGAAAGCTTGCTCCTACATGTACTTTGTTTCATGCTAATTTACTATACCATTTATTTATTTATTTAAGATTTATTTATTATTTGAGAGAAAGAGGGGTGGAGGGGTAGGGGCAAAGGGAGAGAGAGAGAGAGAGAATCTCAAGCAGACTCCCTGCTGAGCGTGGAGTCTGACACAGGGCTGGGTCCCACCCCCCAGAGACCACGACTGGAGACCGCGACCTGAGCGGAAACCAAGAGACAGCAGCCCAACTGAGCCCCCAGGTGTCCCACTACACTAATTATTTAAACATGAGTTAGGAGATACTAAATCAAAATGAATTAAATTTAAACATTGATTATTTACTTAATGAAACATTGAAACGTATAACTGAAATTTCACAACTATTAAAAATCACAAGTCTGATATATCAGATTTTCTTAAATATTATATACTCATTTATCAAACTACACACAAATTATATTGATTATAAAACATTACTACTTTTATACTTCAAGTAGTTAAAAAAGTATTAATACTATGGATTTAAATTTATGCTTTTCATTATTTCTATACTATTCTTATTATTTCTCATTCCTCTTAGGGCTTGCCTTCCTAGGGTTACAAAATATTAATTACCTTGCGGGGTATAGTACCAAATAAAACAACCAAAAAACGTCAGTGCAAGGTAGTCAAGGTCACAGAATCAGGATTGTCAGTGTATTGGGCCTGGCTTCAAATCCTAGCTACTGATCTCCAGGTTATACTTCTGTGGCAAAGAGTCTAACGTGAAATTCAGGATAAGGTATTTCGAGCAGAGAAGAGTCAGAATCAGTAAGGGCAGCCGAGAATAAATCATGGAATATTAGAGCTAAAGAACCCCTTAAAATCAGTCTCTGCTCACTCCACTCTCTCAATGTGGAAAAGAAAAAGAAAAGGAATCAGATACTAGTGGCAAGCAGACTATTAAGATACCCTTTTTAATAATCTAGGAATCATAATTTTATAGTCATGACCAAGGATGCTGACAGTTAAAAAGACTAATGTGAGAGACAAGAGAAACAAAACTGATAGCCATAATTGTGGTTTTCAGTTACAAACAAACCAAGGCACACTAGCTAGTTTTAACAACAACAAAAAAAAACCCAATCATTCTCAGAGGCTAAAGGTGCTTGGAGCAATACCCAAAGCCACCACCAGATTGTCAATGGTGCTCTGGGAAGAAGGAGCACAGACACTACCAGCAACCCTTACCTCTGTTGCCACTAAGAACTCAGTGCCTCTCAGCTAGACTCTACACAACACCTCCTTCTTCATGATGCTCTTTTAGTCAAAGGCATTCCATGACCGCTGCTAATGACAGAATCTAGGGGACATGCTGGGTGTCTGAGATATGAGAGAGACTAGGAAAGTGACATATATAGCCTCCAGCTTGCAGACCTAGGACTCACAATATGGGAAATTACCAACATTTATCAAGAGCGTTCAAAAGATTCTGGGAGGCCACAGATATAGCAAATGCT
Source organism: Eumetopias jubatus (assembly GCF_037043125.1). Taxonomy (NCBI): domain Eukaryota; kingdom Metazoa; phylum Chordata; class Mammalia; order Carnivora; family Otariidae; genus Eumetopias; species Eumetopias jubatus. The sequence goes on from NW_028274807.1 coordinate 91,718,671, forward strand.
CACTATGACACTCATGCAAGTTTTCTTTGGAATGATGTCCCATTCATTTGACCCCAAACATATTCACTATAAGACATATGAAAAGTCAGATAATTCTTTTTATTTATTTATTTATTTATTTATTTATTTAAAGTAAGCTCTACATGGAGTTAGAACTAACGATCCCAAGATCAAGAGTTGTATGCTGGACCGACTGAGCCCAAAAGATAATTTAAAAAAAAACTAGTCAGGTGCAGCTATTATGAAGTAGATTATCAAATAATTTCTAAAATTAATGGGACTTTCATTTAATATAAATAGGCTGTTATATACAATTAACAGTATATGTGTATATATATTGGGGTGTGTGTATATATATATATATACACATTTATAAAGTAATTTATAATGAGTTAATCATGAATATTGCAAAAACTGAATGATTTATTTTACCAAAGGAAAAGAAAAATAACTTTAGGCCAGTGAATCTAGAAGACTTTAATCATGTTCTATGTTTTTTCCCAATGATAGAATTTCTTGCCAGTATACATTTCTATGATTTGATCATGATCACTTATTGAGTTAATACTATATCTTAACCATTCCTTGTTTTTTTCACACATAAATTACTTTTTCATGGTAGCTTTTGCATTTTTCTTATAAAAGTATGGCTTTAGAGCCTTATGTAAAGTGCCTTTTGTAATATGTTTACCTTGTATTTGCATTCTCATATAACTGGTAACTCTTGAAGATAGAAAGAATCTTAGAGATCCTGGGTCCAAACCATTATTTTACAGATTAAGAAACTAAGAGTCAAGAAAGTTGGGTAACATTCCCAAGGTATTATAGACAGCCAATGATAGAGCTTGGTCAAGAATTTCCAGCCATCTTTCTTTCTGTTAGGACAGGCCGTTTGAGACAAATATAAAGGATTGTTTTATAAATACAATTTTTGAATTAGATAAATAAATGTAATAGATATAACTTTCAATAAAAGTTCAGGTTTATCTGGTATGAGATGGTTCTGATACCAATTGTCTTAGGTATTTTTGTTAACTTCTGTTTCTACATTATTTTTAAAACATTATTATATAGTAATGAATGAAGAAAATTGAAAAACTCAAAGTAATAAAAAGAAATTAAAATTATTCATAGTTCTACTACATAAACATAAATGCATCTGAGGCTTGGGTATATTTACCTCCAGTTGTATTTAAACTTTTTTTCATTTCTTTAAACTTAATTGTTGTCATAATACATATTTACTTATTCTAACCTAAGCAATTGTTTGTGGTAGTATCCTGCTTTTTCAATTATTTTAAGGGCTAAGTGTTCCATTTACATTTAGATACAATGTTTACTTATTTTAATATGTAGAAGAAACTTATTTTTATATATTTTAAATATATATAATTTTAAAAATAATCTTTATTAAATAATTTTTTTTCTACATAAAGACTCATATCATGGCACCATTTATAAGATGAAACTGGATACTATGTATTTACCTACCTTTCCTAACATCTATTTTCATCTATGATCTATTCTCTCATCATAATTTTTTGGAGGGAAAAGCAGGACCCTGAAAATTGTTTTGCATTCCTAGACTCTTGGTAAGGTTAAGCATTTTCCTGTGTATCTCTTTACTGACTGTATTTTCTGCCACATGAATATAAAGATTGTTAAAATGTACTTACATTATCAATGGATTTGTATATTGATATGAACTTTAATATAAGAGAAATTTAAAATATTTAAAGAAATGCATCAAAAGTCTGCCATATCATTTTTTACTATGTATATCAAATTATCACAACTGACTAACAAACTTCAGGGGAAAAAAATCCTAAAACAGTGCTGACACAATATCCATACCTAATGATAAAGGGATCAATTCATTCAGAAGATGTAATAATCCTATATATATATGGTCGCAATATTAGAGCACCTAAATATATTAGGTGTATACCGACAGATTTGAAGGGAGAAATAGACACTACAATAAAAGCAGGGGACTTCAACAATGAATAGATCATCTAGACAGAAAAGCAATAAAAAAACACTGGACTTGAACCATGCTTTAGACCAATGGCCCTAACAGACATATACAGAACATTCCATCCAACAGCAGCAGAATACACATTCTTCCCGAGTACACACAGAACATTCTCCAGAATAGATCATATGATAGGTCACAAAACAAGTCAGCAAATTTAAGAAGACTGAAATCATACCAAATATCTTTTCCAAGCACAATAATATGAAACTAGAAATGAATAGTAGGAGGAAAGCTGGAAAATTCACAAATATGTGGAAATTATACAACACACTCCTGAACAACCAATGGGCCAAAGAAATCAAAATGGAAATAAAAAATATCTTGAAACAAATGACAATGAAAACACAACATATTCAAACTGTGGGATAGTGCAAAAGCTGTTTTAAGAGGGAAGTTTATAGTAATAAACACATTAAGAAAAAGAAAGATTCCAAATAAACAACCTAACTTTACACGTGAAGAAACTAGAAAAAGAACAAACTAAGTCCAAAGTTAGTAGGAGGAAGGAAATAACAAAGATCAGAGCAGAAACGAATGAAACAGAGACCAAAATGACAATAGAAAAAAATGAAACTAAGAACTGGTTTTTTTTTAAAGAAAAACAAAATTGAATTTTTAGCTAAACTAAGAAAAAAAGAAGATCCAAATAAATAGACTCAGAAATGGAGGAAGAGACATTACAACTGATACCACAAAAATACAGAGCTTCATAGAGACGACGGTGAACAATCATGCCAACAAATTGGACAACCTAGGAGAAATGGAGAAATTCTTAGTAACATACAAACTACCAAAACTGACTCATTAAGAATAGAAAATCTGAACAGATCAGTAACATGTAAGGAGATTGACAACTGTAATAAAACCTCTCAACAAGAAAGGCCCAGCACCAGTTGGTTTTTCTGGAGAATTCTACCAAACATTTAAAAAATTAATGCCAATCCTTCTCAAACTCTTCCAAAAAATTGAGGAGGAGGGAACACTCCCAAACTCTCTTTACAGGTCAGCATTACCTTAATACCAAAGCCAGATAAGGACACTACAAGAAAAGAAAGCCAGAGATCAATAGCTCTGATGAAATGAAAACAGAATATCAGAGAGATATCTGCACTTCCCATGTTCACTGCAGCACTATTCACAATAGCCAAGATATGTAAAAAAACATAAATATCTATGTCTATCAACAGATGTATGAATAAAGAAGCTCTGTTATAAGCATGAGCTTGTGCACACATGCAGTGGACTAATTCAACCATGAGAAAGAAAGAAATCTGCCGCAACTTGCAGCAACATGGATGGAACCTGGGGGCATATTATGCTAACTGAAATCAGCCAGACAGAGAAAGACAAATACTGCATGATATCACTTAGTATGTGGAATCTAAAAAAATAAAATAAAATAAAATGTCAAACTCAGAAACACAGTAGAAAAATGATTGCCTGGGGCTGGGAGGTAGGGGAAATAGAGAAAGGTTGGTAAAAGGGTACAAACTTCCAGTTTTAAGTCGGATACAGAAAGAAAAATGCTGAATGACAGCACTTCTTTGTGAAATCAAAAAAAGCCAAACTCAGAGAGTGAGAGTAAAATGGTGGTTGCCTGGGGAGGAGGTAGGGAAAATAGGGAGATGTTGCTTAAAGAGTACAAACTTCCAGTTACAAGATGACTAAGTTCTGGGGATCTTATGTACAGCATGGTGATTATACTTAATAATACTGAATTATATACTTGAAAGTTGCAGGAAGAGTAGATCTTAAATGTTCTCACCACAAGAAATGATAATATCTGACACCATGGATGTGTTAGCTAATGCTTTGGGGGTAGGCATTTTGCAATATTTAAGTGTATCAAATCAACAGGTTGTATACCTTAAACTTATAAGTGTAACATATCAATTATATTTCAATAAATCTGGAAAAAATAAAACACAAACATAAAAATTTTACTTAAAAAAAAAGGATTTGGGGGCACCTGGGTGGCTCAGTCATTAAGCGTCTGCCTTCGGCTCAGGTCATGATCCCAGGGTCCTGGGATCGAGTCCCACATCGGGCTCCCTGCTCAGCGGGAAGCCTGCTTCTCCCTCTCCCACTCCCCCTGCTTGTGTTCCTGCTCTCGCTGTCTCTCTCTGTCAAATAAATAAATAAAATCTTTAAAAAAAAAAAGGATTTGGTTATTTCCAAGTGCTCTCTCTCTCTCAGAGGAGATATTCAAAGTTTTGAATTACTTTCCAAAATTATACATGCATAAAAAACAGATTCGAATTTAGTAAACGTATTGTTTTTAGTTACTATGTCATATTCAATTTGTTACCTGATGATATTTAGCTGTGGAAGCGAGGTAATGATTTCTTTTTCACATTGTCGGTCCTTCAGATCTCAATATTAGACTTTTTTTTTTAATATTTTATTTATTTTATTTGAGAGAGAGAATGAGAGAGAGAGAGAGAGAGCACATGAGGGGGGGAGGGTCCGAGGGAGAAGCAGACTCCCCGCCGAGCAGGAAGCCCGATGAGGGACTTGATCCAGGGACTCCAAGATCACAACCCGAGCCGAAGGCAGCGGCCCAACCAACTGAGCCACCCAGGTGCCCAGACTTTATCAGCTATCCATATTTACTGAACTTTGGCTATGTGGCTAGGACTGAGTTGGGACCTGGATATAGAGCTTAGGGCAGACATTGGAATAGGTAAGAGATTAAATTCTGGGTTCAAATTTTTGAAAAGAATAACTTCTGGGAATACTCTAGGGACCTAACAAAAGTAAATGCCCAAACGAACTAACCAATGGTTTATTTTTCTGAGATAAGTACATATTTAAAAACCAAGAAACAGTGGAGAAACCTAACTGAAATATATAACCCACTTGATTTATTTTTTAGCATGTCTAATTGCTAAAATTTAAATGTCATCCTGACTACCTGGCCCAAGAACTTAGGCCAGTGGATATTTTAAATAGTTATTACAGAGTATATTTTATCAATAGAAGTCATTTATTCCTGAGAAGCATACACAGATTATCCTATCTTTGATTTATATAAATTCAATTAAATCAGTGAAATAAATTCTGATTGTATATCACTATCTCTTTTTCCACTGGTAGTTCAATTAAGAACAGACCTGAGGGGTGCCTGGCTGTCTCAACTGGTAGAGCATGTGACTCTTGATCTCTGGGTTGTGAGTTTGAGTTCCACATTGTGTGTGGAGCCTACTTAAAAACAACAACAAAAACAGACCTTAAACTTCTGCTGATAAATTTTATTATTTTGTATTGTTCATAAAATCTATAGAAGCTGCTCCCTGAAGCTATCATGCTCTCGCCACAAACCTTAGATTACACAGTATGCTTGCATATGCCTTTCTCCCCTTGTCTGTCTGGTGTGCTTCTACTTACCTTTGAAGACTATTTTTTCTACACCTCTATTATAACACTTAGCAAGTTTTCTTTTATTTTCCTGTTTACTATTTTTTTTTTCTACTAGACTGAGCACTCCTCCCATGCAGGGATATTGTCCTATCCCCAAGCATGATACAGTGTTCAATACTTAATAGGTCATTGGTAAATGTCCAATAATAAATGACATCTATGTCCAAAGATAATAAGGTAATTATAACATATTGTGATGTTATGTAAGCTTGAATATGACCAATTCCTTGATACATAATTTCATACATATGCCATGAAAAGATATCTGGTTCTTAAACGTACACATAAAATGGAAGGAGCCATTTTATATCAAAAAATTACAAAGTCACTTTCTCAGGAATCATAGGAAGATAAGCCTTAAATATGTTACCCAGAGTTGTTTGCATCAGTCTGAGAATCTGAAAAAAAAATGGAAAATGGAGAAAAGATACTTAACCAGAATACTCCTAAAAGACTGTCTTTTAAGCAGGCAAATATTCAGTAGTCTTTCTGAAACAAGATTCTGAAATAAAATCATTTTAGTATTTTCAGAAATATTGAAAATTACTTTAAAACAGGTGCCTTCAGGATATAAATACCCAACAACATAACTCTCTTTCCATCTAACTCATTTCCATCTTTCCTCAGGGGTGGGTCATTTAAATTAGCTTCATAAGAAAGATAAGACTCTTACTGCGAGGCGGTCACTTAGCAGTTATAGAAGGTACCTACAGGCTTCGGGGCCCAATTACATGCTGAACTTTACAAAATATTGTCACTCTGAGGAAGTGACATCTAAGCAGATATCTCAGTAATAAGAATGAGCCAACTAGGATGGAAAGTAGGGGACAGAGTGCCAGGCAGAGGAGACAGCACAGAATAACATACATAAAGACCCGGAGGCAGAAAAGCCCTAGGATATCTGATTGGAAGGGAGCCAGTGCGGTTGCAGCATAGGAGACAGGTAGGGAGGGCAAGAGGTAAGTTACAGAGGTAGGCAGGGGCAACCAGCCCAACCCCGACTGAGGTCTGGAAAGGAACTTGGAATTTATTTGAAAAGGATATTCAAATTCACAGGTGACTGCCTGGAACTGTAATTACTACCAGTTCCCTACTTTCCATTAGATACAACCCAGGACCAACAGCTATGCCCAGTCATCTTCAGAGGCCACACCTTTTCTCATAGGTAGATCCACCAAGGACACCAAAATAACATTCAGTTCCCTGGAGAGCACAGCAGTTCTTAGAAAATAGGAAGTGCCTGATTTTAAGCAATAAATATCATCATCAACGACAACAGCTACAAATGATGATCTCAACCTTGAATTCTTGAAATACCATTGAAGTGTGCCCTTTATATGTTTTCTTCCAACTCTGAACAAGAAACATATTTTCTCCTAATAATCTCATTTTCAGTCCCAAACTTATGACTATTTCACTCCTTTGGATCAGATTAAATTTAAATGACTATATTAAGGTACAAAATTATGTGTACCAGGTGTTTTAAGTCCTTGTTCAATAAGTTTGGAGCTGTTCTCGTACCACCTCCTTAAAACAGTTCTTCCAAATGTTTTCCTCCGGGATCTCTGGTTTTAATTCACCTGGTAGAGTTCTTTGTCTCATTCTATAACCTACCCTCTCCCCCATGGGAAATCTGGATTCAAATTATTTTGCTGCTCTCATTGACCCACTGAAAGAATTTTTTTTTTCAGGTGGCTTTTCCCTATTTATTTATTCATGTATATTAGTATAGATTCCCGGTTTTTATGTTATTTATAATCCATTAATTATTTATTTTGATGCTAAAATTACCCCAGCTTTAGCTATTGGGAGATCCTTCAGTCTGTCACCTGTGTCCTTTTGACCAGTCCCCTCATTTTTGAGCACTTCCTTATCTTCTAGCACAACAGACTCGTCTTGTACTTTACTTGCCCCAGCCTTGGAATCACCTTTTTCTCCAAAGAGCCAGCAGAGTCCTGGTTCTTTTTATTGGCAAATGAAATTTGGAAACCAAGACTTGGATGCTAGATATACTATTGGCTTGTCCCTGATTGAGCTATAGGAATTTATTATCTTTTTTTTCACCACGTATCAGCTAGAATTTACATTCCATTGCAAGTCTGGCTCTAGAAGACAGTGGATTTTTATTATCTTTCTCAGTATCTCCACTGTGAGTCAGAGTGGGCCAAGGACTTTGCACACACACACACACACACACACACACACACAGACTCATCACATTGAAACTATCCTGGGTTTTAATTTGGGATCCTGCAGGAGGGAGCCCTTAGTCACAGGCGTGCAATACAGACCTGTGTCCTCCAGAGTCCGCTGTGCTGCTCCTAGCGCAGCCCCGGAGCTGTCTCTAACCTCGAGTGTCTGCAACACTTTGCAAGGACACCGAAGAGGAGGCACGTCAGCGCTCCGACTTCCTCCCGACGCCGCCTCTGATTGGCTCCTGGGCGTGTAAGAAACCGGTGAATGAGCCGCTGACCCTTACAGAAACTTGCTGGAGGTCTTTGCGTGGCCCAGACCTTTCCTCCGCGTCCACCCGCCGGTAAGCCGAGCCGCGGGAGGATGAGGTCGTCCTGTGTCCTGCTCACCGCCCTGGTGGCGCTGGCCGCCTATTACATCTACATCCCCCTGCCCAGCTCTGTGTCCGATCCCTGGAAGCTGATGCTGCTGGACGCGACTTTCCGGAGCGCACAGCAAGTGGTGAGACGCAGCCCAGAGCTGATTCTCTCTCCCTCCTCTTAAGTAATATTTGGGAAGGGGGAAGCAAGATTCCCAGACCGCGTCCCACGAGAACGCATATTTTTCTAACGCAATTAGACGATCAATTTTTAAGGTGGTTCAGTCTGGCGTTTTCAGGGTGTCTCGTTTGCCTCCTTGCTAGCAGCGGGCTAGATCTGTATCTTCTCCTCTGCGTTGATGACCGTGAAGGTGAAGTTCTTGAACAGAATTTGACAACTGTTTAACCCTTCGTCTGTCTTAAATATCCCTCCTCTTTCTTGGTTCGCAGTGTCAAAAAACAAAAAACCCACCTTTCAGCCTTTTATAAACCACCCTTCCCCATTTTCCTTCTTCTGCAGGGGCCAGCAGAGAGTGAGTTAAATGTTTTAGGAAGGCTGTGGGGAAAAACAGGCTCTAATTCCGGGTAGTGTGCAGCCACCTTAAAAGCGGAAGCGGGCACCGGCGATCTTCCGAGGTCCCCCGACTGTGGAGCTCTCCATTCCTGGGGGCAGCAGGCAGGGATCCTGTAAGCACTTGAGTAACCGCGGAGGTCTCCCGTTTTCTGCGTGGTGCTTATCAGCTCAGCGCAGGAAGGAGGCCAGGAGGCCTGGCTGCCTGGCTGAAGACAAGGCAGTGGAGGGGGCGGCAGCGGCGTTTTGCATGATGCACTTGTTTTCCGCCTGCCCTGCAGCATTTATTTTCTCTCCTTGATTGTCAAGGAGATGATCTTGACCTGAGCCAAGATACTCCTCCTTACCCTTGCAGGGTAACATTTCTGTCTACTGTATCATGGGTATGGATTTCTTTTCCCCGTAGGCCATACAATGTAACTGTCTGCATTTTATTATATAGTAAGAGACATTAATTTTAGTGCCAGAGAATCTAAAATCTAAACTACAATCTGCAGCCAAGGCTGGGCCCTATTTTCTAACCCTTCTTAATCTCAGGTTATTTTTGTAAGCTCCTTTTTTTTCAGGAGTGACTAGAGAAAGAGGGGGAAAAAATCATGAGTTTTCCTAGAGGGTTGATGTTTCTTTTCCCTTTTCCATTCTAATTGTGTGTAAAATCACAGAGTCTCTGAGGCTTTGTCCTATCACAAAGCCCCTGAAGTAGGGTATTGTAGCACATTCCTGCTAAGGGTTTGTTTTTCTTTCTTTTTTTTAAATTAATTTTTAAAAAGATTTCATTTTTAAGTAATCTCTACACCCAATGTGGGGCTCAAACTCAAACTCCAAGATCAAGAGCTACATGCTCCACCTACCAAGCCAGTCAGGCACCCCAGAGATTTGTTTTTCTTAAATCCAGCCATGTTTTCCATTCCCTGTTGTCTCTTAGGAATGGTCTATGAAGTTATACAGCCCGTTCCTTCCCTCCTGTTGACTGCAATGCTGACATGGTGGAAGAATGACCATCCCCTTCTCTAGCATTTGTCCCAAGAAAGGTGGTCTTCTTGTAGGAAGCCCTGAAGACCCTCTCTTCCTTCAGAAATTATGTAATTTAGGAGTGATATCCTTTAAAGTTCTGGGGTACAATGGTCTTTATCGAGGTGGGTTATAATGGCCTTCAACAAGAAGAAGAATCATAACTAGTTAGAAGAGTAAGAAAAATGTGAAAAAAGAATCAAACCGCTCTGTTGGCTGCAGAGATTATTCTTAGTTTTCAGGTCACCAAAGAAGTCTTCCCCATCATGTGTCATTGGGGAAACGCCAGGTTTGGTGAAAAGCCATTCTTCCCCAACTATAGGGTATCAACCCATCAAAGGCAAGGCCGTTGTACCCTATGATCCTCTATATAGAATGTGCCCTCAGTTGATGTTTGGGACTGATAATGTGTGTAAAGCCAGGTCATGGAGATAAATGAGGTAACCAATTATCCTCACCTGACACTGTGGCTTGAGAGTGGGTTTGCCCAGAAGTGGCTCTCATCACTTTTCTTCTAAATTGTGAAAGATCAGAAAGATCATTCAGGGCACATGGTAGCATATTCTACCCAGTAAAACAATTTACTAATGTCACTTCAAATTGTGCCGGGGAAAAGGCGATGTGATTTGACACATTGTAAGTGAATACGAACGTGACTGCTAGAGTATGCCTCCCTGAGTCCCATCCCAACCAGGCTACTTACTGGCATCGAGGCCAGGAAATTTACTAACCTTCTCTGGTCCTCCATTTTCCCTGTAAAACAGACTTAACATCTACCTTACAAGGTTGCCATGAGGTTTAATAATGTATTTAAATGCCTGGAACTTGTAGTTATTCCTCTAAGAGTTGTTCCAAAGGTCCACTACGGATTGTAGAGAAAATGTGGGATTGCCCAACTTTGTTGAAACAATAAAACAAATGTCAACTGGAAAGGATTTATCTCTTTGAAACCTGGGGAGCTACCACTAAATTGCATGGCATAAAGTTTGTTACCCAAGCAATTTTCGTTAGAATTGATTTGCTCAATTACAAAAGCTGCCTAAGCTACTTCAGAGGTGAAGCTTGGCCTACTTCTTAGCACAGTAGGCACGTGCCCAGCATCAAGAAATATGAATGCTGCTTTTATTCTTGTGCAGATGAGTCAGATTATTGAGATTTTATTGATTGTACTTTTTTTTCCCTTGGGATCCTCCAATATTACCTAAGAAGAAGCTACTTGAGATCCTTCTCTAAAGTCATCTCCAACACAGATGCTGCATTAAAATCGTCTAGGGAGCTTTAAAAATCCTGATGCCCGAGTTCAGTCCTATACCAGATTTATTCAGAATCTCTGGGAGGTGAGACCCGGGCTTCAGTTTTAAAAGCTCCCCGGGTGATTTCAATGTGCAGTAAAATTTGAGAACCACTGTTCTTTAAGGTAAATCAAATGCATTGCAGATCAGATAATATATATTCCTTAAATTGCACTAGTTATCTTGCACACATGTGGCTGGAAATGAGCCCTTTTACATTACATGGATTAGTTTATCAGATTAGTTGGTTGACACTCAACTGACTGAGCCACCCAGGCGCTCCAGCACTGCTGTTTCATGAGAAATATGGGGGACCATTCAGCAACCTTATTTTGTTTTGTTTTATTTTGTTTTGTTTTGCAGTATCATTTAAAAAAAAGGAAGCAAAAAATTAAGAGATTATATAAATTATGGAACATGCATTTTTTGAATACTATACAGTCAAAACATTTAGGTTGTAAATAATGTTTAAAGACCTACAAAAGATACGTACTTTATGTTAAGTGGGAAAATGCAACAAAACAGCATATATGCCATTATCCCATTTAAAATACTTATATATACCAAAACATATAGTTCTGTATATCTATATGCCAAAACATATAATTATGTATATCTATATATCAATTTATCTATACTTAGAGAAAAAGCAGAAGGGTATGATTTAAAATGTAGTGCTTTTTTTTTCTGGGCCATCTTCAATTTTCACTTCTATATATTCTAGCTTTTCTACAATGAATGTGTAGTAATAAGAAATTATTAAAAAAATTTTTGTAGGTTTCCTACTTCTAAAGAGGAATTGATGTGCACACACATACCAATATGATTACTATTTTAGTAATTGTTCTCTAAAAAAATCAGATTTCTTTAAAAAAAAAAAAGTATCCTGGATCCCCTGATACAGCTCTCATAGTGGCATACTCCCTGCTTAGTCATTTAGATGTGACACAGATGGAAAGTGGTTTTAGGGAGATGCCAAAATGACCTAAAAGAACCTATAGCCTGGTAGAATGGAGAAGACATGTTAATATATAACTATTAAAAAGGTACTTGCTGACAGGCATTACTGAAGAGGCCAGTTCCAGAAGCTCATAGGAGGGAGAGGCTTTGTACGGTTTAAAGGAAGGTAAAGATGGCGGCTAAAGGCAATAGGTTATCTGAAGGGAGTTCAGAGCAAGGGCTGGGCTTGGCTTACCTTGATCATTTCCCAATTTACTAATTCCTCTACTATGTATCTTTTTTTAAAAAATTGTATTTACTTATTTTAGAGAGAGAAAGAGAGAGCGGGTGCAGGTGGGGGAGGAGCAGAGGGACAAGCAGACTCCGAGAGGAGTACAGAGCCTGACGTGGGGCTTGATCCCATGACCCCGAGATTGTGACCTGAGCCAAAATCCAGCGTGGGACGCTTAACCCACTGAGCCACCCAGGCCCTCCTCTACTATGTATCTTTTTGATGACATAATGTAAAACAGGTGTTTTTGCTGAATGTTTCCCCCTGTTTCTTATGGGTGACAGTGCCTTTGAACCAGTTGAACAAGGTTTTTCATCTTGTAAAATGTCTCCAAACATCAAAATGCAATGTGACTTCACCTGGAAGTTCCGTGCAGGAATGTACTCTCGGGCTGTGTAAGTGTGGTTTAAATCCGGCTCAGCTGGATGCCACGCAGAACTCCAATTTGCTAACCTTTTTCATAACCATTCATGAACTGGAACGTTTACTATTGTCAGGTAAATTTAACTCAAAAACATTAGTAAATACTAAGTTTTGTCCACCGCCTTCTAGACTTGCTGTGATACATATTTCTTCATTTAATTAGAGATTTCACCAATCACAATAATTTTTAGCTAACTTGGTGGAATTTTCATAAACACCTCGCAGCAGAAATGCTTTAAGAATACTTTAGGGGCAGGGCACCTGGGTGGCTCAGTCCATTAAGTGACCAACTCTTGATTTTGGCTCGTCTTGATCTCCGGATCATGGCATCGAGCCCTGCATGAGGCCCTGCACTCTGTGGGGCATCTGCTGGAGATTCTCTCTCTCCCCCTCTCCCTCTGCCCCTCCCCCCACTCTCTCTGTCTCTCAAATAAATAAATAAATCTTTTAAAAAATTAAGGTCGGTTTGATTCAGCTACCAGGTGTGTTAGACAATGCCTAATTTATAGCTTTCCTTGTTATTTTTCCTAGACCTCTATAAATATAGCCCTCAGCACAAGAATGCTATATTACTTTATTTTAGTGGGACATTCTATTTCTAACATGTGACTTGGGCTTGATCTGAAGACATTTCTGGAAGGCATGGAAGTGCAGTGATCGTTCTTAAACAGTCTGTTAATGCACAGTTGCTTCTTTTAAAATACAGAGTATATATTTTCACTGCTAAATGAAATGATATGGGAGATCAATACTTATTTTCTCCATTTTATGTTTATAACGAATTAAGAAATGTAATTGAATGTCCAAGTGGCAAACCTAGTTATATTCTATACCCAATTTGTGTCCAATTATGAAATTTTAACAATCTATCTTTCAGTGTTTCCAAAATAAAATTAAAGTCCTACCCTTTGGAAGTCATCACTCGTTCAGTAAATACTAACTGAACACCAGTTACTGTGTGAACTGGCAAAACAAAAATGAAAAAGACACATGCCTAATCTCAAGGAGTTTACAGTGGAGTGAAAGGAGGGTAAGCCTATTGGCAGTTACAGAGTGTGTTCTTGAATGACAGAGTTATTGACAGAGACTTTAAGGGTTGCTCCAAGAGCCTTAAAAAGGACCTCTAATGTAGACCCAGGCCACAGGCATTGAGGACTATTTCCCTCTCACACTGGCATCTAATCTGAGTTATCGAGGTTGATTGTTTACAGTAAAAAAACTAACATTTCTTAAGCATATAGTGAGCATTTACTCTGTGCCAGATACTGTGCTATGTGCTTTGCATGCAATTCATTGAGGCCATGCTATAATTCTATGAGGTGGATGTCCTTATTCTCCTTCCTTTACAAAGGAGGAAACTGAATTGCAAAGAAAACTAACTTGCTCAAGATGACACAGTTTATGAGAGGTAGACTCACAATTCAACTCCTGCCTGTCTCACTCTGAGCTCAAGACTTTAACCATTGTACTCGCTTGCCTTTCCATAGGAGCTGAGTGAAGGAGGTGGAGGAGGAGAAGGTAGGGGTAGAAAGGAGGGTGGAAGGGCATTCCGGCCAGAAGGGACATTCCAATGGGAGAGGATGTTAGAGCTAAGGAACTACAAGTGGATTAGACCTCAGAGAGGTAAGGCTGGAAGGAAGCATAAGCAAGATAAAGAAGGGCTCTGTGGGCTGAGAAAGGGGCCACTGAAAGATTTTTCACAGGGAAATTACACAGTCAAATGTGTGTTCTAGAACAGTTTCTCTGTGACAGTGTAGAGACTGGAGTTGAAGAAAGTAAATGAAGGTGAGCATCCACTGAGGAGACAATCCAGATGAGAGGTGAGAGCATGAACTTACAGTGAAGCTGACAGACTTGCTGACGGAGAGAGAGTATGGAGTGAAGGAGAGAAAGGAGTTCATGGTGGCTCCTGAGACAGACCCTGGAGTACCTGGCTGAATAGTGACAATGGCCCCGATTCAGGAAGAGCAGATCTGAAAGTGAAGATCATAGAGTTTTGGATCTTGTTTTGAAATGTCTGTGGGACTAGTCTGAGGACAGCTTTTCATAAATAGTTTGCATGTGCAAGACCAGAGCCCAGGAGAGAGGGAGTTGGACCAGAGACATGGATTTGGGAATGGTCGGTGAATGGGTGGTGGTGGAAGCAGGGGGAATGGAGTCAGAGTGAGATTGAGAGATCCTACCAGGAGTACCTCAGGGAGATGCCAGTGGCCACACAGGGAGAGGAGAAATGAGACCCTGACGAACATGATTTTTTATTATATTTTACATTTATATAGCGCTCTAGATTTTACAAAAGTTTTCACTTAATCTCTCTTTTTTTTTTTTCCAAAAAAAATCTGTGTTTGGGTGGTGGCTGGGTGGTGCCCTTGGTTAAGCATCCGACTCTTGGTTTTGGCTCAGGTCATGATCTCAGGGTCATGAGATCAAGCCCCAAGTCCAGCTCTGTGTTCAGGGTAGAATCTGCTTAAGTCCCTCTCTGCCCCTCCCCCACCTCTCTCTCTCTCAAATAAAATAAATAAATCTTTTTTAGAAAAGTGTTTTAAGGGTGCCTGGGTGGCCCAGTCATTAAGCGTCTGCCTTCGGCTCAGGTCATGACCCCAGGGTCCTGGGATCGAGCCCCACATCGGGCTCCCTGCTCAGCGGGAAGCCTGCTTCTCCCTCTCCCACTTCCCCTGCTTGTGTTCCCTCTCTCGCTATCTCTCTCTCTGTCAAATAAATAAATGAAATCTTAAAAAAAGAAGAAAATGTGTTTTAAGCTTTTTTTTTTTTTTTTAAGTAAGCTCTATGCCCAATATGGGTCTTGAACTCACGATCCCAAGAAAAGAGTCACATGCTCCACCAATTGAGACAGCCAGGTGCCCCACCCTTCATTTTATTTTTGTGATGAATAATTGGCTGGCATGAATTACTTCCATTTATCAAGTGAGGAAACAGGTTCAGAGAGAGTCAGTGACATCCCCAAGATCACATGATTCGTGAGACTAGAATCGAATGTCCTGGATTCCTATTTTCCTGCTCTCACTTGCTGAGCCAGGCTGACCTGAAAACAAAGTCCTCCACAATGGATTTCCCCTTTTTGTCTCTGGTGCTGTCTCTGACCCACCCCTCGTAGCTGCGGCCACGCACGTGGGAGTGCTCATGATCACTTTGACACTAGTTCACCTGGCACCTGGGTGGCTCAGTCAGTTAAGCACCTGCCTTCAGCTCAGGTCATGATCCCAGGATCCTGGGATCCAGCCCTGCATTGGGCTCCCTGCTTAGTGGGGAATTTGCTTCTGCCTCTCCCTCTGCCCTCCGCCCGCCCCACCCCCTGACCCTGCTCATGCTCTCTCTCTCTCTCACTCTTTCTCAAATAAATAAAATCTTCTGAAGAAATAGACTTGGAACAGTACCTGACATAAGAAATATATATATATATATAGTCCAGATCTGAGTTTTGACAACTGTCTGCAATATACTCCAATAGTAATATGCTGTTTTGTATTCTTTTATTTTCACAGTTATTCTTGTCAGTCTACTACTGCTCTTACTGGCAGACCGGAATCTATACAGATATAGATCTTCTTAAACTTCTGTTGGCTGTGGCTACTGGGTTTAACTCCTGGCTTCAGCACTAACTAGCTGTGAAACTAGTTAGGCAAGTTACTTGAACTCTAACCTTAGTTTTCTCACCTATAAAAGTGAGATAATGATAGTGCATCCCTTGAGGCTTGTTATATGGACTATATGTGATTGCATATATAAAATTCTTGCACAATCCTTGCTGTAAAGCAAGAACTAAAAACTGCTTCCTACGGTTAAAGTTTTAGAGTCTATGGGCTGAGTTTGCTGATGTTCTAACTGAAGAGATCTATGAATCAGCACCCTCATAGCTAACTCATATTCTTCTGTTTTATGTATATACTCAACCTTTATAAGAATCCTGTAAGGTAAGTACTATTACTATTACTATATTGTAAGTGAAGAAACTGAGGCACAGAGGGGTTAAGTATCTTGCCAAAATCAAACACCCAGAGCCAAAACTCTAATTCAGGCACTCTGCCTTTGTAGATAGTGCTCTAAAAGTCAAAGAAATTGAATGTCTCTTAGGCTTTCACTGTCTCATATCAAAGATCTCCACTGGAGTTTGCCAAGGTATCAATTCGTTTTAGAATATGATGTCACCTGAAAAGAGTTCCTTAGGTTTTAGGTATCTCAGGTACAGTTGGTGACATGACATTTTGTTATATAAATTAAAGTCCTTTATTTGAATTCTGTCTCAATGGTGGGCCATCTTGCCGCATTGTGAAAGTGGTGAAGAAGTACTTGCAAGCAGGGTTGATCTTTTTCTCAACGAAGGGCTTCGGATTTGCTCAAATGCTTGCCATCTTTGGGGCCTGGAGATCTTTCCTGTACCTATGGAAAAGATGACTTTGACTTCTAAAGTTATTAAAGGCAGGTGTCTTCAGTCGAACACCAGAACAAGAAATTCACGATGGCCTCTATCATTTGTTAACCACCATATACCGGGCACTGGGGTGATAGCAGTTCACAAAACACACAGCACTTGGCCTCCCGAGAGCTACAATCCAATGCCAAATATATGTGGCAAGAAAATAGAGTGAGTATGGAGAAATTTGTTGGCAGGCTGATGGTAATCGAAATCCTATAAAGACATGAAATCCCCTATGGAAACAATGTTGAATGAGAAGAGGTGGTACCAACAAAAGCGACAGAACAGGGAACAATGAGGAAAACTGGGGAAATAAAGTGTTAAAGAAACCAGCAAAGAGTAGTAGCAGGAAAGGGTGGTCAACTGTGTTGAATTCTCCTGAGAGACTGAGGGACGTGAGGATGGCACGGGGCCCATCAGCTCTACATCCTGGTGTTCTCCTCAAGGTCTCAGCCACAGATGTACTCCCAAGCAACTGTGGATTTTACAGTTCAGGGTCTCAATCTACAGCCTGTTTGTTAGAATGATTTCAAGGATGTCTGCCAAAACTAATATTTTGACTGGTAATGCTCATCATATTGAGCTATCATTTCTCACAGGAAATAGCCAAAATAAACTTTATAGCTTGTGATTAAAACCTGAGATGGAAGTTACTGATGGATATTACTGAGGTAATAAATAGCTATATATAAAAATTATATACATATAACTATTTAGTAGATTAAAAAATATTTGTTTAAAAAAATTTAGGGGCACCTGGCTGGCTCAGTCAGTGAGCAGATGACTGTTGATCTCGGGGTCATGAGTTCGAGCCCTATGCTGGGTATGGAGAGTGCTTAAAAATAAAAATGATGTTGAATGAGAAGAGGTGGTGCCAACAAAGGCAGAAAGAAAAAGTAAAATAGCTAATTTCCCCAAAGAGCTAATTTTAAATTTGTGTTGTTTGGTTCATCTATGTGGAAACCTATCTTAAAATGTGGAGTCTTACAAGCTAAGTAGCTTTTTCTGTCTGCTTCAAAATGAGGTTCCCATCAGATGAATATTAAACTTTCTCCCCTGTAGGTTGATGCCTATTAATTCTGTAGTTAATAGTATACCATTAAAATGCACATATTATACTTTTGTCAAGAACAGTGGGCCAGTATTTTTTAGGACACACCATGTGCTAGATTCGAGCCTTAGTTAGCAACCACAGAAGCTCTTACTGACTAAACCAGTAACTTGTCAGTCTTATTTCCTCACATAGCAAATTTAAATTGGCATAATTCTGCAACTTAAATGAAGATATTTTGGATAAAAACAAGAACATTGTTATTGGTTATGTCTACAGAAGGAATCTGTTTGCCAGTGATTTTCAATTCCTCTAAAAACATGATTTCCCGAATTCATAAGAGCCTATTTTTGGGTAAATCATAGAACTTTAACTGCTTAAAAAGTTGGGACTTTCATTTGGGTGTTGTCAGTGTTTAAATGTCTTTATGCCATTCCCCCCACCATCCATTTTTTGAGTCTGAAAGGATGTAAAAAAAACACCAGACAGATGCAGAGATAAGGGTATTCCAGGAAAACAGCATGTGTACAATTCTGAGGTGGGACAGCATGGTGCCTACCAGAAGCTACTTCGGTTGAGATTCTGAAAGGTGTAAGAAATTTGAAGGAGATCTTTATGTAGCTGAACCATGGGAAGAACTAGTCCCAGTCTTGTGTTAGGATCTATTTCACTGTTTTAATTATGCTAACTCTAGTTAAGCTAACAGTAAAATTATGAAAACACAAGAAAAGTATGATTTTTCAAGAATAAGTACCACTTGGTGAGATCAGCTTTAAACTACTTATTAAAAACATTGTTACAAACCTGTAGAATAGCATTTAAATTTTGGTGACCAAATATATAATTTGACTGAAAACGATTTTGCTACTGTTATTTGGTTTTAGTAGTCTTTTGTCTTAAACAAAAATTTCTTTAAGTCAGTCTTTCCTGTTGTATCCCCCAGTGCCCTGCTTCAAAAAACTCCTTCTTTGTTCCAAGTCTAAAACAAACGCTGCAGTTATTCAGAGTTGTGGTGCCTTACTTGAGACAAGAGCTTCTTGCATGCTCATCTAAGGGGTTGGGTCTACAGTTAGAGACCTCTTGTTTTAAACACTCAGTGTAGTTTCTGTCTCATCCCTATTTCCCTCTCTCACCCCACCCGGTTCTTTCCCTCCATAGAACATATGCTATTGGGAATTGTCTGTTTAATTACTCCTAAGTAATTTGTCTCCCTAAGTAATTCTTTCTTGCCAGGCTGGAAGCTCTCTGAGGGGAGAGAGCATGTCTGTGGGTTTCACCACCGTGTACCCAGCTCCTGAAAGTACCTGGCATGAAGTAAATACATATCCGCTGAGTGAATAAATGGTGACTGACCCAAAGTCCCTGGACAGCTTTTACTGTAAAGAGGCTGGTGAAAATGTCCTGACAGGAAGTTTTCCCTCTACATCCCACTTTTCAAATAAGGCATCATCAATAGGACCAGCAGCAAAATGTGCTTGCTACTGTTTTTATTTTTTGGTTTTTCTTCAAATTTTTATTTAAATTCTAGTTAGTTAACATACAGTACAATATTGGTTTCAGGAGTAGAATTCAGCGATTCATCACTTACATACAACACCCAGTAAATGTGCTTGCTTTTGCCCTGGATTCCTGTTCCTCTTCATGAAAAGCCCAAGTAGAAGAATGATAAGGGGTAAGCTGCCTGCTTTTTTTCAGAAAGCAAGAACTTAAAAGCAACAATGAAAGGAAACATAATCTCCACTATATTAATCCATTCACAATTACACTGAGCACTAGTTGCCTACCCAGCAGTCTGCCCCTCCTAGGGGAAAGAAGGTGAAGGAGGTAGATGTTACATTATCACTCTGTTTCTACAAGTATCAAAAGTAGAAGCTTGAACCATGAACCAAGAGAGGGTGGGGGCAGGAGTGACTGTCTGGGGAGTGAGTAGGGCAGGGTGCCACAGAGGAGGGGGCATTTGCAATGGATCCTAAAGGATGAACATGAGTTTGGTTGTGAGAGGAAGAAGGAGGCATTGCAATAACAGATGGAACCCTACAATTTAGCCTTCTGTATCTTTGAGGAAGGGATGTACTGCATGGGCAAGACAGACTGTGCAGGCAGAGGTGTGTACAAGGAAGTAGTGTGTAGGAATAGGAGTAGGTAAAATGTGTGTTGGTGCAGTAGGTTGTTATCAGCAGGTGGAGAACATTGCTGTAAGTTGTATAATCTCTGGTTGTCACAGACGCTTTAAAATTTTTCCCATAGAAGCATAATTCCTTGAGTAAATTAGAGGACTGAATTATTTTTTATATACCAGAAGTATATGATTATGCTATAGAAAATGTAGAAAATAGAAAAACTTGACTACAGTCTCACCTTAACACAGCCATCATTTGCTTTTTGTTATATTTTCTTCCAGTCTCTTTTTGTGTATGTGTCGGCTTTTGTTAGACATTATCACACTATACATAGAGTTTTACACAGAACTTCTCTTACTTATCATTTACCAGAAGGATTTACCCTATCATTACTGCATAGTATTCTCTCCCCTTTGGAATGGATGTATCAAAGAGCATGTGCCATTTTTAAGCTATTTCCCTATTACCAGATACTTGGACTAGTTACTTGCTATTATAAATAATGTTACAGTGAACATATTTGAGTATATGATCTTTTTGTTTTTAGGGTTTTTCCTCAAGTGATTGCCCCAAATTAGAACTATCATACCAAAGGGTATAAATATTTTTACAAGTCTTGTTTCTTATTTCTAAGTTATTTTCCTATATATGGTTAACAGCAGTGTAAGAGAATGCCAGTTGTTTTATACTCTTTCCAGCATGAACTATTAGACAGTGGACCATTGAACAACACAGGTTTGAACTGTGCAGGTCTTCTTACACATGGATTTTTTTTTCAGTGCATATTTCAGTTTTTATAGCAGTTTTTCATAGTTTATATAGAAATTTGATTCCAAGCCATTTCCTGAGGTACACATGAACATCAATCTCATTGCTCTATAGTCTCACCTTGTTTATGAACAGAGTGCAATCCTCAGCTTCATTACACATATTGTTATTTAGGGGGACTTTGACTTTTCTGGAAAGTAAATTCAACCTCAGGGAAGGAAGATTTGTCTTAAGAGTATACAAAGGAATGAACCAAAGTCTCTGAAAGCAGTTTTTAAAAAAATACTGTAGACAGTGGTAGCCATGTTGGATCAAACATATGAACTCCCTACTTCTTTGCAAGGGTTAAGTCATTTTCATGCTCTAGAAGTTGCTTTGGTTTTCAGTTTATGTGAGGATTGTTAGCTTCCACCCCTGATTATATCGTAGGGCCCTGTATGTCAAGAGCACCTCCAAGTGTTTAACACATCTGTCAACCTCAAGGAGAAGGACCAGTGACCCTTAGCATAGTACTGGGCACCTACCATTATAACACCCAGTTATAAATAGTCCACTTCCTGGCATCCTTGGTGGGGGGGGGGGTGAAGGAGACAGTA
Organism: Eumetopias jubatus; assembly: GCF_037043125.1. Taxonomy (NCBI): domain Eukaryota; kingdom Metazoa; phylum Chordata; class Mammalia; order Carnivora; family Otariidae; genus Eumetopias; species Eumetopias jubatus. The sequence continues at coordinate 91,740,178 of NW_028274807.1, forward strand.
TTTAGGCAGCTTGGACTTTCTTTCATACTTATACTACATCATATTATATTCTCTTTAACGTATTTCCCTTTTGAAAAAAAAAAAAAGATGGGGCACCTGAGTGGCTCAGTTGGTTAAGCATTGGATTCTTGGTTTCGGCTCAGGCCATGATCTCATGGGTTGTGGAATCAAGCCCCCAGGTTGGCTCTGAGTTCAGCCGGGAGTCTGAGATTCTCTCCCTCTGCCCCTCCCCCTGCTTGTGTACACTCTCTCTCTCAAATAAATAAGTAAATCTTAAAAAAAAAAAAAATTTTCCCTTTTGTCTTCTAACTCTAACCCAATTTATTATCTCAGTAAAATTAATCTTTATCCCCCATTTCTTTTGTAATCCCCTAAGAATGACTATAATTACCTCTGACAAGAAGACTATACTCAAATCAGGGATAAGGAAATCTATGTGCTTTGAAGGGAAAAGAAATTTTATTTTGTTTTATTTTTGCTTTGAAAGGAAAAGAAATTTTAAAAAGAAAGTGCATCAGCCTCTGCAGTCCTTGAGAGAACCCCTAAGTCCCACTCAGATTATCCATAATTCCCATGTCCATTGTCATTACTCTCTAAACTGCCTCTATGCATCATCGCAACCTAAAATGCCAAATAAACAAAACCCACAATCAAATATTTCTAATTTTATGTCTTGGTTTTATTTATTATTATCCAGGTTTGGAGTTAGAAGACTGTCAATTAGGCATATTGTTTGTATGAAAAAATACGTTCTGACTTTCAGATCACCAACTTGAGAGCCACAGGCTGTCCTGCAGATATGTTATTTTTGGTCCACATGGTATATTAAACGTTTTTATTTTTTATTTTTTTATGTTTATTTATTGAAGTCATCTCTACACCCAACGTGGGGCTTGAACTCACGACCCCAAGCTGAAGAGTCGCATGCTCTTCCAACTGAGCCAGCCAGATGCCCCTGTATAGTAAACATTTTTAAATTCATTGCCAACACTTAAAATTCAGAATATTTCACACAACAGTCTGGGCTTCCTGCTTCTCTTGAAAAATCAGATCGCCTGGCAATAGTAGGCCAGAATTTCCATATCACACAATCACCTAGGGAAAGCAGCAGCTTCATCCTTATTCTGGGCCTTGTTTCTCCAGTTTGCCACAAGCCTCCCATTCCCTGATGTCTAATCACCTATTTTACTCATTTGCATTAGCTGCTGTGGCCCCTGAAGACATGAGTTTAAGGCTTCTACAGAGTTTAGTGTTGCATAGAAGTTGGCCAACTGAGGAAACCCAGCACAGTCCTATGTTCTAATTAGATATAGGATCAAGCTGAAATAAAATCAAACATCCACCTTTCTCACCTTCCCCCATGGGAACACGATGTGAACATTTGTAGTCTACCCCCAGCAAAGGGTTGGACGCTAGACATGCGGAAGACCAGAAAGAATTGGATCCAGCAGAGGAGAAATAACACTTAGAATAACAGAGAGTAGGCCCTGCCTGGGACTCAGAGCTGGATTGGGGCCCTGGTTCTGGCCCCCAAATAGAGGGAAATCATTCAATCCATTCAAATTCAGTTTAAATTTTGACGTGTAAAACAGCAGGGCTGTTACAGGTGTGAGGAGGTTAAAGAATAAGTTTACCTCTTCTCCAGCACCTTTGGATACACTGTGTTCCAAATGAAAATCAAATTTGAAACTAAAGGGCTGGCCAAGATCTGATTGCTTCCAGTTAATATAATTTAGCAATGTCAGAATAGGTTCACATTGTTGTTTTACTGTTATATTCATTGTTTATATCACATTATTATATTGTTTATTGTTATTTTAAAGTCCAACAATATTTTTAAATATTTTAGTGGTGGTTTTTTCTTTTTTCTTTTTTTTCCACTTTCTTTCTTCTTTTCGATTTCCGCTCCCTCTTATTTCTCTGAGTCTTGAGGCCCTGCAGAGCGGAGATCTTCCTCATGAGGCTGGACCTCGTCTTCTTCCTCTTCGGCTTCGTCTTCTCGCTCCCACCCTGTCAGGCCTTCAGCCTGTAAGGTCCATCCTTGGCCCTCCATCCTCGGGGAGCTCATGGATTTTAACAAGTACCATCTTAAGAGATGTCATCGTACTTCTTTACCAGAGTCTGAAATTCTTACTACATTTGGCCTCTACCTGATCACGCCGCTCGTGCAGCTCTGAGGGCAAGGACTGGGCCTTTCACGGGGCGAGGCGGGCTCTCACCAAAGGCTTTTCTAGGCTTTGGTGCCCTCTCGGCCCGGGGCCTGGGCTCCTCGGCCAAGTGCCCAGCGCGCCGTCAGTCTCCACTCCTCGCGCCGCCGGCCCGCCTAACCTCCGGGGCCGCCTGGCAGCGCTCCGGAGCTCCCAGCTCCCTGGCTCGGCCATGTTGGAGGACGAGAGTTAAAGGTGAAAGGCCGAGCGGGAGGGGTGAGGGCCCCCGGCGGGGAGGGGCCGGCGGAGCCGGAGCGAGGCTCTGGGAGCGGCGGGCCTTTGTGACTCCGCGGCTGCGCCAAACCTCCGCTGCGAGAGAGGCCAGGAAGGAGACGCCTCCCCTGTCCCCTGTCCCCTGTCCCCGTCGGCTTTCAGGAGACCTAACGCCCTCTCCGCAGCCGTTCATCCCCCGCCCCGGCTGCTCGCCCGCCTCGGGGCTGGTGCGCGCGGATGGCCGCAACTGGGGTTCCGCTCTCAGAGTTCGCGGGGCAGACAGACATAGACCAAACCTCGCACGGAGAACCGAGAGGTGCAGCAATGGAGACGCGTTCGAGCCACGTCGTCACACACGGAGCCTGCAGAGCCGAACTGTTCTCTGCGGAGCAGGGGCGGCTGGGGGGTGGGGGACTTCAAAGAGGAGGTGTCTGGAAGGATAAATAGGAACTTAGGGAACGGACCGTTCAGTCCTGAGGGAGGCCAGCAGTGCTCCTTCAAACCCTCTACGGTGCCTTGCGTTGCACGCCCTGCTCTTAGCAACATTGTCCCAAACCCGTTCAGCCATTACGGTTGCAAAGAAAATCGGTAACCACCAGAGCTGTCTCGGACACCTGGCTAAAGGGGCACCTGGCTGGCTCGGTAAAGCATGTGACTCTTGATTTCAGGGTTATGGGTTCAAGCCCCTCTTCGGGTGTAGAGTTAATATTAAAAAGAGCAAAGAAACACAACTTGTTTAATGAAATATTGAACTAGACCAATATTTCTCAACTTTAACGTGGAAAAGAACCACCTGGAGAGATTCCAAAGTCCCACTCCCAGAGATACTAATTAAACAGGTAGAGCTGGGTAGCAAGAATTTGCATTCAGGTGCTGCTAATCTTTGAACCACCCTTTGAGTAGCCTTGGATTAGACAATTTGTATGATTGCTTAACAGTGATAATAGAGATGAGGTAAAACTGGTTCTTAATAACCTATTTAAAAACAGGTGGATTTTTAAAATTACTAATTTGCTAATCTATTGGTGAGCGAACTCCTTTTGTCTCTTCAGTTAGGAACTCTTTTAGTGGAGCCGTACTTCGGCTTCCCTGGGTTTTGTCCTGGGGATAGGATGGGGGTGGGGGAACAGATGTTCTTAAAAAGTATCATAAAGACCAGATGCAAAATCATCAAATTAAAGCTATTTCAATACATTAAAATACAGTGCCAACCCTATTCTTCTTAGGGCTACAGAACAGTAGTCCATCCCAACTTTCCAGTAAGCCTTACTCTTCTGTACCTTTGTGTGTTACCATATTATTCCACTGGCTGGAATGTCCTTCTCCCCCTTTTCTCCTGGAAAATTATTTGTTCTTAGAGACACAGCTCAAATGTCACCAATGCTGTGGACACACTGCAAGCTCTTCTGGGTAGAAATTGTTACTTCTTTCTCCGTGTATGTATCCCTGGTACTTATCACAGTATTGCATTGTATATATCCGCCTTATACAGTGTCAGCTTCTTAAGGATGGAGCCTATGTTTGTATTTCCCCTATCTCCCTACTAGTCTTGGTGTCTGGTATACAATAAACATTCAAATGTTTGCTGAACAAGTGGATGACAAATAGATCCATACCCTTTTCCTTGTAGTGGGATATCTCACGTGTAAATTCACCTCAGGAGGGCAATACAGTTATCTGGTGTATAGATACTTTTATTTAAACTTAATATTTTAGGGGCGCCTGGGTGGCTCAGTCCATTAAGCATCTGCCTTCAGCTCAGGTCATGATCCCAGAGTGCTGGGATCGAGTCCCACATCGGGCTCCCTGCTCATCAGGGAGTCGGCTTCTCCCTCTGCCCCGCCCTCCTCCCCCACTTGTTCTCTCTCTCTCTCTCTCTCTCTCTCTCTCTCTCAAAAATAAATAAATAAAATCTTTTCAAAAATAAACTTAATATTTTAGATATTAAACACATTAGATTGTTTGTTGCCATTGTAGATCTTGACTAAATGTTTGTAAGGAGTAAATTTTTTCTGTTTCCTGAGTCTGTTAAAATGAGAAGCCTCTCCTGGGGCAGAGGTAAAAACCTCCATTTTTAGGGACTCCAGATTCTATCACAATGGGACTGATGGGCCAAGGAATGACTGAGCTACATTAACTTGAGTCTGCTGGCTATAGAAATTCCAAGTGCTGTAAAGCTCTTGTACTATTAGTTTTCTTAGGCACTGTTAAAGTTGGCAAACAGGTCCTGCTAACCAGCCTAGCAGATCTGCTGGCAAATATGCCTCTAGCAGAATAGAGTTTGAGATACATTTCATGACCTACTTCCCTTCCCCACCCTGATTTTAAACCTTTCATTCTCAGGTGTTCAAAACCTGTGCGATGGGAGAGGCTCGGCTTTAAATAATGATTTGGTTAGTGATTTTTCGTCTGAGCTCTGAGTATTAACATTGAGCATGATGGGTCAGTCAGTTGGGCTTTTGGGTTCCAGTACTTGCTTTGTCACTTTGGGCTTTATGACCCTGGGCAAGGCATTTAACTTCTTTAAGCCTCAGATGAGCATAAAATGTGTGTAATACCTGCTCTTCCTATTTCACAGGTCCTTGTGACATGCAAACTGGTGAAAATTCAAGCGGTCAGAAACCGCAAAGCTCTGTACAAAAGAGTATTATGATTTTTATAATTTATTACATGTTTTATATAGTATGCAGTGATTTATTATAATCATGTTCTGAATGTACACAAAGGAGTCTTAATTTATTATAATCATCATCTGAATCTGGCCCTTCAGACATCTGTAGATATCTATAAAAATCATTTGTTTTATATCTTTTGGATTTATATGACATTTAAGAAACAATTTTCAAAGCTCACATCTAATCTGCTGCTTCCTGCACTTTACCTAAAGCAGATGATTACCCCAACTTCTGGATTATCCTGTGTAACACACTTGTGAAGTCAGGCGGGAGGTGGGAGTGAGCCAGCTCTGAATTGTTGTATAGCAGAAGGGAGTTTGGGAGGTTTTGTTGTGAAGGTTCGTTCTTTTGTGCTGTCTTTAGTCAGCTGCTCTTTGGAACACTCAAATGAAAACAAATGCTTCTTGTCCTGGCAGTCAAGGGAGGCTTTTAGCAGCTCGAGTAGCCTCATGAAGGACATTTGTTTATGACCAGCTGTACATGGGGCACTGGAAAAAAATTTTGATCCCCAAGACTCTGACCATGTCTGTCCCAAGGAGCTCACAATTAGTTATTGCTGTTAAAGATAACAGAAATGTGAATAAAAATGCAAAAGTGGAGCCTGGGTGGCTCAGTCCTTAAGCGTCTGCCTTCGGCTTAGGTCATGATAACAGAGTCCTGGGATCAAGACCCGCATCAGGCTCCCTGCTGGGCGGGAAGCCTGCTTCTCCCTCTCCCACTCCCCCTGCTTGTGTTCTGTCTCTTGCTATGTCTCTCTCTGTAAAATAAATAAATAAAGCTTGTGTTCCCTGTCTCTCTGTCAAATAAGTAAATAAAATCTTTAGTAAAAAAAGGAACACAAAGTAATTTTTTCAAGTCTCATTTCAGTTGTCATGGGTGTGTGTATGGAGAAGAGTGAGAAAGGAAACAGGACCCCAGAGAGAGAAATGTGCTGGTGAGGAAGAGCTGGAGGAAATGGGAAGATGGAGAGTGCCTCTTCAGCCGGAGTGGTCAGGGCTAGGCTGTGCTAGAGCAGGTGACCCTGGGCGAGTCATGTATCCTATCCTTTCCAGGCCTGAGTTTCCCTTTGTGTAATACGGGAGGCTAAATGTTCATTCCAGATGTAAAATCTTCCAGTTTTCTGATATATGTTTGAAACTACATTGACTCTTGAGTGTCAGTTGAGGGTGATGGTTAAAGGTTCTGGAACCAGAATGTTTGGTTCAAATCCAGCCCACCACTTCTTGCCTGTGTGACTTGGTCTGAGACTCCCCCAACACTGGGAACAGTGACTGGCAGAGAGCAGATATCAGTACGTTGTGAGTCATTATGCACCTTGATGTACCCTGATAGGAGGCTTTTGGAGCTAAGCAAGCACCTTGGCAATGTAGAATTATTTGTGTTCTGGGTCATAGTAAAAAATAAACAAAAAGTTTTAGCAACTGGAAAGAGGGGAGCCTGTCCTTTTTGTGCTCCCCCAGATTGAATTGCAACCCTGGGAGTGAGAGAACAAAGTGAAAGTTTTAGGGTAAAAGGGTTAAGGTGTCAGATCCTGCAGTTCTACTTTACCTTGCTAATTGAATGGCGGTGAGATGCTCCTCAGGTTTGCTTTGTAGCTTGTAATGAAATCCTTGAATAGGAGGCTAAACCAATTTGAAATTTTGTAATAGAGCAATCTCGTCAGAGAATCCTGTTACATAATTATATTTGTGTTTCACAGGTTGGTTTAATAATTCTCTCCAGTGCTTTGCTGTATGGAGAGAGTGCAACTGTGGCCCAACCTGAACGCTTTTGGTCCATGCCTACTCTCAGAGTGTGAGACAAAAGTTGGTTTTTTGTTTGTTTTTTACAAAAATAATACTGGGTAAAAGAAATAAGAGAGGAAGGACAGGTGTAGGAGGGGTCCCTAACCAGATGGGGATTTGCCCAAGACCTGAGCAAGGCTTCTGCCAATTCAGGACCTCAGGAGAGAGGGAACAGACAATAAGTAGTGTGGATTTCCTCCTCACGTGCAGTTTTTTTCCTCTTTTATCTCATAACTGGGGCCCAGAGAACTTAGGAAGCTTGCCCAGGCCATGTAGTTAATAAATGGGGGAGCCAGGACCTGTCTCTCTGCAAAGTCTGTGCCCTTTCTTCTCAATTATTTTTCTTTAACCCTTTCTGCCCTGTTCAAAGAATTTCAAGTCAGGGATAATGAAAACTAATTCTTCACAGCTTTTTCTTCTGAGGAAGCCTTGAAGATGGGGTTTATATCAGTTAAAGAGCTTTGCTACTTTGAAGTCCTTGTGTATCACTCAGTCTAGGAACATGCAGCTGGTGATTTAGCCTGGCTCTTCCAAGCTAATGTAGCAAGACTACATTATATGACAGGCTAAGATGCTATGAAGACCTGACATAAGCAAATAAAAAGAGGTAACAAACGGGGCACTTGGGTGGCTCAGGCGTTAAGCGTCTGCCTTCTGCTCAGGTCATGATCCCGGGGTCCTGGGATCAAGCCCCACTTGGGCTCCCTGCTCAGCAGGAGGCCTGCTTCCCCCTCTCCTGCTCCCACTGCCTGTGTTCCTGCTCTCCCTATGTGTGTGTCTCTCTCTCTGTCAATTAAATAAATAAAAAATTAAAAAAATTAAAAAATAAAATAAGATTTATTAAAAAAATAAAATATAAAAATAAAAAGAGGTAACATTATGAGCACTTATATTCTAAGTTTTATGTCAGGTATCCTTTAAGAAGCTCTATAAAGTAGATATTATGATCTCTCCGATTTTATAGGTAAAGAAACTGAGGCAGACAGAGGTTTGGTGAATTGCTCAGAATCACCCAGCTAGAAAATGTCAGAACCAGGACTGATCCTTGGACAACTGACCTCATAGTGCACACCATAAAGAACTATGCTATGCTCCGAATGAGTAGGGAAGGGGGAGGGGTGAAGTAGAGGGAGTGGAGTGCTCTCCATGCAAATTAAAAGTGGTTAAACCTTTGAATATGGGAAATGAAGTGGGTAGTGAGTTACAATAGATGTTCTAAGTATTTAATGCTGTTGGTTCGTGTTGAAATTTGACCACAGGCTAAGTTAGTATTATTATTTCTGTTTTATAGACGAGAAATCAAGACACAGAGAGGTTTAGTAACTTGCCCAAGATCCCACCCCTGGTAAAGTGGGGCAGCTGGGCTTTTCACTCAGGTACTTTAGGGCTGGAGTCTGTGCTGTTGCCTTTGGCGCTATCCGTGCCTCTTAGATTGAGCCTTTTATTTCTATACCCCCCCACCCCCGCCTTCACTTCCCGAAGGTACCTGATCTTCCTGTAGGTGTCTGAATGATAGCACGTGCGCAACACTTTTACATCTTGCTTTCCAACCCTTTTCTTTGCTACCTGTGCTTCATCTTCCATTAAGCCACGATGTAGGCTAGAAACCTTACTGAATTCCATCCCAGGAAGAACAGACAGAAGTAATTCCTTCCTTCTCTGAGCTCATGCAACCTTTTATCTAGATCTCCCTTACTGCTTGTATTGCTTAGCTAACTAACAATAGCTATTCCTTTACAGCTCTTGGTTCTCCTCTATTTCCCTAAGCTCCTAAGGATTGTCTCTTTCTTCCCCCTTAAGCTTTCCTGCCCATAGAATCGAATTCATAATTTACATGTTGAATGAGTTAACAGAAAACAACCCCATTCACAAACATAACAACTAACTTGGATGTTGATAAACGGAGTACAGCCTCTGCTTCGCTTCCTTTGATTCTTGCTTGTCCTTTGATCTCCGGCCCTAATACCTGGGTAGGGACCCAGTGGCCCACCTATTTCGCTGTGTCTGGTTCCACTGTGGTATAATGAGCACCCTTATCCCTTCCATGTCCTCAGGCAGAATTTCTCCCCCAGATCCTGTAATGATTATTGGGGCAAGTTTAAGACCCATAGCACTGCCCTAGAGTCCTTCAACTGGCCAAGAATTGGTCAATTCTCAACCTGTGGGGCTCTAAAAACTTGGCCTGCTTCTTTGTGCTACTGGAATTTTCCAGCTACTTCTAAGGAGATTTCAGGAAACTTTGTTAACTTAGAAATGTTTTTTGGGGTGGATCTGAATCCCACTTAAACAAACTCAAGGATGCAAGAAATAAAACTTCATCTGTATTTTGAGTCTACATTTTTAAGGTAGAACTTCATTCCCATAAATTCCCCCTAATTGCTCTTTACTTTTAGGTTTTGGAGGGTCTTAATACAATGTTGAGGCATAACGTGTCGGGGAGGCCATCTGGGTACTCATCCTTGGCTTATATCTTTGTTCCATGTGGTCTTTGGTGTTTGAGTCCCATACATTGCCCTGGAATATCCTTTGTTCTAATTTATAAGAGCAATTTAGGTTCACTAGTGCTCTCCCTCTATTCCCATTGGACCCTTGAGAGCCTATAATGGGCCATGGCTAATGCAAAGGTGGTCTCAGGTCCATCTGCAAGACACTCATGCAGCCCTTGCCACTTTTATGCCTTTATTGGACTATGGAATCATTTAGCTGCTCCTGCACTAGTGGAAGCCGGAGGAACTCTCTGAGGTCATTTGAGGCACCATCTTCTTAAGACTTACCTTGCAGCCACTCTTCCCTAGGGTCTTGCCTCCTTCCAAGGTTCTGTCTGGGCATGGGGCAGATATCTACTGCTTTCAGATTCCACAGACATATCTGGGAGTTGCTGTGTCTCAGGGGTCTCTTTTGATTGGATTTCAGATATCAATCCATACATTCCTCACTTCATCTCCAATGCTTTCTCCTCCCCTCTCCCACTACTTAGTTTGGAGAATCATTTTCTATTCTAGGAGACTTCTTATTCATCATGTGATCTTCTAAATCAATGTCTATTTTTTAATTCTCCCAAGGATATAGGCTTTGAAAATCCAAAGTATGAAGTCACTCCTGCTTCTTTGCTATTTGTTCTCACACCCCTTCCCTGAAGTAACAACAACAGAAAGACTGGGATAGTGAGAAGAGCTAAGGGAGGGGCGCCTGGGTGGCTCAGTCATTAAGAGGCTGCCTTCGGCTCAGGTCATGATCCCAGGATTCTGGGATCGAGCCCTGCATCAGGTTCCCTGCTCAGCCAGGAACCTGCCTCTCCCTCTCCCACTCCCCCTGCGTGTGTTCTCTCCCTTGCTGTCTCTCTCTCTCTGTCAAATAAATAAATAAAATCTTAAAAAAAAAAAGAGCTAAGGGAAACAGTAGATATTGGAGGAAAAAGTTAGATAATATTTACAATTTTATCATGCCACATGATATCATACAGACATGCGAATGTCATCCCATACTGAATAGGACTACCCTACCCAAGCACTGTAGGCGCTTAGGCAGTGATCACTATTATTAACAATAGCAAGAGTGTTTGGTGACAGATTACTGTTTGAGTATCTCTGTTTTCAAATTTTGAAATAATCTTGGTATTTTCTGGAGGATAACTATTTTTCATACTCTCATTTATCAATGCAATTCCAAACATTAGCACGACTTTTAGCACCTGTTTGACCCTATCTGACCCCTACCTGCTTATCTGTTTTTCCCATATAAACTGTCCCTTCTTGAATCAACACTTCTTTTTTTTTTAAATATTTTATTTACTTATTTGACAGAGAGAGACACAGCGAGAGAGAGATCAGAAGCAGGGGGAGTGGGAGAGGGAGAAGCAGGCTTCCCGTGGAGCAGGGAGCCCGATGTGGGGCTCGATCCCAGGACTCTGGGATCATGACCTGAGCTGAAGGCAGACGCATAACGACTGAGCCACCCAGGCGCCCCTTGAATCAACACTTCTGCCCCCACCCCACCCTGGCAGCATTGTGAACAATGCAGATATTTGTTCAGAAATTCTGTTAGTGCAAATGATCATAAGCTGACATGGCAAAAGTATTTTGGGAAAGGTATGGACAAATTGAGTCAAGTCTGCATGCACTCAGAGCATGCAGTGCATAAAGGAAACCCAAGGTGGACTCTGTAAAATGAACAATCTTCTCTAATCTGTCTTGTAAAGACAATTCACCTGTTTTACAGCTTTCCTATAGTTGAAGAAACTCATATATACTTTGTCATAAGTATTCAGTAGTCTTCATTTAACTTAAAAAAAAAAAAAAACAGTCCAGAAAGTAACACAGCCAAGCCTGTGATTGTTTTCTTCATATTCATTATTTCATGCTTATCGAGCTACTTGTTCTGTGAGAAATGGGATGGATCCTGTGTGTTCTCTGTTAATTGATAATGATATTGACAAGGGTTTATGTGTGAACTCTAGAAATCTTAGTGAATGCAGTGATTTTTAGCTATGTCCTGGCAGAAATCAATGTTCCCCAGTAAGGCTGACATTTTACCACAAAACTCAAAGGATGATTGCCTTTTCCCACTTTGACAAAACATTAAATTAATGGTTCGAATTCTGTGTGTGTGTGAATTTATATCATATCACACACATTTATTTCATAGCAAGCACATTATCAGTTGTTTAACTTTTTCAATAAATGTGGGCAATTGATAAAGAAATTGAATTATTTTATTAATATTTATTTGCTCTGCTGCTTATATTACAAACAAATATTAATGAAATTACTGGAATAGCTCTTCATGGTTAGATTAATTGCCTGTTGTTCTCATTTTTCATAAACCCTGGCCAAAGGTTTGTGGGTTTTTTCTTTTTTTTTTTTAAGATTTTATTTATTTGACAGAGCACAAGCAGAGGGAGAGAGAGGAAGAAGCAGGCTCCCTGCTGAGCAAGGAGCCCAATGTGGGACTCGATCCCAGGACGCTGGGATCATGACCTGGGCGGAAGGCAGCTGCTTAACCAACTGAGCCACCCAGGCATCCCACTGGCCACTGGTTTTATAATGCAGTGATTTCCAACTCTTTTCATGGCTGGGCATATGTATACAACAATATTTTACATGGGACACTGGGGTAAGGGGCTCTCAGGAGCTTGGCTCCCCAGGGGTAAGGGGATCAGTATTATGGCACACCACTGTGCCTCAGGCACATGCCGGGAAGCTGTATTATGCTGTATCACAGACTTTTTATGGTCCTGATTTCTGCTACTAGTGACATTGTTTCCTTGACCTTATGATGGCATTAAATATTTCACTAATAATCAGTGTTCTGTTTCATATTTTCCGGAAGGGCACTGCTAATCTCTAGCTGTCCCTCTACCCTAGGTTTGAGAGCCACTAGGAGATACAGTATCTAAATTCATGCACCTGTGCCAGGAAAGTTTCCAGTCACTCTTTGACACTTGTGAGCCTCTCCATTGGACTAGTCACTGGCTGCCTGATGGCTTCCAGTTCTCTGGCTTTGAAACATGTCCATTTAAGTCTTACAGGGAGGTCAGTTTTATAAGTGTACTCAACAGGAACACCTTGTGTAAGATGTGGAAAGAGGGGAATACACTTTATAGGATCTTTGCTGGGTGGATGACTTGGGTCTCTTCTCTCTTTGTTCCTTCTCCAACCAGATAACTTCCTACAAAGACTTAATGCGGAGCTCAGTGCCCTCAGGTTCCAAGGGGACGGGATGGCAGACTGTTTATTCTTTGCACATTTCTGAAAAGCTCCTGGTAATGTCTGAGGTGTTCTGCTTCTCAGTGCTAGGACCAGAGTTACCTCTGCTCCTGGCCTCTCACAAATTCATTTCTTGCTTCACTCTCAAAATAACAGACATGCTTAAGTAGATAAGCTGTAAAACACTTTAAAAATAATTACGGTAAATATGAAACTTCTATATCTTTTATTTGCATTTAAATAAAGTATTCTTCCTCTAGTCTTAGTATCTATTGGAACTGTGATGTGCTGATTGAGGGGAGAATAAAGGACTAAATCCTAAAATTCACAAGTCCCAGAATTACCACTTATCCAGCTAAATGTTTATGTTTGCTTAATTTCTAAGCCTTCTTGATAAAATGGGACTGATGATACCTGTCCAATGCCCCTCTCAGAGCTGATCCAAAAACTACGATCTCATGTATGAAAATACTTTGCAAATGCTAAAGGCAAAAAGTAAATATAATTTGTTATTGGATTAAAAGTGGCCAGTAAGTCCTGAAGAGTATTGGCAATTGCTTGTAATAATTCAAACACCAGGAGTTGGTGAGTGTGGCTCTGATGAGACAAAGTTGACTCGTGTTCTCCCTCTGTGCTCCCTCCCTTGCCCTGCAGAGCAACCTGATACACAGTCTGGGCCTGAGCCATCACCTGCTCGCACTGAATTTTATCATCGTTATTTTTGGCAAGAAAAGCGCGTGGTCATCCGCTCAGGTGAAGGTGACCGACACTGACTTTGACGGTGTGGAAGTCAGAGTGTTTGAGGGCTCCCCAAAGCCAGAAGAGCCTTTGAGACGCAGCATTGTTTACATCCACGGAGGAGGCTGGGCTTTGGCCAGTGCAAGTATGTCCTAGTCACCTTTGGGTCTTTTGGGGCTGTGGTTTGCCCTGGGCAAGATGTGTGATTGAGTTTGACTTCCTTACTGGGTAAGGAGAGGAGGACCATTTGACTTGGTTCCCTTGAACAGTCTCAGTTACTCCTATTATCCCAGCAGAATTATTAATAGTGTCCCCTTTTCACACTCGAAAGGGTCCTGTCTTGGATGATTAATTATATGATTACCCTACATAAAGGTTTTGCCTATCTGTTTATTGCTTGTTAATGCAGGCAGACTCTTTTGAAAATATTTCCTGTGACCTATATCATAGGCTAACTTATGCGAAGTGCTGACAATAGCTTTCAGCACCAAAACAAGCCAAAGTTTCACTGGGCCAGAATATGAGGAAATTATCTTTTGCCGTTGTGTTTTGAAAACATTTTTCTGTGAAGTAGGACCAGTATTTATGAACATACATGATAACTCATCCACATTTCATCTGCTTATGAAACCAAAGATGAAAATATAAAAGGTATACCACCATTAAAAGGAAACAATGTTGCAAAATTCAAGAATATTCTCTTTGGTGTTTGGTAACTTTCATGAGTTATGAAAGGCAGGCAGCCAAGTGGAACAGCCTAGCAGAAAGCATACCAAGGAGAAAGTAAGGGCCTTATCTCTGCCTGTAATTATCAGAGAGCTACTTTCTCATGTTCAGCCCAAAGCTACTGGCATCCCCTGTGGCTTTTTTTTTTTCTTTTTTATTTATTTAAGTAATCTGTCTGCTCCGCGGGGGCTCAAACTCATGACCCCAAGATCAAGAGTCACATGCTCTTCCAACTGAGCCAACCAGGTGCCCTGGCATCCCCTAGGTTTAAAGGTAATGACAACTTGTTCTAGTTTGTTTGTGGGTTTTGTTTGTTTGTTTTAATATAGGCTCCACACCCAACGTGGAGCCTGATACAGGGCTTGAACTCACGACCCTGAAATCAAGACCTAAGCTGAAATCGAGTCCGATGCTCAACTGACTGAGCCACCCGGGCACCCCTTGTTTGTGTTTTTAAATAGCATTTTTTTAAATGTGGCAAAGGCCAAAAAAGTATAACTTTTTCTAGTAATCACGTTTCATATTCATTATTTATTATTTTATTCGTGGATTTGTTCATGTTTTCAACAGATGTTTATGGAGTACGTAGGTTTGGCCAGGACTGAGGGATTTCCTGGGGTGCAGGACTTCAGTATTCGAACAGTTATGTACAAACCTATACCTGTGACTCTCCTAATATGTGCTAGGGGATGAGGATACAGAAGTGAGTAACAGAAGTGATTGCATCTATAGTATTGGACACTTGCCAAGTGAGACATTCCCGTGGAGGCCAGGAAGTGTCAGTACCAGGAATGGCATGGATTACAAATCCAGCTGGCCTTGTCCACATGATTTTGATCACTCCTGCCAGAGGAAGAGCTCAGGGTGGAGACACTATGCAGATGGTTATGTAGTTATTAAAATTGTTTCTGTCACTGCAAACCTTTGGATTCTCTTTCTAAGAAATGCTAAGATTTCCTAAAATTCTAGTTTTTATGTGTTGGCTTTAACAGAATTTGCTGTTCTTCAAATTGGAAGAATGCAATTGAATTGCAGCAAATTAAGACAAAAATTTCCTCCAAGGAGGAAACTGTTTATTTGCTGTGATTTTTGGAAAGGCATACGTTTGAGGAGCTACGAAATCAGAATTAATTTGGTGCATTTCATATAGTCTATTATGAAATACATGTCCAGTTAGTTAAAAACACGTTCAAGGGTAATCTAATGTGGATTTCTTGTTATTTTATACTAATTACATTTTATAGAAACCAGATTTAATTTTTACATTGGTATATGTAACCCTATAAATGAGACATATGTTCACATTTGCTTTTTATTAGTTTTATTATTAATATCTTAAGTCCAAGTCTAAAAGCAATCCACAATGAGCAGAATTTAAGAATGGACAGTATTGAGTAATTTGTTTAATACTGATTGTTCCTTTGTCTCTTTTAGAAATCCGGTATTATGATGAACTGTGTACAGCAATGGCTGAAGAACTGAATGCTGTCATTATCTCCATTGAGTAAGTAATTAATCCTAGTCATAGAGGGCACCTGAGTGGCTTTGAGTGGCTTAGTAGGTTAAGTGTGCTGGGCATGGAGCCTGCTTAAGATCTCTCTCTCTCTCCATCTGCCTACCGCCGCACCCCTCCCACCGCCTCCCTGTGCATACGCTCTCTCGAAAAGAAAAATACGGGACACCTGGGTGGCTAAGTTGGTTAAGTGTCTGCCTTCAGCTCAGGTCCTGATGGGATCAAGTCCTGAGTCAGGCTCCCTGCTCAGTGGGGAGTCTGCTTCTCGCTCTGCCCGTCCCCCTGCTCATGAGCTCTCACTCTCTCTCTCAAATAAATAAATAAAATCTTAAAAAAAAAAAGAAAAATACTAGTCATAGAAAAAATAGTTTTTAGGAAGGGATCTTAGATAACCATCTACTTACTTTATTTTACAAGCAGGAAAATACAGTGCAAAATACACAAAATACACAAAAGATGAAGGGGTTTGCCCAAGGTCACACAAAATGATTTCTGATACAATTAGCAATTTCTTGAACTAGCTTTATAGCACCTTGAATTCTCTTTTTATTTTAGTTTTGCAAACTTCTGGAAAAGGAATTAACTGAAACTAAGAAAAATATGCAATCAGTTATCTACAGCAAATAATTTTGTTTACTGCCTTTTAAAATTTAAAAAACAATCCAGAG
Organism: Eumetopias jubatus; assembly: GCF_037043125.1. NCBI lineage: Eukaryota > Metazoa > Chordata > Mammalia > Carnivora > Otariidae > Eumetopias > Eumetopias jubatus. The sequence goes on from NW_028274807.1 coordinate 91,756,407, forward strand.
TTGGAAAAGTCATCCCCTGCAGTTCCATTCTGTAACTCAGACCTTGTAAATAGAATGTGTTCAACAAGTCTCGGTCAATGCAGTTATTGTCGTCATCATTACTAATCATATTAAGAAGAATATGAGTAAGAATTAAAACAATTGTGGTGATGGCAATAATACAAAATCCTGCTGCCTCTTCTGCAGCAGGTGTTGTATGGGTGCTATTACATACATTGTCTCTCCTCCTTCAGATCCTTGTTCAAATATCATCCTTCTGGCAAGACCTTCCTTGATACTGCTATTTAAAATTGCAACCCACTTTTCCTCTGTTTCATTTTTCTCCAAAACTGTCATCAACCTCTGAGAGATCATCTATTCGACTTATTAGGTATTTATTGTACTGGGTTGAAATAGACGAAGTAAGTTCTGCAGAAACAGAAAATTTTGGGATTTTGGCCTGTTTTGTTCATTGTTAATCACTGGTGCCTGGAAACATCCCTGGCAGATAGTGAGCATTCAACCAATGTTTATGGAATGAATGAATAGGACTCTTTCTTTTTGTTTTGTTTTTTTTTAAGATTTTATTTATTTATTTGACAGAGAGAGACACAGCCAGAGAGGGAACATAAGCAGGGGGAGTGGGAGAGGGAGAAGCAGGCTTCCTGTGGAGCAAGGAGCCCGATGCAGGGCTTGATCCCAAGACCCTAGGATCATGACCTGAGCCAAAGGCAGACACTTAATGACTGAGCCACCCAGGCACCCCGAATAGGAGTCTTTCTTAATTCTCATATAAATCATTCAAGATAAATATTTTTATATTTTTCTCTTAGATGAGGAAATGAGGTCACAGAGCTAACCAATTATATAGAGTGAGGCATTAAGCCCACATCCTGAGGCCCCTATACTCTTTGACCCAGTATCCAGCCAGTACTGAAGGACGCTGATAATGCCAAGGGACAGGGCTATGATCACATTGACCACCTTCCACACTCCGACCTTATCCAGAGCTCCTCTTCCCTCTGCCTCTCTCTGCCCGCTGTTCTCCTGTTCATGGCTCATCCCCTCTGTGCGCCTGCCTCAGATCTGAGACCTAAGAGAATCCTTTCATCTGCAGTCTCTCAGAAGGGCTGGTTTCCCAAGTCATTTGGGCAGCGATGACCCTTGAACATAAGACTTAGAGTCACACAGAGCAGTGTGGCGCCTGCCTCTTGAGCAGATTTGCCTCCTAGAGAGCTCTGGACAGCTCCTGGCTGGCTATGGCCTCTCCACAGGCCCCCCAGATCACCGAAGGGCCCGTGGTGCAGTTTTGTAATGCAGGAGCCTTCGAGTGAAGGCTTGCATCTAGCCAGGGCAGCTGGCCGGAGGAAAGCAGAGTCTGCTGAAGTAGCTGGGCCCCCATATGGAGCAAGGCCATATAGCTCAGAGCTGCGGAACCAGCCTTCCAGTGGTTTCCTGTGTAGCTCTGGCTCCTCACAGGCCTGAGGACAGTAGGGAAACTGCACCTGCTTTACTTGGCACCATGAGGATTCTCCACACAGGACCTTACCATCCCGGGCTTCAATGGAAACAATGGGCAACATGTCTAAAGTCTTCCTAGATGCCCGTCTCCACCTGTGAGCATCTGTCTCCAGTAAAATAGGTGTTCTCTTAAGTCTAGGCTTATTATACAACATATAAGGATGGATGGAATGTTTTTAAGAAGATCTCTTTTAAATATGGAAGGGACTGCTTTCATCTTAACTTTCCATTCTGCCCCATCTCGGTGGTACGGTATCCACAAGTTTATCACTGGGAGGGCACCACAGTGGTAGGCAAGGACCATTACCCATGACCGCCTGACTTCAGGCAAATCATTTAATGTCATGTGCAAACTGGGCTGAGGAATCCTTCCTGTGTGTCTAGACTGTGAGCTACTGGGAAGAGAAATCCTGTCTTCCTTCCTCTGGTTCCCATCACCCAGCTGAAGACTTAGAACATATATGCTAAGTAAATATACTTTGAGTTAGGTTAATGACTGCAGAGAACTGTCATGAGAATTGGTTTGGACAACTGAGCTAAAAGGGCTTTAGATACTCTAAAGCACTAGACAAGTCTGGAGGATTAGTGCTGTAGTCCATAGAACGGGAATGGTTCAACTTACAGATTTATTTATCAGCACCTGTTTGGAGCTCACAGCTCTCTTTGCAGAAATCAAGAGTGAAAGTGGTTAGAATCTAGGCTAGCCAGCCCACAAAGAGCCACATAACCATGCATAGCCAACATCACATGATCATGGTTCTCTTGGAAAGTTATATTCAGAGGTCTACCTTGGGAACATTATTTCTTCTCACTGCTCATCTCATTCCCCTTTCTTTTATTCCAGAAATATTTATTGAAGTTGTTATGCGCCAGTTACTATGTTACACTCTGCTAACATCCCAGTGTAAGACAGACATAATTCCTGCCCTCATGGAGTTTACAGTCTAGGTGAGAAAATAAACAGTGAACAAGTAATGTTATATTGTGATAAGTGACGTGAAGTAGAAGGCTAAGTAGTACGGAGGCATCAAATAGGTAAGATCTTACCTCGTTTGAAGGGTCAGGAAATTCATCCCTTAAAGAAAGCAATGTTTGCACTGAGCTCCTAAGAATGAGCAAAATCTAGTTCAACAAAATGAGTTGGTCATGAGAGTCCAAAGTGGTGTAATGAGAGGGCTTGGAGGAAGGGAAGGAAGCAGAGAGCCCTAAGGGAACAAAACAAGAGAGAAGACAGATGGAGAGGTTCCTGGTGATGACTAAGGAAAATAAGAAAGAAAAGCAGATGATCTTGAGAGCCTTAGGAGGATGATAGACCCTTGGTTCTCCTGAAACTCTACCTTATAGCAGGGAGCTGTCTGGGGGCAACTGCTCCTTATCCGTGAGGCGCACAGGAGTTAGATGGTGGTGGCATGGCTTAGTTCCTGTGTGGTGTGGCCCTGGGGAGGGTTATAACCCGAGGAAGCTGGTAGGCAAGGGCTGGGGTCAGCCCCAGTAATGGAATCGCTCCCACAAAGCCAGTACTGGGAGCTGGCACGTCTCCATTCGTGTTGCTGGTGCTGGCTCACGCACAGTTCTGGGGACCCAGCAACTAAGGTAGATAAAGGTCTCAAGTTATAAAACTAGGCCGTGCCTCTGCTCAGTTGCTTCTATAACACCATGGTGCTTTTACATATTAATTGCACAAGTTTTCTGCACACAGCAGAAAACACATGTACCCATACACATTGTTAAATAAATGCAAAAGTTCATCTTATACTACCCAAGATACATGGATGTTTCCTCATTTATATAATCTAAGAAGGTCCTATTTTTATATTCATAAACCTATTTTCATAAATTTTAGTGCAGGTTAGCTAAACATTGCAACTTTTTACCCATAGCTTATATAATAAGACACAGTACTGGAACCATAAGACATAAGAGAAAAGAAAGATTTAAATTTTTTTTAAGATAAAATGCAAGATAATAGCAAAGTAGGCATGTTGGATATTATTAAATTCTACTTAATAAATCTATTTAATTCTATAATTAAATTCTACAAGGCATTTACGTTGCTTTTTTGGGTATGGAAAACTGTTTTAAGTTGTGTTTTGCTTTTAATTAAATCTTTACTACAGTCCAACCCTCTGTGTAGATGGAGACCTAGTCCCATTCCACCAAATGTCAGGTGGCCTTGTGCACAGAGCCCTTAATACTTTACAGAGCTATAAAGAATGTTGCTAAAGTAGACAGAAAAGAAGCTGGAGCACCTCTCTAAGTTTGCTGCTAACAGAGTTATAAGCAATGGGATTTTTATGCTTCTGTTGTTTTTAATCCGTAAAATTAGATGAGTGAAAGCTGACAAAATCACAGTGCTTTTAGGAGGCCCAATACAACACTCATCGCACGCAGTAAATAGTTGTACGAATAAGGTACTCAGAAAAGCACAGAGTGAATGGTGACCTAGCTGTGACTTTCTCTCTGTGCCTTTTCCTGCTCTTCTGAGTCATGAGCCTAGAAATCTTCATGCATCACTCCTACCAGGGCAGCCCTAGAAGGTGGGCAGACCAAATTCCTAAGCGTTCTCCTCCAAGAAAGGAAAGATTTGCTAAAAACTTTCCTTTCACTCAGCCTAGGCCAACTTCAGCAAATCTAAAGGCCAGCATCACAAAAAATTTAAAACTAGAGAAAGCTAATATTGTGCTTCTTTTAAGAAGTGGCTTGTTTTGTTTTCTTCCCTGCCATTGACTAAAATGAATCTCTCCTCTTCAGACATATGCATCTAATGTCTTCCTGGCTCTGTTTTCTAGTAACATGAAAAATCCACTGGCTTCTCTCTTGTGGTTTTAGGTCTTCGAGAATTTCAGGGGAGCAGCGGGTGAGAGGGGCTAGGGGGTTAATGGGAGCTTCTACAACAAGTCTGAATTACAGCTGCAGAACACCGTGACTACAAAGAACACCATAGGTGTGTAGCCCAGTTCCACCCACACCTGAACTAGAGAAAATGTTTAGCTCCGGAAGTCAGACAAAGAGAGGAGGCCAGGAGGAGGAGGCACCAAGCCTACTTGGGCTTCTGTAGCCACCTGGGAGTGCTCTGGCTCTTTATCTACCTTTGAGGGTATAGGCAAGATTTGCATCTGAATGGGAGGAGGTAGTTTAGATCTATATTTAGAGCCTGGGGAGATCCCCACGGTGTACTTAGATAAGTCTTCAATTGTGAACTGTGCATCAGAGAATCACATTGTTTAAACAGATCCCAGTGGATCCCAGTTCTAGGCTCCATCACTCCTAGGATTTTGGCAAAGCATCCTGACCTCTGTCAGTTCTTTTGAATGCCATTCTTACCCAATGGGTCAAGGCTTCCCTAATCTCAGCTCTACCTTGCTGAATGACTATGGTCAAACTATCACAGGGGCCAACATCAAAGTCTTTAGTATGCAATTATGACTTTCCATCTACTACTAGAGGAAACAGAGGTGTCCTCGATGTGACCTATTGTCAGAGAGACTTTGAGGGCTCCAAGGAAGGAGAGTGACTTTTGGCTGGGCTCTCCCAAAGGTTTCACAGCGAAGCGGCATTTGAGATGAGACTTAACAGGACCGGCACATTGGATGAAGACTTGCTGGGGAAGGGCAGAGGATGGAGAGGACAAAGCACCGGGAATGGGAACAGGGAAACTGCTCAGATAACAGTGACAGTATGACTGGACTCAGTGATATTTCTGAGCCTTGGCTGTGCATCAGAATTATTGGGCAGAATTTCCCTTCAAATACAGATATGCAAGACTCCACACCAGATCAAATACGTTGGAATGTTTTGTAGAGGGGCTTAAGCCTCAGTGTTTTTGTAAAGCTCCCAAGATTATCTTACGCCCGTAAGGTACACACAGAGTTGAGAAACTCTGAGCTATGCATTAGAATACAAGAAGTAGAGTTCTTGGAGGTGCATCCGGGGAGTAGGTGGGTTAGGAACAATTTCTTTTTTTATGTTTTTAAAGCCATATGGCTTATTACTTGTCTCACCACAGAAAGTGCTATATGACATATTTTATATATAAAAGGTACAAAATAAATCTTTAAAATTTTGTGTGGAAGGAAGAAAAGTATGTTATTAAAGATGTACCATGTGCCAGGCACTGTGGGAGGTGGTTCGTTTGAGAATATTGCAAAACGACTGAAATCAGGAGACATGTTCTGGGATGTCAGAAATCCGTAGTTCTGAGAATTTACTGCTCTGGTGAGGTAATGAGAAAACACATGTACCCATACACATTTATAAGGCTGTAGGTTTCTGAAGGAGAATATTTTCTTTCTTTTTTTTTTAAAGATTTTATTTATTTATTTGACAGAGAGAGACACACCAAGAGAGGGAACACAAGCAGGGGGAGAGGGAGAGGGAGAAGCAGTCTTCCCCTAGAGCAGGGAGCCTGATGCAGGCTCGATCCCAGGACGCTGGGATCATGACATGAGCCGAAGGCCGACGCTTAATGACTAAGCCACCCAGGCGCCCCAAGGAGAATATTTTCTAAGGCGGGGGTTACACGTTTGTTTTGAAGTCAGGGGTGAATTCACCACACAGCTTTGCCCCATACGAGCTGTTGTAAACAAGTTACCCCTCCTTGAGCCTCACGTTCTCATTCTTACACCCACAAGTTTGCCCTGCAATTTGAGTGAAACACATCTACAGAGTACTTGGCAGGGGGCTGGGGGGGGGGGTGCCTCACCTAGCAGGAATAAGATAATATTTATAGAGTGTATGTATTTATTAAATTGATTAAGCTTCATTCCTGAGTTCACAACCAAATTTTGCTAGAAGGAGGTGTGTGCAATAACAGATAGGCAGAAGCCAGCTCTGCAGAGTTATCTATCCCTGCAGTGAGCTGGGCAAATTAAGACCATATTTGCCACAAATTCAGCAGGTGCTTTAACTCAAGAGCTATAATTTTGAATTTTTAAAAAAGTCAGAATCCTCTTTTCATACTTTGCAGGAACATATCTTTAAACAAAAGCATCAGATAAATATATTTATTTATATATATAAGTAAATATATATATTTATATGTTTATAAATAAATATATATATGTAAAATTTATTTATCTTTGGCTCTAGCACTCATAAATTTTCTCCTGACTCTTGAGTTTTCTGTGTCTACAAAAATATTACAGAACTTTTGCTGTACTTCTCAGGTCAATTTCAAGTTACTTTGAAGGCTTATCTTACACTAGGTGACCTCAGAAGTACATAGTTTCACTCTATTTTCCAATGTATGAAAATAGTGTCCCTTATTGAATAAAACTAGAGAAAGTTTCCAGCTTAAACAAAGATAGGAGGGATTAGGAGGCAGATCTTTAAGGGTACCAGGAAGACTCTATTATGACCTGTTTGTTGTTTACTTTGTTATCTGAGCCAATTATTAATCGACTGATAAGATTGAGGCAGTAGCAAGGTTTTGTTTTTTTTTAGATTACCAGTTTCTCTTGATTCAAAGTCACGAAGACCTTTTGGGAAACAACATCCGAAGATTCAATTCATGTGTGTGTACTGGTAGAATGTGTTCTGACATCCTGGGCTACCTGGAAAACAGTTTATCATGATATATGGAATCTTGCTAAGATAAAATAGCCTTTATTGTCACAACTTGAGTCATGAAGTGCATTTGTTTTTATTTCATTGAAAGAATTAAGAGTTCAGCTTGGGGGTGCCTGGGTGGCTCAGGGGGTTAAGCGCCTGCCTTCAGCTCAGGTCATGATCCCAGGGTCCTGGGTCAGGCTCCCTACAGGGGAGCTTCTCTCTCTCCTCCCCGATCTCCTGCTTTCTGTCTCACTGTCTCTGTCCCTATCTCTGTCTCTCTCTCAAATAAATAAATAAAATCTTTAAAAAAAAAATCAGCTTGGTAAGGGGCACCTAGACGGCTCAGTTAGTTGAGCTACTGATTTCTGCTCATGTGATGTGCGCGTTGTGAGATTGAGGAGCCTCATGTAGGGCTCCACCCTAGGCGTGGAGCATGCTTAAGATTCTGTCTCTCTCTCTCTCTCTCTCCCTCTGCCCCTCCCTCCTCTCTCTCCCTCTCTCTTAAAAAAAAAAAAAAAATTCAGCTTGGTGAAATTGAAGTTGAAAATTGAGATCTTGTCCTACAACTGGGGGTAAATGGAATCCTATGAGATGGCGCCATCTAGTGGACAAAATGGTGTACTCCTACTCCTTTCACTCTAACCAATAGTATAGCAGGCGCTGTAGGACATAATGAAATTCAACGGGAGAAAAAAATATTTTGGATGATTAATTGATCCACAGATGGAAAAAAAAAGAAGTTAGAAAAATCATTTAGTCCGTTATAAAGCAACCACTAAGGGAATTTTTTTTTATTGTATTTAGAATTTTCCAAATGCAGTCATTCTTGAGTAACCAGGTCAATGTTCACTACTTCTTGGAGTATTTCACAAATATTTGTCCATTTGATTGTATCTGTACTGAATGTCAAGATACTTAATTAACTAGCTAGATTTTAGATGGGGGAACAATTAGTTTCCGAGAATAAGTATGTTAATTATAAAATGGAAATTAAAAGACCTGAGTTCTTTTTTTTTAAATTTTTATTGTTATGTTAATCACCATACATTACATCATTAGTTCTTGATGTAGTGTTCCATGATTCATTGTTTGTGCATAACACCCAGTGCTCCATGCAGAACGTGCCCTCTTTAATACCCATCACCAGGCTAACCCATCCCCCAACCCCCCTCCCCTAGACCTGAGTTCTTAATATTAGAGTTTAAGTAATTAGTTTCTATCCCACCTTGTTTTTATCTGTGCTTGACTTATTTCACAAATAAAGTAACTTGTCGGTGCCTCAGTTTCTTTTGTCGGCAAAAGGAAGGTGTTAATTCTCAAAAAGGGTTTACTGGATGGATGATATGTGCCTAGCACATGGATGGATACTGGGAACACAGTGATGAATAAAACACAGTCTTGATATCAGAGCACACACTTTTTAGAGGAAATACATAAAGCAATCGTTTTAAGATGAGGCAGAAAGAACAGTAATCTACCCCAGCACATAGAATTATCAAGGAGTGGTACCCAGCTCCGCCCCGAAAGTGAGTGGAGTTTTAATCAAGGAACTCTACCTAGAGGTGGCCAAACCCTTGAGTGAGGCTTAAAGGATGAGTGAGGATTAAGGACGAAAGGAGGAGGAGATTGAGAGGGTCCTCCAGGCCCAGTCTACCAGCAGATACAGATTTGTAAGATGATATTATGGGTGGGGCGTTTGACAAAACTAGGTTCTTTGGAACTCTTAACGGCATAGGACTCCTACAAAGTGTACAGAGTAGGGTCCCAAAGGGACTCTGATATTACAAAGTGGGGTGAAAGGAGAAGCCTCAGAACTGTCCTGGCCGTCTGGCGGACTTGGCTTCCTTTTTGCTGGTTGGCAGCTAGCCTTTCAGTTCCATCCTCCCAGGGAGTGAATTCATTGCCTGGGTTTAATGTCAGGCTGGCATGACCTCTTCATTGGAGTACAGTTTTACTATATTTCTCAGGTAAATCATGAAGGGTACCATATGGAGCCATGAGACACTGACTTCCAGAAATAAAATGTCAAAATCTATTGTGGTTCTACCCATATCTTTTTTTTTTAATTTTTTTATTGTTATGTTAATCACCATACATTACATCATTAGTTTTTGATGTAGTGCTCCATGATTCATCGTTTGTTCATAACACCCAGTGCTCCATGCAGAACGTGCCCTCCTCAATACCCATCACCAGGCTAACCCATCCCCCTACCCCCCTCCCCTCTAGAACCCTCAGTTTGTTTTTCAGAGTCCATCATCTCTCATGGTTCGTCTCCCCCTCTGACATACTCCCCTTTTCTTCCTCTCCTGTTATCTTCTTCTTTTTCTTTTTTCTTAAAATATGTTGCGTTATTTGTTTCAGAAGTACAGAACTGTGATTCAACAGTCTTGCACAATTCACAGCGCTCACCGTAGCACTACCCATATCTTAATAATCAACACCCACCTTTAACTTTGAAATTTTGTTGTTTTTCCATTGTGGTGGTCTAGGTGTTTGTTTTGTGTGGTGGCTGATCATAAAAAAAAGTGGGGGAGGACTATTGCTAATACAAAAGCATTACATTCTTAAACTAAGTATTTGATTTGCAAGAAAATGAATGGTTCAGGATGCCTCCGTGGCTCAGTCAGGTAAGCGGCTGCCTTTAGCTCAGGTCATGATCCCAGGGTCCTGGGACCGAGCCCCCGCATCGGGTTCCTTGCTCAGGGGGGGCCTGCTTCTCCCTCTGCCTGCCGCTCCCCCTGCTTGTGCTCTCTCTCTCTCTCTGGCAAATAAATAAATAAAATCTTTTTTTAAAAAAGAAAATGAATGGTTCATTTTTATATTTATTATTATTATTTTTTAAAGTAAGCTTTGTGCCCAATGTGGGGCTCGAACTCAAAACCCTGAGATCAAGAGTCGCGTGCTCTACTGACTGAGCCAGCCAGGCACCCCTTTATATTTATTTTAATTCTTCACTTGCTTATTTCTGTGTCAAAAGAGCCAGTTTCCCCTTAAATCTTAAATGGTCTATAAAGACTTGGTGAAGTCCTTAAATGAATACAACTTTTGTCTTCACAGATACAGGCTAGTTCCAAAAGTTTATTTTCCTGCACAAATTCACGATGTTGTGCGTGCCACGAAGTATTTCCTGCAGCCGGAAGTCTTACACAAGTATTCGGTTGACCCAGACAGAATTGGCATCTCTGGTGACAGTGCTGGTGGGAATTTGGCCGCTGCTCTGGGCCAGCAGGTAATAGATACTGCCCTTCGGTGCTGGAGGTAGGAGGGCGCCGGCTAACCTCCTGCAGACAGACGGACAAATATTCTCCACCATGTATGGCAAAGGCCTAGCAGGTGGGCTGGTCAGTAGGGGGCCAAGTTATTCAGAAGCCTGCACTTGGAGAGTTCTCAGATCTTTTTGAAGTAGGAAGAGGGGTGAATGAAAGAAGTGTCATCTCTCAGTCCTTGGAAAGGCCCTGATTACGATTAATATGAGAAAAAGGGCTAATGTTTTATAGGGCTCTCTTGCTGCTCAGGGATATGCATGGAAATCAAGTATCCCTGGCTTCTTGTCTATGTTGGACCTGAAAAATGGGGGTCTTTGTGCTTAAAATTCCAATTGCTAAGATTGCTTCCTTAGGACTTTGAGGTAAATGGAGAAGTTAAAAAGCGTTTCCCAGAGTTTTTTTTTTTTTTTTTAAATACAAACAAAAAAAATTAAAATGGGTCAGCCACTTTGAAAGTTATCCCACAAGTTCATTTGGGCTTACCTGGTTAAATTCTTTGGAAACTATCTAGGTCTAAGAGCACCCAGAATTTTGGGCAGCTGCATAAATTCAAAGATAAGTACATTTTCTTCCTCTGATGGATTAAATAAGTTTAGAACACGAGCTCTGTCTTCTCGCCTCCAAATTTCTTTTGGTATTCTCAAATAGCATCCACCTTTTTATCTGTGGTGCACCTTGGTTTCTTCTCCTTTGCTGTATGTAAAGACCTTTGTTCTCTGGTATTGTCAGAGTTGCTGTACCTGTGTCCAAATGCGGTAAGAAGGAAGTGCCGATGTAGCAGGGTGAGAGCATCATGGGCTTTACAATGAGAACTGGGATGGAATCCAGTCCCCCTGCTTTGAGAGCTATAGGGCTTTGGGCAAGCACCTTAACATCTCTAAGCTTCAGGAAAATGAGGATAATGCCATCTGATTGCAGGGCTGTTGCCAGAACTTAGTGAAATGATGTATATACAATTCCTGGCACATATTAATAGTACCATTAACCGATCATTTCCTTTTGCTTTGACAGAGCAGTTACATCTTCCCTGGGGATGGGGTTCTAAATTCTGACGTGAAACAAAATTGCATGTGGCTAAAGTGACGTTGAAGATTGTTTAGTTGCCTATAAAACACAGTGACCTAGTTAGCTGCCTTTCAGAGGTTACATGAAAATATATATCATTTTAGGCGCCTGGGTGGCTCAGTCGTTAAGCGTCTGCCTTCAGCTCAGGTCATGATCCCAGGGTCCTGGGATCGAGCCCCGCATCGGGCTCCCTGCTCCGCGGGAAGCCTGCTTGTCCCTCTCCCACTCCCCCTGCTTGTGTTCCCTCTCTCACTGTATCTCTATCAAATAAATAAAATCTTTAAAAAGAAAATATATATCTTTTTAGACACAGTTCTCGTGTCTAAAATGAGGCAGTATGTTCGCATTTTGCAGGGGCTTGGGGGAATTGAGATCTGCTGAGGTAGGGGATGCATTCACGTTCCCATTTCATCCTCAACTCTTGGGTGCATGCTCATTGAGGAGAATGGAGGGCATGTTGCCAGCACCATTTAAATTCTCTCTCACCCAGTGTGAATACTAACTGCTCATCAGAGGAGATATCCCGAGGTCCTTCTCAGACACTTTGGAGTCCCATTGTCTGTTCCTTTAGCTTTTCCTACCCCTCTCCTCTGGAAGGGTAAGACTAGTTTGTTTCTCTCCAGGAAGCCATTGCCTTTTGGGGCCTTGCAGAGAATACCGAACTAAATAAGGTTCACACGTTATCCAACCGTCTTACCCCGGCAAGGTGTGCTAGTGCCAAAGAATAGAGACAAGTAAAGTGTGCATGGGGGTTTAAAGACCTAAGAGATCGCATACATCTGCAGTGTCCACTCATACATCATACCCTTCTTAGTAAATATCCAGCAGCTTGATCGGGGTGGTGGTATGGTTGGTGGTAGGGAAGTTTTATTTTTTAAACTACATTACTTAATCCCATGGCTGGTAGAAATTTCACACTTATACCCTTTGCTTGATGCAAAGTAAGGCATAAAGCTACTTTATAAGGTGTGGTTTCTGTAAAAGGAGCCATGCAAAAAGAAATAATGTGTTTGCTTCCTCTTCTCCAGTTTACTCAAGATGCCAACCTCAAAAACAAGCTCAAGGTGCAAGCTTTAATTTACCCGGTTCTTCAAGCTTTAGATTTTAACACACCCTCTTATCAGCAAAATGTGAACACACCAATCCTGCCCCGTTATGTCATGGTGAAGTACTGGGTGGACTACTTCCAAGGCAACTATGACTTTGTCCAGGCAATGATAGTTAACAACCACACTTCACTTGACGTGGAAGAGGCGGTTGCCCTCAGGGCCCGTCTAAACTGGACGTCCCTCTTGCCTGCCTCCATCACAAAGGACTACAAGCCTGTCATGCAGACCACTGGCGATGCCAGGATTGTGCAGGAGATCCCTCAGCTGCTGGATGCCCGGGCAGCCCCACTCATTGCAGAGCAGGAAGTCCTGCGGCACCTCCCAAAGACCTATATTCTGACGTGTGAGCATGACGTCCTAAGAGATGATGGGATCATGTATGCCAAGCGTCTGGAGAGCGCAGGTGTGCAGGTGACCCTAGATCACTTTGAGGATGGTTTCCACGGCTGCATGATTTTCACCAGCTGGCCCACCAACTTCTCAGTCGGAATCCGGACTAGGGATAGTTACATCAAGTGGCTGGATCAAAACCTGTAAACAAGTAACATTTCTAGAATGCTTGAGCCCCTCTTGACCTCCTGCACTTGCTTTGGAAAGAGATGCACTTTTTAATTGACTGATTTCCCCTTGTGACTTCTGAGTGATGGAATCTCTATTCCTTGCATACCTTATGTTAATTTAATTTTGGGAAATGCATTTGACTAACCTCCATACAAAATGTCTGAAGCTGGTTCTCAAGATGGGCCAGTGTCTGTTCTTTTTGTTTTAGCCCAACTGCTACCATTACTCACGGCTGCAGAGAGCAGGATGAGGAGCCGAAATAGCTTTGGGTTCTGTCTTCATCAAGAAATTCTTTCTAGAAGAAATTCTTCCAGCTGTGGATGACATAGTGACCCTTAATGAGTAAAGAAAATGTGGGCTCTTCTTCAACTTGCTAGGGTTTGCTTTAAATTCAGAGCAGTGTTAACTTGTGTGCACGTAAAGGCCAGTGCTGGGGTTCCAGCAAGGACAAGTTTCTCAAATGACTTTCTTCCTTTAGAGCGTGAGAGTTATCTGTAAGTCCAGTTGGATTAGAATGAGACTTGAAAGTTGCTTTTTACCACTATTATTAGAAAATAGAGAGTCACATGGACTGGATATCTTTACATTGTTAAGTGTTTTGGTTAGCTGTCTCCGTGGGGGTGATCTTCTGGGAGCAAATTCATTTAGATGTAGGATAAATTTTTCATTACAGAACAAGTAAAACAGACAAATGAACCAACCTATTTATTTTCGTAATGAATATTTCTGACATAAATTACCAAGAGCAGTGTGTAATATATTCGGCATAGTCAGAAAAGAAGATACGTTTAATACTGAAATTATGAAAAATACCTTTAGAGGGTCTAGTTTATTCTTAAAAACTCAATTTTTTCACTTACATGGCTTTAAAATGAGGCTATTTTGGTATATATAATGTATTGTTTATTTTTTAAGTTATTTAATGTTAATATATGCAGCTAGACTTAAGATTTTTCAGAATAACGTCTATAATGAATATTAAAAATCATATTTTTTAAAAAACTACCTTAGAATTATATCCACGTGTAATTTTATGGAAAGAGGTAAAGTAGCTATTAATATTTCTGCACATTAGGCTTAAATATTTTGATGTTTATAAGCAATCACAAATTAAAATAATTAGAAACTATGACTACACCTGGTGTAGTCGTCTAAGTTTATAGTTCAGTAACTTAGGTAAGACACACACTGCTCATTTCTGCCCTCTATGGTCAGAGGAACGCTAACTCATATTCTCCTGGGTGACGCATACATCTGCACCTGGTGCCTTCACCTCTTTTTATCTCCTTCCAGCCTGGTCTCGAATTTACGATAGCCCAACCTTGACTTCATGTAAAGCCTTCACCGCTAGTGGGAACATCTTCGGAATTGCAAGGGACTCCAGTTCTGGGTTGAGTACCTCTGCCCTCCTTCCTGCCATTCTGACCATGCTCCCCCTGCCCCCCGACCCCCTGCCCTTTGCAGGGGTTGCAGAAGGGAGCAGGACAGCAGGTCATGATATGGCCCATCCATCAATGGACAGGATGGAGAGGAAGTGAAACCTTTTTGCTTGTTTGAAAGGGGGGCACTTCCCACTTCTGCAATGAAATCAGTGAAAATGTGCACCCTTATTTTTCATTTATTATACAAGCCAGTAGCATTTTATGTAAAAATATGTGTGTATGCATGTGTGCCTGTGTATGTCTAAAAAATAATCATGCAGATTAACATGCTAATGGACGGAGACAAGTCATTGACCATTTCTGGGCCTTTTCCCCCTTCCCTCTAAAATCAGTGATTTGAATTAATCTATGAGGTCTCTTCCAACTGTAAATTCCAACCATTTTGTCAGACTGGAAAATTGTATTGGCTTCTTCTCCAGTGGTTTTTTTGTTTGTTTGTTTGTTTTCTATGGGTTTTTTTGCAGGTCATTTTTTCATATACATAGACACAAATCTCATCAAAGATTTTGTTTTTCTAAAAAACCAGGATTTTGGTTCTTACTCTTTGACAGCTACTCTCCTCTTTTAGTACTATTGGGTTTTTTTAATACCGTTTGAAGGGACCAATGTCTGGGCCTTAGTTTGAGGTTATCTACCTCTAGAAAGCAAGGAAAATATACATGCAAAGAGTTTCTTAAAATGGCATATTTTCGCCCAGAATTATGAGCCAAATGTTATAGTAATTACAGACAACAAATGATTCTAGATCTTTAAAGGGTTCTCTTGGATGAGAAGGGAGTGAAAGAAAAAGGGCCAACTACTGTTCCGAACGAAACACTTGAGTTTCATTAAAGCTTTTTTTGTGTGTGAATAATTTGTCTAATGACTTAAACTGGATCCCACCTCAAACCTTGCTTGAAGTTCTTTCTTTTTTTTTTATTTATTTATTTGAGAGAGAGAGAGAATGAGAGAGAGAGAGCACGAGAGGGAAGAGGGTCTGAGGGAGAAGCAGACTCCCCGCCGAACAGGGAGCCTGATGCGGGACTCGATCCCGGGACTCCAGGATCATGACCTGAGCCGAAGGCAGTCACTTAACCAACTGAGCCACCCAGGCGCCCTTGAAGTTCTTTCTTGAAATTCTCCCTGGAATAATAACAGTTGGGATCAGGATACACAAAAACCAGTAGGTACAAGAGAGGTTAAACCAACCAAAAATCTGAGTGCTAAGAACTCCTTCGGGACGCCTACGGAGTTTATGGTGAAGATATCTTAGTTTGGGTGAATTCTCTGTCTTTTAATTTTTGTTCTTATATTAAAAAGTTTATGCTCCACAGATTGATTTTATAGTATGATGGCTTTGTTTTGTTTTCTTATTTTATGGAAAAGTTGATAGTCTTTTTGTAGTATTGTTGTTTGTGAAATATGAACATAAATATATGAAGAAAAAAACCTTGAAGTGCTGCGAATATCGTGGAGTGTAAATTAGTCTTAATGTTTTATCATTAATTTGTGAAGAATTTGAGACTATTGTATAATTATCTTGTTGGCTATGATATTTTATGCATGACCTCTTAACCTTTGACTTTTTGCTTATTTCCCACTGCCAAGAGGAAGGCAGATTTTTATGAAGGATTTTGGGTAGCAAATCTATTTTATAAGATGAAAATCCACAGTGGAGGCAGGAAAGTCTGTATCTGTTTCGACTCAAGTTTAGAAATAAAATGGCTCCATCTGGGAATGTGCCTCTTTTACTTCTTGTCTCCTTTTCTGGTTCCTATCTCTCTCTCTGTATCTCGGATCCCTAGCCACAGCTCTGCCCAAATCTGCCCACCGAAGTCTCCCAGCTACCTTTTGATCCCTGAGAGGTTGGTCGGTGGCCTCCTTGATGACATTCATTTTGTGTCTGGATCCAGTATGTGTTGCTCATGTTGGGGAATCCTTTCTTGGACTGACTAGAATCTTTGCCAAAGTGAGGCAGGCCCTGAGACTATTTGGGGACTTTCAGTACACATATTAGAAAGGGATGACCCTGGTACAAATGAATTTAGATATGAAGTAGTTTAGCCACAGAAGTATCAACTTTCACTGGAGGAAATGTTTCAAATTGACCCTGACATTACAAGCAAATCTAATAATTTCACACTTGAGTTTATTATGCTGAGTTTATATCAATGTTATAGGAATGTTTAAAATTCAAAGTGAATTGTTCATATTGGTTCTAAACGGTCACATACCTGTGTGTAAATTATGTTTTTCTACTCAATTTTAGTTTTTTCATCTTCTCCAACAAAACCTCTGGGGTAGGGCTATATTTTGTTGGAGAGACCCACTAACAGTTGCAGCAATTCTTTGGAGCATTGAAGATGTACTCTGTGTGTTTTAATATTGTTTCTCTTGTGATTGGCATTTTTTATCCCCCATTTTTTTTTTTATACCCTCTCCTATTTTCCAATAGATCCTGTATTTAAACATCTAGAAGATGTTGGTGTCAGTACCAGCATCCCCAGATCTCAGAGACTGGCGACATAAATATGATTTCTACTGCGTAGCCATGTCACATTAGAACCAGCATCTTGTGTCATTAGAGAGGCTGGTGACATCTTGTGTCTTGTGTGGAAGGCTCCTCCCCCAGATTTTCTCACAGCTAGCCCACTGTTGACAGGAGGTTGAGAGCCCCACCTTCTGGAGAGACTGTCTGCCCAAACGAGACCCCCCCTTCCAGGGACCAGGCTTTCTTTAGCCCCTTCTGATTGCTGTCGATTGCTGCCCGTTTGCCATCTCACTTCTCCATCTGCAATTCTCGGTATTTGATTGTTTTCTGTTTTCCTCATATTTAAATGTAAGCTCCATGAAGGCAGGGACTTTATTTTGTTCATTCCTGTTTCCTCAGCACTTAGAACAGAGCACACAGTGGACTATGAAAATGTGTTGCTTTTGTTTTTTTTAAAGAGGGGGAGAGAGAGAGGTGGGGGCAGAGGGCGAGGGAGAGAGAATCCCAGGCAGACTCCATTCCATTCCTAGTGCAGAGCCTGATGCGAGGCTCAATCTCACAACTCTGAGATCATGACCTGAGCCGAAATCAAGAATTGGACGCTCAACCGACTGAGCCACCCAGGTGCCCCTCAAAAAGCATTTTTGAACAAATAAATCCTCACTGAGAAAAACTGAGCTTATAAGAATTAGGTTTTATTTTT
Source organism: Eumetopias jubatus (assembly GCF_037043125.1). Lineage (NCBI taxonomy): Eukaryota > Metazoa > Chordata > Mammalia > Carnivora > Otariidae > Eumetopias > Eumetopias jubatus. Next base: position 91,774,076 of record NW_028274807.1, read on the forward strand.
CATGTGTTTCTTTTAGAAGTAAATTAAGTTTATGTCAAATATAAAAAACTACTTACTTTAGACTAAAATTACTTAGCTTAAAAACTAAACATTCCCAAGAAAAATTAAATAATTCAAAGTAATCTCATATCTGTTTTTAACTAAATTTTATTTATTCTTTTTTAAGATTTTATTTATTTATTCATCAGAAAGGGGGGGAGAGAGAGAGAGAACACACAAGCAGGGGGAGCGGCAGGCAGAGGGAGAAGTAGGCTCCCCACTGAGCAGGGAGCCCGACGCGGACTCGATCCCAGGACCACAGGATCCTGACCTGAGCCGAAGGCAGACACTTAACCGACTGAGCCACCCAGGCGTCCCTAACTACTAAATTTTAAAGCAAAAAAAAAAAATTTTTGAGAGCATGGATAATGATGTGGAGAACAAAGGCAAAAGAAATGAAGAAAAAAATTAAACTTCCTTTGCAGCCCACTGACAAGTACTTAAGGCAGGCAGGGTGACCTTCCTGCAGGAACTCAACTGTCTCAATATTAATACATTGCTAGAGGCAAAGGGCAACCTTAGCTTGACATTAGCCTGACCTCCAGGATCCTGTAAGTCTTCTTTAACATAGAAAAATCCTTTTGTAAGCTTGCTTTATCTACCCTCCTCCCCCAAGATATATGTTAGCAATCATCTTCCTAACATATGGAGCACTGAGATACATCTGAAGGCTCTGAAGACTAAGGTTTTACTAGACAGTAGCAAATGACCTTATCTTAAACAGGAGCTAGCCCCTCAAGTTCCTGAAAACCTTGCTTCCAAATTCCTTAGAGATATACACTATCCTTAACCCCCTCCCAACTTAAAAGTATATATAATCAGTCACCTGTCACAACCCTAGTGCAGCTCTTCTTGCCCACAGGTCTTGCCCCCGTGCCTTACTAAAACCATGTTTTTTGCACTGAAGCCGTCCCAAGAATTCTTTCGTGACCGTTCGCTCCTGGACACCAAACATTTTATCACATCAGTTAAGGTGAAGTCTTTTTATTTTTCTTCCCTCCATAGCTCAAGTCCTTCCTGTATTTTTCTTAACAGATATTCACCGAGGTTTTTACCCTGTTAAATAAAACTGTTGCAAACTGCCCTAAAGAATGATCTATGTAACACATTTTACTAAGTGTTCCATGGAAGTCAACTTAAGAACTTAAGAAACTTTTAACCACTTAAAGCAATTCTACCACTTTCAGGAGATTGTCTTCTTTCTGGTCTCATTTTTTAATAGGGAATCAAATTCTATGTTCTTTATTCCAGTTAAATTCATGCAATAGGGGCACCTCGCTGATTCAGCTGGAAAGAGCATGTGACTCTTGATCTCGGAGTTGTGAGTTTGAGCCCCACATTAGGTGTAGAGATTACTAAAAAAAAAATTTAAATACTTAAAAAAATCATGCAATAAATAATATTTATTTGCTGACCACAGACTAAACTTATTTTAAGTTTTTTGAGGCGCTCAGGTCATGATCCCAGGGTCCTGGGATGGAGCCCCACATCGGGCTCCCAGCTCCGTGGGAAGCCTGCTTCTCCCTCTCCCACTCCCCATGCTTGTGCTCCCTCTCTCGCTGTGTCTCTGTCAAATAAATAAATAAAATCTTTAAAAAAAAAAAAAACCTATTTTAAATAGAATGAAGTTCCCTGTCTTCTATCAAAGCCAGAATCTCAATTTGCCTCCTTGATCAATTCATTATTGTCTCATTCAAGGACGTGTTAAAGTACCTCCCCTTTCTTCTGGACCTTTTACTCTTCACTGAACTACTCACTCCTTCATCTTAGCTCTATAAAGATAGTCAAATCTGTCCTGTCCAGAAGAAACTCTCTTTTGGTCCTTTATCTCCATTTTATCTTCCTTCCATTCCAAACACTGCAATACTCTTTTGGTTATTTATTGCTGAGTAATTTAAAACACTAGCCATTTGTTACTGCATGATTCTGGGTTGACTAAGCTTAGCCCCGTGGATCATCCGCTGGGTCTGTAGTCAGAGTGCGCTCTGCTAAGCTGGAACGTCATGATGGCTCCCTACGTGCCTGGCAGTTGTTGCTGGCCATTAGCTGGGTGACTTGGTTCTCCTGCACAAGCCCTTTCCTCCTGGATTAGAATTCTAGAAGCATGGCATATGGATTTCATGATGGAACATTCTGAGTGTGCAAAAGTGGGAAGCTTTTGATCTTAGGAAAACCTCCTAATATCCAGGTTTGGAAGCTGCCCAGCATCGTTCTACCATATCCCATTGGTCAAAGCAAATCATAGGATTAGCCCAGACTCAAGGGGAGAAGAAGCAGACACCACTGCTTACTGGAAGGAGTGACAAAGAATTAAAGTCATCTTTAATGCTCCACAATTCCTGCCTGGAGAGAATTTTCATTTTGGGAAGTCATTGACAAGAACAAAATCCTCTGCTTACATTTATAGTACATCGGATGATGGGGAGAATTTTCCAGAGATTACTTCTGGCCCTGTACATTCTTTTTTTTTAACCTTGTTTTTCCTCCACTACCCCTTGAACTTCTGGTGCTGGTGCAATAGTTCATATTTTAATACATCTGGCCCCATACTTCAGCAGAGGGAGGGGCAGGGGTATTCCTGGAAGTTATTCCCCTACTGCGTGAGTCAGCAATAGCTGAAGAAGCTGAGAATCACATAAATATATCCCACTAAACCCAAGCTAAATGCACCGCCAGCTCAATTTTCCCCTTGACTGGATTGCCCAAAATGTCTGCAGGCACTCTAAGCATCTAACACCTAGGGAATTTGTGATGGAGAAACTGGGGTGGAGTCACTGACACTAACCAACTGCAGTTTAAAGGTATTTTAACTTGTGTATTTAAAAAAGGCAATAATCTTGTGCACCTATGAGTGGGGTCCCTCTAGTTCCCTGAATGGGACCCATGCATGTGAGGGGCCCTGAGCTCAAGTTTTATGGTAAATCTGCCCCCACACAAGATTCAGATTCAGGCTTTCACCCTCATTCTAAATGCCTCTCCTGGGCCATCTGATAGCCCCGGTACACAAGCCCCAGACTAAATACCTACATTGCCTTCTCCCTCTGCATTGGCCGGCCTTATCTAGGCCTATCTTTCACTGGTCATACTGCCCTCTCTCTGGTCACCCAAGCTAGGACTGTGAGGGTTGCCTTTATCTCCTTAGTCCTTCAAATTTTTTAAGATTTTTTTTTTAATTTTTATTTTATTATGTTACGTTAGTCACCATACAATACATCATTAGTTTTTGATGTGGTGATCCACGATCCATTGTTTTCATATAACATCCAGTCCAGTGCTTTATAGAGAGAGAGAGAGAGAGAGAGAGAGAGAGCGCATGTGCACGAGCAGCAGGAGGGGGGACCCTAGGGAGAAGCAGACTTCCCGTTGAGCAGGGAGCCCAACGTGGGGCTCTATCCCAGGACCCTGGGATCATGACCTGAGCCGAAGGCGGACGCTTAACGACTGAGCCACCCAGGCGCCCCTTAGTCCTTCAACTTTGTCAGTCACCAAGTACAATCAATTCTACTTCCCAAATATTTTTTTTTAATTTTTTTTAAGATTTTATTTATTTATTTGGGAGAGAGAGAGAATGAGAATTAGAGAGCACGAGAGGGAAGAGGGTCAGAGGGAGAAGCAGACTCCCCGCCGAGCAGGAAGCCCGATGCGGGACCCAATCCCAGGACTCCAGGGTCATGACCTGAGCTGAAGGCAGCCGCTCAACCAACTGAGCCACCCAGGTGCCCCATACTTCCCAAATATTTTATAGGTAAAATATGTGTATTTAATATTTATAGGATATTTGTATAAAAATATACTTATATATCAGATATGTATATCTCAATCATGCAAAATCCATTGCCTTCTTTCCATACCTGGACACTCTGCTCTAGTTCCAAGCTTAAAGTCCTTCAGGCCATTGGTTAGGTTCAGGGCATCAAATGTGACATGCACAGCGCCCCCTCATGGCCGCTCCCCCTCATGGCCCCGTCCCTGCAGACTTGTGCTGCCAGGGTTCTCCAAGTGTGGTCCAGGCACGCTTGGGGGCCCACAGAATCAATTCTCATAATGATACTGTGATGTTACTTGCCTTCACCACTGTTCTCCTTTCATGAGTGGAGTTTCCCAGCTGCTACTAGACATGTAGTGTTTCAACAGGTGGAATGTTGCGGCAGATATGAATATCCAGCTTGCTCCTGTTAAACCAGACATGAAAAGGGTTTTTGCAAAGATGTAAAACAATGCCACACTCCTCACTCATTTGTGTTGGGAAAATTTAGCGTTTCGTCTTCCATAAAATATAGTTTAAGCTTAACATGTAATTAAATACATGAATAACTATGTTTAAAATTTGTTTCGATTCCTAATATGGTAAATAAACATCAATAAATAAAGCCCATAGGAACAAAAGCTCCCTGGGTCCTCAGTAATTTTTAAGAATGTAAGGTCCTGAGACCAAAACGTTGGAGTTCCGCTGTTGTACAACCTCATCTCCTGGCAAGCCCTGTATGTTGCGCTAAGCTATAGCCCGCCAATGCTGAACTTATTATCATGGTTCGAAATACCCGCCATGTGTTCTCTTCCCTCTGCCTGTCTTTGTCCTTTCCTCATCTTCCTTTCCCTACCTCCTCCAGAGTACCTCTCCTAACTCCTCCCTCCTCGGGATGATTCAGGCATCCCTCCTCCTTGGTTTTGTTGCAGGATTTTTTTCTCCCTCAGTGGGTGCTCACGGTTCTGGGTCACACTGCTTCGAAGAATAAAGTGGTAGACCATACAGAGTGGTGGGCAGCAAAGCAAAGTTTATTGCGTGATAGCAAAGTGACAGTATCAAGCTCTGGAGGAGGGAGGGGACCCGAAGGGGTTACCACCATAGTTTGTAAGTCTAGGGGGTTTTATGGGCTTGTTGACAGGCTGTTATAATCTGATTAACCCTCCCTGAACCTCTCATCCAATTAGGTTTTTGTCATTTATCTATCACGTGGGAAAGGGTGGAGGGCTCCTTCCCGGGTGGGGCAAAATCCTTTCAAAGGTTGTTTCCTTTGTTTCCTCTTGGGGAGCGGGGGCAGGCGGCCTTCCAATTATCCTTCATCAGTCTCACATTGCACTCAACCCTCGGCGCGTGGTAATTGTTAGCAGTCCTGACAACCCTCACAGGACTGTGGGATCCTTGATGTGGGGTCAAGCCAGTGTTACCTTTGTTATCCCAATGGCTGACACAGTCCCTCTCACAGAATACCACTCAAGAAATCTTTGCTGAACAAATGTTCGTAGGCTCTACAAAGTAAAACAGTGTTCTCTTCCTAACATAAAATTATGCCTGATACTGTTATATTTAATATATTTGCTTATTTATATCCTTCAGATAAAATCTGTTTTGTTTTGTTTTTGTTTTCCTGCAGATTATTTTTTTTCTTTTTACTAACGCATTAAAAACTTACTTGGTCGTGGCGCCTGGGTGGTTCAGTCAGTTAAGCATCTGCCTTCCGCCCGAGTTCCTAGGATCAAGTTCCCAGAGGGCTCCTTGCTCAGTGGAGCGTCTGCTTCTCCCTATCCCTCTGATGCTCCCCCTGGTTGTGTGCTCTCTCTTTGTCAAACAAACAAAATAAAATAAAGATGTACAGGCCTAATTGTTAAACAAACAAACAAACAAAACTTACTTGGTCAACAAATGAAATCCTGAAGCCTACTAATATTTTTAAATTCAAGGCAACTGCCAGCAGAGGACACTCATGAAAGTAGATGGCATTAACCATCCTCCACATTGTTGTGTTTCACCTGGAATTAAAAAAAAAAGATTTCCCAGTAGCTTTCTTTAACATTTTATATTTATCAAAGGTAAATAAAAAGCCCTGCTATGTTTCATAACAGAATAAATTAAGTTGGGTAGTTTTTTAAAGTAGAGAGATTTTAAAATCCTCATTAAGTAACTGATAGAGACTGACTGAATTCTCAAAACAAAGCGAAACAAAACAGAAAAAGGACTTATATTGATCCTTTGTTAAAGCATGATTCACCTCCCGGCCCACCAAAGTGTTTGTCTTTTCTTCTTACAAGTTTTTATTCAAGGTAGGTATTTGCCATCCATTTGGAAAGAAGCTGACGGAAAAATGGTGTTCTGCATTTTTGAAGGACCATTTAGTTCAGCAGAAAATATAGGGCCGTTATCTTTTGTTGTGCCTGCTGGCACAACCCAGGCACCCAGCATTGGGTGGGTCCTTAGATGTGAAGAAACTGCCTTTGAAAACAATACCTAAGGCAAGCTAGGTGGGCTTCAAAAGCTAAAGCACATTTTCAATTCAAAGAACATTCAGCTGTGATATTTGCAGGACTGCCATACTTTTAAAAACATAATATGTTATGATTAAGGGGGAAAAGCTTGCCACTCACTCAGCTCACATGAACAGAGGAAATTGCATGAACTAGCAGTTAGTAAACCACAATTCCATCTCCAGCTCTGCCAGCAAATACCTCAGCAAATACAGGTAAGTCTTCGTTTGTGCCTTGGTTCTACCATTTAAAAAGTTATATTTATCTAAACTTCTTATTCTGATAAGGAAAATCTGTGTCCTAAAATGGCCCACAGAGCCCGGGGAGAGATCCCAGTCCTTGCCCCGGGGTCCTTCCGGGTTCTTCTCCCTGCTCTGACTCCTGCGTGCACCAATCCGGGTCTTTCTCCCTGTCCCGCTTCGCCCAGGCGCCAAAAGTGCTAAGTATGCGGAAGTAGAAGTGTATAAACTTCCCCCTTTGTGCTGGGGGCTCAGACCTTTGGAGACCTCTGTCCTCTGAGCCCGCCAGCGTTAAATAAACCTCCTATCCTCCAAGATCTCTGGGTGCCCTTCGGTTCTTCCCTCAGGCGACCCAGTCCAGGTTCCGTAACAATTTCACAAAAATACTTGGAGCAACTTATAATTAAACAAAATATACAATGATATAGTGACATAGAAATAGGAGCTTATTGCCAAGGAAAAAAAGAAAAATCTGCAGTTAGAAAAATCAGTTGCTTTGGGGCGCTTGGCAGGCTCAGTCGGTAGAGCATTTGATTCTAATCTCTTGAGTTCAAGCCCCACATTGGACATGGGGCACACTTTAAAAAAAAGAAAAAGAAAAATCAGTTGCTTTGGTTAATTTCTGATTTGATTCCGAGTACCCTGGTAGTTGAGGCAAAAAGTGAAAACCATGGTCAGTGATTCAGCCTGCTACAAAATGAAGTGTTCCAATTTCTCAGGGATGGCGGTCTTACCCTAGCACTAAATTCTAAAAGAAAATTCCTACGTGTGCTTATGGATAATGTCTTCAAATATTTTAAAGCAAATCCAATAGGAGCTTTCACGTAACTATTTAATGAGCCTCACTGAAAACTGAGAACATAATTTTAAACCTGAGTATATCCATACTTCAAATCCACAAGTTACAGCGTTTGCCCTACTGCAGGCCTCCAAAGACTATTTTATAAATAATAATCTATAGAAGGGCATTTTTAAAAGTTGTAAGTTAAACAAATGTTAGATATTTTTAAATGTATCTCTCCAGGCATACTGATAATAAGATGATCAGCTGGCTCGCTCTTTCTTTCTTTTCTTTCAGAAAAGTTAAAAATTCCTTAATTTTTAATTTCTGGTACCACCACCACAATTTACAGGGCAATATACCAGATGTGATGAAAAGAAAAAGACACAGCTACAGCTACAGCATGTAAAAGACCTCAGGAATGTACATGTAATTGACACTACATTGCTTTAATCAATAGCTGCACTGTTTGCAAAGTGCGGCCCTGAACTCTGACCAAGAAAGGGTTCCTGTTCAAGCTGCAGTAATTTTTCTGACTATGGATCATTGTTCCTTCTGTGGCAGATTTTTAGAGTTCCTTTAATGCATTTGGGATGACTGTCTCAAAGTAACCTGCAGCTGTCCTAACAACTCCTCACTCTCTCTGCTCCTAAGAACCGTAGCCCTTTTCTTCTGAGTTTTTTTTTTTTTTAGAACCTTCTGCTGCCGTATCCACCACTTCACCACCAGATCCATAACCAGCACCATAGGGACTGCCTGAGCTTCTTCCACTAAAACTGCCCCCCTTTGTGGGTCCACAATTTGATTGCTGTTGTCCACTATAATTTCCAAAATCCTTATGATTCCCACCACCACTATAGTTAGCTCCAAAATGTCCTCCTTCGTTGTAACCATTGTATCCTCTACCACCGCCACCGCATCTGCCTCCTTGGTGTCTGTAGCCTGGTCCGCCCCCGCCACCATCGCCTCCTCTACTGCTATGACCAGGACCACCCCCATGGTTGCCACCATCACCTCCAAATCCTTTATATCGACCCTCACCTCCTGCATATCCACCTCTGCTGCCACCACCTCCACCAGAGCCCCCCTTGCACTGCCACCACCTCCACCAGACCCATCAAGTTGCCAGATGCACGACGTCTTTGTGATCCAGCAGACGGCATTTCTTGTTTAGAAAGGGCCTTTTCCACTTCACAGTTATGCCCATTGATAGTGTGGTGTTCCTGAACAACAATTTTATCAACTGTATGATGATCATCAAAAGTTACAAAAACAGGGCACCCGGGTGGCTCAGTCCGTTAAACATCTGTCTTCCACTCAGGTCATGATCCCAGGGTCCCGGAATCAAGTCCCACATCAGGCTCCCTGCTCAGCCGGGAGACTGCTTCCCCCTCTCCCTCTGCCCCTCCCCCTCCTCGTGCTCTCTCTCTGTCAAATAAATAAATAAAATCTTTTTTTAAAAAGTTACAAAAGTAAATCCTCTCTTTTTTCCACTCTGCCTGACTTCCGTAACTTCTATGGTTTCAATTGTGCCATACTTTTCAAAGTAGTCTCTCAAGTTATATTCTTCTGTATCTTCTTTAATACCACCGACAAAAATGTTCTTCACTGTGAGATGGGCACCAGGCTTTACAGAATCCTCTCTAGAAACAGCTCTCTTTGGTTCCATGCCTACCAACCCTGTGTGGTCCGACACACATTGCTGCATCTACCTCTTCAACACAAGAGTAAATCACAAAACCAAAACCCCTGGAACGTTTTTTGGTGGAGGGGTCTCTCATCACTGCACCATCTGTAAGTGTGCGTCATTTTCCAAAATGTTTTCTTGAACTATCATCTGTAGTTTCAAAGCTCAAACCACCCATAAACAGCTATCTCAACTGCTCTGGTTCCTTTGGATCCTGGTCCTTCACTTTGGGATTGGACTCGCCTCTTCCAACTCAAGTTCAATATGGGACCGAGAGCCAGCTTTCTTTTCTTTAATCAGTGCCAAGGGTAAAAACAGGGGTGGTTATAGGTACCTCAAAAAAATTATTAAAGGTTATACGAGACACTGTTAACTGTTTACCTCTAGGGAATAGGAAGAAGGCTCTTAGGGGAAGAAAGATCTTTTTTCTATTTTGCTTCTCTCTGAAACTTTGGAATTTTTATAATGATCATTATTTAAAAATTTTTTTAAAGGTAATTTACTCGTAAATTATACCCTATACAATATACCCTATAAATGACTCCAAATATCTGTTTTAATTTTTTTTAGTTGCGATTTTGTTTATCTCTTTGCAAGTTATCTGTTGCCAGAAACAGACACTCATTCAAGCTAGATAAAGTAAAAAGAGAAGTTTATTGTCAATGATACAACCAGAAATCTCCTGGACACCCAAGATCAAAAAATGAAAGAAAGCCTGCTGTCAGGGAGCCTAATACAGAAAATTCAAGAACTCAGCTACTTTCTCTGTTTCTCCATGTGTCTAATATCTACTTCTTTCTTCTTATTTTCCCAAATAGCCACCTGCTTTCAGCAGACAGGCTTTCTTAATTACTTTAAGAATCCATCATAATTTTGTCTGATCAAAACTGACCACCGGGGCGCCTGGGTGGCTCAGTCATTAAGTGTCTGCCTTCCCTCAGGTCATGATCCCGGGGTCCTGGGATGGAGCCCTGCATCTGGTTCCCTGCTCAGCGGGAAGTCTGCTTCTCCCTCTGCTCCCCCCTTCTCCCCCCACTCGTGCTCTCTCTCACGCTCTCACTTTTAAATAATGACCACCAATTCTGGATAGGGTTGAAGTATCCACTCCTGAGTCTCTAAAATGTTTATGTCTCTTTAACCAGAGCTTCCAAATATCAGTCTGCATGTGAATCACCTGGGGATCTTGTTAGGATGCAGATTCTAACTCAGTAGGTCTAGGTGGGTCCAGAGAAAACCAGGTGATAGCTTGATGCTGCTGGTTCGCAGACCACTCTTTGAGTAGCAAGGCCTTAGTACCCATTTTTGAGAGAAGGAGTCTGGTTAGTGGCTAGCCAGCCAGTGATTTTGATTGGATGCAATCATCTGTGGCCTGGGATAACGGTATGGTATGCCCATTTGGCAGGAGCTGTGGATGGGAGTAGAGTCTATGAGAAAGAGGAGAATGGGAGGGCAGCCACCTTCAAAACACAGGTCAGACATTTGACTCTTGTCTGCATCCAAAGTTGCCATGAACATGATCCAGCTGTATACAATAGGAAACCTTCTCCTCCTGTTGCCAGTACACAACAAGCTAAAGTCAGGTCCAAAGGTGATTCTGGTTCCTTAGAGCTCACCACATCCAGATGACATACATTCTTCCTTCCGGTTTGTTCTGTCTATTCCAGATGTGGTTTTTGCCATTTCGAGCTGATGGAGGGATCAGGGGTTCTCAAACTTGAAATTCTGACTCACCGAATCCAGTGTGGGATCTAGGCATCGGGATCTTGAACAAGCTTCCTGCACCGGTCATTCTGGTGCATTAGCATACTCCAGTCTGAGAAGATCACTGAACTGGAAAAATGAAAGTCCTTTCCCGTGGCGTGGAGGGTGGGGTAGAACAGGACCGGGTTCTTTACATTAAAGTACATATGTAACCATATGTTACATTGGTGGTTTTCAAACTTCAGCATGTATTAGAATCCTCTGGAAGGCTTGTTAGAACACAAATAGCTGCACAGATTGCTGGCCTTACTCCCCAAATTTCTGATTCAGTAGGTCTGGGATTGGGCCCAATAATTTACATTTTTATAAGGTCCCAGGTGACACCGCTTCTGTTGATGCTGAATACAGCAAGAGCCCTTGTGTCACGTGTTAATGCTACTGATGCTCACCCACCTCACAAACAGGACCAGCGGAAAGAAGGCATGTAAATATTTATGAAATTACTTAGAGCCATAAAAATGAGAGTAGTGAATTGCTCAGAGAAATGAATAGAAGATGATGCCCAGCCAGGCTTTTTTTTTTTTTTTTTTTTTTTTATTCTCTTGAGAGAAGGAGACAGAACAAGAGAGAGCATGAGCTGGGGGGTGGGCAGATGGAGAAGGAGAGGCAGACTCCCCGCTGAGCATGGGGCTTGATCCCAGGACACTGAGATCATGACCTGAGTCAAAGGCAGATAGATGCTCAACTGACTGAGCCACCCAGCTGCCCCCTCATCCAGGCTTTTGCTAATATTTAAGGATCTAAGACACAAAGGCCAACTAACAGATGCATTATAGTCTCTCTGCACAGGAGGTATATCCGTTAGGGTCCTGGCAGGAAAGGGGCATGCTTCAAATGGTTCATTTGAGAAGCATTTAACAAAGGCACTCTATACAAAGATGTGGGTAGGGATTACAGAAACCACCAGCAGACAGTGCACCCTCAGGGGCCAGTAGCAACAAGGAGCTGTTATCTCATCTGGACCTGCTAACAAAAAGGAGGATGTAATCCCCATTCTAAGAAAGGGGAGCTCTGTGAAGAAAGCCTAGCATCTACTGTGTCCTTTGCTGAGTCATTAGAGAAGAAACCAGGGAAATAAATACCCCAAACTTTATTTTCCTTCTGTCCTCCATTCTGCTGAACTGGAAGTGAGGGACCCTGTGTGTGCAGCCCATATTGGCCTGACTCTGTGGGCCCACAGCAGGTTAGAGAAAGGTGGAAGGTGGATCTGGAAACAGAAGATACTCAGCACACAGAGTACATAGATAGGGCCCCACCCCCAGTGCTTTTGTAGCCTGAGATTTAACAGGGAGGTAGGGGTTTTTCATGTTTATTTCACACAGGCTAATTTTAGCCCTTTAGGTTCTCTGAAATAATTACACTTAAAAAAAAAAATAGGAGTGACATTTAATGTAGGATGGCACTTAGCAGAAATAATAGGTGCACTCTGTTTCAATATCCAGGCCTAGTGGTTATCCTGGCTCAAAATTCATAGGCACAATAACTAACTAAAAATATACTACTAGCCTTTCCTTTTAAGTATGAGTTTTAGGATTGAATGATTTTTTTCTGCCTACTTCTGAGCACTTTCTTTTGACTTATGGTGGGCAGAAAAAGGACCTCATAAACTACAACTCCCACATGTATAGGGGTGAATACTTCACATAAATTGTCAGTTTATTGGTCAGTCAAAAAAGAGGACCCTGCTTCCCATCTGTGGCCAATGAGGACTGTCCAGGCAGAAAAGGGATGCAGGGAGGATGCATTCAGCTCAATACTGGATCTCAAAATACCCACTTCCCCCATGGGCTGTCATTCGTACACACATTCAGTCATTCATTTAATGAGTGTTGTTGCATCCCTCCTCAATGCCCGGCACAGAGTCAGTCCTTGGGGATCAGTGGTGAACAAGACACCCTCCAGGGCCCTCTAGAATCCTGTGAGGGCAATGGAAAAGTTAGTGGTATTGATCTAATTATAAAAATAACTAACAGCGTTGGGCACCTGGGTGACTCAGTTGGTTAAGCGCCAGACTCTTGGTTTCAGCTCAGGTCATGATCTCAGGGTCGTGGGCTTCATGCTTATTGCAGAGTCCGCTTGAGATTCTCTGTCTCCCTCTACCCCTCCTTCCACTTGTGCACACACACACTCTCTAAATAAATAAATAAATAAATAAATAAATAAAATCCTTAAAAAAAATAACTAACAACGTTTATAACAATCCAAGCTTTACCAAAGCATTTTTTTTACAGATTTTATCTTATTAAGTCCTCACTCAACTTGGGAAGTCATTTTTATTGTCCTGTAATGAGTGGTGGAGAAGGGCATTGAACCCCAAGCTGTAGGACATACACCTCTCAGCCAGGCACTGCATTTAATGAAAGTTGGCCTGGAGTTGAGGAAAATAGTGTGAAAACAGAAAATGAGGGTCACCAACAGACAACACTCACTGCTTCACAGCTCCACTCAGGTCAGCCCCGTTCTACCACTGCTATCTTCTAGATTCAAGATGCGTCTCCAGGGTCAAGTCTATAGCCAGGTCAATTATAATTAAGCCTGGATTCTTTTTTCCAGCTTTGCTGTGAGGGAGTGGGATCCCAAGTCAATGGGATGGACAGTGTTCATCTGCCCTCACGGTCAGTATTTGTTCTTTTCACTGGGCCACAATGAGTTTGTGCCCCAAACAGCACAGGAAGCTCTACACAGCCAAATTAAAATGCACTGTTAGTGGTCACAACACCATGTTTTTCTCAGTCTCCAAATGGGCATGACCTAATGGGGAGAGTGCAGTAAACAAGAGGGAACACTCTGCTGACTCCGGACGCTGACCGAGATACTCCCTCGGCTTGCCTTGCCAAATTTGGCACATTGGAGATTCAGGATGTCTCAAAATCAAAGCACATTATAGAGGAATGTGGCATATATAAAGAATTAATATCATGGTCTGGTTTGATTTTCAAGTTTAAAGTTGCAGACACATTTTGGTGATTTAAAAAAGAAAAGCACTGAACATACCTTCAAAAATAGTACATTCAAGTACTCTGATTTATCTTCCATCTACACACTATTTTCTATGTTACCTGAAGTACTAAGTGCAGAATAGTTATTTTTCGGAACACTGATATATAAATCCTGAGGGAAGCACTAATGATGATAGGTATGATGTACTAAATGCTTATGTATGTGACAGTCCCATCACAAATATTTCCCCTAATAATCTGCAATATTTTGTGCTTTGTGGGTGAGGAAATTGAGAGGTTAATCAGCTTGTCCAAGAGCACATAGCTAAATAGTGGCTGAGATGTGGGGATTTCAATCCAGACCAATTTAACTCCAAAGCCTGAGCTCTGTCATCATGTCACTCTACCCCAGAGGAGGTGAGTCTTCTGACCCTAAGCTCCAACTTTGAGAGCCGCCTTGATTGTTTTGGGCAATGGGGAAAATCCTGTGAAAACAACTTGTGATGGTAATTTTATGTGTCAGCTTGACTGGGTCACGAAGTGCCCGCATATTTATTTGGTCAAACGTTATTCCTGTCAAACGTTATTCCTGTCAAACGTTATTCCGAGCCAGGCGGTGAGGGTGTTTTAGAATGAAATTAACATTTGAATTAGCAACCTGAGTAAAGCAGATTACCTTCTCCAATGTGGGTGGGATTCACTCGATCAATTGAAGACCAAAATAGAACAGAAATTCAGCCCCTTCTGTTGTTAATAAGAAGGAACTCCCCTCATCTTGAACTGTCTTCAAGCTGGGACATCTTGTCTTCTCTGCCTTTGAACTTGGACTGAAACTACCAGCGACCCACCTAGGTCAACGCTTAGCTGACTGCAGATGTTGGGAGTCCTCAGCCTCCCTATCTGTGTGAGCCATGAACCAATTTCTTAAAATGAATCCATCTATCCATCTATATATCTATATATCTCCTATTGGCTTTGTTTCTCTGGCGAACTCACACTAATACACAACTCTTCCCAGCAAGTAATCTGAGATCAATCAGCCAGTTGTTATTTGTTTCATCTGGTTCTTCTCCAAGCCACTGACATGCTCATCTCTGATAATATTCTGGAAATTCCCGACATACTTCCCTGTTGGCAAAATTCACACCCGCTTACCCTTGGTGTTACTGACAATTTCTGGAGCTAAAAGGTGGCTCATGATCCAAAAACAGCTAAAGCCTTCTATTTTTTTTTTTAATTCAAAACTTCTAAACATCAAATTTATTTTTTAAAAGCAGATTCTTTGGCTTGAAATAAATTTATTTTTATATTTGTTACTGTGCACATTCGGTTCAATATTTATTAACAGATAAAATATACTGTATAAAGTACTTCAAGTCTATCTTGAGCCATATGAAACTCATAGGTCAGAAAGGGAGACATTAAAAAATTTAAATGCATAAAAATTGAAACGCATAATTAACATAATTTCTAGGACCACATTTTGGATTAGATAATATAATTGTGCCATATCTAAGAGGGTTTTTCTATCAATCTCATTCATATTGAAAAGTCTGTTAAACAAATCAGTTGAATATGATGTTGCCCTGGGCAGGAGCATCCTGACCTACCTGGGGAAAGGTTGGCTTTGTATCTGCAGCCAAGGATCTCTGACCCCAGCCCTCTCGTCTGTTTGACATTCAGGGAATTTTCTGAGTGTCCCATTTCTGTGGCCTGTAGGAGTTGATGTGCCCGCAAAGGAGAACAAACTCATTTCCAGTATATTAATGAGGTCAGATCCAAGGACAACTGAGCAAGAATCCTATTTTTAAAAATCTCAAAAAAATTTTCATGAATGAAATGCAACTAGAATCTGCAAGTCCCTTGCTACGTTCAAATAATCCAACAAAGGGAGGTGTTTTTGTGTGTTATGACTTGTGCCCCAAGGTTGTTTCATAAAGCACATATTAAAATGTGTACCTATTTGCCTGCTACACCATCAACTCACTTACCCATCCATTCAAAGTCATCTTTCTTTTTGAGCCATGATGCTGGGTACTATAAGAGTTTTTAAGATAAATAATGGAAGTGGAGGGGAGAACAAATACCCAAACAATTGAAATTCGGAACAGCATTACAAGTGCTAGGAGAAAAAACAAAAGGTGATCAGGATTCATAGAGGCTAAAATTAAACAGAGTACTGCATGAAAAAAATGAGGAACTATTTTAGCTTTGAAGGACAGCAGGCAGGCACTGGCAAAGAGCCACTGCAAGCCAGCGCAGGGGTGTAAGTGGGGAAGTTCACTGGTCAACAGTTTGGTTGATGGGAAAAGGGTGGGAGAGTGCAGTGGGGTGATGGACCCAGCTCAGATCAAAGGAGAAATCAGAGAAGCCTATAGGAATCAAAGGTTAAACTCAACCAGAAAGAAATTGCCCTGTGTATGCAGTGGCTAGTGTGATGTGATAGAGCAGGAGTCGGAAGACATGTGGTAACCTGGACTCTTGTCTTCTGGGGGCTCATTTTGCCTCTTTGGGCCTCAGTGTATGTCCACTTGCATAAAATGGTGGTACTACTCTGCCTACTTCACGGAGTTGTTATGAGGATTACATAACGCAGATAACTGCTGATTTCCACTGTGGATTGGTAGACCAGTTGGTTAAAGCTATGCTATTCAACTTTTGAGAACTCCGCATACTAAATAATTCTTAAAGTAAAATATCCTTCAAAATTTTCTACTAACAATATTACTAGACCCACAGAGATATAGAGCAAAAATAATTTAATCATATATTCTAGCAGTGACAATAAGAAAAGTACTTATATTCTTTTACAACAAAAAAGATATAGAATTTCATGAAATTAATGAAAATGATGTTGGAGAACTGCTCCAGTATCATGTATAATCGTGTGTCAAGAGACTAAGTAAAAACCAAAGAAGTAAAAATACACAAAGAATCAGGTAAATTTACCTAAAGAAGAGGAAATGGGTAAAGATGATAACACAACAAATGTTCCCACAAGGTACAGGCTTAAATGTCAAAGAATTTTACAAATCCTTCTAGAAGATTGATTTTTTTAAAAACTTACTTATTTACTTATTCATGAAAAATGATCCTCCTTTGATGGTGTTGCACAAGGTAACATGAGCTAAAGGATGTTGCATTGTGCCATCCTACAATGGTGTCCAAGAAAATATATGTCCTCTCCACATCAAACCAGCTCCCCAACATTCTTTGGACTAGAAATTAGTGCATCATTGCAACAAATTGTAAAAATGCTGTTAACTTTATGATAATTATTTTCATAACTTACCTTAAAATTTGCTCCTTATTATAATAATAAGAGGATTAATTCACTTCAGCTCTTCGCTGATACCACTTATGCTTAAATAACGAGTGCTTCTTGCAAC
Organism: Eumetopias jubatus; assembly: GCF_037043125.1. Classification (NCBI taxonomy): domain Eukaryota; kingdom Metazoa; phylum Chordata; class Mammalia; order Carnivora; family Otariidae; genus Eumetopias; species Eumetopias jubatus. The sequence continues at coordinate 91,791,154 of NW_028274807.1, forward strand.
TCTATTCTCTGTGAAGAACTTTAGAGATGAATGCATTTCTTTTTTTTTTAAAGATTTTATTTCTTTATTTGACAGAAAGAGTGAGAGAGCACAAGCACAGGGAACAGTAGAGGGAGAGGGAGAAGCAGGCTTCCTGCTAAGCAGGGAGCCTGATGCGGGGCTCGATCCCAGGACCCTGAGATCATGACCTGAACTGAAGGCAGATGCTTAACCATCTGAGCCACCCAGGCGCCCCAAGATGAATGCACATCCACACCGTTCCTCATTTTGCTGATAATGTAATAGAAGCACAGAGCTGATGCATGACCTGCAAAAACCACAGTGACAGTATTTGCATTCTTTTTAGATCAGAATGCCTCCCAGGACCTCAAAAGTGGAAACAGATGGAAACCTAGGGTGATTCTTTTTACTCTCCAATCCTCAGTCCTTTGAAAGAGAAAATGGTGTATCCATGCATTCTTACTCTTCTTGAGCAGGTACTAATACCAATACTTCATGTTTGCATAAACAAAGCACCCCCATGCCTCATTTGGTCTTTATTACCACTTGGAGGTGATGGAGATGTGGGCAAGCCGGAATCTCAGGCTCAGAAAGCTGAATGACTTGTCCAAGGACCCACAGTTTGACAACAGCAATGCTCTGACTGGAACTAACTCCTTTAGACTGCAGCTCATGCTCACTTCTCTTTCTCACTCCACCTCCTGGCATGAAAGGAGGGTGAGGGAAGTTAGAAGAGACTTTTATAGACAAAGTTAATGTCTATGTAACATCTCCACCGAATACATGGTCCTGGTATTGTGACATTTTCCAGGCGAACAACTTTGGCATCTCCTTCCTGAGACGGCTGTCCACAGTAGCAAGAGGGAGGCTCTAAGATCACAATTTTCCTCACTTTGGAGGTTGAAGAACGCTGGCTTTTTGCTAAGAAAACCAGCAAAAAGAGCCCTCATGTGTCTCTGTCCCATCTAGTGCACTCTTCAGGGGAACCAACAGGGGGCGGTTACCCAACACAGATCCTGTGAAAATTCGCAGTCCCTAAGTTTTGTTTTCTTTCAAATGACATTGTTTTACTTTCTATTCTTGAATTAACTACTCATTGTCCATGCCAGCGGAAGGTCGAGACCACAGGAGCAACACATCTGGGACTTGTATACTCATTTCTCATAGAACTCTAGGCTCTTTAAATTGTTAAGATTTAGTCTATATTTTTTATTTTTATTTATTTATTTTTTTAAAGAATTTTATTTATTCATTTGACAGAGAGATAGAGAGTGAGCACAAGTAGGCAGAGAGGCAGGCAGAGGGAGAAGCAGGTCCCTGCTGAGCAGGGAGCCCGATGCAGGACTTGATCCCAGGACTCTGTGATCATGACCCAAGCCGAAGCAGACGCCCAACCAACTGAGCCACCCAGGTGCCCCGTTAAGATTTATTCTAATAAGCCTTGAAATTGATTGGACTTATCAATGCATGTAATTTGTAATTACACAAATAGTGACAGGGTCGAATTTTGGACCCAACAATAGGGTGGGGAAAAAGCACAAAAACTTTTGGTATAGGGGCACCTGGGTAGATCAGTCGGCTGAGCATCTGACTCTTGATTTCAGCCCAGGTCATAATCTCAGGGTCCTGCTAAGTTCCAAGCTCTACAGGGAGTCTGCTTGTCCCCCTGTTCCTCCACCCCCCTACCCTGTCCCCCTGTACCCCCACTCCCCCTCCCCAGCGCTCACTCCTCCACCCCAAATAAATAACTAAAATCTTAAAAAAAAACAAACCTTTGATCTCGCACAGCCTAGGAAGGGAAGCTACAACTTGAAATAAAAACAAACTACTTCAAATACACATTCTGAGCTCATCTAATCCAAAGACAGTTTTTAAAAACTATTATTATTTTTCCTTTTCCTTTATCATGTTTATTAGGATTTCCTAATCTTTTTTTTTAGATTAATAAAGCTTTTGTTAGGTTTCTTAGTTAAATATGAACATGCAATCTTATATTACTTTGGATTCAATTCAAAACTTATCGAAAACACCCCACCCAGTATGTGGGAAATTCCAGATTAATTTCTTGCCAGTTTTAGTTGATTAGTTAAGCACTGAGTTGGTCACTTAAGGGAGCAGTGTCTAGTTGACTGAACCAGCTCCGTTGGGTTTAAATGCATTTGTGTCCCCCTGGATTGGCACACCCTTCCTTTTTACTTGAGGAATCAAGCGTGAAGGGAGGATCCTGTTCTCATAGAAGAGAACAGCAAGTTGGAAAAGACATTTCTGTGGCTTTAAGGATACAGGCATGCAAGCTAGTATATATTAATTTTATATACATGAATATATATATATATATATATATATATATATATATATATATATAGTGTGTGTGTGTGTGTATCTTCGAAGCTAGCTGTTCAGGTTCATTCCTTAACTCCAGAGAACCCAAAATGTAATTACAGCTATGACTTTCCTATCTGCATTGACCTTGGAGAGGGGAGAAGGCAGGAATGAGGAAGGGCTGGAAGGAGGGAGAAACTGAAGCTGAGGTCCCTCAGAGGTCACTCAGTGAATTTGGCCCAGTGAATAGGAACGCCTGCTTGTTAGACTTTGACTTGTAGCAAAACCTCCACACACACGGGACTTGACCGCCTTAAGTCACCTAGAATATATTTGGCAAAGTTCTGGAGCCTCCTTAATTTTAAGGAGAAATAATAAATCCTTCCTTGGTCTTTGTTGTGTTTAGAACAAAGCCAGCATGATAATGATATTCCCAAGGGTATGTGGAGAAAGTTTTCTCTGAGCTCCAGAATATTCCTATCACAGCACACACCAACACATATGCACATTATGGCTCAGCACCATGTCCCTGGAAGGCCCAGTGTCACTGGGAAGGAAAGAAAATGGAACATCTCTCCCCATCAAAATACCATCCACTTTTTTCAAAGAAATGGAACAAATAATCCTAAAATTTGTATGGAACCAGAAGAGACCCCGAATAGCCAGAGGAATATTGAAAAAGAAAAGCAAAGCTGGCGGCATCACAATTCCAGACTTCCAGCTCTATTACAAAGCTGTCATCATCAAGACAGTATGGTACTGGCACAAAAACAAACACATAGATCAATGGAACAGAATCGAGAGCCCAGAAATGGACCCTCAACTCTATGGTCAACTCATCTTTGACAAAGCAGGAAAGAATGTCCAATGGAAAAAAGACAGTCTCTTCAACAAATGGTGTTGGGAAAATTGGACAGCCACATGCAGAAAAATGAAACTGGACCATTTCCTGACACCACACACAAAAATAGACTCCAAATGGTTGAAAGACCTAAACGTGAGACAGGAGTCCATCAAAATCCTAAAGGAGAACACAGGCAGCAACCTCTTCGACCTCAGCCGCAGCAACTTCTTCCTAGAAACATCACCAAAGGCAAGGGAAGCAAGGGCAAAAATGAACTATTGGGATTTCATCAAGATAAAAAGCTTTTGCACAGCAAAAGAAACAGTCCACAAAACCAAAAGACAACCGACAGAATGGGAGAAAATATTTGCAAATGACATCTCAGATAAAGGGTTAGTATCCAAAATCTATAAAGAACTTATCAAACTCAATACCCAAAGAACAAATAATCCAATCAAGAAATGGGCAGAAGATATGAACAGACATTTTTCCAAAGAAGACATCCAAATGGCCAACAGACACATGAAAAAGTGCTCAACATCGCTCGGCATCAGGGAAATCCAAATCAAAACCTCCATGAGATACCACCTCACACCAGTCAGAATGGCTAAAATTAACAAGTCAGGAAACGACAGATGCTGGCGGGGATGTGGAGAAAGGGGAACCCTCCTACACTGTTGGTGGGAATGCAAGCTGGTGCAGCCACTCTGGAAAACAGTATGGAGGTTCCTCAAACAGTTGAAAATAGAGCTACCATACGATCCAGGAATTGCACTACTGGGTATTTACCACAAAGATACAAATGTAGGGATCCGAAGGGGTACGTGCACCCCAGTGTTTATAGCAACAATGTCCACAATAGCCAAACTGTGGAAAGAGCCAAGATGTCCATCGACAGATGAATGGATAAAGAAGATGTGGTATATATACACAATGGAATATTATGCAGCCATCAAAAGGAATGAGATCTTGCCATTTGCAACATCGTGGATGGAACTGGAGGGTGTTATGCTGAGTGAAATAAGTCAATCAGAGAAAGACATGTATCATATGACCTCACTGATATGAGGAATTCTTAATCTCAGGAAACAAACTGAGTGTTGCTGAATGGTGGGGGGTGGGAGGGATGGGGTGGCTGGGTGATAGACATTGGGTAGGGTATGTGCTATGGTGAGCGCTGTGAATTGTGCAAGACTGTTGAATCACAGATCTGTACTTCTGAAACAAATAATGGAGCATATGTTAGGAAAAAAGAAAAAGAAGAAGATAGCAGGAGGGGAAGAATGAAGGGGAGTAAGTCGGAGGGGGAGACGAACCATGAGAGATGATGGACTCTGAAAAACAAACTGAGGGTTCTAGAGGGGAGGGGGTGGAGGGATGGGTTAGCCTGGTAATGGGTATTAAGGAGGGCACGTTCTGCGTGGAGCACTGGGTGTTATGCACAAACAACGAATCATGGAACACTACATCAAGAACAAATGATGTAATGTATGGTGATTAACATAACAATAAAAAAATTAAAAGAAAATGGAACATCTCTCTGGCCTCTACACCTCTGCCCATCTATTTGGCACCCCAACTAAGAAAGACAAAAGACTTTAAGGAAAGTTCACCAGGAGAGGCCGTGGAGGCCCAAGGTTTAAGAAAATCTACTGGGTTGTGGGGGCAGGGGTGGTGGTGCCTGTCTGGCTCAGTCAGCAGAGCATGCAACTCTTGATCTTGGGGTCATGAGTTCAAGCTCCATGCTGGATGGAGAGACCACTTAAAAAAAAGAAAGAAAGAAAGAAAAAAAAAAGAAAATCTACTGGGATACTTAGTGGACAGACCTGACATTTTTTTTTTCCTTTTGTATTACAGGAGTCAATCCTCAGAACTTCTGTCAGGCCCCAGGTAGCTGCTGCTGCTCAGTGTAAAACTAGCTAGTTAGATCTCTTATGACATCAGCTCCGTGAGTCTGAAAGCTCTGCTCCCTTAGGAGGAGAGGGAGAACAGTTACAGCTGGAACCAGGAAAAGCACTGACTAACTCTTCCCTCATCCTACTCCAACAAACAGGGGGAAAATTGTCTTCTTTTAATTCAACCTTTTGCCTGTCCTGTCCGGATTCACCTTACCTTATTTTGTGTGTGTGTCAGGGGTGGAAGGAGTCTCACTAACAAGGATTTGGCTCTGTCTAAAAGCTGATGTCCTTCGAAATGACAAGACGGAAAAACTCACCTCAAAAAAAAAAAAGAACAAGAGGCAGTACTGACTGCCAGGGACCTAATCACAATGGACATTAGTACGATGTCAGAACTAGAGTTCAGAAAGACAATTATAAAGATACTAGCTGAGCTTGAAAAAAGCATGGAAGATATAGAGAAACCCTTTCTGGAGAAATAAAAGAACTAAAATCTAACCAAGTCGAAATCAAAAAGGCTATTAATGAGGTGCAATAAAAAATGGAGACACTAACTGCTAGGATAAATGAGTCAGAAGAGAGAATTAGTGAATAGGGGACCAAATGATGGAGAATAAAGAAGCTGAGAAAAAGAGAGATAAACAACTACTGGATCAAGAGGGGAGAATTCGAGAGGTAAGTGATACCATAAGATGAAACAATATTAGAATAATTGGGATCCCAGAAGAAGAAGAAAGAGAGAGAGGGGCAGAAGATATATTGGCAGAAGGTATATTGGAGCAAATTTTAGCAGAAAACTTCCCTAATTTGGGGAAGGAAACTGGCATCAAAATCCAGGAGGCACAGAGACCCCCCCTCCCGCAAAATCAATAAAAATAGGTCAACACCCCGGCATCTAATAGTAAACTTACAAGTCTCAGAGACAAAGAGAGAATCCTGAAAGCAGCTCGGGAGAAGAGATATGTAACCTACAATAGTAGAAACATTAGACTGGCAGCAGACCTATCCACAGAGACCTGGCAGGCCAGAAAGGACTGGCATGATATATTCAGAGCACTAAACGAGAAAAATATGCAGCCAAGAATACTATATCCAGCTAGGCTGTCATTGAAAATAGAAGGAGAGATAAAACCTTCCAGGACAAACAAAAACTAAAGGAATTTGCAAACACGAAACCAGCCCTACAAGAAATATTGAAAGGGGTCCTCTAAGCAAAGAATAGCCTAAAAGTAACATAGACCAGAAAGGAACAGAGACAATACACAGTAACAGTCACCTTACAGGCAATACAATGGCACTAAATTCATATCATTCAATAGTTACCCTGAATGTAAATGGGCTAAATGCCCCAATCAAAAGACACAGGGTATCAGATTGGTTAAAAAAATAAGACTCGTCGATATGCTGTCTGCAAGAGACTCATTTTAGATGCAAAGACACATCCAGATTGAAAGTGAGGGGGTGGAAAACAATTTACCATGCTAATGAACATCAAAAGAAAGCTGGGGTGGCAATCCTTATATCAGACAAATTAGATTTTAAACCAAAGATTATAATAAGAGATGAGGAAGGACGCTTAAAGTGTCTATCCAACAAGAAGATCTAACAATTGTAAATACCAATGCCCCTAACATGGGAGCAGCCAGTTATATGAGCCAATTAATAATAAAACCAAAGAAACACATCGACAACAATACAATAATAGTAGGGGACTTTAACACCCCCCTCACTGAAAGTAACAGAGCATCTAAGCAAAAGATCAACAAGGAAGTAAGGGCTTTAAATGACACACTGGACCAAATGGACTTCACAGATATATTCAGAATATTCCATCCCAAAGCAACAGAATATACATTCTTCTCTAGTGCCCATGGAACATTCTCCAAAATAGATCACATCCTAGGTCACAAATCAGGTCTCAACCAGTACCAAAAGATTGGGATCATTCCCTGAATATTTTTGGACCACAATGCTTTAAAACTAGAACTCAATCACAAGAGGAAAGTCAGAAAGAACTCAAATACATGGAGGCTAAAGAGCATCCTACTAAAGAATGAATGGGTCAACCAGGAAATTAAAGAAAAATTTTAAAAATTCATGGAAACCAATGAAAATGAAAACACAACTGTTCAAAATCTTTGGGATACAGCAAAGGCGGTTGAGGAAAGTATATAGCAATATAAGCCTTTCTCAAGAAACAAGAAAAGTCTCAAATACACAACCTAACCCTACACCTAAAGGAGCTGGAGAAAGAACAGCAAATAAAGCCTAAACCCAGCAGGAGAAGAGAAATAATAAAGATCAGAGCAGAAATCAATGAAATAGAAACCAAAAGAACAATAGAACAGATCAATGAAACTAGGAGCTGGTTCTTTGAAAGAATTAATAAGATGGATAAACACTTGGCCAAACTTATCACAAAGAAAAGAGAAATGACCCAAAGGAATAGAATCATCACTGAAAGAGGGGAGAGATCACAACCAACACCAAAGAAATAGAAACAATTAGAAGAACATATTATGAGCAGCTATATGGCAGCAAATTAGATAATCTGGAAGAAATAGATGCATTCCTAGAAATGTATAAACTACCAAAACTGAACCAGGGAGAAATAGGAAACCTCAACAGACCTATAACCACTAAGGAAATTGAAGCAGTCATCAAAAATCTCCCAACAAACAAAAGCCCAGGGCCAGATGGCTTCCCAGGGGAATTCTATCAAACATTTAAAGAAGAATTAATACCTATTCTTCTGAAACTGTTCCAAAAAATAGAAATGGAAGGAAAACTTCCAAACTCATTTTATGAGGCCAGCATTACCTTGATCCCCAAATCAGGCAAAGACCCCATCAAAAAGGAGAATTACAGACCAATATCCCTGATGAACATGGATGCAAAAATTCTCACCAAAATACCAGCCAATAGGATCCAACAGTACATTAAAAGGATTATTCTCCACGACCGAGTGGGATTTATTCCTGGGCTGCAAGGATTCAACATCTGTAAATCAATCAATGTGATACAATACATTAATAAAAGAAAGAACAAGAACCATATGATCCTCTCAATAGATGCAGAAAAAGCATTTGAAAAAGTACATCTTTTCTTGATTAAAACTCTTCAGAGTGTAGGGATAGAGGATATATACCTCAATATCATAAAAGCCATCTATGAAAAACCCACAGCAAATATCATTCTCAATGGGGAAAAACTAAGAGCTTTTCCGCTAAGGTCAGGAACACGGCAGGGATGTCCACTATCACCACTGCTATTCAACATACTACTGGAAGTCCTAGCCACAGCAATCAGACAACAAAAGGAAATAAAAGGCATCCAAATCGGCAAAGAAGAAGTCAAACTCTCACTCTTTGCAGATGATATGATACTTTATGGGGAAAACCCAAACGACTCCCCCCCAAAACTTCTAGAACTCATACAGAAATTCAGTAAAGTGGCAGGATATAAAATCAATGCACAAAAATCAGTTGCATTTCTATACACCAACAACAAGACAGAAGAAAGAGAAATTAAGGAGTCGATCCCATTTACAATTGCACCCAAAACCATAAGATACCTAGGAATAAATCTAACCAAAGAGGCAAAGAATCTGTGCTAAGAAAACTACAGAATACTCATGAAAGAAATTGAGGAGACACAAAGAAATGGAAAAACGTTCCATGCTCGTGGATTGAAGAACAAATATTGTGAAAATGTCAATGCTATCTAGAGCAATCTACACATTTAATGCAATCCCTCTCAAAATACCATCCACTTTTTTTCAAAGAAATGGAATAAATAATCCTAAAATTTGTATGGAACCAGAAAAGACCCTGAATAGCCAGAGGAATGTTGAAAACGAAAAAGCTGGTGGCATCACAATTCCGGACTTCAAGCTCTATTACAAAGCGTAATCATCAAGACAGTATGGTACTGGCACAGAAACAGACACATAGATCAATGGAACAGAATAGAGAGCCCAGAAATGGACCTCAACTCTATGGTCATTAATCTTCGACAAAGCAGGAAAGAATGTCCAATGGAAAAAAGACAGTCTCTTCAACAAATGGTGTTGGGAAAATTGGACAGCCACATGCAGAAGAATGAAACTGGACCATTTCCTGACACCACACACAAAAATAGACTCAAAATGGATGAAAGACCTAAATGTGAGATAGGAATCCATCAAAATCCTAGAGGAGAACACAAGTAGCAACCTCTTCGACCTCAGCCACAGCAACTTCTTCCTAGAGACATCGCCAAAGGTAAAGGAAGCAAGGGCAAAAATGAACTATTGGGACTTCATCAAGATAAAAAGCTTTTGCACAACAAAGGAAACAGTCAACAAAACCAAAAGACAACGGACAGAATGGGAGAAGATATTTGCAAATGACATATCAGATGAAGGGCTAGTATCCAAAATCTATAAAGAACTTACCAAACTCAACACCCAAAGAACAAATAATCCAGTGAAGAAATGGGCAGAAGACATGAACAGACATTTTTCCAAAGAAGACATCCAAATGGCCAACAGACATATGAAAAAGTTCTCAACATCGCTCGGCATCAGGGAAATCCAAATCAAAACCTCCATGAGATACCACCTCACACCAGTCAGAATGGCTAAAATTAATAAGTCAGGAAACGACAGATGTTGGCGGGGATGCGGAGAAAGGGGAACCCTCCTACACTGTTGGTGGGAAAGCAAGCTGGTGCAACCACTCTGGAAAACACTATGGAGGTTCCTCAAAAAGTTGAAAATAGAGCTACCCTATGACCCAGCAATTGCATGTCTGTGTATTTACCCCAAAGATACAAATGTAGTGATCCAAGGGGGTACATGCACCCCAATGTTTATAGCAACAATGTCCACAATAACCAAACTATGGAAAGAGCACAGATGTCCATCAACAAATGAATGGATAAAGAAGATGTGGTGTGTGTGTGTGTGTGTCTGTGTGTGTGTGTGTGTGTGTGTGTGTGTGTGTGTATATAATGGAAAATTATGCAGCCATCAAAAAAGAAATCTTGCCATTTGCAACAGTGTGGATGGAACTAGAGGGTACTATGCTAAGTGAAATAAGTCAGTCAGAGAAAGACAAGTATCATATGATCTCACTGATATGAGGCATTCTTAATCTCAGGAAACAAACTGAGGGTTGCTGGAGTGGTGGGGGTGTGGGAGGGATGGGGTGGCTGGGTGATAGACATTGGGGAGGGGATGTGCTATGGTGAGTGAATTGTGTAAGACTGATGAATCACAGACTGTACCTCTGAAACAAATAATACATTATATGTTAAAAAAAAAAGAAGAAGAAGAAGAAGAAGATAGTAGGAAGGGAAAAATGAAGCAGGGGAAATCAGAGTGGGAGACGAACCATGAGAGACTATGGACTCTGAGAAACAAACTGAGGGTTCTAGAGGGGAGGGGGGTGGGGGGATGGGTTAGCCTGGTGATGGGTATTAAAGAGGGCACGTATTGAATGGAGCACTGGCTGTTATACACAAAGAATGAATGATGGAACACTACATCAAAAAGTAATGATGTAATGTATGGTGACTAACATAACATAATAAAATAAAATTTAAAAAAATAAAGAGGATTAAATAATTAAAAAAAATAAAAGTTTATGTCCTTAAACCCTGAGGTTCTCTCTGGAGAACGATTATTATTTCAAAGAAATAAAAGTACACTGGTGGGAGGGGTGCCTGGGTGGCTCAGTCGGTTAAGCGTCTGCCTTCAGCTCAGGTCTTTTTCCCAGGACCCTGGGATCAAGTCCCGCTGGGCGTGGGGGTTTCCCTGTTCAGCGGGCAGTCTGCTTCTCCCTCTCCCTATGCTGCCCCCCCTTTCTCATCTTCTCTCCCTCTTTCTCTCAAATAAATAAATAAAATCTTTAAAAAAAGTACACTGGGGAAAATAAGCATATATATTTAATTTGTAAAGAAGAAATGTAGAATATGTTTTTCTGTTTTTTACTTTAGGAGATGACCTAACTATATCTTTGCAATTGTTTTATCTTACAGTAAACACATTCAAGAGATATTTTTCTTTTGCTGAGACCTAGATCCTTTTTCTGTTTTTCTCTTTCTTCCTTTCTTTACTCTCCTCTTCTCATCTCCACTCTCTTGAATTTTCCTGTTTCTGAAGATAGACTCGGGAAAAGAAAAGAAAGAAAAGGGCTAGGTGTGTGCTGACAGTTTTCAGACTTCCAGAATGTGTTTAGATGGGGGTAAAAATGTAGAAGGATATAAGTCTGAGCGTGCCTAGATTAAGGGAATGAGCATTAAATGAGCACGCCATTTAAGGGAAATGGCGAAATTTCCCTTAAATATTCTAAGTTTAATCTGAGAGGGATTATTGTACTAGAGGTTCAGATCCCAGAAGGGAAAACAAAACAAAACAAAAAAGCCGATGATACCATTTCATCTGGATTCACGAATGCCATCCCTGGGTTTAAATAAAACAAGGTGCTTTTATGTGTGTGTTTATTCACGGCAAGCTTCCTTGCCAAATGTTTAGTAGACACCTGATTTCCTAGAATTAGCCGTGTTTAAGAGTAGTGTTAAGTTTCCTTTTACTTGGCTCTTTCACTTTTGCTTTACCCCAAGTGGAAGAATTATAAGCTTTTAGAGCTGAAAGGATCTTAAGCCTCTCCTTTTACATGGACAGAAAATTAGAACGAGTGGCTTGCTTAAGCCTTTCCCAGCACCACATGGTACTCTTTTTTTAAATGTCTTTACTCTGGTTTTATACATTAGGTAAAAATCCGTACTATTCTTTTAGTTGGTTAAAGTTTAGATTGATAACTACGCCAGAAACCATCTCAAGTATATTAAGCAAGACAATCGTCCATGAACGAAAAATACATTCAAAGCACAATTTAGATCAGTGTCTCCCTCTCAATTAGACGTGCTGTTCAAAATATTTAATAACAGTGCTTGCTTCGGCAGCACATATACTAAAATATTTAATAACAGGCAGAATGCAGGTGCTGACTCACTGATGTGTAGACTAGCTGTAAGCACCTAGTTTGGCTGGGATCAGTACTGGGGAGAATTCATTGTCTGGGGAATGTCCTACATTAGTCTATTTCCAGTTGGTGTGGGCTTTGAGGCCTGCGGGTTCACCAGGAGCTGTATTTTTTCAGGGTTTTGGCTTCTTGGGTAACACATTTGGGGTTTCTCTGGCAGCCTATTTCCTTTAAAGTCTATTAGCTTCTGTCTACTTATATTTTATTCAACTCCACAGATCTTGACTAGTTATGGTTCTTGAATCAAGAACTAAATCTGAGGGATTCTGTCACATAGCAACAGGTTCTTTTTTGTTGTTGTTTAAGAGAGAGCGCATGCACACAAGCACATGCTAGAGCCGAGTGGGGTGGGGGTTGGGCAGAGGGAGAGGGAGAGAGAAAATCTCAAGCAGACTCCCCACTGAGCGTGGCTCAATCTCACATCCCTGAGATCATGACCTGAGCCAAAACCAAGAGATGGACGCTCAACCGACTGAGCCAGCCAGGCGCCCCACATAGCAAGAGGTTCGAATGCTTCATCCATTCTGTAAGTTTTCAGCATAGAACTTGACAGCAGGCCTTTTGACTGTGAAAAACTATAGCCAGAAGAACTATAGAACAGTTCACCTTCCCCTTGCCCCAAGTTACATGTCATAGAGTGGTTTTTACAATGAAGGAAATTGTCATCCTTGCCAATAAAAAGAACCCCAGCATGTGTTTGGGGCTGTCCGCTTCTCAGTCTTATATCCAACCACATTCCCTCTTAATGCTTCCTCTAACTTTACCTTTGTGCAGAAATTCCAGCTTTTTAACTCTGCAAAACCCAAGTCCATCAGCCATTCAACCATATTGGATTTATGGCTATAGGAAAAATGTATCTTTCTTAGGAAAACTGTGTTTTCTTTCCTCCCTGTCTCTCAGGCAGGCCACATTTGATAGAAACTTGTTACCTGCATAACTTTACAGAAATTTTTTAGGAAGTAGTCAACACACCCTAATTTCCTGATATCTTTCCACCAAATCTCCCAAAATCAAGGCTTGGTGCAAGCATATACTCTGATTTTATTAAAAAAAAAAAAAAAAAAGAGGGAAAATATTTGCAAAAGGCATATCTGATAAGGAGTTGTTATCCAAAGTTTACAAAGAACTCTTAAATCAACACAAGAAAACAACCTGTTGGAAAGTGGCAAAGACCTGACCTGACCCCTCACCAAAGGAGATGCCCAGAGAGCAATAGGTGTATGAGAAGATGGTCAACATCACATGTCTTTAGGGAATTACCAATTAAAATAACAATACCACTACCAAAATCCAAAACACTGAGAACACCGAAAGCTGGTGAGGATGTGAAGCAACATGAGCTCTCATTCATCGCTGGTAGAACTACAAAATGGTATGGCCACTTTGGAAGACAGCTTGGCAGTTCCTTACAAAACTAAACACACTTTACCATCAATCCAGCCATCACACTCCTTAGTATCCACCCAAATGAATTACAAACTTATATCCACACAAAATCCTTCACACTGATGTCTATAGCAGCTTTATCCATAATTGCAAAGACTTTGAAGTAATCAAGACGACCTCCAGTAGGTGAATGGATGGATAAATAAAATGGTACGTCCAGACAATGGAGTATTTATTATTCAAGTATTAAAAAGAAATGAGCTATGAAGCCATGAAAAGACATAAAGGAAACTTAAACGCATAGTACTAAGTAAAGGAAGCCAGTTGGGGAAAAGCCAATCATACTTACTGTATGATTCCAATTATATGATTTTTCTGGAAAAGGCAAAACAGTAGAGACAGTAAAAAGAGGTTACCAGGGGCTGGGAGGAGGGAGGGGCGAAGAGGTGGAGCACAGAGGATTTTTAGGGCAGTGAAACTATTCTCCATGATACTAGAATAGTGGATACAGTCATTATCCATTTGCCAAAATCCATAGAACCTGTTGCTATGTGACAGAATAAACTCTAAGGTAAAACATGGACTTTGGGTAATAAGGAAGTGCCAATATAGGTTTATCAATGTTAATAAGTGAATGACCCTGGGGTAGGATATTGATAGGGGGGGAATTCATGCATGTGTGTGGGCAGGAGATATATAAGAACTGTCTCTACTTTCTGCTCAGTTTTGCTGTGAATCTAAAACTTATTTAAAAAAATAAAGTCTACTTAAAAAAAGATGGCAACAGCTTAGCTAGTTGTTTTTGCTATCACCTATCAGAGATCATTCTTTCTCAGCCAGGATAGGAGAGTTTTCACTGCCCTGTGATACATGTTGTCTTGCACAAGTCCCTAATTTAGAGTCTGTTTCATGTAAAACCTCATCTCCATAGACTAATTTTTAGAGTAGCTAAGACCTTTGTCAAGTCAGTCAGTAGTCCAATTCGAACTGGCTTAAGCAAAACTGAGACCGTATTGACTATATAACTGGAAAGTGTAGGAATCAGACTGGATTTGGGCATAACTAAAACCAAGTGCTTAAAAACTGTAGTCAGGCCTCTCTCTGTCCCTGTCTTTCACCACTTCCAAACCCATGTTGACCTCAATCTCATGAGGGCTGGCTCTCCCCATGTGGGGGCTATATCAATACCAGCATCTCTAGACTCATATTACACTGGGTCAGCAACACTTAGAAGAAAGAATGATCCTTTCTCAGCAAAAAAATCACAAGTTTATCAAAGTTTCCGTTTTGCTTTGGATGAGGCTGAAAGATAAAGAAAGGTAGTAATTCACTTTTCATGGTTAGGATGAGTTTCACTTATGATGTTCAGGCATGTGAATGTTTCAAACCTTTGGCAATCTGAATCATTCACCAAGACTTCACCTTTTCTATGTAGGCAAAGTGTTACATAGGCAGAAAAATCTAGTCATTATTTTATATGAGGGGGAAACTTTGGGGTGACTGAAGTACTTCAGAGAGTCTAGAAAAATCCATTGCATGTGATTATTCATAAGGCAGCTTTTGAAATGAGGTCAGTATGCCCGAAATGGTATTTGATGGCTTCACGTTCCATATTATAGTTGATAAATGAAAGATTTACCCCTGTGGAATGTGAAACCCATTCACAGAATCAATCTTGGAGCATCTGGGGGAGTTTGAATTAATGAGATATATAGCCCTTGAGTGTAACTAAAATCTTTATCCCACTTTGACCCACTTGAGAAGAAACAGCATCATTGCAGTATAAAGCAAAATTAGTTACATGACCGGCCATGCACAGTTAAGTTCCTTTCAACTAAAATTATTTAACTGATTTTGTTCCTTCTGATTTATTTTAATACAGTTTGATTACCAAGAGGATGCAAGCTTCCTTTTTAAGTTCCTTTTTAAGTTTAATTCAAATTCTATTCCAGGAACAAACAGAAACCATTTCCTTTCACTTTTTTTTTTTTAAGTATCACTTATGCTGCTTTGTGGTTTTGCTGAGAAGTAACTCAAGGTAGAAGAAGGCTGGTTATATTTGTGTTTCTTTTTTTTTTAAAGATTTTATTTATTTATTTGACAGAGAGAGAGAGCACAAGCACGGGGAGCGGCAGAGGGAGAGGGAGAAGCAGGCTCCCCGTTGAGCAAGGAGCCCGATGTGGGACTCGATCCCAGGACCCTGGGATCATAACTTGAGTCAAAGGCAGACGCTTAACCGACTGAGCCACCCAGACGCCCTATATTCATGTTTCTATTCTTGAGTGAATTCTTTTTAGAAGTTCTTCAGATAATAGAGTATGTAGTTATAATGTAATTTTCATTTATTTGCAATAATAAAAATTCATGAGGATTCATCCACCATGAAAATATAAAGTCTCATCGCTCTCTGTATATGATTATTTTACATGATGATCAACATACCAAACCCTGTGATCTGTATCCTTCTTATGGCCATTGTTTCTTTGACCCACTTTGTCACACTTTTATGTTCATTCGTTCTTCTTAACATTTGTTGAAAGCTGGACATGAAAGACTTCATTGAATTTGGACTCACAATTGGGACAAAATAAAACAGGATACATCTGAACACTGGTCAAAACAGAAACAGAAAAAAACCGAAAATTAAAAATGAGCATATGTGAACTAAGGAAAGAAAGGGAATGGATATTTACTGAGTAGTTTATTACACATGTAGTTATATAGTAATTTCACAGTAATCACATGGGGGATGTTATCTCTGGAGATATATCTATATATCTATATATATCTTTCTATAGATAGATAGATTTCTTTTTACTTTTTAAATTTTTTTTTTAAAAGTGGGTGCCATTTTTTTTTTAAGATTTTATTTATTCATTTGAGACCCAGAGATACCGAGGGAGAGAGCACAAGCCGGGGGAGCTGCAGGCAGAGTGAGAGGGAGAAGCAGACTCCCCCCTGAGCCAGGAACCCGATGTGGGGCTCAATCCCAGGACCCTGGGATCATGACCCAAGCTGAAGGCAGACGCTTAGCCATCTGAGCCACCCAGGCATCCTTAGATATATTTCTTTTTAAAGTAATTTCAAGGTTAAATAACTTCCTCAATGTCATCCAACTTGTAAGTGGTATTTTGTTTGACTCCAGAGGAGTTCCTTTACCATTCAGCCTCAGGAAGAACAGTCTCACAGGCAAAATTAGTTCACCTTATTTAAAAGTTTTTGGAATATCTTTTGTGCATTCTATGCGTTCTAATTGATTCTGCCTCGTTAGAAGGTGATTTCTCAAGTAAAATGGATTGGGGGCCAGAAGAGCCATTATTCGGTTAACCTATTTCTTGAAACCAGGAAGAGTGAAAGGTCTGGCTCAATAACCCGAGAGGCAGACATCCTGGGAACCCTTAGGGATAATGCAAAGGATAGTGAGGACCAGCTCATACAACTGTAAAGGGTCAAGCAAATATCATTATCCATTCATAATTTTTTTCTGGCCCAAGCACCCTTGAAGGAACAAGTTGTGAAACTGAACGTTACAAACTGCAGGTAGGGAAGGGGACATTTGAGGCCTTTTGTTTTTAAGTCGAAGGTAAAGAGCAATGACCGGCTGAAACGATATAATGGAGCAAAGCCTGCAACAGAGAGGCCATAGGAGCAAGGAGCAGCCAGGGGACCAGGAAACAAAGAGGGACTGTTTAAACCCGTGTGTGGCCTTATTGTCAATCACAAGAGGGAGACACATGGATCGACCATGCTTTGCTATTACAATAATATCAATAACGGCCATGTTAATAATACTTTATCATAGGGGGTTTTGATATATTATTTCATATTCTCGAAACAACACTGCAAGGTTAGCATCAGCATTTCAGAGCTAGGTTCAGTGAAGTTCAGAAAGGCAAAGCAATCCAGCAAAAATTATAACTGAGCTGGATCCCGCCCAGGTCCTAGGTATTTGACTCCTAGGTCCCTGCTCTTTACACAACTATGCAAAGCAGAACACACATGTTAAATGTGCGGTCTTTTATTAATAGGGCACTTGATAAATTTTAGTTCTCTTCTTCCTGCCTGTGACTTGCCTGTTAGAAAGAATTTCTGGCTTTGTTTTACTCTTGGGTCTGATTGTCCGCCATCTATAGTAGTATATTATTGCTGCTACAAATGTAATGGTTTAAAACAACACAAAGTTGTCATCTTACATTTCTGGAGTTCAAAATCATCTCACTCGCCTAAAATCAAGATGGTGGCAAGACCAGTTCCTTCTTGAGGCTGTAGGAGAGACTCTGTTGCCTTCTCCAGCTTCTAGAAGCCACCTGCATTCCTTGGCTTATGGCCCCACATCGCCTCTCCTTATTCTCCCCCTGCTTAGCCAGTCATCAGGACTCCTGCCTCTCTTCTGTTAAACCCTATGATTGCACCGGACCCACGTGGATAATCCAGGATATTCTCTTTAACTCAAGATCCTTCATTTAAACCCACCAGCAAAGTCCCTTTTGCCGAGTAACATAGTCACAGTTTTGGGGAATTAAAACATGAACATCTTTGAGGGGCCATTTTTAGCCCATCACACCATCTTTCTGTTTCACCCTTCACTGGATGATCAGGCTCTGCCTCAGGGTAGAACACAATATGAGTGGAGTCAAGGCGCAAAAGCAGGCCGGGTCACCCAGAGAAGAAACCAGTGCATGATTTGAGGTCACTGAGAGCAGACAACATGCACACCAAGTTCAAGTGGGAGAGTGTTGAATAGCAAGAGGAGAGAACATGTGCAGAGGATCCAGCCCCTTGCAATATGCCAGTCCCCCAGAGCCCAGCTATTTCATGCTGCTAAAGACCTGCCTCCAACCCCACCCCTGTGAGGTCTGGCATGCAGAAAGTGGGAGGTGTGCCTGATGCACGGACGCAGGCATGTAGGCAGAACAGAGGAGGACACACTGAGTCTGAAAGCTATTCCCACGTAGGGCAATAAGCCCAGTGCAGGTGCAGGGGTTCCCAAACTCTTTTTATTTTTAATTTTATTTTTTAAATTTTTTAAATTTTTTAAATTTTTTTATTTATTTTTAATTTTTTTAATTTTTTAATTTTTTAATTTTTTTATTATTTTTTTATTTTTTATTTTTTTTACCAAACTCTTGATAAGAAAGTATTCCAGGCCCGAGGTCCATTCTTCAATGGCCAAGTCGGGCCAAAGGCTGCATGCACCACACTGCCTTTCCCAACACTTCCCCCCGCCCCCCGATCCCCATTCCCTGGCTTGGGAACTGTAACCAAGAAGTATAGGAATCACTTCAATCCCTACCCCACCCTCAAATCCAGATACAACTCTCAGATATCTGTTTTTTTTTTTTTGAGAACATTCTCCCAAGTGTTCCTCTTCTTCCTTCTGCCCTGCTCTCCACCGCCAGTGTTGTTGCTAAGGGCATCATGCTATGCATCCTCCCAGACAGACATCTCCAGCCCAGAGTTCCCAGAGCGATCATATGTTCAGGTTGTGGACTACGCAACCCTGGGAGGGTGCCGTTCATATAATAGATATTGTAGATTTGTAGATTTTTTACATCAATTTTACGACGGATGGAAGTGTCTTGAGAAAAGAGTTCCTTTTTCTAATCTATCTGCACAAGGGTGTGGTGCTGACAGGCAGAGGCTGCTCTGTCCTGAGAGGAAGGAGAAGCAGCTCAGGTGGGAGGGGAGCAGGGGCAAGAAAACCTCATCACAAAGAAAGATAGTTCTCATAAAGAGTTCCTTCCCTGCTTGCTCAAGGGACTAGGCTGAAGGACGTTTTTACAATGATTACTTGAAGATACCAAGTCAACTGGGAAGTTAAGCCACTCCCTATCCTGAAATTTTGAGTCAAAAACCTCCATTTGCACAGTATTTTGCAATACATCTTAGTCTTGGGAGATTTGGAGCAATTCCTATCAAAATCCAGCAGAGGTGATTGCAGGATGAGAAACAGTAAGCTAAAGTCTTGCTTATATTTTTTTCCTTCCTTTTTACCCTCAAGAGCTGCCTAAACTGGGCTCTAATCCTGCACTGTTTTCAGCTCATAAAGCTCTGTCTTCTGAAGGAGGGGGATAAAATGGGCTTTTTGTCTGCCCATCTATCTGCCTAGCTTCTGTGTTATTCCACCTCATGCATTTTCTGTTAAGATCTGTAAAAAGAATGGTGTCCAGCTTGCATCCCTAGGCAAAAACTACCTACTGTGGACATAGTGCCCAAATTAGAAGAGAACCCCACCTATGTTCATGTGTGCTGGAACATTATGGGTCACCAAACTGAAACAGTTTAAAATTTGGAACAGATAAACAGAAGTGACTTCATTTGATAGATTTTGAAATATCTAAGGAAAATCATGGAAAATGCTCTTCTAAGAACCTAGATTTGTGGGGGATGTGTGTGTGTGTGTGTGTGTGTGTGTGTGTGTGTGTATGTGTGTGTGTGGTTAGGGAACATAGGCTTACTACCAAATACCTAAAACCTCACTGAGGACCTTGAGAAAAAATCTCAGTGGGTATCTCCTCAACCACCTGTAAAATCCCTCTGGAAAATGGCTCCCAAAATTTGTACTGTGGTCTCCACCTGACTCAACCCTTCACAGGAGCCTAAATCTCCTATTCAGTTAGGCTTCTTTCCTCCTCCGCCTTCTAAATCCCCTAGGCACTCCCTGTACTGAATACTCAAGAGCTTCCCAGTCAAGCATCCCTAGATGCCAGAATCCCATCCATCAGGTTGCTTCATAATAAGATTGAGCCTTTGAGATATTATCTCTACACTCCCCAAACTCTTTTTTTTTTTTTAAGATTTTATTTATTTGACAGAGACTCAGCAAAGAGAGGGAACACAAACAGGGGGAGAGGGAGAGGGAGAAGGAGGCTTCCCGCTGAGCAGCGAGTCCTATGCGGGGCTCGATTCCAGGACGCCGGGATCATGACCTGAGCTGAAGGCAGACACCCAGTGACAGAGCCACCCCGGTGCCCCAACTCCCCAAACTCTTAGTAAGACCCAATCTTAGAAATAATGGACTCATTACCTGGGACATTTTATCTCCATAGCTGGAAATTAGAAATAGTCAACATGAAGTAGCTGTGTCCTCAGAGTAAGCCTAGACTGTAAACAGTAGAAAATAGAGCAATTGTTTATATCAAAGAATTTGAATGTAGCAAGAAGCATTGATACAAAAATTTGAATAAATATAACTGGAAGCAACTTTGCCCTTAAATGTGAAGTAATCTTTGTTTTACAGATTCAAAAGATCTTTCCCCAGGAGCCTAGGCATAATATTAACACACTTTATGATTATCAAATAGTAAAAAGCAGAATTGCTTTGCCCAGCTAGAACTCATGCATTACATTAGATTAGTAATCTAATCTTACACATACCATTCATTTAGTAACTGTTGATGAGTCCAACAGTGGCTTAAGTGAAACTGACACACAGAACTTTGGAGACTCAGTGACTGACTACTTTCCTCTTATCTCTTAAGAGACTTTTGTTCTTCTCTGAAAAAGAAACTAAAAGCTTCTAAAGTCTAAGAATGGTCAACTGTAAGACTATTAACCTCAAATTGAAAAGGAACAGAAACAATCATACATTAAATAAGTGTTTCTGTAACATGTAGAAATGAGCACGTCTGAGTGACTTTAGGCCAAAATAAGTTGACTACACATCCATAGTGAGGTGTATTCTAAGGACAGAAAGAACTGAAAGAAACCCTGAACTTTGTCCTCTCATCTTATTGTTTGGATTAATGGGGTTACTGTTTGGGAATTATTTTCCTTTTATTGTTAGGTAAAATGAGCAGTAATCTTTTGTTAAAAAAATCAAGATTTTTCAACATAAGAGAAATGGAGATACCATCATAGAAAATAATTTCAGTAAGAACACAATGTTAGAACTCAGAAATATCAATACAAATTCATGCCTTTGAGAGAGAAAAATATATATATCTTTTCTGGGACTATCCACTAAAATTGTTTACTACCAGTGGCATCCCAGAGGAGACACACTTAGTATGTATGTTTAGCACATATATTACAGTTTATAATTCCATCTTTCTACAAAACAAAACAGGAGTCCTTGGAACAAGAGCCAATTCCATGTCCGGGCCTAAGAAGGTACAAGAAGTAGAAAATAGGAAAGGCTTCAAAAATTAATTTGCATAGGTGGTTTTTAAATTTTTTTCTAAAAAGATTTATTTATTTATTTATTTATCTATTTAGAGAACAAGCGGGGGAGGGGCAGAGGGAGAGGGAAAGAGAGAATCTCAAGCAGACTCCCCACTGAGTGTGGAGCCCAATGTGGGACTGGATCTCATGACCCCAAGATCATGACCTGAGCCAAAACCAAGAGTAGGACACTCAACTGACTCAGCTACTCAGGCGCCCCCCCCCAATTTTTTTTCATTTTGATGGAATTTCAGTCTTGCAAAGAAGTTGCAGGATTACTGCCAAGATTCCCAAATGTTCTTCATCCAGATTTCCCAAATTTTTTTTGTGTTCTTTTTAAGATTTTATTTATTTATTTGACAAAGAGAGAGAGATCACAAGCAGGAGGAGTGGCAGAGGGACAGGGAGAAGCAGGCTTCCCACTGAGCAGGGAGCCCGATGCTGGGCTCGATCCCAGGGCCCTGGGATCATGACCAGAGCCGAAGGCAGACGCTTAACCGACTGAGCCACCCAGGTGCCCCAGATTTCCCAAATGTTAACATTTTAGTGTCTTTGCTTTATTTTTATCTCTGTAAATATATTTTCTGAAAAATTTGAAAATAAGTTGCAGGCATGATATCCCCTTACCGCTAAATGCTTTAGTACATTCTTTTATATAATCACACAATTAACATTTAACTATTAACAGGAAATTAACATTGATGCAATTCCATTATCTAACATATAGATCTTATTCAGAGATGGCCATTTATTCCAATAATGTCCTTTAAAATAAATGAAAACCTTGGGTAATACATTGCATTCAATTATCATGTCTTTTAAGTCTCCATTAATCTGGAACAGTTCCTCAGAATTTTTGTGTTTTAGGACATCACCATTTTTAAAGCATATAAACCAGTTATTTTGTAGAATGTCCCTCAGTTTGGGTTAGTCTGATGTTGCCTCACTATTAGGTTCAACTTGGTTCAACTTGTTTGTCTTTGGCAGGAATCATTCAAGTGTTGCTGTGTCTTCTCAATGCATTGTACCAGAAGGCACATGATGTTGATTTGTCTCTTATGGATGAGGTGAACTTCGACCAGTTGGTTAAAGTAGTGTGGTAGAGGTTCATTTCTGCATATTTTTTTCATTACTTTCAATTCACTTTGTTGGGGCTTATGAGGAAGACAACTAAGTCATATTTGTTAGGAACTAAAAGTAAGAAATTAGAAAGCATTCCAGCAGAGATTACATATGAGAAAGTATTATATAAACTGGAAAAGCACCTAAATGAATATAAAGGTTTGTTATTATTTTTTTTAGCAATGATTCCACTATAACATTTCCCAGGAAAAGTGATTTAATATGCAAAAAAGCTAAGCCTCTCAGCTTTTTCATCTGAATCTTGTCAGGGAAAACAATCACATGAAAGTAACATCAATCCAAAGTCCCAATGAAGAACAACTTCTGTTTTTCCTCAAAGTCTTATAATCTCAGCTCATTTGACTAACCCTTGGATAAACTACTTAGAGTCTCTGAGTTTTAAATTTTTCCTTCCATGAGAGAGAGAGAGAGACAGAAAGAGTGGGGAGAGAGGGGAAGGAGGAAGAGAGAGAGGAAAGGAGAGGGGAGGGGAGAGAAACCACTCCAGTCGGAGAATAGTTGGGAAGAACAGATATAAAATGCAATGCACTTGGCGTAATGCATAATGCTTGGCAAAGTCAATGTAAACATGAAGACGAGTTATTGTGAAAGTGGTCTGCATCAGTATTCCCTGTGGACCCCCATGAGGCAGGTGGGATAAATATTTGTTATTATCTCCATTTTAGATGTGGTCACTGTCTCCAAGATCACATAAACCAACCCAGAAGTGGGGCTAGTACCTGCTTTGGGGTTACTATTTATTGCTCTTTCTTCTACATATGGCCGTAACCTTGCATTTGCTGCTTGGAGAACTCATTTTATGTTTAAATGCATATACAGTTTTGCTTGCATTTCTTAAAGATTCTGCTCAGACCAAAATGTGATCACGCAAAAGATAATAATAGCCTCCATTTAATATCACTGAAGTCATTTTGTTCTCTTATCTCTTGTGTTTAAAAGAAAGTTCCCAGGAGCAGGAAAGGTGACCTGAGTGTGACTGCAAAACAAAGTTATCTATCACTGTCATAGGCACCAGCACTAAACATTTCTCTAATTTGAATTCAAGGGCGTTCTCACCAATCATGCTGGCAGAATGCAAAGCAACATTTATTTTACCCAGCACAACCTCCATTTGACTGATGACCATAAAAAAAGTATGATTCATTCTGTTGAAAATGCATTATCTTGAAAACCCCCCTGGAGAGACCAATAAGTCTGTCTCTGTGGCATTCCATTTTCTAATTGCAAGTTCACTTTAATCAAAGTAGTTTCTCAGATCTAGATCTTTAACTTATGAATACACTTGCTAAAATGTGAAAAACAATTTATTACTTTTCTTTAGTTGGCCATTTTCTTTGGTTTGGTGTTATACAATCCAGAAATCAAAAGGAATCAGAACATTGGCAAATAAACAACTTAAATTGCTTAATACCTTGAAAAAGGCCCAATTAGTAGGAAAGAATGCCAATAGGAGGCTTCCAGGACAAGGTCTGTTCTCAGAACTTTCCTTGTCTCCGGGAATCCAGGAGCAGGGTAGCAAATCCACCCAGGCATCACTACTTTACTCCTACCCCTAGACTGCATCCTTCCTCCCACCCTCCCTCTCTTGCTCTCTCTCTGCTTTCTGTTTCCTGACTTCTACATTTTCTGCAGAAACAATGTAACATGAATTTTAAAAGGAAAAGGTTAATGCTGACACGTCTTAAAATAACTTTTGAGAAAAACCCTCTTTGTCCTTCTTCTTAAATGTGAATGCAAATTATATTGTGGTTGTTATTTTTCCTTCTTATTTAGCAGCACAGGACCATTATCATCAGGATTCTGGATTAACTCATACTGACTTGGTTTTCATCACCAAGGGAAGCCTGTGGCCAAACTGTAAAATGGGTAAAGTTTTGCTTCATTTCCTCCCTCTTGCAAATATGTTTTTTGATTTGCCCCTGATGATTCTGGGTTTTCAGGTTGTATAGATTTTTTTCAGTCAATGGTGTAAAGCACTCTGACAAACTCACCCCAGAACCAGGAAGCCTAGAGAGTTCCAAATAAGATGAATAAGATGAGTCTTAAGAAACCCACACTGAGACATATTATAATTAAATTAAATTGCCAAAAGTTAAAGATAAGAGAATCTTAAAAGCAGCAAGAGAAAAACAACTTGTTATGTACCCAGGAACTCATAAGGCTATCAGCAGATTCTTCAGCAGAAATGACAGACCAGCAGGGAGTGGTACAATATATTCAGCATGCTGAAAGAAAAAAACCCTGCCAACCAGGAATACTATACACAGCAAAACTATTCTTCAAAAATGAAGAAAAGATAAAAACTTTCCCATGCAAACAAAGGCTGAGGGAATTCATCACCATGAGACCTGCCTTACAAAAAATGCTGAAGGGAGTTCTTCAAGTTGAAATGAAAAGATATTAAACAGCAAGATCAGGACATTTGAAGATGCTGAGACACCAGGAGGGTGTGCACACAGGGGAAAGACCATGTGAGGACACAGGGAGAAGGCGGGCAACTGTGAGCCAAGGAGAGAGACCTCAGAAGAAACCAAACCTGCCAACACCTTCATCTTTGAGTTCTAGGCTCCAGAACTGAGAGAACATAAGTTTCTGTTGCTTGAGTCACCCAGTCCATGGTACTTTGTTATGGTAGTCCTTGTGAACTACCATAGGAGTCTATCCTAACCCTTGACTCAGCATGACTTAGCAGGACCCTTCTCCTCTCTGGGCTCCGGTTTCCACATCTGAAAAGGACAGGTTGGGCTACATGGTATATGAAGCTCCCATCTGTTTTTGTGGTAAACTGTTCCAGAATTGTCATTAATTTTTTATGTGGCAGATTTTACTGTGAGAAGATAATTGCTAGGACAGATGGGCTTTTTGTATTTTAACCTAACTAGTCTCTAAAAGCCAGCAGCAGGGGGGTTATAATGAGGTACAGGCATCCAAAATCCCAAAGAGCATCTGTATCCGTTTGCTAGGGGGACCATAACAGAGCACCACAGACTGGGGGCTTCAACAACAGACATTTATTATCTCATAATTCTGGAGGCGGGAAGCCTGAAATGAAGATGTCAGCAGGGTTGGCTGCTGAGGGCTGTGAGGGGGAAGATGTTCCTGCCTCTCCCCTAGCTTCTGGTGATTTTCTGGCAATCTTTGGCATCCTTGGTATATAGGAGCATCACCTTGATCTCTGCCTTCATCTTTCTATGGCATTCTTCTGTGTGCATATTGGTGACCACATTCCCCCAACTAGTCCTATTGGATTAGGGCCCACCCTGATGACCTCACTTTAAGTTCATTACCCCTGCAGAGACTTGTCTTCAAATAAGGTCTCATTCTGAAGTAGTGGGGGTTAGGACTCCATTCTAAAAATTTGGGGGGACATAACCCATAAATAATAGCATCCCTAACTGCTTACCTCCCACCTACCAAAGAAAATCCCTCAGGTCAGTCTCCTGTCATGGTTTGTCTCCCACCCACATGCTTATCCTGGGTTTTCCTGTCTGCTATTCTGTCCCTAGTACCTGGTTTTCTCTCTCTGGCTGCTCCAGAGTTGACAATTTGGAGACTCTGTTTGGTAACTAACTTCACTTTCCAATAGAGGCTACAACAGTACAGATACATATTCTTCTAGCCTCCCTTGGATCCATAGTTTCCAGCCCATGGATGTGCCCATCTTGAAACCCATCCAGGCCAAGAATGTCAAAACCCTAGGCCACCTCTGGCCATTCATCTAAGAGGGGAGGGTGAACACAAAGATCCTCACAGATCCTGAGGTAGTAAATTTGAAATGGCCTCTAAAACAATAAGCAGAAGTAGAAAAAAGACAATAAGCCAGGGAGTACCCCTAAAATCTGTAAAAACATTTATTTTGCTATACCCTCTCCTTCCTAGCAGGCTGCTTTCATGCTCTTAGGAGCTTGGGTGGCTTCGTTTTACAGGTCGATGGCAGACTCCTTGCTTTCATAAACAGAAGAAACATCAGCCAGGTCCAGGCGAGAAAACCAATTCACATTCTCCCAACTGTTTGGAAGCCCTGGTTCAAGAATTAATTCACTCCACTGGGAAGTTCTCATTTGTCATTTAAGGATGTTGGTTCATTGAAGGATAGGAATTAAGTAACATACATAAAAAAGATGATTACTTAAAAAAAAAATCGATCCCTATAGAAATGTCCCACTGATGCTCAGTATTTGAAAGCACAATTAGAAATGGTATTTTCTGGAGCCAGCACAGACTTTGCTATGGTAAGAACAATTTTTTTTTTTTTTTTTTTAGTTACCTAGAGAAAGAATAAAGTATCAGAAACCTGTGCGGTTTGTTAGGTTCTAAACATGAGCGTAGGGATGTTTTTTTCTTTCGGAAGAGGAGAATTTAATGGAAGATAAAACCTATCCTAGACCATGATTCCCTACAAGGTTTCCCATTTCAAAGAGAACCGTAAAACATATTTGCTTGGGAGGGAGGGGAGCTTGCACCGATGTATAAAACATCAGTGAGGGAACGGTTGGGGTTTTTTTTCAGTATGGCCTGAGGAGCTGGAGATAACATCACCTATCTTTCAGGGTTGTTGCTCAGGTGTGCAGTCATCAGAGATCTTTCCCCCAGCCCCCGTGTCTGTTACGTGCTGTCTGTTTCGTGCTGAGCAAAGTCGGTCTCACAGTGTAATCAGCTCTTGGAGTGACTGAAGAGAATTCACGTGCAAAAAGCTCTCTCCTAGGCTTTCTGCAGATGTTAGAGGGGAAACGAAGATCAGTTTGAATTGCACAACTCTTCCTTCTCCCCATCTCAATGAAAAATAACAATGTCTCTTAGGAATTTCTATTCTCTAATGTTCCTTCTTTGGCTGTTTTAGCCACCAAAGGCTTCTCTTTGGTGGCCTCTTTCCACTCATGGCCCAGGCTCACGGGCCACTCTTTCTCCTAAAACCCTCATCCCCATTGTTTCTCCTCCCCTCCATTTTGTTGATGAATTCAGTTCTTTAATCCTACACCCACAAGTTGCACAGTCCAAACCACCATGGTTGGATTGGTTCAGCAAAAGTCCTGGGTTACGTAAGGGCGAGAAACACTCCGTGTTAAGGATCTTGCCCACTGCCCAGCACAAATCAGGCCCTCCAGAGCGTAGTATTAGATAACTCTCCTCCAAAAACAGCGTCCTTGAAATTCAGCCTCTTTCTACTTCAGCTGCTTCCCTTTCCCACATGGTTCCCTGCAGTTCCAAGAATCAAAGACTCCTAAAAGCTTAAAGCTGGAAAAACTCTAGGGACCAAACTTCATCCTCTCACTTTACAGAGAAGATCATCACAGCCCAGAGAATGAGGAGGACTTACCTGTCCAAGGTCACACTGAAATTATAGTGATGAAATTGGGACGATAGCCCAGATCTCTCAGTTCCTCACATCGTCCAACACTCTTTCTGAAGCATCAATTGACATTCAAGATGTTTTTGACCATAAGCTACGGTGAGAAATACATTTTACATTAGACCTTTGGATATCCATATGTGTGTAAATATATATAATACTTATCATTACTACATGTGATGCATGCTGATATTTTCGATTCTGTTGTATTCAATTTCACTTTTTAAAATATTGGTCATAACTCTCTAGCTTGATTTCAGGTCCCAGTAATGGGTTGTAACAAAGGGTTTGAAAAATGCTGTACTACAACCCACTATCAATGTCATTTGAAGTCAGGGAAGGTTCCACAGAAAAGCTGATTCTTGATTTGGAACTCAATATGTAAGCAGAATAAAGTGAGATAAGTAGATGAGCTAGAACAAGGATCAGGAAATGTGGTGGTTAAGAGCATGTACAGGAACAGGTAGGCTTAGATAAACTATTTGAAAAAATGAAGATAATAATTTAGGAACCAACACGTTGTAAATTCTGGTAGGAGTGTATCGGTGAGAATTAATAAGAGATGGAGGGACTACTTATCATCAGTTCAAAAGCGAAACTATTTTATACTATAGAGAAAATCTTAGTTGTACAAACTATGTACAAGTATGTAGGAATGAGATGAGTTACAACCACAAGATTTCATGGTTCATAGTGATTCACAAACTTGTCATAAATGTAAAGCACTGACTACTCCTTTCCTGCCCTTACTGGCTTTGCCTGGTAATCAGCCTCCATCTTCCTCATTTTCTCCCCATTCTAGATAAAGCTGAGTTTTCTCTCAGCTGCCTGTATCTCTAGGGATTAGAGTTTTTTGTTTTTTTTTTAAAGATTTTATTTATTTATTTGAGACAGAGAGAATGAGAGAGAGAGAGCACATGAGAGAGGGGAGGGTCAGAGGGAGCAGCAGACTCCCTGCCGAGCAGGGAGCCCGATGAGGGACTCGATCCGGGGACTCCAGGATCATGACCTGAGCTGAAGGCAGTCACTTAACCAACTGAGCCACCCAGGCGCCCGGGATTAGAGTTTTTTAATGGCAAGGACTCAGGAGCATCTTCCTTCCTTCCTCCCTTCCTTTCCTTCTTAAGAGATTTTATTTATTTATTTGACACAGAGAGAAAGAGAGAGAGAGAGAGAGAGCACAGGCAGGGGGAGTGGGAGAGGGAGAAGCAGGCTCCCTGCAGAGCAGGGAGCCCAATGCGGGGCTTCATCCCAGGACCCCAGGATCATGACCCAAGCCAAAGGCAGACGTTTCACTGACTGAGCCACCCAGGCGTCCCAGGAGCATCTTTCTTGATTCAGACCTTTCTCTCTAGCTATGTGTATTCTAACCCCTGACTACCAGACACTTCCCATAGAAATTCCAAGCCAGGCCTTACCCTTAGCGCTGCACCCTCAGCCGCCAACTCCTCCTCCTGTACAGAGCCTTCAATCTGGAGGCTCGTTCTTTCTGCAATCTCTGGATATGCTCCTCTATTGTTCTTGGTGGTTCCCAATGGCCTACTTACACTCTTCACTCTCATTTAATCCATGCATTTAACCTTCTTTCCTTTGGAGCTTCCGGAATTCTTGAAAGGACTAAGTTCTTTCAGAGCTCACTACTCCATTCTTGATCCCAGGCATTGACTGCTTAGCTCAGACTCCATTTTAGTCCTTTCTGGGGACAATGACATAAGATCCTTGCAGCAGCTATCCTAGGAGTTCTCAGAATGAGACCAGGAGCAGAAAAAGAACAGAGGGGACCACAGAACAAAAGTCCTGAGACTCAGGGTGCTGGGGTGATGCAGGTGGTTAAGCACCCGAGTCTTGGTTTCAGCTCAGGTCCTGATCTCACAGTCATGAGATGGAGCCCCTTGTTGGGTTCCACACTCAGCACAGAGTCTGCTTAAGACTTTCTCTCCCTCTGCCCCTCCCTTTTGCATGTGCTCTCTCTCTTTCTTAAATAAATACATTTAAAAAAGAAAAGCCCCGAGACGCTATAGCAGCCATGTTGGAAAAATTCTGAACACTTTATTCCTTCCTTCATATGCCTTCCTTCTTCGTCTCACCCCACCCCTCCAGCTGAAATCAACTGATGGACTCCTACACCATTGCCCCTGTACTAAAGCACTTTTTTTCACTCAGATTTTAATTATATGTTTTTAGGTTTCTATCTCAATGCCTATATACATCTCTATGGCTGCCAGTGCCTAGCCCCATGCTATAGCCCAAGCAGGCATGTGATCAATGGCTGTCGAGTTGAGGTTATGATCCCACACGCGTCCTGGGTTGCTGCTGCACTCCACTCTGCCTCTGCCATCCCGCAGCCCTTATTTCCCAAGACAACCCTCTTTCCAAAATGAAAGGAACCAAAGTTCCCAAATAAGACCAACAAGAGATCTCTAGCTGGATATTTGCCATGACACATAAACTCAGATAATATCCTACCAAACCCAGAAACGTGATCACTCCAGCCTTTAGGAAATGCCAAGAACAGTTCAGCTCATAGTTTCCTGGTGGCTTTTCTTTCCTCAGGAGTTTTTAGTCTAGCCTCGTGAAGTTGCATCCAGGGAAGGAGCAGGTTACTAGGCAGATACTCCAGGAACTACTGTGTCAATTTCTCTGGGCAGCAACCTTCTCCTGGTCCCCGGCTCAGTAAGATGGCCAGGCCGTGCCTGAGTAACTCCTCTCAGCGCCAGAAAGGGGGAGATCACCGGGCTCACCTTATTTGTTTTTTTGCTCGACATCTGCAAACAGTCATTGCATACATACACCCAGTTGTTAGTGGTGGGAAGACTGGTCCAGTACCAGATGCCTCATAGTGGTTGGAATAGTAAGTTATGTTAATTTAAGTCTACACTCAACCTTAATTGAGAATACACTCTTGGGCTTTACAGTGACTTTAAAAAAGCCTACTCCAAGTGTTCTACTATTTCTCTTTTTTTTCCCTACTATCTCTTTTTTAGGTCAACAGAAGAGGCCTGGTTAGTTAGTCTAATTAACTTCTAGAAATGATTTATTCTTTGGTGAAACAAGTGGTGGTCAAGATGTTCAGGCTTTCTGGGAATTTTGTGCCAGCCTTTCTGTGCTAGCCTGAACAACATCTAAGTATCTAGTAAAGCTGAGCCTAGTAATTCACACCTTTGTAATGGTCCTGGAGGCTGAGGACTGCAACATACATACTCTCGTGTCCAGCAGATTTCCCCAAGGATTGTTGTTAATTGACTCTAACTAAGAAGTTAGCTGAATTCTACTGCCAGAATTTATTGCTTTTACCTGAAGTGAGCCTTCCATGAAAGATAATGGGTTGCGCATGTGGCAGAACAGAATTTGGATTTCATCGAGCGAACAAGGACAGGTGGTAATGGCCATGCTGACAAGTGTGTGTTTGTGTAGCAGAATGCTATGTGGCCCTTGACTTCATTGTTACCTGAAGGCTAGGCTGTGGGAGGAGGAGAATTCTAGCTCTTAAGTCCTTCTAAATGTTGGAGGTGACCAAAAAGAATCTGATTCCTAAAAACCATCAAATATGTTTAAGTCAGTTCACAATACTCATTAAAGCATTGAACAGCTGGAAGTTTTCACCTTTTGCTTGGATCCCCTGGGCTCTGTGAATTCTAGACGCATCGACATGGCAGCAGCACCATTTTTCTTTTTTATAATTTTGTTCTAGATAGGACTGAGAGGAGATGTAGGGGTTACAGAGATCCATGACTAATTTCCAGGCCGGTATACTAGACAAGTTTTCTTTAGGTTCATTTCCTCTAGCCATTCTCCCTTCCTTGAGGTAATACAGTCAGAGAAGCAAAATCATCTGTGTACTCAGAGGAAGTCACGCTTTTATCTTGACTTTATTTAGAGTTCTTGCCTCAACTGTTACCCTTCACTTACATATCTTGTGCTCTCCCATCCACAAGGCCTATTTTTAAAAAAATAACACTCTGTTTTAAACAATCCTTGGGAATGCCTGACACGTGATTTTTTTTAGTAGCTGATCATAGTCACTGCAGAAGTTTGAGGTAGGTGAGGGTCCACATGACCTTGCTACTAGGTTGTGATGCAAGCGAGTCTCAGATTTTAGCCAATCCACACATCTTCTATACCTTTAATTTCCCCAGTGAGAACTCATTCCTATCATTTGTCAGGCTAATCAGCCATTATTTTTACCAATAAACAAACATTCTTAATATTTACTATGCCAATTAGAAAACTAGGATTTTTTTTGAGGTACATATAACAGAAGCATTTTAAATAACGAGTTCTGAAGTTTAGAATGCTGGGTAACCCCTGAAATGTGCATCTTTCTTTTAGGGCCACAGACCGAGTCCATGCTGAAGTTATTGTAAAGTAAGTTGCAGCTTTCTTAACATATTTTCAGACTTAATCACAAGGACTTCCATTGTAAAAGGCAGTGTTAAATAAAACTCAATGGGTTTTGGAACCATGAGAGACGATGGACTCTGAAAAACAAACTGAGGGTTCTAGAGGGGAGGAGGGTAGGGGGATGGGTTAGCCTGGTGATGGGTATTAAAGAGGGCACATTCTGCATGGAGCACCGGGTGTTATGCACAAACAATGAATCATGGAACACTACATCAAAAACTAATGATGTAATGTATGGTGATTAACATAACAATTAAAAAATAAAAAAAAAAACTCAATGGGTTTTGGGTTCCTTTAAAGCATTAAAACACTATGTGCACATCAGTTTCCAAATAGGTGCTGGGGAGGCTGGTAGTGGCTCCAGGGTCCTGCACTTCCTAACCTCAGTTGGCCATGGAAGCCTTTTTTGGTAGTGTAGCTCATGGGACTAGTGGTCCTTAGAAAGTGGTCTTGGCAAATACCGGTCTAGCTGAATTACGCAGATTTCAAGGGAAAAACCTGAAGGCTGGAAGACTGGGAATGCTGCTGTAATAGATATGAGATAATAAGATCCAAACTAAGGGTGGGAAACCAAGAAATCTTGAAAAAAATCCAATTAGACATTTAAAAGAGAGAAATGGAATAACTAGGAACACTAGTATAACGTTAGTACCTTGACTGTAGAGACAGGAAAGCCTTCAGAGATACACATAATCCAATGGGATGTCCCCTAATATCTGTAAGTATGCTCTATCTAGACAGGAATCACATAAAAAGAATTCAGTATAGAATCCAGAAGTTAACAGAATAGGTGAGTTCAATCAAGTGGCGAAGAAATCCATGTGTGCGTGTGTGTGCGCGCGCGTGTGTGTGTGTGTGTGTGTGTGTAGGATAGGGTGTGCAACAGATTTAGGTCCTCTCCCCTTTACAACAAAACTCCTCAATAGAATTGTCTATTTTTACTGTCTCTGTTTATTCTTCTCGCATCCAGTGTTGCACTGAAACCAGTCTTGTCAAGGTCACTAACTGTCTCTAATTGCCAACTCGACTGGGTGATTTTCAGTCTTTTTGAGTCAGTTTAATATATCACACATTTTCTGAAGTTCATCTATTTCATCTGAATTTTCACAGTGTGCAAAATATTTCACAGTGTCCTCTTATTACCTCTTAACCATCTACAGCAATTCCAAATCTAGTGGTTGGTCTCTACCTATGTCACTCTGAAAACCTCTTTTAGGAGCTTCTCGGCCCCTTCACGTTTGTGTGGCACTTTTCTGTTGATACGTTGCAGGATTTTCAGTGCTATTACTTACACAACTTTGGTTAACCATTAATGATTGAAAGTACTTTACAAAATACCAAATAAATTGCAGAAAAAGAAAGTTACGGTGGAGTAAACACCACATTTCAGGAATCACAGAGTTCAGAATAGCATGCCAAAGTACTCATCAGCTCAGGGTCTTTGTGTTTAGAGCTAAAGTTCCTTGGCCAGGAGGGTGAAAGTGTAAAAGTACATCTGTAACTCTTGCTTTTATTTCCTAAAAATGTACCATAGCACTCTAAATGCAGAAATAGATAAATGTTAATATATAAATAAACACAATACATCACCATGGAGATACACACATTTTTTTAAACTGATTTCTGAGATAAATAGCAGTGTAACAAATCCGTGCTGCCCCAGTTAGTATATAATGGAGTGTGCTTCTAAATATAAAAGGACAGGGACAAGTGTATGTGTAAGACAAAAAGCCTGAGTCCTCATGTGTATCCCTGTGATAGTATCCAGACACTGGGTAGGAGCTTGCCACCTTACGTGAGTAGTTCTGCCCTTTAAAATTTAATTCCATGCAATTCAACTAACAATCCACACTTACTAGGTATAAGGTACTGGCATTTGTAGTTAGGCATTGTAGACATTGATAACTATTAAGCCTTCAAGACAAAATGCAGTAATATCTGCTAAGTAGTAGGATGCTAACATACCCAGTTCTCCACTCATTGAATCGCTCCTTCTAGGTTTTGCCTTGGAGTTTATGTGAGCACTACTAGGGGGCTGGGGAAAATGACAAGTCTCTTCTGTGCTGAGCCCCAGGCAAGTGTGGCGAGGGCCGACTTGTCATCAGGCACGGAGGGCACAATAGCTTGGGACCACAGTGTTTTTAGGGGCCTGTGAAAATGTTTCAGTTTCTTTTAAAATCAGAAGAAAAAAAAAAACCCTAAATGTTTAGGCTGAATAAAATGTTTTAATATATAGTATTGATATATTCATCTTTTTTTATGGAGAAAGGGGCCCTCAAATCAAATGTGCCCAGAGCCCATGAGAGTCCTCGTGTAGTCCTGCTCGCGGCCTGAGGGAAAGGCAATTCTCTCTTCCGACTGCAAAATTTTCAAGTAGAAGACAGACTACTGCAGAGAAATAGCCTCTTTGGGTTTTCTCACGACAAGGGAAGAGACAGTGCCTTAAAAACATCCCCATTTATTGATTCTTCCTACCCCAAATCACAGGACTGTTCCATAACAGAATATGTCCATAGTTAGACTATGAGTAGCTGTTTCCTGCTCAGGGAGGTGGTGAGACTCCCCGAGGGCTCAGAGTGGATTGGCTAGTGCTTGGAGCACGCAGATGCAAAAAGAACCCCCAAGATAGGTGTGGCATTAGTAACATCAGCAAACTGTAGCAAAAAGAAGCAAAACTATGACAATAATAATTTGAAATTGGGGTGTGTGTGTGTGTGTGTCTGGGAACTGTTTTGTCAAGACCAGCAAGTCACCAAGGAGATGGTTAGGTTGGTACAGATGAAAAGGGTATGATGCAGTTCAGTGTCTCCAAATGAGCTATGCTACCCTATCATCTCGCTGAAATGAGGTAGACATCAAAATAATCCATAGAGCTTTTTTTTTAGATTTTATTTATTTATTTATTTGAGAAAGCGAGAATGAGAGAGAGAGAGAGCACATGAGGGGGGGAGGGTCAGAGGGAGAAGCAGACTCCCCGCTGAGCAGGGAGCCCAATGCGGGACTCGATCCCAGGACTCCAGGATCATCATGACCTGAGCCGAAGGCAGTTGCTGAACCAACTGAGCCACCCAGGCACCCAATCCATAGAGCTTTTACAAAATGAGGGACCCCACCAAACAGTCTAATATCCCCCCCCAACACACACACAAAAGGGAAGTTTCCTTACCCTCCCTTTAAAAATCACTGCCGTACTAAGCTGCCATTACTGATGAGAAGATACGATGTTTCTCACTGTGATGAATCAGAAAAAAAAATCAAACATCTAATAACTACTGATGTAGAAGACAAAGAAGTACTAAGATACTGGGAGCTAACACTTCCCTCTCATTTCCTAGGTCCAGTTATTATAATACTTTACATATTTTAACTCATTTCAAGTCTTCACAATAATCCATCAAGGGGGTTATTATTACTATACTATACTATAGTATATGATGCTATACTATTACTATACTCATTTTATAGAGAAACAGACACAGAGAGGTTAGGTAGCTTGACTAAGGTCACACAGCCCATAAGTGGCTGTGCTGGTGTTCAAGCCCAGGCAGCTTAGCTCTGCAGCTGGTGCTATTACTAGTCACTGAGTACAGGAATCGGTAGTTAACATGACATTTACATGTCACAATACCTGTCCACACGAACTATTTAGAAGTCTATACATTTTACCAATAATGTCACTTGTGTTTTTCTCAATTCTTTGTTTTATAAAACCCTAGGAAAGAACTCCCTTCATTATCACTGAAATAGGAATTCTGAAATCCTGGGTGGATCCGAGAAGTTCATCTGGAGGGCCTTAGCAAAGAACTATCTTTTTCTCCTTTTTCTTTAAGATTTATTTATTTATTTTGAGAGGAGGGAGGGGCTGAGGGACAGGGAGAGAATCTGATGCAGACTCTCCACTGAGTGAGGAGCCCCACGCAGGGCTGTCTCATGATCCTGAGATCACGACCTAAGCCAAAATCAAGAGTCAGATGCTTAACGACTGAGCCACCCAGGCGCGCCCCCCCACCCCCATTTTTTTTTAAAGATTTATTATTTATTTATTTTTAGAGGGTGGGGAGGGGCAGAGGGAGAGGGAAAGAAGGGAAGAAGTATCTTGTTTCAAACTTCCCAAATGAAGTAACTTGCTAAATTATGACTGCAAAATTTTCAAGTAGAAGACAGAGTACTGCAGAGTATGCAAATTCATACTTTAAGATGTTACACGTTTTGAAACAAGTCATATTTGTAATCATTTACCTTAATATTTCAACATGTTTTTCCTCTCTCCAGTGGATTTTGGAATCCAGTTCAAATAGATTTCTCAACTGAATGTGACCCTAAGTACTAGAGGGAACACCAAGAACTCCCTTAATTCACCACTAATGTCCCAAGGTACAAAAGTATTAGAAACCCATTGCTTTTGTTCTTTTTATCTTATGTTTCTAGTCCCCTACTGTAAACTAGAGTAGGTCCGCAGCGGTACCAAGCTCTTCTTACTTCAGCCTTTACTGCCCTGCCCCATGTACTGCTCCCACACGGGCCTTGGATGCTCAGCCTTTGTGCATGAGCTCCATGTCCTTCCCCCAAACTAAGGAGAATTTTACCTCTCAGAGAAGAAACACATCTTTTTTTTTTTTTTTTTTTGTAGAGAAGAAGGATATCTTTTTGAGAGCTTTTCCTCTGTTAAAGATTCTTCAGCCATCTGGAAAACACAGGGAATGCTTTTTTTCTGAGGGCACATCTCCCCTCTCCAAATTAACTGTCTAAACCTAAAGCCAACCTTGATTTAAGGGTGGACACTAAATTGTTTTACATCCTTGATGATCTGTCCAGTTGAAAATGGAAACGGATCCACGACAAGAATTGTGAAAAGCTGTGAAGGGGAGCAAAGTGCTTTGTCTATCGAACTAAAATGGCATGGAAATATTCTGCCATTTCTTTTTACTGAGTGTATGTGTGTAGTATTTAGAGTATTTTTGTGATTGAAAAAATAATACATAATTACCATGGCTATTTGTAAAACAAAGGCACAAAGATAAATATAAAATAATCTATAGTGCCACAGCCAAAGATAATATATGTTAATCATGTTAATTTATAGGCATATATCTATCATTAAAAGGACATGTCTTATTCACTCTTTTGTTATATGATTTTTTTTCCCCTCTAATCAATACGTTGTGATGTTTTTCACATCATTAAGTATATCTTCTACTACATGATTCTTTATCAATGTATCTGGTCTATAAATTGGATCTAAAAAAATATATTGGATATATACTTAGGTTCAACTACATAAAATTGCCATTTTTGTAGGTCAAAATACTTGAATATCATCAATTTTATATGTTTCAACCAAATATTTTCCTATTGCTGGATTCTTAGATTATTTCCAACTTTTTATTTTATAAATAATGATGTGATGAACATTTTACACATAAATCTTTTTGCAAGACTACGATTATTAGGATAAATTTCTAGTAGTGAAATTGCTGAGTCAAGGATAGACATTTTTATGGCCTTTGATACATGTTGCCCACTTTCCCTTCAAATAATGCTGATTTATAATCTCTTTGGCAGCTTTACTGCTTTACAAAAAAACCCAACTCGATTATTCTGTTCATACTACTATCATGAAATCATGCGACTGTTGGTTACCTTCCCAGCATCGTCTTCTAGTTTAAATGTCATCAAAAGATACTTTCAAGTGCTTGGAACCTTTATAAATCTGTAGTTAATGTAGATGTAAAAATAAAGTTTGCTCGAATCCAGCACCTAGCTGTTTAGTTCACGAAAGTGTAAAGGACTAGAAGGACTGCCCTTCCCTCCGCTCAAGTCAATTCCCTGAGACTGAAGTACCAGGTATAATGCTAAGCAATGGTCGATGCTTCATTTATGGTTATCAAGTTGAACTGCACTAGAAGATGCAGATGCCACTACTTTGTTTGTTTCTTGGTTGTTTTCTTTTCTTTCTTTTTTTTTTTAAGATTTATTTATTTATCTGAGAGAGAGAGAGAGAGAGTGCACAGGGAGGGGCAGAGGGAGAGGGAGAGAAGCAGACCTCACTGAGCACGAGGCTGGCTAGGGGCTCCATCCCAGGACCCTGAGTCAGGACCTGAGCCAAAACCAAGAGTCAGTCGCTTAATTCACTGAGCCCCCCAGGCACCCCTGTTCCTTGGTTGTTCCAGTTGGAGTGTGGTGATACAGTGAAGGAAAGCTGAGGGAGGATATGGTGTAGTTCCATGGGTGCACATATTTGTGTGTATGAGTGCATATTCAGTAATCCTGGAGTGCACCCTTCTACAGGTAACAGTTGATTTCAGTGTAAAGGAAAGATGTTAGTCAGTAGGTTCTAAAAGAAAATATTTTTTTAAAATGTGAACCAGCCATAATGGGTCAAAAGCTTAGGTGACAATACCTGTATCTGAAAGTTCTTGCCTTAAAATCTTGTCACATTTTAGATATTATAGTAAGAGACATTAAGGACTTGGTTGCACTTAACTTGAAAAATGTTATCCAGAATATTCTTACTATGTGGACATCCAGGCAATTTAGAATCAACATCTTTGTAGAGAAAGGAAATCAAAAGCAATTTCTCTTCCATATGTTGTCTGGGTTAGTGGTATTTCAAGTGCTACTTCGTAGTCTTCTGAAATCGTTTTCTATACAAATCATATAACTTA
Organism: Eumetopias jubatus; assembly: GCF_037043125.1. NCBI lineage: Eukaryota > Metazoa > Chordata > Mammalia > Carnivora > Otariidae > Eumetopias > Eumetopias jubatus. The sequence continues at coordinate 91,830,354 of NW_028274807.1, forward strand.
TCAGCCCCAAAAGTTTTATTTTGCCAGTGAACTTATCTAGTAATTGCTAGTTTTATGGCTTTCAAACTGCTTTGGGGAAAATTGCTTTTGGGAGACAAGGAAATACTTTTATGATCTTTAGATTCAGATTAAACTACCTAAGTTTGAAAGAGGGTCCGGCAATAGACAATTTACAACCTGATACAGAAAATATATCCACATAATTTGCTTATACAGAAAACAGACAATATACACATGGGGTTACTGAGTCATATAAAGAAAATGCAGTCAATGCAGTCTTTCTCCTTTCCTAGAAAACGTTAACTCAGACTAGACATTTTTCTGATAAAAAATATGTTTTAAAAATCATCTACACCTCTCCCCTAACAAGCTGTACATTTGTAAATCTGGAATGACAGATGAGTGACAACTCTGATGATCAAAGCAGGAACAGAAGTCATAACTTAAAGGTTGTTAAAACAAAACTGAAATTATAATGATTATAGTAATAATTTTTAAAAACTACACTATTGAGATTGGTACTCACGTAAGTGCTACTGAGAGTATAAAATAGTGCAAGCTTTCTGAAAACGATGTGACCCACTAGGCTTTAATAAACTTAACATTTTATATCTTTTTTTAAAAAATATTTATCTATTTGTGGGGGTGGAATGTGACAGGGAGGGGCAGAGGGAGACGGAGGGAGAGAATCCCAAGTAGACTCCATGCCAAGTGTAGAGCCCGAAGTGGGGCTGAATCCCATGACCCTGAGATCATGACCTGAGCTGAAACCCAAGAGTCAGAAGCTCAACTGACTGCACCACCCAGATGCCCCAACATTTTTATATCCCTTCACATTGTAGTTCTGCTAAAGTAAAAGGGCAATTTGATATGTGGGGAAAAATTCATGGACAAATGAAACATTTATAGTACCAATTTTTTTAATTTTGGGTTTTTTTTAAATTTATTTATTTATTTTAGAGAAAGAGAGTGTGCACAAGTGGGGGGAGGGGCAGAGGGAGAGAATCTCAAGCAGACTCCCCGCTGAACTCAGAGCCAGCCATGGGGCTCCATCTCACAACCCTTGAGATCACGACCTGAGCAGAAACCAAGAATCAAACGCTTAACTGACTGAGCCACCCGGATGCCTCTGCTTTTTAGCTTTTTTTAAAAAGTTCATTTATTTATTTAAGTAATCTCAATACCTAACGTGGATCTCAAACTCACAAGATCAAGAGTCGCATGCTTCTCCGACTGCGCCAGCCAGGTGCCCCCATAATATTATTTTGATTGTAGTATTTAGAAACAATCCAAATGATGTTAGAGGAACAGATAAAATGTTATATCATATGCTAGAATATTATGTAATAAAAATGATGCTTTCAAGTGGTTTTATAAAATAGAAAATGAAAATATTAAGTGGGTAAAGCAGAATATATAATACATTTATTATATATACATAAATTATACATGCATAAATCTTTTCACATTACTAATTCCTTGTCACAGTTTTGTTAATATAGATTTGAGTGAACAGGAAAAAAATCCTGAAGGAAATATATCAAAGAACCAAAACCAAAAATCCTATGGCAAGAATGACTACTGACGATTACTGCTTTCTGTTTTACATTTTTTATCCTGTTCTAATTCCTCTAAAATGATATATATTAAAGTGAAATAATATTTTGAATAATAGTGTTCATAAAATGAAAATTTTAAAAGAAGAAAAAACAATGGAAGGAAGGAAGGAGGGAGGGAGGGAAAGAGGGAAGGAGGGAGAAAATATTGATTTCAGAGTGGTTTGGAAGTGAATTTAAGGAAAATATTATTCTGAAAAAGAAAACAAGAAAATTTTTGTTGGACTGCTGAATGTGGTAGTACAGATAGGATTATTTCTCCTTTTCAAACTGTTTCATGGTCTGGGGAAGAAAGGCACATGAACTGAAAGATAATGAGAGCTAATAGTTCTCATTAGAGACTTTGACCCCTGGCATTTACAAACAAGATAATCGGGGTAAATATGGTGCCAGCATATTTTGGTAACTTCAAAAACCAGGTATCAGCTACCACGGACATTAATTCAAGTCTCTCCCCTTTATCGAGACCCTTCACCACCTTGAATGTTTGCCACACAGATTCATCTACTTACTTTATCTTGGCCTGGCATTTCTCTTTTATGCCACAGTTGGGGCCACAGTTGATGTCTTTCTGTGTCTGTTACCTAGCACTGCCTCCCTTGTCAGACACTTGATTGTTGCTAACAAAGGAGTGTATATTAGTGCTGGTTCTTGGTGGCAGAAGCAGAAGCTGATTCTGAATAATTTAGTAAGAAAAGGAAATCACTGGAACAGTCTTGGGTTGCAGCAGAATGGAGAAAAGGCCAGAGATCCAGATCCCTGCCAAAACAAGGGAGGAAAGCAGAGCCAAGAACTTTTCACAGAAACTAGCTCTTAGGACTTTGCCTCTGCTATTGTTGCTGTGGAGACATGGTTGTAGTGGTGGTGACTGTTGGCTGTCTGATTCCACTTGAGAGTCAACCACTGGTAGAGGCATCTGCCTGGCCCCTTGATCTGCCAGGGGCACAGGGAGTGTAATGTCCATCTCCTCTGGCTTCTGTAGCAGGAGTTGAAGCTTGATCCCTCACTATTGTTGAGAGTCTCCTCAAATAAGAAGGACGTTTGGATGGCGGGCAGCCAAAATGTCAACTATCCATTATGAAGAGTGTTGATGATGAAACACAGACTATAGCTTTTGCTTTTGTAAAATAATATTGTCTGATTTAACACAGTATTGAAAAGACACACAAGGTTGTGTGGCTGGATGATCAGAGTATCAGAAAGACAGTGCAGAGGGAACATCCTCTTGGTGCGAGAGCTTCAGTACCTGGTCCGGTACCATTGCACCTGGTTGTGAACTTGGTGTGAAGAGAAAGGTGACATGAATTAAGGATATACACAGACTAACTGGGAAAGCAAATGGCTTAGGAAACTGCAAGAAGCAAGATTGTGAAGCTGAGAGTACAGGGGTCCAGAAAAGGAGCACACGAATGGATCTATGGGAGGATGGGGACTTTTTGCACCATATGCCCACCAGAGAGCACCATCACAGAAGAGGCACTTAACAAACAAGGGACAGGATGACTTGGCCAGCAACTGTCTCAGCCACCCAAGTGACTGTGCAATCAATGGCTGATGAATAGAGTAACCATGATGGCAGAGAGGGAGGTATGCATGCACGCAACTGCATGGACTCTCTTTCGTCAAACTGACCGTTGCTCATTATCTACCCTATCAGCACAAAGACAAATGCTGAGCCCCTGACATGGCATCATGCCATGAAAGGGCTCACCAACTACTTGGTGGCAAGCTGATTACATCATATCCCTCCCTCCCTCCCTAGGATGTTTCTTCCTGACTGAGTAAGGATTTGCCTTTCTTGTCTGTAATATTTCAGTCAGGACAGCCCTGTAAAGGCTAATCTACCAACATAGGATCCCATGTAATATCACCTCAGACCAAAGGACCCCCTTTACAGCTGAGTTCATGGAGGGGGGTAAATTTGTAGGAAAATGACAAAGGCATCCACTGACCCTACCACATACTCTACCTTCCAGAAGATGCTGACCACTAACAGAGTGGTAAATGGCTTATTGAAGGTGCAGCTGAGCCAACAGCTTGGAGGTAACAACCCACAATGATGGGGGTACTAAACTTCAAGGTGCAATATATACCTTAAACCAATGGCCAGGAGGTGATGCTAAATTCAATAGGTAGAATACACGAGTCTAGAAAACAAGAGGTAGAAGTACTTGCCATCACTTTCAGATACACTTGGGAAATTTATACTTCCTATTCCTGCAACTGTCATCTCCCTGGGTCTGAATGTCCTGGTTCCCACAAGGAGGTCAATTACACCAAGCACAGAGTAAGAGTATCACTAAATCTAAAGCTACAGCCGCCCCCTCGTCATTTTAGGCCGCTAGTGCCAATAGAGCTGGGGACACACAAAAAATTGGCATACTGGCAGGAGTAACTGACTCTGATGGTTACAAGAAGGTAGATCTTGGATTCCATAATGGGCTAGGGAGGAATAGATTTGGCTGGGGCTTATATTAGCACTTCCATGCCCAGTTTTGGCTGCGCACGGGCCAGAGCAACAACCACAGCCTGTGTAAGCCATGGTCATCAGTGGCTCAGACCACCCCAGGGAGGAAGGTCTGCGTCACTTAACCAGGCCAGCCATGTGGACTAGCCTAAGTACTGCCAGAAAGGGATGGGAATCTAATACAAGAGGAGGAGGAAGATGATGGAGTGTCAGTTGACGCCCCAGGACCAACTGCAGCAGCAGGGACTACAGTGCCTCCCATCAGATCTGTCCTTGCAAGTTTTCCTTAGAAACTGTGACCAGAAAGGATCCTGAAAAATCTATACGTTGATGGAGTAAACTTAATATAAGAAGCAAATGGATCTGACAAGTACATGAGGAGGATATGGCAGGTGCTGTTGATGTGTCACCCAGATCTGCTTTGCCCAGCTAGGGCCTCAGTCCCCACCTAGCTGCTGTGCTCCTCCAGAGAATTGTCTCCTGCCAACAGGTGCTGCCTCAAGAAGTTTTGGGGCGCCCCAGGTGGCTCAGTCAGTTAAGCATCTGCCTTCAGCTCAGGTCATGAACCCGGGGTCCTGGGATCGAGCCCCGTGTCAGGCTCCCTGCTCAGCTGGGAGCCTGCTTCTCCCTCTCCTCGCCGCTTGTGCTTTCTCTCGCTATCTCTGTCACCATCCCTCAAATAAATAAATAAAACCTTAAAAAAAAAAAAGTTTTGCCCTCCCACCTCATCACACACAGGATCAGTGTGAAGCCAATGACTGAATGACACAGGACTCAAAAAACCAGTCCCCTTGTCTCAATATGGGATAAACAATGTGGTGCAATTCATGCTCCAGAGCTCCCTCCCCATGGGATCAACTTGAAGGGAGGCTCCCAGTGAGGCCTCAACCTTGCCTAGCCTTCTCCCCTTGCCCTATCTCAGTTCATGGCTCCCCCTCCCGCACAAGCATGCCCCTCTCAGGCTCTGTTTCTAGGGTGATCCCAAACAGTCACCATTAAATAGGCTTTAAAGAGGCTTTCTTATTAATTACAAAGAATTTGATGTCTTAGATGGTATTTTAGTGGTACTCTGTAAAAAAATATCCTTTTCACCAATTAAAACTGATATATTTGGGTCACTTTTCTCCAGTTTTTGTTTTTCCAGGGTGTGCTTTGTGGGAAACAAGTTTCTCAAGAGAGTCCACCACTTACACACACACACCAGTAAAAGATTTTGTGTTAAGTGATTTGAGACACCCTGCAGTATGTATGCTAGTCTGGGAGACTCATTGTGCATGTGAGCCATGGAAGACTGTGAGGCAGCAGTACCCAGTGGTTAAATGACCCAACAGATCTGTTTCCAAATCCTAGCTCAGCCACTACTCATGCTTAGAATCATCCCTTAAGTGAACTTTTCTGATCCCAGGTTCTTATACATAAAGTTGATGGGCACACGCCTCACAATTACAGTGCAAGAATTAAATGATAGAATGCATAAAACCACTTAACACAGTGCCAGACACATAGAAATCAGCAATAAATTCTAACAAGTAAATAAAAAATAAGTACCTTGAGCTGCAGGGGAGAAGAGGACTGTCAAATTTTTTTGACTACAGAACCCTTAACAAATAAATAAAAGTCAGAGAAAAAACATGAGATGCATTTTACAAAATGCTAATTTGGTGAAATTGAATCACACTCAGCACAAATTAGAGAGCATTATCTAAAGAATATGAACAAGAGAAACAGCAAGATAACTTCAGGCAAATACACCTAATGACAATTCAGAGATCTCTGCATTAAAAATAAAACAAAACAAGCTAAAAAGTAGTCATTATCTTAATTCTAAGAAAATTAGCATCTGCCTGCCTTGTATTTTCCAAATCAACATTAATTTTCCACCATGGCTACGTATTTTCACCCAAATATTCTTGATATTTGTTTACCTAATTATATATTATATGTTAACTTTAAAATTGCAATCCCCCTGCATCTTGAGTCTGGGTGACCCTAATTTACAGCATCCCCCTCACCCAGCCCTGAGCAAGATCCCAGAGGGCACGATGGTGTTGGAGAGTAGGAGGCTCTGCATGGGGCACCTGGGTGGCTCAGTCGTTAAGCATCTACCTTCGGCTCAGGTCATGATCCCAGAATCCTGGGATCGAGCCTGTGTCTGGAGTCTGGCTGCCTGCTCAGTGGGGAGTCTGCTTCTCCCTCTCTCTCCATGCTGCACCCCCCCCCCCCCCGCCTGGCTTGTGGTCGCTCTCTCAAATAAATAAAATCTTTAAAAAGAAAAAAAAGAGGCTCTGCAGTACCAGAGTGGTAGCTAGAGCCAAGGTGTGTGTGCTTTGTTTGGTAGGGGCAGGAGGCTTCAGCCAGAGTATTTTTATAAATTAAGTCAATAAAACAATTCTTCTTGTTCCCAAAATAATCATGAGAAAATTTCAGAAAAGGAGATTCAGTAGATATTATATTAGTTTATTAGGGCTGTCATATAACAAACCATCACAGACTGGGTGGCTTAAACAATAGGTATTTATTTTGTCGTGGTCTGGAGGCTAGAAGTCCAAGATCTAGGTACGGGAAGGGTTGGCTTCTCCTGAGGCCTCTCTCCTGGGCTTGCTGATGGCTACCCTCTTATTATGTCTTTTTATGGCCTTTCCTCTGTGTGTGCCCATCCCTGATGGCTCTTCTTTCTCATATGAGGACACCAGTCCTCTTGGATTAGGATGCCATACTTAAGACCTCCTAACCTTCCTTCCTTCTTTCAAGGTCCCATCTTTAATACTGGTCACATTCTAAGGTTGGGTTGCAACATATGATTTGGGGAGGAACATAATTCAGTCCATAACAGGTATTAATATAGATCAGACATGTTTTTTGACTGCCATACATTCTATCTCCTGAAGAAATATTTATCAGCCTTGAACTCAGTGAAAAAGTTATACCTATGAATATTTACCTCTGTAGTGCACTGCAAGGCATGACTTCCCTCTCTGGACCCTTAGGAAAATGCTATTTGCATTTAGAGTAATCATTTTAAAATCATTTCAATATTTAGGAGAGAGTGGATCTCCTCTCTTACAGAACCTTCCCCAAGAGGTTGTCTGTGTCAGATTCATACATTTCTATGTGGAGAAAGAGCCAGTTTGGAGTTGGAAATCAGAATTCTAGTCATGGTTTTACCACTAGGTAGTTGGAAAATTCCTTTTGCCTCCTTAGGGCAAAGCAAATTCACCCTGCAGCATTCACGTGGGAAACAGGTTCCTTTTCAGGTTTTTTCACTTAGATTCAAGCGTGTCAAAGATCGTTGGAGCTCACTGTTTTCATTCATTTCCTTTGTTGCCATGCTAACACTGGGATAGCATACAAAGTAGCTAGCACATTACCAAGGCCTGAGTCCAGGCTTGCCAGATAAACAAGATAACAAGTTAACACAGAACTTTATGATACAGGCTCTGATTTCACCAGAGGGGGGAAAAAACAAACAAACACCAAGATTTATTTTTTTATTGACACAGATATGGGTTTTTCTCCCCTCTTCCTAATAAAAAAAAAAAGTTTCTTTAAAGTAGAAAAAGTGTCTCTTCCAAGTTTTTTTCTTAGATGAGTCATTTGCAGATTGTCTGTGTTTTGAAGACCTTCACATGGGCAGGGAATAAAAAGAGCTGTCATATGGAAATTCATCAAGTGTTAGAGCTAAACAAATGGCATTACAATAATACAGTATAAGCACTTCATTTTTCATATGGAGGAAAAAACCCACAAAAACTTGAGTTTCTGAAAACTAACAAACCAAATCCAGATGTAGTCAGAGATAGCATTGGGTCATTGCCATGTCTCCCCAGCTAAAATATGTATTCGTCTGCACCAGAGACAGTGACTTAGGCTTTGTTACATTTCCTGTAAATCCCAGGCAACTGCCGGGCACATGTTAATACTCTATAAAATACTTGTATATCAACAACGCCATTGTCATAAAATGATGGTAGGGTCTAAGAGCATTAAAATTCTCAACAACAGGGGCACCTGGGTGGCTCAGTTGGTTAAGCGACTGCCTTCAGCTCGGGTCATGATCCCAGGGTCCTGGGATCGAGCCCCGCATCAGGCTCCCTGCTCGGCGGGAAGCCTGCTTCTCCCTCTCCCACTCCCCCTGCTTGTGTTCCCTCTCTCTCTCTCTCTGTCTCTCTCTCTCTGTGTCAATTAAATAAATAAAATCTTTAAAAAAAATAAAATAAATAAAATAAAATTCTCAACAACAAACAAAAGGACAGGTATTAATTTAATAAGAGAACCATGTAAAATATTTTAAAAGATTAATATAGTTTGGTAAAATAATTGCTAAATCCGATGGTATCATCAAAGAAAACCACCATGTGGTTACACAACATGCTGTGATATAGAATCAAATAAATCTTTTAGAGTTAGAGGGAGCCACAGAGATTATCTAGCACCAGCTTCTAATATTGAAGCCAAGAAAACCAAAGAAATGACAAGAATAACCAAGATTCCTTCTCTCTCTCTCTTTTTCTTTTTTTTTTAAAGATTTTATTTATTTATTTGACAGAGAGAGACACAGCGAGAGCAGGAACACAAGCGGGGGGGTGGGAGAGGGAGAAACAGGCTTCCCAACGAGCGGGGAGCCTAATGTGGGGCTTGATCCCAGGACCGTGGGATCATGACCTGAGCCGAAGGCAGATGCTTAACAACTGAGCCACCCAGGTGCCCAATTCCTTCTGTCTTGAAGAAGAAGGTTAGATGGCTTATTTATAGAAGACCGTGTGGTATTGACAAAAGAACAGGCAAATAGATCAATGGACAAAATTGGGAACTCACAGAAAAGACCTATGCATATATAGATACTGGATATTTGACCAAGTTAGTACTACAGATGGACAGGAAAAGAGTGGATTTATCAATAAGAGGTTCTGGGATAGTTGGTTATCCAAATGGAAGAAAAATAATATGGGGCATCCTACCTCACTCCATACCAAAGAAAAATGTTAAGACCTAAATAAATGGAGTTTTACACCATGTTTATGACTTGGAGTAAGAAAGGATTTTTTAAACAAGACATAAAAAGCACAAACCATAAAGGAATAGATTAATGAATGCAACTACATCAAAGTTAAGAATATCTGCTTATCAAGACACACCATTAAGAGAATGCAAAGAAAATCCACAAAAATACCAGCAGATACTGGCAATGCAGGTAAGCAACAAAGGACATGTATTCAGGATATGTGGAGATTTTCCATGAATTCATAAGAATAAAACAATCCAAGAGAAAAAGAAGGTTAAAAAAAATGTGAACAGTTCCTGCACAGAAGGTGGAACCCTGAATGAATGGTAACATACCAAGAGATACTCAATCTCACTATTAGAAAATACAAATTAAAGCCACATGACTTCCCATTATACCCCAACTAGACTAGCCCAAAACTCCTACAATACTAAGTGTTGATGAGTGTGCATTGCAGTAAGAATTCTTTCACTGTAGGTGGGATTATAAATTGGTGCTGGTGCTGGGAATGTTTCCCTAGTCAAGTGACATGAGCATAACCTACAACCCATGTAAATGGGCATATGCTTCAGGGGACATATATGAATGTGCTCATGGCAGACCTAACTATCCAAAAAATGAGAAACCACCCAAAAGTCTTCTTAGTGGATAACTTGTGGAATATTTATATGATTAAATACTTAAAAGCAATGAAAATTTTAATAAATTACAGCATCATACATCAACATGAATGAAGTGTAAAAATAATAAGATTGAGTGAAAGCAAGTCACAAAAGAATATTTACTGTATAATTCCTTGTACATAGAATTCAAGTGGTAAAACTATTTTTTAAAAGGCAAGAAACTAAGGCAAAAGTCAAGATAGCTGTTTTCTCTGGGAACAAAGGGAGCACACAGGGAGCATCCAAGTTCCTGGACAAGGTAATCGATCTTGTTCTACATCAAGGTCTTATAATAGGCAATATAGTTTTATGACTTTATGATTATTGTTTATATATACATATATGTCTTATATTATACATACAGGTTTTATAGTATCTTCTACATGTATGATTTTTTTTTTAGTTTATTCATTTATTTCTTAAGCAATCTCTACACCCAGTGTGGGGCTTGAACTCACAACTCCAAGACCAAGAGTCACATGGCCTTCTGACTGAGCCAGTCAGGTGCCCCGTGTATGATATACTTTGCATCACAGAAATAATTTTAAAAGGAAAAAAAGACCATCAAATCAACCTAGAAGAAAGGGTACTAGACTTGGAGCCAGGAGGTACTACCATAAATTCAAATGTTTAAAAAAAAAGTTTCTGTAAACTTTTAGTCACTCAACTGTTCAGTAGTGGAAAGAGTATTTGGAGCAAGGGGAAGTAGAGTAGTGGATAGGCTTTTTAAGTTCTTTGGATAATATCATTGACTATTTTTGAAATCTGGGAATGCTCAAGCACCTTCCCACTGCCTAGGCATCAAGTACTCTCCGAGCACCAGACTCTTCACAACATTGTTTTGTGTTATCACAACGCATCTACAAAGACTGTGCTATTATATCTGTTTTACAGATAAGAAATCTGAGGGTCAGAGAAGTTAAATGTCTTGCCCGAATTAATCCAGTCAAAAAGGAGATAGTACACCAGAGATTCTTAAACTTTACTGTGCAAATGAATCTCCTGAGATCTTATTAAAAATGCAGATTCTGACTCCAGAGGTCTGGAGACCTAAGAATCTGCATTTATAACTGGCCCACAAACCCCACTCTGAATATCATGGGTTCTGGAGCCACACTGCCTGGAATGCCGATGCCACCATTTTGTAGTTTTTTGTCAGGGAACAGTTACATTCCTTTTTTTCATCTGTAAAATTAGAGCAGTAAGACTGCGCTCATCTGGTTTGTTGTGATGTTTAAAGTTATAATATTCATGCAGGGTTTCAAACAGTGGCTGGCACTTAGAAAGCATTTGAAAATATTAGTTATTTGTAGTAAGTAACATACAACTATGCTTCTAATGAAAATTTGACTGTTACTAAAGGAGCTAATAAATTGTACCAGAGAGCCCTCAGCACAAACATTAGGAAAAATTGCCAAGAGAATCCCAGCAAGAAACTCTGCCATTCTGACTCCTTATACTCTCCTCATATGTCTTGTCCAATCTTGCTATTTCATTTAACTTTATAGAAAAATACTTAATACCCAGAAGACATCCTCATGTGGAGAATAATCTACATCTGTCTACAAACGAGCTGCGCTATGTGGGAGAAGGCAGCTTTTCTGGGAAAACAGTTAAGGCTGGGAATCCATCCAGTTGTTTAAAACTGCTGATCAAAGCCAGACTGACAAACACTTTTTTAATAGAAACCATTTGTAGTTAAAATGTTACATTAAGTGGAATCATTGACTAAAGGTATTTGGGGGAGAAATGCAAGCGACAAACAGTATTAGTATCAAATTCCTCTCTTCCCCAACATCTTAACACAACAATGCTGTCCCTCCCTAATCACCAAGGTTAAAGCTGTGGTGTGGTCTTCATATCTTTCCTTTATCTTCTTCCTTTTTTCAGTTAGTCAGCCTATAAGATTATATTCGGCATGTTTAGAAAGGATCTTAACACCACCAATAACCCTTGTCTTTGGCCAGTGGAGAAACAAGGTAATTAGCTTGGTTGTAAATGCACTTTCCAAAGAAGACAAATGTGTGTTCCCATTGCTTGTTTAACAGGAATTGAAAAGCAAGAAACCTCCTGGGAAGTAATAAATTGATTACTCTAACCCCCCACCCCCACCCCCAAGAAAGGATGCCATCAAATTCAGTCAAGGGACAAGCAAAACTGCTTAGCCCAAGTCTCCACAGGTGCATCTGTCAGAATGACTAACCTTAGTCACAGTCAGACATATTGATCCCCATTAGTTAGATAATGGAGGTGCAAACAGATTATGTGCCTTTATTTCCTGGCCAATTACACAGCCCTGTTTTCCTCTGTGCTCAATCGAAGTGACCTAAAAGCTTCTGAGGCACTGATCTAGATAGAACAACCCTTCAAAAATTATTTTGTTCTCACATTTCTTTGTGGGGGAAAACATCCTGCAGCCAAAGGGTGTTGTTTTGTAGACCGGCAGAGACTGTTTAGCTGCGCTCTGGAATAGAAAAGAAAGGCAGATCTCCCTGTTGGACATTTGAAGCTGGATTTCCTCTTTCAAACAACAATTAATTTGGTCCTTTGTCTGAAAAGGAGGCTGAACTCATTGTGGGTGGGACTCTGTTTACAATGGATTCTGTAATTAAGTTTCCATAGTTTTGTGAGTTTGAAAGTCAAACCAAACTTGTAATTTGGCTACTTGTTGAGTTAAAATATTTTTTTTTAGCTAAAATTCTACCTGTGACTGTCCCACGAAGACAAGAGGGAACTGTGGCAGGGCAGTTCCCCACAGAAAGCCAGAATGTTCTTTCCCGAAGACAGAGAAAAAGCTGCAAACCCACAGAAACAGGAGGAGTATATGTGAATTTGACAAATCTTACAACATTGACAAAGCACCAGTTTACTACTGAGACGCTGAGTTACTGAGACAAATGCACAGGGTGTCTGCCCTCAGCATCTCACACCCTGCCTGGCAGGTACTCAAGGCTTGGCTCTGCCCTTCTCAGGACAGCCCAGGACAGGGACAGTGACTAACTTATTGAGAAGCCAGATTAGCCGCCAGACCTCCTGTCCCACACTGGTATGCATATCACCAGATTAAAACAAACTTCTTGGCCATACAACTATACCCAGATTTGCCAAGAACACTGGCAAGTTGCTGTGTTGGCTGGACCTGGTGTAGGCTGAATTGCCACACCGGATGAGGTGTGGAAACTCCTCACCTTCTCCAGCACCACTCCCATTTCCTAACTGAAACATTTCAGGCCTGCCCTCCCGTAGTGGGGTCTGGCAGTGAGGCACCACCCTTCCCACTCCTCCCCTGAGCACACACTCATGCCCCCTCCCTTCCTGTACTACTACCACCTCATGGCGCTTCTACCAGCCCCCTTCTCTCTCTCTCTCTCTCTCTCTCTCTCTCTCATTCTCTCCATCCCTTCCTTCCCAAACACTTACTGCTCCCTTATGATGTGCCAGGAACTCACAGCACTGCAAATCAAGGACTTATAGTATGGGCCTCTGCCTATTCAGGGCCAGCCCTGTGGGGGAGCCCAACGTATAATAAAATTTAAATGCAATAAAAAAATCACAGGTTCCTTGAAAACAAAGGGGCAAGGTACAAAAGGGGTGGAAAGCAGGGCAGTATATATTCTACAGGTGTAGGAAGAATAATAGAAAAGTATTTCCCTAGGAGGTTACACTTGAATTGTTCTCTCCCTCCTCCCATCCAAGCAAACTTCCTGGTCCTTGTTTATCATCGGCTCCGGGTTAAACCCACTGAGCCGAGCAGTTTTCTGGGCTGCAGGGCTAATGGCAGAAGGTCTGGAGGAGGGGGCGGAAAGGGCTCTGATCTCACTTCCATCCTCTGCCTACTCTGACTGCCATGCAGCTCTTAGAATCCCAACTTTACAGAAGAGAAATTCTGATCAGAGAAGTTAATTGGCCTGCCCAAGAGCACAAGCTCATAAGATCTCCTTCCGAGGTGCGTGACCAAACACTCAAACAGTCTCACAGGGCCACTTGACCTTTTCCTGCTCCCCAAGTCTAGGGCTCTTCTGCTCTACCACAGAAGACCAGCTCTCACAGGCAGCACAAGGGCTGTGGCCCCATGGGGATGGGGCATGGCCAGTAGCCTTCTGACAGGAGTGACAGCATGTGTTCTAGCCCACTGCTGGGGTGGGGAAGGTCAAGCACAGAGCGCCCTCCTCCGAAGGCTTCTGCTTGTATATTTTTAATGATATATTACTGTTCGACGAACTTCATTTTTCTTTAAAATCAGTACCAAGGTGCCACTTCTGGAAACTGTCCTCCGGAAGTCATAGCACTTCCTGTTCCTTAGCCCCCCTCCTTCCTGAGCTCATCTTAACCTCACTCTTCACCCAAGAGACGGAAGTGCTCGCCTGCCAGCACAGTTAGAAAGGGCTCCCTGCGGAACTGACACTCAAACCTTGGCTGCCAAGCCTTTTCCCTCAGTGTTGCACAAGAACCCATGTGCCCCTTCAGAGTCCCTTGTGGATACATGTTGCCTGTCAGTGTCTCATGGGGACATTTCTGTGCGGCCTTTCCAGGTCCTGTAGACCTGTGTGCCCCTCCTCTACCCACATGGATATCCATTTAATATCCCCTATGAACACTTTCATGTGCCTCTTAGTGTCTAATGGATCAGTGCTTTCCCTTTGTCTCCCGTGGTTGTTACTTTGCACCCATCCATTTTCCCATGTGGACATTCCTGTGCATCCTCCTAGTGTTGCATGTGGACCTCTGTACCCCTTCAATAATGCAGGCTCCTTGGGTGCAAATGTGTGCAGAGCAAATTTCATGAATGGTTGAAAAAAGCTCCTCTTATTTAAAGAGATTCTACCTCAGAGCCACTTGGTAGAGTTGTGTAAAAAGCAGATTCCTAGGCTTCATTCTGGACCTACTGAATCTAAATGACTAGGATTGAGTCCAGGAGTTTTTACTTTAAACAAGTTCCATGGTGCTATGGTCTGAATGCCTTTGTCTCTCCCAAATTCGTATGTTGAAGCCTAATATTCAATGTGATAGTGTTAGGAGGTGGGGCCTCTGGGAGGTGATTAGGTCATGAAGGCAGAGCCCTCATGAATGGGATTAGTGTTCTTATAAAAGGGGCTCAAGAGGGCTCTCCCCACGTGGGGGGCTACTGCAGGGAGCCCCCTGTTAGGGCAATGCCCAGTACAGTCACTGGGGTGGGACCATCCCTGCAGCCCCAAACAGGCTGAGCCGCCAGTACTGCAATGGGCTTCAGGCACACAACACGGGCACTGAGCCTCTGCAGGGATAGGACCACCTAAAGCCAAGCGGGCAGGGCCACCAAGAGCCTTGGAGACCAAACCTCTGCCACAATGCATCCAGAAGATACTGGATTTTAATTAGTGTTTTAAAAGGGTGGTTTTGATGTGCAGCTTGGGTTGAGAACCAGTGGTTTGGCCCTCCCTTCTTCTATTCTCTCTCCTCTCTATGAAATATCCTCTTTTTCTTCCTAAGCAAATTCTGGTTTTGTTCACGTATCTATATTTATCCTCCATGCTCCATGCAGTTCCTTGCCTCTAAGGAAGCCTACTCCACTCATGGCTGCAGGTATAATTTTGCATTGTTAATTAACGCTCATTGCTCAAGAGCAGTCTCAAAAGCTTTAGGAAAAAGTAGAGGACCCAATTCAAGCCAATGAACCATCATTAGGAGAACTTGCAGGAGATATCTGGAAAAATTCTTCCTCATTCTTAAGAGTAAGTCAGTATTGGACTTCTAACAATAGCAGAGTAGCTCGTATTGGTCTACTTTTCTGCTGGTAACAGTCATAAGTTTTAAACAAAATATAAGAAAAAATAACAGTTGTTTCAAGGCACTGGAAAGCAACCAAAAGCAGGCAAGAACTGAAAGGGACACAGTCTTGAAAAAAGGGAAGCACGCTGGGTAAGATATCACACATAACTGGCACTTCCCTTGAGAGAACTTCTTCATCTGCACAATGTAAAGTAGCAGAGCTCAGGCAGAAAACAGCAGTCTCACTGGGTTGAGGAGTCAGAGCATAGTTTTTAGGGTTATTGAAGAGAAAATTCCAGAAAGGAGGGGGCCACAGAGAAGTGAGTCCCAAAATCTGAATACAAACTTCCCTCACATGCTTGGCTGATTCCTAAACAATGCATCTATGTGCCAAGACTCCAGAAAGCCCAGCTAGAAAGCAACTCTGGAAACCTGAAAGAGATGGGCAAGGATTTTAGCAATTATGTAGTGTTATAAAACCTGAGTTTGGAGTTCAAATCCTGCTAAATTGGAAGGTTTAGTAAATACCTTCGTCTTTCCACTGAAATCCCAAGGGCCAGGTCTTGAGAATAAGAACCAAAATCCAGGACTAACAGCTATACCCTAAAACTAACAGAAAACATAAAGTAGACTGCCATAAGACAGTTAAATTACAGACAGGTATTCCATCTGTAATTTAACTGTCTGCTACAAAAAAACCTCAACACATCTTAGAGGAAGATTAGAGAATCCACAGTTTTTACAACGTATCGACAATGTCTGGTACATAATCAAAAATTACTAGAAGTGTGAAGAAACAGGAACATGTGGTCATATTAAATTAAAAAAGAAAGTTGATAAAGAGCCCTGGATCACCCAGATGTTCGAGTTAGTAGACAAGAACTTTAAAACTATTAAAAATATATTTTAAAAAATCAATAGAAAACATTGATACAATAGGTGAAGGGGTAGGAAATTTCAAGAGAGACATGAAATTCTGAAAAAGAACCAGATGTAAATCCTAGAAGTTAAATAAAAATGTTGAAATCAGGGGTGCCTGGGTGGCTCAGTCGGTTAAGTGGCTGCCTTTGGCTCAGGTCATGTTCCCAGGGTCCTGGGATTGAGCTCCACGTTGGGCTCTCTGCTCAGCAGGGAGCCTGCTTCTCCCTCTCTCTTTGCTTGCCACTCCACCTGCTTGTGCTCTCTCTGTGTCAAATAAATAAATAAATGTTAAAAAAAAAGTTGAAATCAAAGTTATCAAATGGGAAATATAGAAAAATATGGCAGAAGAAACTTGATAAAGTTTGATGACAAAGTTCATGACAAATCAATAAAAAAATTATGCAAACTGAACCAACCACAGAAGGAAGGAAAACTGAAGAAGGAAGAGGGGAGAACAGAGCCTCAAGGGTTGTGGGACAGTATAAAATGATTTAAAATAGTTATATTTAAAGTCCCAGAATAAGAAGAGACACAATGGAGGAGAAAATATATTTAAAGATAGATTGGGGTCGCCTGGGTGGCTCAGTCAGTTGAATGTCTGACTCTTTGGTTTTGGCTCAGGTCATGATCTCAGGGTCATGAGATTGAGCCCCATTTCGGGCCCTGCACTCAGCTGGGAATCTACTTGAAATTCTCTCTCTCTTTTTCCCTCTCCCTCTGCCCCTCTCTCCTACCCCCTGCTAGGGTGTGTGTGCTCACTCGCACGCTCTCTCTCTCTCCCCCCAAAATAGATAAATAAATAAATTAATTAATTAATTAACTAAATAAAATCCTTTAAAAAATGAAGATAGATTGGTTGAAATTTTACTTTGCTTTAAAACAACATTCCAGAGATCTAAGAAACTCAAAAAACTCCAAAAAGGTTGGATGCAAAGAAAACTATACCAAGGCACATCGTAATAAAACTTCTGAAAATGGAAGAGACAATTTTTAAAGAGATAAAGATATTATATAGAGGAATGATGATAAGAATGACTGCCAACTTCTTACCAGAAATAATAGAGGTCTCAGAATAATGAAAAGATGTAGTTCAAGTGATAGAAGGAAAGACAATGTCCAATTTAGAATCCATATACTGCAAGGCTATCCTTCAAAGATGAATGCAAAATTAAGAAACTTACAGAAAAACTAAAGTCTAGAGAACTCATTACCAGCAGAATCCCACTATAAGAATTATTAAAGGAGGAGTGCCTGGGTGGCTCAGTCGTTAACCATCTGCCTTCGGCTCAGGTCATGATCCTGGGGTCCTGGAATCGAGCCCCACATCAGACTCCCTGCTCATGGGACGCTTGCTTCTCCCTCTTCCACTCCTCCTGCTTGTGTTCCCTCTCTCACTGTCTCTCTCTGTCAAATAAGAAAGTTAAAAAAAAAAAAAAAAAAAAGAATTACTAAAGGAAATTCTACAGGCTGTAAAGGAAAGGGACCTGATGGAATTCAGACCCATAAGAAATAATATAGAGGGCCAGAAATAGTAAGTATGTGGGTAAATGTAAACAATATTTTCCCTTTTTTCCCTTAGATTTTTATAAAGACAATAGGCTTGTTAAAGCCAAATAATAATAATAATGTATTATGGGGTATATAACAAGTAGCTAGAAAACATATGTCAACAATAGCACAAAAAAAACAGGAAAAAGTAAAAATAGTGTACTGCTACAAATTCTTATGTATGAAATAGTATAATTTTAATTCAATAATTCATAAAGAATACATAACATCTAATAAAAGAGATTCAGAATACAAGAAAAAAAAGTAACAGAAATCAAATGAAAAAAGAGGCAAATCCACAATTATAACTGAGATTTTAACGTGCTTCTCTCAGTAATTAGTTGAAGTAGTTATAGAAACTTTGAGCTACACCAACAACCAACTTGCTCCAGTTGATATTATAGAACACCACACCAATTACTGAATTCTTTGCAAGAGCACATGGAATTTCCAAGACAGGTTATATGTTGATTCAAAAGGATTAAAGTCATATAGAGTACATTCTCTGCCCATGATAGAATGAAATTAGAAAGCCAATATCAAAGACATGTCTAGAAAATTCCATAAATATTTAGAAATTCACTACATCCTCTAAATGATTCTCAAAGAAGCAATTACAAGAGAAAGTCAGAGGACATTACCAAATTTGAAAAACCCATGATTCTCCCTTCTTTATGGGGAAAAACCCAGTTCTTCCCTAGTGGGTGTCTTCCTTTCTTTTACACAGAACACTCACAACACTTCACTTCTGACCCTTCTTCACCAAATGTGGGGGGAACCATCCCAACCAGTTCTCCATGATGTCAGCTGAGTGCCCTGAAATTCAAGTCAACTCTGACACTACCTACCCAGGGATAGCATCAGATCCCACAGTTTAAGATTGCTCCCACCCCACTTTAGATGCCCATCACAAGTAGTAGGTTCCCAGGTTACCCACAACTTCTGTTGATCAGAGGTTCCTAAGACCGCCTCAGCTTTGATTAATTTGCTAGAGCAGCTCACAGAACTCTGAGAAACAATTACTTACATTTACCAGTTTATTAAGGGATGTGATAAAGGATACAGATGAACAGCTAGATGAAGATACACATAGGGCAAAGTCCGGGAGGGTCCCAAGCTTAGGAGCTTCTGTCCCTGTAGAGTTGAGGTACATCAGTGTGAATGTGTTTACCAGCCTGGAGATTCACTGAACCCTGTTTTATTGGGATCAAAATAGAACATAGACATGATCAAATATTAATTCCATTTCCAGCCCTCCTCTCTAGAGGATGGGGGTGGGGCTGAAAATCCTAAGCTTCTAATCATGGTTTGGTCGTTTGGAGGCCAGCCCCGATTCAGGAACTGTCCAGGAGTCTACCTGGAATTATCTCAATGGAACAAAAAGTACTCCTGGTGCTTTTACCATTTAGATAATTAAAAGAGTTTTAGGAGCTCCATTCCAGGAACCAAGGGCAGAGACATATATGCCATACACATGTGCCAGAGGCAAGCACAAAGGAAGCCTGCCCTGTCTAAACATACTGATATGTGAGCTGACCACTTCCCCGATTGTTAGAAATGGGCATTTATCTTTCACTTTCGCTGGCCAGCATGCAACCTCTTCTATATATTAGGAGTTCTCCACTTGATGAACAGCCCACTTCTCACCACAGAAGCTAAAAATGTCAGATACTCACCTCATCTTTCACTTTGGCTGGCCAGCATGCAAACTCTTCTATATTTTAGCAGTTCCCCACTTGATGAACAGCCCACTTAGCACAGAAGCTAAAAATGTCAGATACTCACCTCATCCTTGAGGTTAGGGTGCAATATGAGTAAGGCTCCACCAAACAGATGCATAAGCCCACACTTGAATCAGAATCTAATGGTAACTCAATGAAGTTTCATGAGGCAGAAGCAGAGGCTGAACGTTTCTGTGTGGTTTCCAGAAAGAGCAGCGTCACTGGTTCTAGAGTAGAACCTGACTTCTAGTGTAGGAGCACCTGTAGTGGCAGTGGTTACATTGCCACCAGAATGTGTGGATAGATTTTGAAGTTCCTGAATTTGAAAGCTCCAAGTCTCCATCACAATTCTAACTACCCAAAATCCTTTTAATAAATTGCTTTTTTCTTACTCAATTAGTCTGAATTTTTTTCTTTAAATTTTTTTATTTATCCCTCAATTAGTCTGAATTTTTTTTTAATTTTTTTATTTATCCCTCCCTTGTATTGTTATGTTAATCACCATACATTACATCATTAGTTTGTGATGTAGTGTTCCATGATTCATTGTTTGTGCATAACACCCAGTGCTCCATGCAGTATGTTAGTGCTCCTAACACAATGAATCATGGAACACTACATCACAAACTAATGATGTTGTGTCGGGGTTGAAGACTTGTCACAAAAGATCTTGGACACACTACCTTCAGAGGAAGAAATGAACCTCTGTCATCTTTGTATGATCGTGATGATGATGAATCATAAACGATGGGGTTGTTAAAGATCTTAAAGACCCCTTAGTAAATCCCATTGCTTGATTGATAAACTAAAGCACCAAAATGTGAGTGACTTGGTCATGGTGTATGGCTAGAAAATGGCGAGAGAATGACTGGAACACACACTGAACGTGATGGGGCTAATATTTTGGAGAAACATTAATGTGCTTTTCTCCTTTGCCTGAGTATGTTAATGCTCCCTACTTCCCTGGCCTGACCCAAGCATGTGTGTGTGTGTGTGTGTGTGTGTGTGTGTATGCGCGTGCACGCGCATACACAAGGTAGTAGTGAAGAGGGATGGGGTGGGGGTAAGGGTGGCGTGGGGGTGAAGATGAGGAGGGAGAGTATAATTCGTTTCAGAAGGTTTGCAAAGAGAACAAAAGAATTTATATTCGGATTCTGACACTCAAAACAGATTACGCAGCAAGACAATAGCTATGAAAGAGAGTACTTCTACTTTCCTTTATCCGCTCCAACCTCACTCCTTTCTGGCCCTTCACAGTAGCATAAAAAAATCAAGTAAAGGGGCACCTGGGGGGCTCAGGTGGTTAAGCGTCTGTCTTTGACTCGGGTGGTGATCTCAGGGTCCTGGGATCGAGCCCCACGACGGGCTCGCTGCTCAGCGAGGAGTCGGCTTCTCCTTCTCCCTCTGCCACTCCCCCTGCTTGTGCTCTCTCACTTGGTCTGTCAGAAAGATATCTAGATAGATAGATAGATGATAGAATAATCAACTATGAAAATTTGGAGTCACATAAATTCTCTTACAGTTTAGAAAACAGCTCTTCTGCTTATGGCAGGCTTGGAGGTCTATGGGACAATGGGGATATGTTAGGACGAATTAAAGAAAATCTCACCCCCCTTTAGCTTGAGGGGATTGTAGAAAGAAGGAGAGTGAGAAAAAGAGCAAGTGGGGCAGAGGTGAGGATCGAATAGGGGTGCACAGACCCCAGAGGCAGAAGAAGGTCGTGTATCACGTCCCCTTGCTTTCCTTCACGCGGCCTTATTTCAGGCTCTGCTTGGGCCGTGGGGCAGGGGTGCAGGGAGAACAGCTGCAGTCTCAGTTAATCTGAGTGGGGACCCAGGAGGCCACGCTTTCAACAGGCTTCCTGGTGATTTTAATAGGTATTGGCTTGAAAACCACTGAGATCAAAGTGAGATGAACATGCAGATTCCCCCACCCTGCTTCTCAGCTTGAAGCCCTCATGAGAATAAAGAGGTTAATTATGGACAAAATAAAGAAATTAATATTGCTCAGAACATTTGGGGCGTGGGTTCATTTGTCACACATAACATGTGAGTGAAAGTACTCTATAGATTGTAAAGAGCTCTCCTCTGGAAATTTCCATTCCTGTAGCCAAGTTGCAGCCCAGAGTAGAAAAGGAGTTCTCTGGTTAGGACTCCAGGAACCTGGGAAATGAAAATAGATTCAGGTTTTAGCTAAATGCCCATAGCACAGCTGAATGTTCTTCCTCGAATCAAATTAAGTAATTTCTTTTCCCTAAATCAAAGTGAGATGAGCCAAACAAAAGTACTTTCTTAAGTAGTCGATCACTAGTTGCAAATTCCGGAGGGCTTTGCTCCTAGAGTTGGAGGGGGCAGGTGGAATGGTCGTGGTTGTGGCCAGGGCTCCGGAGTCAGAATGAGTGAGGTCAGAACGCTGGATCTGCCCTTACTAACTGTGTGACTTTGGAAAATTTGCAAAATTCCTCGCAGCCTGTGTTCTCATGAGTAAAGTGGGCCTGATTATACAGCTTCCTGCCATAGGGTGTTGTTGAGGGCAGACAATCCACAGTACATGCTTCTGCAGAGCTGTTATGAGTCCCTTTATCTAAGAATTCTGTTGAAATTTTTTTTAAGATTTTATTTATTTATTAGAGAGAGAGCACAAGCAGGGGAGAGGGAGAAGCAGGTTCCCCGCAGAGTAGGGAGCCTGATGTGGGGCTCGATTCCAGGACCCCGGGATCATGACCTGAGCTGAAGGTGGATGCTTAACCGACTGAGCCACCCAGGAGCCACTCATTTGAAATTCTTCAGAGAGACCTAGGTCCTCTGGTAGACCTACTGAATAAGAATACCCAGAGGTAGACTTTAAACAGCTACACAGGATGTCCCTGTGCACATGGAAGGATTATTCCAGAGTACCAGTACTCAGATTTTAGTGCACATCAGCATCACCTGGAGGGCTTGTGGGGGCCTAGCCCCAGAGTTTGCAATTCCGGAGGTCCAGGGTGGGGGCCCGGGAATGTGCACTTCTAACAAGCTCCCAGGAGATGCTGATCCTGCTGGTGACCATGCTTCCAGAACTGCCCCAGGGTGGGGGCAGCCACCTAGGCCATCAGCACAAATCTGGCCCACTTCTTGTTTTTGTGAAGGCAGTTTCATTACAGCACAGTCCCCCTGTGTATGTAGCAACTGCGGTTGCTTTTGCCCTGCATTGGTGATGTCGAGTCGTTGTAACCGAGATCGCAAAGATTAGAGTATTTACTATCCAGTCCTTTCCAGAAAATATTTACCAGCCTTTGTTCCAGAGTAAGAGTTCAGGTACTTTGGGGCACCATCTTAGCCTTGGAACACACCCATCGTTGGATTAAGTAATTCAGGGCTTGATAAAGGGTGGGGTTCAATCAGGAACGTGTGTTTCCAGTACTTGTGTTTCCAGTGTTGTGTTTCTTCAAATCTTGCTCTTGTTCTATTTGTAAACTTACACATTCCTACAGTGAGTAGTTACGAGCTGGCACTGAAATTTTAATAAAAAATTCTATAAAAGGTAAATATTGATGATATTGTCTACTTGATTTTATTAGTCTTTGTTGTCATGTCTAATATATTAGCTTAGCCACCTTTTATGATGCCAACAATTTACTTCAAAGGCCTTCATCACAAATGAATGCTTGCACATAAGAGTCACCTGAGGAAACTTTAAAAACATACCAATATCTGGGTCCTACCACCAGAACTTCTGATTTAAAAGTTATGGGGTGGGACTCAGTCTTTGATGTTTTTAAAAGCTTCCAGATGATTCCAATAAGCAGCCAGCATTGAGAACAATGAACACAGTGTGATTTTTCAAATGTACTAGTTAAGGGGCACCTGGGTGGCTCAGTAGCTTGAGCGTCAGACTCATGATTTCAGCTCAGGTTGTGATCTCATGGGTGGAGAGATGGACCCCTGCACCCCCACCCCATGCCCGGCTCTGTGCTAGGCAGGGAGTCTGCTTGAGAGTCTCTCCCTCTGCCCCTCCCCCTACTTGTGTGCATGCCCTCTCTCTTTTTCTAAAATAAATAAACACAACTTTTAGAAAAAAACAAAAAATAAAATGTACTAGTTTAAGTTATCCCCTAGGTCCTGAACTCTATGAATTGACACCCACAGGTGGTCTCTGTCATTCTCATTAGAGAGCTGGCCCTCCGAGCTACCATACTTCTTATTGTTCATGCCACACCCACACCATAAACTCTGCTAATTGGCAAAATGAAAGTCAGAAATTGGTTTTCATTGGGAGAAGTAGTGATTTGTTAATAATGAATATTAGACATGGTATCTATTAAAATTATTGATATTTAAGGTTTCCTAACCTGTTCAATGTCCAGCTGTGAATTAAGAGGGTTCTGACTGCCTGGTGCCAAGAGAAGAGTCAATGAAATACAGTCACTCCTGCCTTCAATGAACCTTTTGTGTCAGGTGATAGTCTGAGCATCTAAAATTTTTTAGAGGTCAGTTTTTCTCAGCTCTGGCTGCACGTTGGAATCATCTGGGGAGATTAAAAACCCTCTCATGCCCAGGGTACACCCCAGATCACTTACCTCAGAATCTCTGGGGTGGGGCCCAGGAATCAGTATTTTCTAAATCTCCTGAGGTGATTTCAATGGGCAGAAAAGGCTGAGAACTGCTCATGTCAAGACAATAAACAACTGGGACTTCATAAAGTTGCAGGGCAGGTGATCTGGTTGTTTCAGTTTGCTAATAAGTGTTTGTTTACTGATAGCTCCATGTGTGGGAGAAATTAGTCTGAGCCTTACTTTCATTATAATGTGATATGAGGTTTCTAGGAGAGTAGCTAACCTGCACACAACTCATGTACAGCATAGGAAACCACCAACAAAATGAAAAGGCAACATATGGAGTGAGAGAAAATATTTGCAAATCATAGACCTAATAAGTGGTTAATATCCCAGATATATAAAGAACTCATACAACTCAATAGAAAAAAACCAGTCCGATCAAAAACTGAGCAGAGGATCCGAATGGACATTTTTCCAAAGAAGACATACAGATGATCAACAGGTACCTGAAAATGTGCTAATCACTCATCATCAGGGAAATGCAAATCAAAAGTACAATGAGATATCACCTCACATCTGTCCGAATGGCTGGTATCAAAAAGACAAGAGACAGCAAGTGTCACCAAGGCTGAGTAGAAAAGGGAACATCTGTGCACTGCTGGTGGGAATGTAAATTGGTGGAGCCACTGTGGAAACAGTGTGGAAGTTCCTCAAAAAATTAAAAATAGGACTACTATATGACCCATCAATCTCACTTCTGGGCATTTATCTAAAGGAAATAAAATCACTATCTTGAAAGAAACACTTAATCCCATGTTCACTGCAGCATTATTTATAATAGCCAAGATACTGAAACAACCTAAGGGTCCATTAATGGATAAATGGATAAAGAAAAGATGGTATATATACACAATGAAATATTATTCACCTATAAAAAAAAGAAGGAAAACCTGCCATTTGTGACAACACAGATGGACCTGGAAGGTATTATGCTAAGAGAAATGTCAGAGGAAGACAAATACTATATGATCTCACTCATATGTGCAATCTAAAGAACAAGGCAAAACAAACAAAAAACAAGAAAAACCTGAACTCACAGACAAAGGTTACAGATTGGTGGTTGTGGTTGCCAGAGGGAGGGGTGGGTAAAATGGGTGAAGGCGGTCAAAAGATAAAAACTTTCTGTTATAAGTAAGTCCAGGGGATGCAATGTATAGCATGGTGACTATGGTTAGTCGTACTGTACTATATATTTGAAAGTTGCTAAGAGAGTCACTCATAAAAGTTCTCATCACACACAAAAAAATTCTGTACCTATGTGTGGTGATGAACTGTAACTAGACTTCTTATGGTGATTATTTCATAAAATATACAAATAATAATATGAATATATGCAAATATATCAACTTATGCTGTACACCTGAAACTAATACAAAATTATGTGTCAGTTATATCTCAATTAAAAA
The DNA here is from genome assembly GCF_037043125.1 of Eumetopias jubatus. Taxonomy (NCBI): domain Eukaryota; kingdom Metazoa; phylum Chordata; class Mammalia; order Carnivora; family Otariidae; genus Eumetopias; species Eumetopias jubatus. The sequence continues at coordinate 91,856,042 of NW_028274807.1, forward strand.
AAAAAGAGTCTGAGGGCCCCTGGGTGGCTCAGTCAGTTAATCATCTGCCTTGGGCTCAGGTCATGATCCCAAGGTCCTGGGATCGAGCCCCACATCCAGCTCCCTGTTCAGCAGGGAGTCTGCTTCTCCCTCTGATCCTCCCCCCTCTCGTGCTGTCTCTCTCTCTCTGAAATAAATAAATAAAATCTTAAAAAAAAAGAGTCTGATATGGTAGATGAAGAAACAGGTGGGCTTAGAAAAGGTTACACAGTACCAAGAGAGGGAATGGAAACCTAGTCTGTCTCAAGGGACCACAGGATTCTACCCACTAGTATCTGCCACGTCCGTGGGCTCTCAAGAACTGAGAGGCAAAGTTGAGATCCTGCCTGTATGCTCCCCACCTCCTTGTTTTCTGAATGTACTGGGAGAGCCCCTAGGAACAAGTCTGTTTCAACATGCTTCATTTTATAAGAGCAGAAGCACAACCAGAGAGGTAACCTACCTTCTTAAAATGACCTAGAAAGTCAATATTAGAGATAGCCACAGGACTCAATGAAGTGTCTCAAAACTGAACTCAGGCAAAGGGGGATGAAAACAGTTTTTATTTATTTATTTATTTATTTATTTATTTGAGAGAGAGAGCACATAAGCAGGGGGAGTGGCAGAGGGAGAGGGAGAAGCAGACTCCCGGCTGAGCAGGGAGCCTGACGCGGGGCTTGATCCCAGACTCCTGGGATCATGACTTGATCTAAAAGCAGACGCTTAACCAACTGAGCCACCCAGGTGCCCCTGAAGAAAGTTTTTAAAGCAAAGTAAGCATTGTATAACTTGATCGTGGTGGTGGTTACACCTTGTATACAATTATCAAGGTATACCATACCTTTGAAATTGATGAATTTTAACATATGTAAACAATAACCTAGATAAAGATGGAAAAGCAAATGTATGTACTCAGTTGGGGTTGGGGTGCCAGGGACCATGATGAATGCTCTACATTTCTTACCTCATTAATCTTTGGGCATGAATATAGCTTGTCTAAACCACTCAGGTACATTTCCTTGGTCTTTCTGACATTTTCTGGAATTCCATATCGCACTGTCAATAAAATCTCACTTAGGACTAAATAGGCACTTAATTTTTACGTTGGCCAGCAGGCCCTGCTCCATCCTCTTGTCCACTCCAGTCTCCATGTCTGTAGCTAGAAAGGTTAGAGGCTGTATCTGCCAAGCACCCCCAGGAAGCCAGGCATGAGTAATTCACTTCATCCACCAACTGCACTTTGGGGTAGGTGCTACTATCCCCACTTCAAGGATGCTGAAGCTTAAGGACAAAGCCCTTAAAAACCCAGGTAGGGTTTCACATCAGGAAGCAGCAGGGCCACCATCTGCCTCCAGGCAGTCTGAGCCCGAGGTTGTTTGCTAACCCCCACACCACACAGCCTCCCAGCCAAGGACACCAGCCAGATCGCTGAACTGCTGCATGGGGGGCCACGGAGTGACGTTGGAGAGATGACAAAGGAAACTTCTCCGGATGCAGCCTGCATCTCCAGACTAGAGTGGCCCCAGCTGATGGTCAGATCTGCGGTCTTGCTCCCAGGGATAGGTTGCTGGCATGAGATGCAGCATGGGAGCCTAGGAATTAGCACAGTCGCTGGGCAAAGGCACAGCCACGGGACCCAAAAGGCCCCCAGCACTGGGGAAGCAGCTGTTTGCCCCAATACACAGCCCTATCTAGTTAAAAAAAAATTTTTTTTTAAAGATTTTATTTATTTATTTGACGGGGAGAGAGAGAGAGAGCACAAGTAGGCAGAGAGGCAGGCAGAGGGAGAGGGAGAAGCAGGCTCCCCGCTGAGTGGGGAGCCCGACGACGCGGGGCTAGATCCCGGGATCCTGGGATCATGACCTGAGCCGAAGGCAGCCGCTTAACCAACTGAGCCACCCAGGCGCCCCCAGTTTAAAAAATTTTTAATGTCTGTTTCTCTTCTTGGTCCCTGACATTCCTATAAAATGGAGAGAGCTTCCGGGAATTCTCCTCTTCCTAGCCTGTTGTTTTCAGTTTTGTTTTGATTCTATTTTTAAATAAGCGAAACCTAAGAAGAGCTCCACCCCTCGTCGTTGGTTTGACAACCACCTGCTGCCCGGCTGCCTTTGCAGCACTGAGACTTGGACAGGACCGTGGCGAGATGCAGGCCCTGGGGGGCCCCAGTCCCGGGCAGACGTGCGTGTTGATCCTGATCTTCACAGTGCTCCTGCAGTCCCTCTGCGTGGCCGTAACTTACATGTACTTCACCAGGGAGCTGAAGCAGGTCAGTACCATGCACACGGTCCCTGACAGAGGCTCTCAGCCACCGTGGGGTTAACTGCCTCTGTGTCCTCTTCTGTGAAGAATTTACAGTAGGAAAAAAAAAAAAAGTTACCCCTCTCTGCCTGTGAACCCTAACTGCTAACGCGTATGAATACTGAGGACCTGGCAAAAGTGTGAGTTGAAAGGCTTGTGTGAACAGCGTGCAGTTACAGAGCTGGCTCGACCAGCTACCAGCAGACGCAGGAACAAAACTCCCCTAACGTGGTTGGTTTGTTTTTTCTCTTCAACAGTATGAGCATTTTGTAATACTAGCAATTGAATTAAAGCAGGCACCAAGTCTTAGAATGTCATCAGGTTTATCTTTTTCCTCCAGGATAAGGGGTGGGGGGTAAGCCCGATCTTTGAAACATGTTTTGGTTTGAGATCTGTGGCATTTCTGTGTTGACAATAGGGAGGATAGGAAGGACTGGCATTCATCTATTCCCTAGCCGCGGACGTGTCATGCATAAAGTCTGTAATAAAGTCTGTTACCAGATGGACTCCGCATTTTATGTTCATGATAAAATAATGGAAAATAAAACGATGGTTCTATATCTGTGGGTGGTCCAAGTATGAATGCAGGTACATTTGACAGAGGGGGGAAAAAAAACTTTGTGCCATTTTAGTTCCTGCATTTCTCAACTATATAAAACTTTTGGAACTATGAATGCAAAATGGCTGAAAATAAACCCAGTTAGCTTTGGGCTTCTAATGTATGTTTTGACTAATTGTGTATTATATAGTAGAGAACTGTGAACTGGAAGGAACTTTGGATACCACTCCCCCTCCATTTTATAGATGAGGAGCCTAGAGACCCCCAGACAAAATGACATATCTCAGCTCGGACAGGGCTTTGGAAGCAGAGCTGAGCTCAGGTCTTTAGGCACCTAAATAACACTCCTTCCTCCCCAACAGGGTGTCCACAGGGTTGACATATTTGCACCCTCGGATGCACACTGCATCCTGCTACATTACGAAAAGCAACATTGCATCTACCAGCTGGCTAGGAAATGCAAGTAGAAGGGTCTCAGAAAAATATAAATTATCCAAATGCCATAGAGTGAGTATCTGTTAAGGAAATGCAGTTTGTATACCCTGTGGAGTATACATTTGGTTATCTCAAATGGTTGCAAATTTTTCCTTTGGATTTGGATGTCGTAGACTCTTGTTTGATTTGCAAGTAATTATGAAAATGAGGGGCTACCCTTAGATGACCCGTAGGGTCAGCTTTGCTCTAGGGCACATTCAGAAGAGCCTGGATATTTGTAACTAAAACATCAGTGTAACTATAAACATGCCTCTAGTTCTAAGTCTACCTTAGAAGCTGGAATACTGCTGTGTTTGTGAAATTGGAGCTAGCCTGTCCTAACCTTTGTTAACTTTGCAGGGTACACAGAATGAGTTTGTCTCTTTATTACACAAGTTATTCCCTCAGTTTGCTGACATTACAAGTTGGCCTAATTTTAAGACTGAATTAACTAGTTCTTGACCGAGCAGACTCATGCACTTCTCTGTGTATATGATCAAGTGTTTTTTTAAATTCGACTATAAAAATGGAAATCTCGAATAAAGCTTAACATCTCTGCACATGCATACATTTTTTCTTGACTGCATAGTTACATATGGATACATATATGTATAGACATACGGAAGACTTAGACATACGGAAGACTTCATTGAGAGTGCCTAAAAGGGAGGAAAATTAACTGATCTTGAGCAAATACTGTGTTCCAGAAACTTGGTAAAATATTGCTCTATTTGATCCTCATCACAATCTTGTAAATAGAATTACTCCATTTTACAGATAAATAAGGCTCAGGATATTAGGTGATTTGCCCAAAATTATAAAACAGGTTAAAGAAAGCCCGAGGAGCCCTGGCATTAGATGGGTGCTCAGTAAACTGTAGCCATTGTAATTAGTATTGAGAAGTCTCTTGAAGTCATCACCCACTTCATCAGGAATGCTTGCAAGGAAAAATGAATCTGAGTCTCTTTGGTTGCCTGTGTAGAACTTGGAAAAGCATATTTAACATAAGAATTAATTTCCTAGGGGCACCTGGGTGGCTCAGTCGCTTAAGCGTCTGCCTCTGGCTCAGGTCATGATCCCAGGGTCCCGGGATTGAGCCCCACTTCAGGATCCCTGCTCAGTGGGGAATCTGCTTCTGCCTCTCTCTCAGCTCATGCACTCTCGTTCTCTCAAATAAATCAATAAATAAAATCTTTAAAATAAAGTTTAAGAAAATTAATTTCCTAAAACAGATCACAGATTCCACTTTGGCTGATGAAAATTTCCAGAAGATAGACTGAGCAAGGATTATAGGGAGTGTGGCCTAAGGAGAGCTGCGTAACATCTGATCGGACCCTCACAAATAAGCACAAAGAAGCCTGTAGAAACTAGCAAGCCCGAACACTAAATATGTGCTTAGCCTCTAAAGTTTATGTCTCTCTAGGAACATTTTATGACAAGGGGACTGCCTATCACTGCGGCATCATAGATGGGAAGGACTAAGGAGAAGGGGACCCTTAGCCACCAATCTCCATAAATGGTTCTTTATGCTACTTGTGGTTTGCAGAAAATGATTCTCAGAAACTCATGTCAGGGCAGCAGAGAAAGTCAGTGCCGCCGCCTCGAAGCCTCTGAGCCAGCTGGCAAAGGAGTCCACCCTGGAGACCACAAGCCCTGCCAAGGACTGGTTGGCCTTGGCCTAGACAACCACCATGTTTGTGATGGCACCCACAGCAGCCACGGTGGAAATCCACCTGTTGGGGCTTCTGGAGCAGAAGAACAGGCACTTGGTGCAAAAGCTGTCTGAGTGGCGTGCAAAGGAAAATAGCACACACGTCCCCCGGCCCCCAACACCCAGATGTGGTTTAAGAGAGAATAGCTCTAGTCTGAAATATGCTTTAAGAAATTCATGCTTTGAAGTGGTAAGGATGTGGGAAAAAAAAGGACAGAGAGGGATTCATCATATTAATCATCATGAATCATTCTTGAAACAACCAGGGCACCCCCTCGTTTAGGCAGCTAGTCACCAGCACTGGCCAAAGTCTGTAGGAGAAACCACCAAACATGCAAGAAACGTGGGGATGGGGAGGAGGGTTTGGGCTTTCCCTTTGGGTTTCGATTGTTCGGAAATCAGTATTTATGCATAGAATGTCTAGAAGGTGAAATACCACTATGTTGATCATTGTGATCTCTGGATGGTATGATTATGAATGTCTTTTTTCCACTTTATTTTTCTATATTTTATAAATTTTCTACAGAGAATGCTATAAAAAATATCTATGCTATCTATATATGATTTTTATGTAGGCTTAAAGAACATGACATTTTTATATAGTCTTAAGAGAAAACAACCATACACACAATTGCCCACATACAACCTGGCAAACAAGAGAGATCATCTAGAGGTAAAATAAGAAGTAGGATTAGGGTGATTTTAGTGGGTTTTTTTGTTCGTTTATTTTTCGTTTAGAAAAGCATTCTTTACGGGGCGCCTGGGTGGCTCAGTTGGTTAAGCGGCTGCCTTCGGCTCGGGTCATGATCCTGGAGTCCCAGGATCGAGTCCCACATCGGGCTCCCTGCTCAGCAGGGAGTCTGCTTCTCCCTCTGACCCTCCCCCCTCTCATGCTCTCTATCTCTCATTCTCTCTCTCTCGAATAAATAAATAAAATCTTAAAAAAAAAAAAGAAAAGCATTCTTTACTTTTCTATATTTTGCAGGTTGCCTGTATACCATCAATGTTTCTAGGCTTCATTAAATTTGGGGTAACAATGGAGTCACATTAGCCTGTCAACCTCCCATGTAGGTCTAGGATCTTACTCAATTTTCAGGGTTCTCCCTCCCACCTCCTAGAGGTGTTTCCGGAAAATCCCCAACGAGTATTCAGAACCACTAGGCCACAGCTGGTTCTGGCCTTGGCTGGGCCCTGCTGCATTCCCACCCTCTCACACTTCTCTTCAGTTCCCAGGAAGCTGCCAGCTCCCATTACTTCATGGTCCCCAGGCAACTCTCAGCTCCGCCTTCTCCTGCCCCTGGCCCTAGCTTCTCCTGTTCTTCATCCTCTCAGGCTGAGAGACTTTCCAACTGCTGTGAAGTAAGAAAATAAATTGCCCTCCTCTCTGTGTCATGCACATCTTTTCATCTCAACAAGTTAGAGAAGTCTGTGAGCCTGTTTATTCAGTTTCATCAAACCAATGTCTGGCCAGAGAACACCCATACTGGTTGCGCCGGGACGGTGTCCAATGTAGCTAACTTGCTCTTCCTGGAAACACCCTCTGGCCTTGTACTGAATCCAGCTCCTGCTCTCTGAGCCTCCCCACCCCCAGTTCCTGGATATGTTCTTGTATTTCTAAAGCATACCCAATTGAGTTCCTTCCTGGGAAATGCTTTTTAGCTCCCACAGATATTGGAGATGCAAATAGATGTCTACAGGAGAAGAGCATGGGGAGTGAAGGGGCAAAGCAATGTTGTCTAACTCCACCTCTGGTCATATCTCCACTCAGGTGGCCCCAGCTGTCACCCCTAGTACATCTACTAAGTTGAATGTTTGGGTCTTGTAATTAAAAACAGGAAGAAGGAAAATAAACATTTATTTAAAAGTAAATGAATGTTCTATGCCAGAGTACGTGGAAGGAATTCATCAACTCAGGTTTGTACTTTTGCCCTTGAGGGACGTTGATCAAATGTCCGAGGGGTACATGGCTGGGCACAGAGCAATGTGACTCTGGCTGAGACCTCTCATAAACAAGTTATTTTGATTTGGAATGAGGTTGTCTTTTTATAGGAAGGAGCCATCATTAAGTTTGATCTTTCCTTCAAGCTTTGGAGTCCCCTAAGTTCAAACGACAGATAAAAATGGCCATTTCCCCATTTATTTCTCCAGAGAAAGGTGATTCAGATTTGTACAGGGAAATAATGTCTCCTCAATCCCAGTTGTTAAAAACAAAAACAGGGAAAAAAAAAACAAACTAATGTCCGACCTTGAATGGACTTCCCGTTTTTCTTTGTAAAATTAACCAGTTATCAGCCTGGAATGTGCTGGATGGTTTGGGATGTATGCGTGCGTGCATTTGTGTTTGTGAGTGCACGTGTGTGTGTGTGTATATGTGTGTGTGTGTGTGTGTGTGTGTGTGTGTATGTTTAATATGAAGCTAGGACTTTGTTGACAATTACCTGGTCATTGTAAATGCTTGCTCTCAATCAGAAGGAGGGGGCAAATCTTCAAATCGTGTTTCAAGTGTCTGCAGGTAAGTCCCTGGCTAGTGTGGACATTTAATAAAACAACGTTAAAATTTCCAGTGGCAATGTATTCTAGATTCTGCCATCCAGAGGAGTAGAAATCACAACAGTAACTAGAATTTACTCAACACCAAAAGCTCAGATCAAGAAACAGAACATTACCTGCACCCCAAAGGCCACAAAGGACTTGTTTAATTTTTATTTAGGATTCTGGAATTTAAATGGTCTCTATTGCCTACCTTTTTATTTATTTATTTATTTTTTTGAGAGAGAATGCTTGAGTAGGGAGGGGCAGAGGGAGAGGGAGAGAGAATCTTAAGCAGGCTCCACTCTGAGCCCAGAGCCCAATTCAGGACTTGATCTCACGATGCTGAGATCATGAGCTGAGCTGAAATCAAAAGTCAGACACTTAACAGATTGAGCCACCCAGGCGCCCTTCTTTTGCCTCCTTTGTACCTAGGCGGTTTCCCATCTTTAGAATGGGATCCTCACCATCCCAGACCTGGAAAGGACCTCAAAGATCACCACATTGAACCAGCTCAAAAATCAAATAAAAAATAGACACAGAAGAGAAGAAGCAATTTGTTGAGGGACACACCGGGGCAGTGAAGGGCATTGTGACCCAAGATGTCTGGCCCACACCTGTAACTTTTCCACAATATCCAGCTGCTTCCTTGTATTCACCAGACAAAGGACAGCATGCTTGCTTTTATTTCAAGCCATGAGCTTATCTAAGGTGCCAAGATGTCTCTGATTCTGTCATCCATCAGTTCCTCTTGCTTTAACTCGTAAATGAACAAAAATAAAAAGCTCTTGTGCATAATACTGTGTTCTATTCCATCTTAACCCAGATGCAGGACAAGTACTCCCAAAGTGGCATCGCTTGTTTCTTAAAGGAAGATGATATCCCTTGGGATCCTGATGATGAGGAGAGTATGAACAACCCTTGCTGGCAAGTGAAGTGGCAACTCCGTCAGGTTGTTAGAAAGGTAGGTGGACCACTGGGTCACGCCACCAGCAGGTGTGGAAAGTCGAAGGAGAGGGAACACTTAAGATCATCAAGTGGAGATGCCTCATTTTGCAAAGGAGGAAACTGAGGCCCAGAATGTTTAAGTGTTTTTTCCCTGAATTCGTAGAACTAGGAGAAAGTGGAACAGCACCAAACAGCGGGTCCTGGCTTACTCCTGGCCTAGAGTTCACTCCTCTACTCCAGAGAGCCTCTCCATCGAGTCTAACCTTTTTTGTCTCCCATTGTGGAAATTGAGGCACAGACAGGGCAATGTGTTCCAGGTCACACGACAATAAAAGATGTGTGTGATTTTGGTGTTGTTGCTCAGAAGACAAAAGAAGCCAAATACTGGTGTTTTATACTCTTCCAGCCTTGTTGATCTCTGGAATTAAACATATATTTATTTTTGTATGCATGTAGAGATGAAGAAAGAGGAAAAGAAAAGGAAGAAAGAGATACCTTGAGAAATTGAAGGTGATGACATCTCAATTTATAGTTAAAAAATAACCAATTACAAAATATCTGTTTAAGGAAGTTGCTTAAACAGGATTTCTAGCAGAAACACTATGTCAGCAAACTGTTTCACTAAATCACATAATTTTACTTTCATAGTTTTGCCTTCTGCCTGTCCGGAAAGGTCAGATGAGAACATGGGTATGAAAGTACTCTGTAAACCGTCAAAGAACATCATTATTTTTCAAAAAAAAAAAAATACTGGGGACATTCCCAGGGCAGGAAGGAGGTGTGTTTTAAAGATGTGATTGCAAGTCCATTGTTTGAATTCTCAGTCTGTCTTTGCATAGAAACAATGTTATGCTTGTGGTTAGGGCTCCAATTGATAACCCAAGCAGTCTTCACAATAGAGCCCAGATGTCCCCTAGGAAGCCATTTCTACGAGAAATGAAATCTGACCTCGCCTGGAGGCCAGGGCAGGGTGCCCACTGCACACAAACTATACCAAAGCAGCTGTGACTCCATTGCCCCAGGTGGTGAGGACCAGGAAGCCTGGGGCGGGGGAGAGGGGGGACCTCCTGAGGAGACTGAGAAATGGGATTCGGCAGTCCCTGGGTTGGTGGGGGCAAACCCACAGGTGGCAGGGGAGAGAAACTCAGAACTAGGGCAGAAATCTGGAGCCTGAGAAGGGGGCTGGATGCTGGGGCTGGGAGTGGGGGATTAGAGAAGTAATCTTTCCTGCTGTTCTCTCACTTCCTCCCATTCGCACGCGTTGCCACTCACTAGAATAGGGAGAGGTTGGGAGAGGACACAGACAGGTGGTGGCAGGGTAGCGGGGAAGGATTTCCCATTTTTTTTAGGCACTATTAATGGAACAGATTATTTTCCAGTAAACATCCTATCCCCATTCCATATGGTATCTCATTTAATCCTCAGAACAGCTCTGTGAGGTGTTATTTAAGATAATAAAATTATTATCTTCCTCTCTCTTTTTTTTTAAGATTTATTTATTTATTTTAGAGAGAGAGAACCTAAGGGGGACGAGGGTAGAATCTCCAGCAGACTCCCCACTGAGTGTGGAGCCCCACTTGGGGCTGGATCCCATGACCCTGACCCTGAAATCAAGAGTTAGATGCTCAACCAACTGGGCCCCTTCTTCCTCTTTTTTTTTTTTTTTTAAATAGATGAAGAAATTAAAGTTCACATCAGTTAAGTAACTTGAGCGAAGTTTCCAAGAGCTAGTGATTGACACATTTGAATCTGGTCCATCTGACCAGACTGTCGTCATTCTTTTATTCTGCCTCCCACACTATAGGAATTACCCCTCTCTCTTTCCTGCTCCTCCTTCCTTCCTTCCTTCTATCCCAGAATGAGAGAGACAGAGAGACTATGCTGAGGCCACCACCCCATGCCCACTGGGCTAAGGTCTGACCTGCCCTTATCGGATCAGCGTTTGAGACCAAGGGGAAAGCCGAGAGCTTCTGGTTTGGGGTGGGAGTACAGAGGAGGGGAGTTTCTGGCAGTTTCAAAAGAAACAACAGTGGTGGAAAAGGAGGGCAGTGATGGACAAAAGCCCTGGTGACAGAACTAAGTGGAGGGGACTTTAGAAGCCACGGATGCGCTCAGCACTATTGGCTAATCTAATAGAAAGACTAGGGATTCCTTCTTTCTTACCAGTTTTCCCCACGGGTTAGTACAAAGAAGGTGATACTAGTTGTTTAGTAAAGGTATTGGCACTTGGTAAAACATGTTTATGTGAAGGATGCCCTGGCCACATGTCAGAAATGAGAGAATGACACTGTTGCCAGGTCCTGCCTTCATGGGCTCTGTATGTCTGTGGGTCTCATGAGAGAGAGCAAAGCATGCCTTATCCTTTGAGGCGTGGGTCTGCCCAGCCATTCAAAGCCCCTGGAAACACTATTACACAGTGCATTTACACACACACTTGCCTGCAGACCCACACCCCACACGGAGAAACTGAGGAGGTCTGGGCACCACATCCAGTAGCCACAAGGAGGTTTGGGGAACATTAGCTTCATCTAACTTGCCAGATGGCAGCTTCCTCCTGGGCTGCTCCAGGTGTGGCCTTTGAAACAGAACTTTCCACAGAAACAGAACTTTCCACAGCTGCCTCTGCCTCAGTATTCACCCCAGCTCCCACCCAACCCCACGCAAACCCTGTGCTTGAACAGCTAAAGCTTCAGAGGTTCCTATCTGACTTAGAAATGACATTTTAGACATTTAGACATTAGCAAGAAGGGTCGTAGACATTCTGTAGTCAGTTGAAATTTTTAGGGAAATTAACAAGCTTTATTCAATACTGTTTGCAGATGATTTTGAAAACCTATGAGGAAACCATTCCTACAGTTCCAGGTAGTATTTTTGTTTGTTATTTTAATTTTCTACTGTCGACTTCATGACAGGGTGAATAGCTCTCCAGCCCTTTTTCTCTGCTCCCATCCATCCATCCCCCCTCAGACTGCGAGTCAGTTTCTCAAGCCACTTGATTCTATTTTCCTATTTGCGTTGGCAGTTAGGAAGCTTAGAGCCAATTCTGGGGCCCCGCCTCTGGTCAAAACTTTATTGCATCTGAATCTTGTTTTTCCACCATGGATTTCCCTTTCACCTTGATTTCTTCGGTTATTTACTTTTTACTTTCAAAATGTGTTGTACATAAGTCATCTGAATCCTTTCTGGAACATGGCTGGAGGTAAGATAAATGAAGGCTCCAACGAAACCCATCTTCTCTGCTTCTGACCACCACGAGGCTCTATGCCTTTCTTTACGCAAGAGCCCTTCACTTTGTCATCTTTCCCAGCAATCCTTTACCCACCACACTGCTCATCTTGTGGTCCCTCAGCCATGACCACCTTCCTGTTCAAGGTCAGCAGCCTATTTCAACCCACATTCCCTTTGAGGGCTGTTGCCCAGGCTGGCTTCTTCCGTTCCTGGCTTCTCATATAACTGACTCCTTCTCATCCTCATCCTATCACCTCATTGTTACCTCTTCAGA